>NC_090704.1:1367500-1992500 GCF_040954835.1 Lepisosteus oculatus | reverse complement strand
AAACAATGAACCCGTTACCTGCTGTAAAATCTTATTTTCTCACAGTCGAGCCACTCCACCCCTCCCCCCCGTCAACCACACACTGTTTACACAGAGAGCCACAGTCCTTGTGTTTCTCACACGCTAATCGCAAACGAGCCACTGCAGGGGCCACATCATGCCACTCTGATTGCAGGAAGAGGGAGACCCCTGCCTAATGGCGGCTGAGCAATGGCTCCCAGTGGTAGGGATTAAGGACTATAAGGACCTCAGGTAATTTAACAGTTTTCCTTTCCTTAACTTCTCACCAGCAGCAGTAGTTATTTTTAGAGCGAAACCCTGGCTCAATTGTTTCCTCCTTCAAACTGTTTCCAGGTTCAAAGTTCAAGTCACAACAGCCCCCCCCCCCCCCCCCCACCAACAAAAGACTCTTCACCTGTTTCAAGGACAGGCAACACTTAGTTGCGTTCTCTCTAATTCTGCATTATAATTTACTCAACACTTCGGAAATTTAAAGCCTTGGAATCTGGCTTCCCCTCACTTAAAAAGAAAACATTTCCAGGAAAGATTTAAGACTGATAAAATGGTCATCAGACTCAATTTCCCAGAACTATACTGAACATTCGAATGTTTTTTTTTTTAATTACAGGAACTGTGCGCCGTACTGAGAAATCAGCTGCAGCAGGTCACAGCAGAACACAGAGGCTGAAAGCTGCAAGGGCAGAGAACCACCCAAATGAGCTTTGATGGCACTGCACATAGGCACTTCCATCTACCAGTAAACATACCGCTAGCTAGAGATTTCCTAAATCACGAAACACACCTAGAAGGTTACGTGTCACAGGAAGCAAACTAAAACCCCTAATGCAAGATGCAGGCCGCCAGTACGAAGCAAAGCCATACTAATGCGAGTCTCTGTAATTAACCAGCAAAAACCAGGCGTCCATCCCTGGGAGCTCACAGGCAGCTCAACAGATCGGCAGTGTCCTTTCACAGGAGGGGCAGCGAACAGCTCGTGCACACAGCCCTGCTGCAACACCGAACCGAACGGCTCCCCTCATCATCAGGACAGAAAGTGCTGCTGCCAGGGTTCACCTCACACATGGATGAGCCGTTGTTTGACCCGCGTTAGATCACTTTCACAATGGTGAATCATTTTAATCACTGATGGATGATAACCCATTGAAGGCCCAAAACGTAAAAATGTAATTGTTTTTCTCTCTCTCTATATATATTTTTTTAATTAGAAGTAACAACCACACTCCACAAGCACACCAAGTGAGCATAGTGACAGGTCTGAGCAGACACCGGGACTCCAGACAGAGAGAGCACTCATGCAGGTGTCTTTGTTTCAGTTACAAGGAGGGGGTGTTGCTGGAGGGGAAGAGGGTGAAGGAGTTTTAGTTGCAGGTGGTCCGGTTCCCAGAGATTTGGACCATCAACAAAAGATTGCAAAAGACTGGGCAAACACCCGGGAGGCCAGCTTGTAGTACTGCATTCACGTAGAACTAAACAAACTAACTAGGAAAAGAAAGAGTCGCTTGGGAAAAAAAAAAGTCTTGAAAAAGGCAAACAAAGTCAGGTAAAAAAACGTAACGCGCCAGTAGGACCTCATTTGGAAGAGCGCGCATACACTGTGCTCAACACATTACGAAAAAAATGTATCTGAGATCAGTCCGGGGAAGATGAAATCAGAAATTCCCGCTTCTAGTCACACAGACTAAGAGAACCGAACTGAATGCGCTTCAAAATAAACCGCGAAACGCAAATCAGCAGGCAAATGAGGATATAATAGGACGCTCTTTCACAAAGGGTTGTGGGAGTCTGGAACAAAGTACCCAGCCATATTGAACCCGATACCCTGGATTCTTACAAGAAAAGGTTGAAGGAGATCCTCACGTCAGCTACTGCAAACCAAACGAGCCAGACAGGCCAGTTGGTCTCCTCTGGCTCAGAACATTCCTTATGCATTCAAAACCTTCTCTTAAATGCAGGTTTGGAATGTCTAAGACGCTAAGTGAGCTGTGTTTTTCCCAAAACATTTCGCAGCACAAACCCATAGTGCAGTGTTAATTGGCACAAAACTATAGCATCTTAACACAACGATGCACTACAAATACCAATGCAGTATTCAAGGCATACTTTGAAGTTAAAACAGAGCAGAAGTCAACACACATGCTGAAGGTTTAGTTCCAAGGCCTAATTAAAACATTACATGCGAGGATGTTTTTTTCAGTTTGAGCGCGTCTTCGTAACCGATTTTTACACACGGACAAGGGGCCCTTGCTAATCACACACTCCCTCCACAGTTAACCACTGCTGCGTCGTCAGTGGGCAGACCAACCTGCATGCCTCAGACAGTAGCCAAAAAAAAAATCCAAACGCGTAACAGTTTTACACACCAAAACCTTTTACACAATCCACCAAAGTATTTTAAAACTGTAACACACAACTACTCTTACTTGGAAGCCACAATGGGTCCCAGATGCAGGAAGAGTGAGCTGGTCATCCAGCTGGGAGCAGATTTCTGGTTATTTCTGTTCTCTCCGTGCTGCGGAGAGGACTGTGGCTGGGGGCGGGATCGACAGGTCTCTGCCTCTTCAGCGGGAACTACACATCGCCTTGGCCAGCTTGAGGGAAGCTGGACGGTTCAGACTTCAGGAGGTTGTGAGCAAATTTTGGGGGTGGGGGGGAAACTGGGCGCCAGAAACACACTTTCCACCAGCTCCATCTTCTTTGAAGGAACTGAAACGTTAAGTTCTTTATATCCCGGGGTTAGAAAGAATCAGTGCGTTTCAAGACGCAATAAAAGTAAAAGGTACACAGTCACGCGTAAAACTACCCATTTACATCACAAAATAGGTCCAATTTCCAGGTATGCCCAGCACCGTCTTGGGCGATCCAGGAAGAGGCAACAAGACTTCGGGTGACGTGTTGTGGCCATATGACATTGTAAAGAAGCCGGCCTGTGAATACGTCTCTTTTAATCCAATCCAAATATTACTTTCAATTTCAAGACTGTTTTGCCAACAAATACTGCTTGTTAACTCTACAGGCAGATCATGTTGGAACAGTGCTGTGGTGAGATGTCTGCCGCACAACCTGTTTATTCGCTCGTACATCACATCAGTCATCACAGTGACTAGTGAGCAGGAAGGGCCGCATCACGTCACAATCCGTGGGAACTCGAATGCCAGTTTGCGACAACATTGCGACTTACAGTACTTTCGCAAAGTTCACGATTTTGTGCTTAATCTGAAATCTTATATTTAGTTATCTGACTTTTTTTTTCCCCAATTGGTGGTTCTAAAATGATTGTTTAACAGAGCAAGGCAACTTAAGTACACACCACAACTTGTCAATTAACAAAACAAAATCTGGCATTTAGATGCTCTTACAAAACGCAGCACAGTCATCGACAACTGGAATTCAACTGCAATAGCTTTGCTGCAATTTCCCCATTACAGTTTTGCAACACTCAAGTTTTTCTACAGTCTGTTATGTTGATACTTCCTGGTAACCATTGTAATATTTGAACAAGATGAAAAGTATGGTCTTTTTGTAATTGTTGTAATAATGCCTTTTAGATTTTCACCCTGATTTTATTTAAGAGACTTGGGTGAATTTTTTCTGCTGCTACCTGAGGGATACTGTGGTAGTCTGTAAGCAAGCTAAAGTTACGCAATCACATGGAAGGCACTGATTCTTGGTCATTACTGTTTATCAGAACGACAAATTTCAGTTCATGCCTTCGTGTTTGAAGGAGACAAATGTTTCAAATCAGATTTTCCCTTGGTAAAATCTGTTCTAGCCCAAACTTTAAAAATTAGTCCGACGTTAAAAAAAAAAAAGTACTGAGAAGTGTTTTTAAGATGTTTTTCACACTGCTACACGGATGGTGCCTGCTTAATTACTCTTGATTGATAAACGCCATAAAGTCCTTAAAAGCAGTTATTGAAACATTTTTTTTTCATCTTTCATTGAGTCAATTAAAGACAAATCGCAAAAACACTGACATTTGCAACATCAAAACCAACCATTAAGCTTAAGCCAATTAAGACCCCCCCCCCTACTGCTTAATGCTCTCTCACTGCAGAACTGCTCGCTCACTCCATGACATTTAAAGTGCACGCAGTAAGGCCGGGCGATCCTCAGCCCTGGAGCACCGAGCTACAGATTTCCATTCCAACGCTGGACTGAAGGACCTCAGTGAGCTCATAACGGGCCCAACAGGACCAATCTAACAACCGCAGTGGTTTAAAGAGACCTAGAAAACCTGCAGACACACCGGCTGCCCCCCCCCGCCCGCTCCCCTCCCCCAGGACCAACACTGCCCTACCCTGCCGGTGACTCGGGAGACTATTACGCAAGCGGTGCCGCCTCTTTCACAATGCGGAAAAGCCCCGGCCTGCCCCCGGAGCCGGGTTTCGCTCGCTGCAGACAGGCAGCACATGAAGACGTTTAAGAACGGCCTTCCTGCTCCACATCACAGCAACGCGCTGCCAGGAACTCCCAGAACTGAGTATTTGGGTGGGGGGGCAAACAAGGAACATGCCTAAACAGACGCAACCCCCATAGAAGTCACCTTCTCCCAACAGGAATGCTGTTCCTGATAGAGGTAGGTCTAGGAGACCAGCGCAGAGTAACGCTTCACTATCGTTTCCATTTCCAGTATCAAAGTGGGGGGGGGGGGGGATGTTTAAGAAGAAAAGTGAGGATTTGCTCCTACTCCCCAGCTAAAAGAATGAATTCCAAGGGCAGGTGCGACCTCCACAGCGGAGGGCCCAGGCTGTGCTGGTTTAACTCTACTGATGCCGAGGAAGAGCTGGTCCGCAACACAACCCACTGAAAACCCCCTTCCGTGAAATGTCTGCAAACATAATGCCAGTCTTCATCTAAAATTACACCCATGCAAATCACACAGCTTATGCAAACTTGAGCCTGTTAGGAATGCGTTTCAAGGACTGAGAGCTCAGTTAGCTTGTTGATTACCACACACCCTCTGCCAGCCCACCATGAAGCGAATCCCAGTCTCGGTCCCTGGGGTCTCGCACAACTGCTGCTTTTTGTTCCACCTGAGCACCCAATTGAGTAACTGAACCCTTTTAACAGGCCGGAGAGGTTCAGTCGAACTCTAAAGGCTTTCAGTTCCTAAACACGCAGGAGGTCGCCTTGTAACTACCTACCGTATCTCTCAAGCTCAAATCTCCCACCTTTGAGTGGGGAAACCAATTGCGAATGCTCTAACGAGGGAACGTGTCCGTGCCCTGATGGGGGTTCAGGGAAGAGCTCAGCTGCAATGGCAATGAATGCTGAGGGGGTACCCAGGACCGGGACTGGGAACCCCAGAACCAAAGCAGACATTCCCTGCACCTGCGGATTCGCCGTTTCGACAGGTTTCAGTCCAGGTGAGCTCCCTAATCAACGATGCCAACTAAAATCTGAATTAATCTTATTGCCTCTTGATCCATTTCTGCTCTAAGTCCCTGGGTTCCTAGATACTCGACTTCAAACACGTCCAGCACACACAACTTCAAGCAGGGGCTTCCGAATTTGGCTTGAAGAGGTTGCTGCCTTATCTTTGTCTAAGTGGCTCTGAATATGAAATCAATTTACGACGAACAGACAAGCGCAGATCACACTTTATCAGACGCCCGCAAAGTGTTTTTTTTCCCCTTGTGTAGAACACCAATAGGTTACAACTCAGACGACACGCCTGAGTGAGGAGACTTTTGAGCGCCTGGAATCGATGCAGGGCTGATCCCAAGTACAAGCCCTAGTCAAATTTTTAGGAGGTGGGGAAAAAAAAGTCTCAAAGAGACAATATCATTTAAGTTATGATCAAGAAAGATCACGACCACCCCGCCGGCTCCAGGACCCAAATCAAGTGCACAGTTTCAGTCAATAAACGTTCATGTGCACTGGGGAGAAACCAGCCCTCGTTGGAGAGGAGTCTCCGACGGGTCCTGTCAGATATCAACGGGTGAATCCCTCCTCAGTCGCGGAAATTCGTCATTTAACAAAAAAATACTTAAAACTACGTAGTGTCAGAGTGTGTCACGGTCCACAGTTTCAAATTACCGCCTTCATCTTGCTCATGAGACACACCCTAGGGCTGAAGATCGCCTATCAGGCTCAGCTGACGCTGAAGAGCATTAAAATCTAGAAATATTCGCCGTCGAACATTTTGACGCCCTTTTCTTGTGAGGCGGTACCACAGCCTACAGAAAAGACTGAAAACTAACGCCAATTCGTGAAATAACCGTGAAATGTAAATTGACCAAAGTGAAGCCTACAAGACTCAACTCCAAAACCAGGGAGGAGTTGAATCACGGCTCAGAAACGAACTCCGGTTACCCATGCGCCGGAAAGCGTTTCAAAACGGGTTTTCACAAAAATATTTTTTTTTGCAGAGCAATTCGCGCACAAGCACACCTACCGCGCCGGTGTCACTGTCAGGTTAGAAGAACACATCTAAATCCTGTGCACCGACGGTGCAAGAAGAAAGGCGACGCCAGACAATCGTCACGTTGTAAGGCTACAAGATGACAAGTCAACCGGACCGTGGCAGGAACGTCCCGCCTCTGAGCGCTGGTTCCGTCCTGGATGCACCCCGATACCGCCGTGTGGGGGGGTCCCCGACCTACAGTTCGTTTCTCCTACGACAACACGACTACAAAACCCGTCGCATCACGAAAAGTGGGCGCAGCGTTTCCACACACACACACACAAAAACAGCTGCCGCCAACAGCCCCACAGGGTCGCCCAGCTATGTAACCAACCACAACAGCCCCCACCCACCACCACCTGGACACCAACACACAACCAGCCCGTGCATCAGCACGCAGCCGGGGACACTGGGGACACTGGGAGAGGCGCTCGTCTCCGGCGAGGAGGCGTGAGCAGAGCCCCGAGAACCGGGCACCGAGCCCCTCGCCGTGCCGGAGAACAGCCGCGACACGCCGCGACCGGGCAGTCCCGACCCCGGGGGAGGAAGGAGCCGGGGAAGACGGAGCCCCAGTTCGTCTCCAGCCCCGGCTCACACCCACCCGGCCCGCCGGAGCCCCAGCACCGCCTCGCCGGAGCCGCTTTCCCCCGGACTGCCTCGCTCCCGCCCGCCTGCGCTCACCCGGCGAAATAACCCCCGAACTCACTCACTTTTCCTCTTCTTCTCCTTCTCCCGGCGTCTCTTTCACATAATCTCCCTCGGCCCCCGCCGTCTCTGCTCGCAGATCCCCGCCCGACGACTCTGTCGGTGACCAAGAGAGACGACCTTTCACTCCGCTCCGCCTAAGTGGGGAAAGCGGAATGGTGGGAAGGATGGAGGACTCCCGCGGAGGACTCCCCCCCCCTCCGCGTCTCCGGGCGCCCCCTGGCGGCGGCAGCGTGTGCGCCAGGGCCTGCTGGACTGGACGGGTCTGCAGGTCAGCCGGCGTGCTGGTCGCTTACAAGTACTGTACGTACATGCACGCACAGTGATGACGTCTTCCAACGCCCCCCACAGTATTTATCCTCAAGAATACGCCGAGGTCGCTCAGCTGGGACGGGTGCGTCCCGTATCAGCTGGGTGGTACCGGATGGGAAAGGGACGTTTCTAGGAGAGGAAAGCCAGACGGGGTGTATGCAGCATTTGTTTATGTTTTTTGTTTTAAACATCACTTTTTTTTTAAGTGTTTATTTTAAGATCAGAAATACAAAAAAAAAGAGACAAAATATCAAAACGGATACAGAAATAGACACACTTCACAGCCAGGGGAATTCACGATGATAAAAGCTGAAAATTAAGCTATTTCCATTAGGCTTGCCTTTTGATTCTTTAAATTCCTAACAATTTAAATTAAAAAAGGAATTATTTCTTAAAAGCACTAATAGTGCATAGCACTGACCTTTGAGAGTGTCGAATACTGAAGTCAAGTCCCCTCTTAGTCTCTTTTGCTCAAGGCTGAAGCTATTCGATTCTATGAGCTTGCCTTTGTATGATGGCCTTTAAAAACAAAGAATGAACTTTGTGGTTTGAACGTGGTGGTGCTTTGTTAGCTGTAGTGGTTGAGATGCAAAACACAGACCCATGGTTAAGCACTGTTAATTCTAAATGACACAAGCAGAAAAAAAAGATTTGGTCTTTTCTACAAGTACAACGTCATAATTGAATAATAGGTGTGATTCTTTATCCCTTCCACAAACCTTTTTAAAATGCACCCACCAACTGGAAGGAAGAGTTACACCTATTTGGAAATGTCGATGTGTTATTTTTAGCTTAAAAAAAAGGTTACTTAAACTCACACCACACACACCTGGTGCTGGATGGGTCACCCCCCCAGCCCTGCTGGTCCCCCTACATACAGCTTGGGGGGCTGGAGCCACTGGGGTAGAGAGCCTGCCTCAAGGTACATCTGCAGTGTCTGCAGCAGGGACTCGAACCCACAACCTGTCTGTTATGAGTCTGCGAGGGCAAGAACAGGAATACAGCATACAGCTTCACCCCTGATGCCACGGAGATTTTGCACGTCATTGCACAGGTCCTCTAGTTCCGCAGAAGAAACAAAATGTAGGTGTGTCTCTGAAACACGGAGCTTGGAAAGATCCTCCTGCAGCAGGGTCTGCATTAAAACCCCACGGGCCCAAGCTGCAGCTGTGAGTATCTGCTTTACCAAGCGTACAGAGTCACTTTCTTCCCCAGACATTCTGTTCCAAAATCAACGCTGCCCTTTGTTTAAATTCATTCATTAGTTTTGGCCATTTTACAAATGCATTCAAATAAAAAAGTTTTACATTACAATTATGGTAAAATATAATACATACTGAAATGACTTGGCAGTTCGTACTGAGACCTGGATTAATCTCAGAAGGCCATACTGGAGACAGTAGCTTTAAGCCTAAAATGCTATAGTATAACAGTAAAGGAAAGCTTCAACATTGTCTCGCAGAAAGAAATTAGTCCGGGAGAAGAAATCGTAAAGGGCACAGACACATGCGATAATCTCAGACAGCTCCAGGCAGGAGTTCAAGTTAAATGGTTTCATCGCAAGTGGCATAAAGTTAAATTACTACAGAAAGGCAAAACCCCTACTCCAGTGTTAAAGGAAATATGCTTAGATACGATGGGTTAAAACATGTAAAAGAGAAGACATTGCAATGTGACATTTTCTTCAGCTGGATGCTTCATCAGCCTCTAGTACAACGCCACTTCAAATTTTAATTGAAAAACTTGTCACACATTTCAGATGGGGATTGTCGATTTATCATGCGGACCTTTAGCTTTCTGACTAATAGAACACAAAACGTGTTCTTATTAATGGATGGGCATCTGACCCTATTTCCACTTCTACCAGTTCACCCCAAGTCTGCTCTCCTCCCCTCCTTTCAATCTGTGTGCTGATGACTATCAGAGCAGCTGGTGAGAATCACGATATGATCAGGTTTGCTGATGGCAGGGTGTCAGCCACTCCTCTCTCAGAGCCTGGACAAACAAGTGGACCCATTCTGGATGAATTTGTCAACACAGAAATGATTGTTGATTTAAAAAGAACAAAGCAGGATCGTTCCCACAACAATCTATGGCGAGTCTGTTTGTGTAGTTCACAGCATCAAATATCTGGGCACTGTGTTTGACGATAAACTTCACAGAGACGTCATTGAGAATAAATCCCCGCAATGCTCAGAAAGGGTGAGAAAACCGACTTCCTTTGGAGTCCAAAAAAACAAATTCTATCAACATTTTGTAGCTCATCTGTGAAAAGTATTTTAACCTTTTCTTTTGTCTGTTGTTTCACATCACTTAGTCAAAAACCACTTTCAAAATGTTGTAACCCTCAGCTCAGAAATCACTGGTGAGCCCTACTGAACCGAGCCTGTTCTACAGATGAACCTTCTTAAAATTACACATGGCTACCTTCAAAATCTACTCATATTTGTATTTTCCTTGGTATCATTGTTTTATGTGGAATGTGCTGCATGTTACAGCACTTGTCACTAAATCGCCACCCTGGGTATGAATAAAATATTTTTAATTTCATTTTTTTTGTGCTTTTTCTTTCACGTGACGATGTGTCGTCTCTTGGTCTCAGACACTTGCCGGTCTCAGGGGGGCGTGATTTACTTTCCCCCTGGTGCAGTGTTCAGAGAAACTCACATCATGAGTCACACAAACTCCAAGCACCAGGGGGAAAGGGCCCGGTCAGGTTTCAGAAACCATGGCTCTGAGCTCCCTCAGGAGTCACCTGCTTGGTGAGGCACAAGCAGCGAAAACAGGTTTCAGCCGTGGTGAGGCATGGCGAAGGTCCAGTAAGAGCACAGATGAGGGAAGAGTGAGCTAACCTGCAGAACGACCAGGACCGCCTGAAGGCATCAGTGTCTTTGGTTAGGATCTGAAATTCTGCTGTCGTGCTCGTCCCCAGCTGCAGTGCGAGGTCCCTGGCAGCATCAGGCAGCCTGAGGTCTCTCGGCAAGACAAGCGCTTGACTTCTGCCTTCAACTCTCCTTTCTAACCACCGGCAAGCGTTTAACCTGTCCCTCCTGGGGGGTTACAAAGACCGCGGGAGGTGGGGGGGAGGCAGGGGTCTTTCGGGAGCCAGCGCGAAGCACGGCCAGCAGCTGATTCGTATACAGGCCACAGCGCGCCCCTGGAGTGAAAGGAGTCATCCAAGGCCGTGCTGTTTCTGTCCCAGAAAAGGCATTCAACTGGTGACGATCTGCTGGGCGCTGCCCTCTTTCACAAGAGCACAGAGAGCTTTCTTCCCCCAACACATCGCCGATGGCATTCGACTCGTTTCGACCTTTAAGTCAAACGTCTCCCTCTGGCTTTGACTGAAAAAAAAAATCCCTTTTGTTGGCACCTCAGAGATAAGCCCCTTCACCTCATCCAGAACACAGGGGGAATTTCCTCACACATTAACCGGATGGCCTGGGGTATCTTCACTGAGCTCCTCACTGTGCTGGTTTCTGCGTTGACTCAGCTGGAACAGGCTCTTCCCCAGGACAAGAGGAGCAGAGAACAAGCAGCTATTTAAAACGCTGTTGCCATTCAAAGCATGAAGCCGCTTTCTCCAAGATCACCCTCTGCACCTGTCCAGCCTGCTTCCGAAAGAGAGAAGAGCCTGTTCCGGCAGCCAGCGCCAGTCTCTTCAGGAGGGAATGAAAGGCTGATTGAACAGCAGAGCTAGGCCGAGGAGAGCAGGTGCAGGTGGACCTAAACAGAGAGAAGGAGAGAGGTTCGTTCCCACAGCGGACAGACGCTCGGCCTGGCCAGGTCCCACCAGCGCAGAAGGGGAAGATGGGTTGTGCGTTGTGCTGGGGAGGCCGCAGGAAGAATAACTGTTGACCCAGACCCGGAAGTAGTCCGAGAAAAAACCCGTAAGCTTCTGGGAGACCAATATTGGATTTGAAAATGTGGTTTTGTTATTCTGCCATGCAGAAAAATTAAAACAGCAACATTTTAAAATAATCTGTATCTTATAAGATCACTTTATTGGCCGTATACTATTTCTGGTATTAGGAATTTGTCTTTTCGCATACCCCAGCTTGCTCTCCATGAGCCACACAGACAGGGAGAGAAGCTGGGGGTCAGAGCGCAGGGTCAGCCATTTATACGGCGCCCCTGGAGCAGTTGGGGTGAAGGGCCTTGCTCAGGGGCCCAAGGGAGTAGGATTCCTCTGCCGGCCACAGGATACGAACCGGCGAACTTCCAGCCACAGGCACAGATCCTGGGCCACAGAGCCACTGCCCCATCTTTTATTAGGCATTCTGCAAAGAAGAGAAAGATTGATAAAAAAAATTAGCAGAAAGTCACATAGACATAGAGTGACTCATTTTGGATTTTTTTTGTCGCCGGTAGTAGAAGCTCTCGTAGAGAGGGATGATTCAAGAGAGAAGTCCAAGAACTGCCAGGGGGCTGGTTTTGGGGATCAGTTCACCAGAGGAGAGCACAAACTACAAACAAATCCTCTGTTGGTAAAAAGTTAGTGAAAGCGCTGTGCCGCAGAACAAGTCCCAAAGCTTACTGACCATTTCGCTTCCTATTCTGCTCCGTTTATTGACATTTTTGTTTTCCTTGCTCTTTCTTTGAAAATAAAAAAAACTTTCAATACTCAATAGGCCTCCTTCACCGAAACTGTTACGAAAATCTTTCTCTGGTGCCCCCCTGTGGTAGGAACGGTGACCCCCCTCAACATTGAACCTTAAAGACTGGAACCCGTATGAAGCGCTGCGATGTTACCGTTTTATATCTCTTTCCATGACCAAGCCAGGACTCCCAGAATGCGATTGATAGAATTTCGAAATCAACTATTACAAGTATCACAGATGTCATTCGGGGTCACGTATAGGATGCCCTAAACGTTAAACACAGTTCGTATGTTGTACGTGGGATGAAAATCGCCATCGACGACTTCTGTCGCGCTTCCCGCTTGAGAAACAGTCACAACAAAAACACGACTGCAAGAAGTGAACATCACCGACCAGGCCAATACGTCCACTTTCGGAAGCAAGAGACGTTGTTAGATACAAAACAAAAGGTTTGCTGTGTGTGTGTTCCAGTATAATCAGGATCTATGTGAACTGTGTTCGGTCTGGTAAAAGAATTTCGCCTTTGACCTTTAGGAAAGGTCACAGGGAAAATCCTCTTAGGGGACCTTATTGATTCACATAGATCATTAGGAAAGGTCACAGATCACAGGTCACGGGCAAGGTCATTTTTTGATTGAGCACATGGTAACTCCTATTTGTCTTCTATGACCCCGTCTGTGCTCCTTATGGAGTTAGAGGTTAGGTCCTGATTGGACCAGTTAGATGTGTCAAAGGTCGAACCGGGCTAATGATGTCATGCGACCAATAAACTGTATTAAGACGTGGACAATAATTCTCACGTGCTACTGTTCTTCTGTGATTGTGCTCAAGCTTACAACACTCAAATAAACCTACTGTATATGTCACAAGAAAGGCTCCTGAAATTCAATTTTCAGGGCCTGGCAGCCGAATGTGTCATCATTGCCACCTGTTGGGATAAATAGTGGGAGTAAATGGATTCTTGTTTTCATACATCACAGCTCATTCCAATTGGCCAAGAGCATTCATCAGACAGCATCACATGATTTTTTAATATAAATTCAATGTAGTGGCCAAGCAATGTGACCAATCCATCTGTCTTGAATAAATCTAAATCATGAACATGAACATGTAGTGCTGTTCACTGAGTTTCAGAGCTATGAGACATTCCTGGACGCTTGCTTTGGGTAGCCATATCAAGTTAATTTCCACAAGCCTTCTTGTGGAAGATGTTATGGCTCCCTTTAGGTGGGACCTGTTAGACTACATGCTATTTCCAGAGTCTGACAGAGATACAGTGCGATACATGCACATGACCTACACACTCAAGTTCATTGGTCCATGGTGTAAATGCTTTTTCGGACAAATCCAAGATGGAGTCCAATGCACACGACCCTTCACCTTGAACCGAACGTGTGGTTTTCTCTTGGACATAGCGTGATACGAGCCGCCATGTCCCACACCTCTGCAGTATGCAGTTTCTGAGACGAGCTTTCACAAATACCGAATTATGTCGAGAATCCAACATGGCACCCGAAACGTGATCTGCTCGTCTGCTCCGAGTCAGCTTTTTCAGGCTTTGTTTTGCAATCCTGACCACTTTCACGAGTTTTCATTTGGTGTAGGATTTCCCTGCATTTGAAAATAATTTAAGAAGAAGGATTTAAGTATTAATCTAAACAACAATAGGGTTGTTTTTCCACCCCCTAATAAAACTTAACCAAAAATGAATCACTAGTAGTTAACTCCTAGATATTAATATCAAATTTTGAAACTCTTCTGGGCATGTTAGACAACTGTTGTTTACAGTGAAACTCAAATGACAAATTTTGTTCCAGCGCTGGATGGTGGCCAGTTGCTCACTAGGCCAGTGATTTGTGATAAGCAGGTGGGCCCGTTCTGATTGCTCCCATGATAAGGTCATGTGAGACCGTAATTCACAGAGCTCGTTAAAAGACACTGTCATTACAGGCACCCAGTTCCAGCCAGCCAGATGAGGGATCGATTTTCTGAGCACAAGGGAATAATGGATTCGCTTCTGCAGCGACAGGTTTGTAACTGCAGGGAAACTTCAGCTATTCCACTGCGTCGAGTCCCACATGCTTGTCCTGCTCCCAGACAGAGCAATCACCCTGCCAGTCCTCTCAGTGTCTGGGCCGGGCGAGGTTTCGCATTTTGAGTCAAATTAAGCCGCAGGCTCTACTCCTGGTGGTGTCCTTCCGTCAGATCCTTTGTAACTATCCTCCCCCCGGAACCCAGAGACCTTGGTTTCCCAGACGCTGCGCAGCGGGTCGTGGGAATAACACCGCTGGATCGCTAGTTGGCATCGTTTACGATACAACATTATCTGATCGTCTTTTTTCGTTCTTGATTAATGAAGACATTCTTGGCCAATGCAGAATTTCACCATGGGCAGTGACACAGGGAAATCTCCTGTCACCCTCTCAGGCAGCGTCCAGATCAGACTGAGAACAGCCTCAAGGGTGCAATCTCCACAGCAGCTCCAGAGCCATCAGGCTGAGACCAAGACATCTGCCAGTACAGACATCGCCCCGTCTCTCCTCCAGAGCCCCAAATAACCTGACTGCTGTTCACCACCTGTTTCAGCTCTGTTTTCCAGGCTGATGTTGTCTTTCACTACAGAAGCAAAAGGAAAACGAGCCCTGCTATTTGACTTCCATGAGCTTGGTTTGCTCAGGCTGTGAGGTGATGTCTGTAATTCCACCTCCCATTCATTTGCTACTTTTTATACTACAAAATACAGATCTTCTTTAGCTTGCATTTAGAAGGAAAAACACTTTCTGAAAAGAGTGGACGAATGCCAATGTCTGAGGCACTGCAATGTGTTTACATACTGTCTATATCTTTGATGTGCATTTCCTGGGCACCTCTAATGCCTACAGGCAAGGGAACTGTGCTTCTTGTGGGCTGAGATTTATTCATGCAATGAGCGTATTTCCCACCTACCTCCTAACACCTACACACAAGCACGCAGCAGCTCCGTTCAGAAGACAAATTGCAGCTGGCAGATAGCTGCCCTGTCTCCATGGTAGTCAGAGGCAGCTTAGCCCAGTGTGCGTCTGTGTCTCTGCTGCCCCCATGATGTGTCAGAGAGGTAATTCCCAGGAGTGATAAATACTTCTACATTCCATGAGTACATTTAATTGTGCATCCCATCTCTAAGTCTGTAATCCCCCTAAACACACTTTATGAGCCAGTTCAGATCTGTGGTATTTAAGATCACGGGCCATTTTCAGGGGTCGATAAAGTTATCCCCTGAATGGTGAATTCAGAAGAAATATCTGAGTCTTTAACTTTTTTGTTGTATGTGCTGGTTGTTGACAACAGCAAATCTGGCGGAAAAGAAACATCATCTCCAGCACAATGTTTGATAACATGGCTTCAAATACTGTCTCTATAATAACTATCCTTCAGAGGCAGGCAATGCTGCACGGTAACGTCTTTGAACTCCAAAGCAATTCAGCATGCAAACTAATCAAATGCTGTCAATGAAAGCAGTCACAAAAATACCTCAATTGTAGTTATCACTGCTAGGAAACCATGTACCTCTAATGCACATTTTTGCCAGGTTTGCTAAGTGGAGCATAAATGTGAAGGAAAAATTATCCTGCCAGAAGCACCTATTACATTCCAATGGTGAGGAACTATAGTGTCTTCTATAATGATACAAAGGGCCTACAAAAACTGTATTGAATTGATATTCAGCAAGATGTTGTGAAAGGGTTTTTATTCTGCATTTAAAACTGCCCTGCGCTGGTGAGCAAGCGTGTTGCATGAGCAGGAGCCTCATGGTCCGCGTGGGAGGACTTTCCCTGAGCCCACGCACTGCGGGAAGGCTTCCTCTGCAGGGGAAGGAAACCGAGAGCTGCAGGAAAGACGAGTGCGAGACCCCGAGCAGAGCTCTGGGATTCTGGGACGCCGAGTTGGCCTGGCTGTTAGCAGAAGTGAGAATTCTGGCTTTTTAATTTACTTCAATTAGTGCTGATGAAGCCTGATGTGGACTGTTAAATGTATTGTGTTGTGTCTTCTACCTGCCTGCAAAGAAAGTTTCCCTCCTGCGACAACAACAGGAAGCAAGTACTTGTATACAGGGATCTCCTCCTGTATGTGTGCAATACCTCGGAAAAGACATTAAAATGATCCTCTGACCATTTCATAACTAAAGATCTGATTCGCAAAAGCACTGGCTCTGTTTGCAAGAGATGTTTACATAAGAAACCACAAAAAACAGTAAAAGGTGTTAACCAACTTTACTGATCTTTCATAAACAGTAAAAATTAAAGTTCCATGACAATACGCATTAAATATATCTGTGGATTACGGCAGCTGCATTGAACATGCACAAAAAATAGCTTTCAGTTAAGGACCAGAACATCTTTGGTGTACAAAAACAGAGGTCCCCCCACCCACCCACCCACCCCGCTACACAAAGCCCATCTGGACAGCACAGCGCACGCTGATGGAATGTTAATGAGGGTTGCTGGTGTGTGTGTGTGTGTGAACTCCCGCGCACACGCGCACAGATCTGAGCGCTGCGTGTTGATGAACGCGCTGGCGCCACGTTCACACCGCTGGCAGGTCCGGCTCTGGGGGCGGGGGGCGGCGCGGCCTCACATGAGGGAGCACTTCCCCTTCAGCCGGTCGGAGCTCTTCAGCCTCCTCGCCTTCTTCCCGTCCACCTGCAGGGTCACTGTCCGCCGCTTCTCCAGGTTCAGCAGCTCCTGGAAGAGCTCCTGCACGTTGTAGTTCATTTTGGCGGAGGTCTCCATGAAGGAGCACCCCCACTGCGCCGCCAGGGCCTCCCCGTCGCCAGCCTGGAGCTCCCTCTGCGTCTCGTCGCTCTTGTTGCCCACCAGCATGATGGGGGCGGTCTGGGCGTCGCCCTTGATGTGGCGGATCTGCTGGTAGATGGGCTGCAGCTCGGCCAGCGACTGGCGGCTGGTGACGGAGTAGACCAGGATGAAGGCGTGGCCCTTGGAGATGGAGAGGCGCTGCATGGCGGGGAACTGGTGGCTGCCCGTGGTGTCGGTGATCTGCAGGGTGCACACGTTCCTGTCGCAGCTGATCACCTGCCGGTAGGTGTCCTCCACGGTGGGGATGTAGGTGTCCCGGAAGGTGCCGCGGACGAACCGCTGCACCAGCGAGCTCTTGCCCACCCCGGCGGCGCCGAACACCACCACCCGGTAGTCGCTGCTCTGCTCCGGCATGGCGCCTCCTGCTCCCCCGGCCGGCGGTCTCGGGGGTCTGGCGCGGGAGAAGACGGCCGAGACGCTCGTCGACGGCGGGTGGGCGCGGCCGAGTCTCGGAGCTCACATGCCCAGCGGACCTGTGCGGGAAAACCAGAGGCGGGAGTCGGGTCAGAGGCGCGGGGGAACAGCCCGTTCGGCCACACCCCCGCGCAGGACAGGGACGACACGCACTCGTCCTGATCGGGACAAGCGGCCGGCTTCCAGGGCAGCAGGGAACCGTGGGAGCTCAGGCGGCAAGGGCGTCTGGCTCCTGACCGGAAGGCCCCGGGTTCAATCCCAGGCAGGGGCGAGCGATGGAGCTCTGCTTCCTTCCAGACGGCTCACAGGCCCCCTCAGTACCGGGGGTGAATCCTTCTGGGGGTAACAGGCCGGCCGGAGCGTGGTGCTGATCTCATCACCTCCACCTCCAGTGACAGATGGTTGAGAAAAAGTGTGGCCCTTTCCCCCAGGGGCCTTTAGGTCCTGAGAAGGGACCTACCTACAGTGTAGTAGAAGAACACTGAAGGAGTGAAGCTTCTTACAGTAAAAACAAATCCAAATAAACTCGGGATTTAAACTTAGCAACGAACATGCCTCGACTGCTAGTTTCTTATGCTCGTTTTAATGTGGAAAATGTGAAGCTCTATCGATGGTTTTCGCAGGGGGAAAAACGAACCTGGCTGAAGAATATCGATCAAGCAGCCTCTGTCCATCGCAATGCAATTCACCTCACACCGCTCTGAAACGGCCCCTCTGGAAGGATTGTGCCGGACTGAAACTGCGAAAAAACGCCCCTGTAACACCTACCTCGCTCGAGTGTTTAATCACGGTGACACAGGCGACTCTATGTGCGATTGAACATGGTGATATCCCCAGGCGATTTGCGTCTTTCAAGAGCTAGAACTGACATCAGGCTTGTTCAGCCTGTACTCTGCGACCTGCGAGATGACGCCTCCTTTGCATCTGGAACTAAAGGGGATTGTCTCGCATCATCAGGAGCTGGATTTCGGTCAAAGGCAATTTTAAAGCCTCTTCACCTCCTTTGAAAATGTTGTCTGCCACAGGGGAAATCTTCCCCCGTGGCTAAAACGTGTTTGATGTTTGTTTTTAACGAATTTCCGACAACGCAATGCCACCCTTTGGGAGTGAAATATGTAATTCAGCTTCATAAAAAAAAAATCAGCGACGGCAGAGTTATCATGTAGTTGAATCATACAGGTCGTTATGGTACACAGAGCAACAGGTAACGGGTTTCTACGGCTGTCGAGTGCGAGCACACAACGGTTTCTACAAAACGCATCACGAAAGCGAGCGGAGCTGACGTCTCCACCAGCTACCCCGCTGGACCTGAAAGAAGGACAGAAAAGAAAAAACCCTCGAGAACGCTGCCACGGACGAGCGCAGACACTCCCTGCGAACGACAAAACGGCTATCGATCGCTTCTAATGATCCATGGGCTCCTGGGCTGCAAGACGGGGCGCGCTCCCAGCCGGCCCGGCTCTTTCACACACAGAGCTACTGGGTCAGCTCCGGGCAAACCCACCTACCTGCGCGCAGCTCGCTGCCCGTGCCCGCCCGCCGTGTTGTAAATAGAAATTCCGCTGCCGTACAGTCACGCATATGAAATCCTCCGGTGGGTAAAGACCACTCTGGCGACGGAGGGGGTCAGGCTTTGGGAAACTGGACCCCGCTCCCGCCGCCGCCAGCTCCACACTAGTCGCTCAGGGGGGGTGTCCGCTTGCGTCCTGCGAGCGCCCACCTTGTGAACAGAGCAGTGCCGCGTCCCGGGGGTAGCGCGGTGTTGGCGCCGGCGACAGTACAGGTGAGACCCCTCCTGTTCATTCATGTCTCCGGTGCATGGTCCAGCCCATTCATGAGGCTGTGGAAGTCGCCGGTCGGAAGCTGAGCTGCATGTTTTACTGAAACACATCCTACAGTATGTCCTTAAATACAGCCCTTCGATTTTATTTTTCTGATTTATTTGGATTTTTGGATAACGCATTAAATATTACCCAGTCTCTCAGCCTACACATAGGATTTAAATCGCGGGGGACACGCTTGAGTATTCTCCCGGTTTCTTGAAACACCCTGTATTAAGTTTACGTGTATAAAATGAATAATACCCAAACGATTCTGTCTGTGTGAAAGCGGATCACAAAGCCAGCTCCTTGCGCGCTTGCATAAGGATTGCTGTCATCACGGTGCTGTTCACAACATGAAACTGGCACTATTCAAAACCTAAATAAAACCAACCACCTGTGTCTCAGTACTTCTATAAATATGAATCAAGTGCCATATTTTGTGTTTATTGTGATTGAGTCTTACCTGGGAGACTAAGAATATCCTAAGCATGTAGCTAAAAGTAGAGGTATTATATTTAAACAACTGGGCGAAACAACTTGATTGACGTTATTGTTAATAATAACAGCATTCTAAGCACACGTATACGCGTAAGAGAAGCAATCTATTCCACTATCATACCGGGTTTCAAGTTATTCCATCACAGAAACGGAATCGGATCAGTTTTTCTTGATCACTCGCACTTGCGTCATCGATTTCGAAGGAACACTAATTTTCCAATTAGACGCTGCAGCGCTGCTGTTGGAACGCGGTCACCTGTGTAAGATCACGTCACTTTAGTGGCCACATGCAACGTCTTGTATTAGGAATTTTATCTTTTCGCCCCGATGCATTTGTCTTGTATCTCCAGCCCCCTACGGCGTTTAAAGTTCCGTTTACATGGCCGCCGTCGAGCTCATTAAATTATGCGAGAACGCAGGTAAATAAAAGTCAAAGGATATAAAACAGCCAACAGACCTCCCCGATGGTCGCTTCCAGGACTGGATCTTCCCGGGACGGGGAGCAGCGCGTGTCCGCGTCTCGAGGGCTGAGCTGAGCGGGAGCGGGAGTGGGAGTGGGCCAGCGCGAGAGGAGAGGCGGTCAGTCTCTCCCGAGCAAAACACCCAACTCGCAGCGAAAGGCCGGGGCGCCGGCTGGGACGCACTTAAAAACACGCCAAATTACATCATGTGGTTCGCCATTAGCCGGACGCGTTCTCATTCATACTTCGCAACACGTACAAACGTCAGCATGTTCAAGGTTTGGGCTGGTGCGCAGCTGTATCTCACACAGTACTGTATATCCATTGCTTGACGTTCAATGAGGGGGATATAATCAAGCCGTGCTTTATGGGATTTGTCATTTATTAAGGAATTTAAATAATGTAAAGGGTGATTTAAGAGCCAAGAAAGATCACAAGAGAAGCCGTTAGATAAACGCTGTCTGTTGCCGTTTTAATCCCAAAGGTACTGTGAAAAACCTCTTTTTTTGACCAGAGCAATATAATAAGATTTCTGGCATTGACAGAGGTACAATAGCACTTATCACTGATGAGCAGGGGTGCAAGAAGGATGAGGAGAGAGAGAAAACGAGCTGTTTTAATGGCGTAACCAGTAGTGGTTTGCTGTGTCAACTAGAGGTTCTTTTATTTCAAGACGAATTGACAACGACAGTGGATTTGATTACTGTTTGCCTTTCCTGTGGAGGGGAAGGACTCCGGTGGTGGGAGGAAGATCCCTGTCGTTTATTACCGCAGATGAGTCGTGGGAGTTTGGTCACGACGAGTTTGCGAGTGGGGCCGCGGTGCGGGCAGGCGGGCCTGAAGAGATGATCGTTCTTGCTGTTGACTGCAGTGTGAAAGGGCACGGATATTGTTCACAGCACACACACAGACACAACACGGAAATGCCAAAAAATCTAGCATTGGCGGCAGGTCCTGCAGCACAGTGCCACATAACGGGCTCCAGAGAGGGAGGCTGTTCATTTGCTTGTGCTTTTTTTAAAATTTATTTTTAGTTGTTACCCCAGTGTCCCGGCCAAATACCTCCCTGGCCGTTACCCATCATGGCCTCCTTATAACCCCCCTCTTGAACTGGCTTCATCACTCTGCTCTCCTCCGCACTGAGAGCTGGTGTGTGGGGAGCGGACTGGAGCATCGTCTGGGTCGGGGTGGAGGGGATCCCCATTACCTGTGAAGCACTGGAGTGTCCGGAACAGCCCTACAAAAGTGTAAGGAAATTATTATTATTATAATCGTTGTTAGTAAATGAGCAGAATGCAGCCGGCGGCGTCCTCTCAGCCAGTGGGTGTCTTAGGTGCAGAAGCTGTTTCCTTAAGCCATCTAGACCGGGACCGGGACGATGAAGGGGACCGAGGGTAGTGCAGAGAGAGGCTGAGGCCGCCTAGTGGTCACACCGGGCAGTCTGGGGTGGAGCTGTAACCCGGGAGCACCGCTGTCCCTGAAGCTCTGCGATCCACCAGGAGCACAACGCGAGTGGGAGGGTGTCTGATGAGAGCATACTGTGTCTAGGCCCCCGTCTCATGCACGACTGGGTCCTTTGAGCTGGCTCTCTCACGGCTGCAAAACCACGATGTAAAAAGCAAGCTGCGCTAACGTTTTTATAACACGGCCTGGGACGACAAACTCTCCTTGATTGAACACATCGTGACTTGGGGTCGCAGGCAGACACCACAGCTTCCACTGGGAATGAGGCTCTGTAGTGAGGCTGGGTAATTCTGTGGTCAGGTTTGTGGGTGCGTGTGCCCTGCGAAGTTCTGGCATCCCATACAGGTTGTATCCCACCTTGCTCCAGGTGCTGCTGGGACAGACTCTGGCTGCCCCAGGAACATGGATGGGTGGATAATAATAATAATTATAATAATAATATCACTTTATTAACCCTTTACAATTTCTTGCATTAGGAATGGTCTTTTCACATACCCCAGCTTGCTCTCCATGAGACACACAGACAGGGAGAGAGCCTGGGGTCAGAGCGCAGGGTCAGCCATTGTACAGCGCCCCTGGAGCAGCTGGGGTGAAGGGCCTTGCTCAGGAGCCCAACTGGAGTAGGATTCCTCTGCCGGCTGTGGGATTTGAACCAGCAACCTTCCAGCCACAGGCGCAGATCCTTAGCCACAGAGCCACTGCCCCGCCAAATGCCCCACCCTACATCCCTTCACACCATGGAGCTACACACTGCAGAAGTGTGCTCCATAGAAATTCCCCCTTTAACCTAAGTAGTGTCTTCATTGTCATCGGCAAGGACCCTTTCACCATCCCCGAGAACAACAAGTGGCTCTATAGGGTTTATTCCTCACAAGTACGAGCATTTTAAAGTGGGAAGTAAGAGGTTGTTTTCGGGATTAGTCGCTTTACCTAATACTGTTAGATCGCAGAACCTGTGCTGACAAACACAAAAATCCACCCAGGAAATATTTGCTTTTAGATTTAGGATAGTACATGTGGTGCATTAGAGGGAAAAAAAACCTTAAAAACCAGATGAAGTATTTTAAAAGGATACAGAATATTTCAAGTGCTGACAAGACACATATTCAGCTTCTTCCTAATGGATTAGATGGGTTTTGCTGCCATACTACAAATTCAGTGCATCGTTCAATGATGCATAAATAAACTCCAAAGCCTTGAAGCTTTTAAGTTTTAATTAAACCCAAAGCCTGCAAACATGTCCTTGATTTTGAAGAGACTAAAAGCCCTTCCATTGTTCAGAAATTCATTTGCAAGTATCTGATGGCCAGTCAGTTATGTAAGCACAGTGCTGAAGTTTAAGTCTAGATTTCTAGCTAAAAAAACAGGATGACTTCCTCAGAAATTAACCAGAGGTATTCTGTGATAAAGTTTGTTGAAAGACTGAAGATACTCCATTTCTTTAAGGTTAGTTTTTGGTAGAGCAACAAAAAAAAAAAAGAAAAATCCCAACTAGGTCTTCCTCAAGGTGCAGAAGCGCAGCTTCATTTCACTTCATAAACGTGTAGCTAAAAACTATATTGATTGAGCAAGAGTAACTATTCTGATCAAGATTTGCTACTGCATGATCTTAAATCAGCAGAAAAATGCAGTGAATGCTTTATCACAAGCAATCATTCCCAAGTGCAAAATAAAAAACAAAACATTGGGTGATAATGGGAATGAAGCAGATTCCCTCCGATCACCTCGATTGATCCTTCAATGTAATCCTAAATGAGGTGGAATAACACAGTGACACGCTTACAGCCTACCAGAGGCCCATCCAGAGGGAGGGGAGAGGGCGGTATTGTCCAGACAGGTGTTTGCAGATAGGCTACCGTAGATTAAGGAAACGGTCCCTGTTCTGCTTAGCTTCCTGTCTGAAGTCAGGAGGAAAATACACCTCGGGCACCACAGCGCCTTGGGTCTGCTCCCTCCCAGCAGTAAGGCACGAGACGCACTGGTATTGGTCTGGGGCTGAGATCCCTTTCGTACGACAGTGGTCTTCAAAAAAAAATGTTCTATATAGCTGTTCCAGATGTAGATGGTGGCAGGTGTCAATAATCAAACAGCACCTCCGGTCTACCATCCATCATCCAGACAGTGGAGTGGAGACGGGAATGGAGGTTTAGGGGAGATGGAGCCGAAGGACTTGGTAGGACAGGTAAGCAATTATATACTGCTAACAGAAGAGCTTAAATACAAATCCTGACATAAAAACAAACATCTCTGCAACATTAAGAGTCCTGAAGTCAACACTTATGAAGTTAAAATCCTTGGGTAACATATCTTTAGCGTAAGTATTGCTACTGCTTTATCTTTAAGATGATCGCATGGAACCAATCTGGAATAAAGAACCTATTAAATATTTTATTCAATACCGTTTGAATGTTTGGGCCATAAAGCTGAAGGTAATGCTTTATTTGTCCACAGGATGTCAGTATTGCACCGTACAGTCTGTAGGTGCAGCTGAAGACAAGCATGTGCCAATGCAGCCAGAGCAGTAGTGGCGTTCCTGATGTCCACAGAGGAACACCGGCTGCACTGGTTTTCACCTGCCTGAGTGGAGAAGTAACTGGACAGTTCGATGAAAAAATGCTGGAAAAATGAAAACGAGCAGAGCACACTCTACAGGCTGTATAACAGGGCCCGAGATTCACAGACCAGAAACCACAAAACCAGCTCCAAGCTCAGCTAAAGGTGATTAGAGACTGAACAGAACACTGCACTGCAGTCTTCACACGATAGCACAGAACAATAGTCCCAGCATAAAACAATCCGCAAGTAAAAAAAAATGTTTTAAGTCTCTACTAGATGTTGATTCCACAAACAAGTGCAGTGAAGACAGTCTTGCACTGTGCAGGGTCTGGTCACTGCAGCAGGAGTTTTCCTGCTTCATGGGGATTTCAATTTGTTCCAGTGATCGATTACATATGCAGTCAGAACTCCACAAGCAACACACACCCCTGCTCTTGTTTAAGGCCTTCCTCATCACCACCGTGCCAATTTAACCACTGCCCATGCTGGGTGTTTTTTTTACCTCTACAAATTACAAAGATGTTAAAAAACATGCTCGTGCTAAAAAGCAATATACAAAAAAAGTAAAAAAAAAAAAACCCATAAGTCAAGAGCCCTATTGAAAATCACGTCCAGTCTTCAAGAAGAAACACCATGTGCACTTCTTTCTCCACAAGGCTGGCAGAACAGGTGCCAAGGGTTACAGTAAGGGTTACAGTAAACGGATCAAAAAAGGAAGGATAGACCACAGCAAGACTCCCGCCCAGCCACTTGGAAGTGACCAGCCCAGTCATTCCTGTTGGTCATGCAGGACACAGATGTAAGAGGCCACCAAATCCAAGGTTTGTTATGTGTGGTGGGAGTTTAAACTGGGCCTGCAGTCACAGCAAAGCTGCTGTTAAATTCCCCCCTTTTCAGACAGATGAATCCACGAACAAGAGTCAAGACTTCACACTTGGGCACAGAAAGAGCACAGAATTCCCCATCCAGTAGAAGTATTTTATTTAAATTAGCATAAAAGGCAAATCTACAATCCCACTTGTGTAACACAGATCAACTCTTTCTGCCAGCCATCCACACAGATCTTCAAGCTGAAGATCGGCGATGCCTGGCCTCGCGCCTTAACGCAAACCTGCCCTACATGTACAAACCAGCACAGGATAGAAAAGAAATATATCTACATCGTAACACGTTGAGCTTAATGTGCACTGTACAAAAACCTACAGGCCCTCCAGTCGCCTGCCTCAGCCCATTGTCAAAGTGTCTCACCCCTGAAGAGAAGTATGTGGAAGACGGTTAAGGAACTCAGTAGTACAACATCCCCTTAAGCATTTATAAATTGCTTGTAAATTCCTAAACACAGGAGTAAAAGGACTTCAAAAGTGGGCCGGAGTGTTCCTAACACTGGTATCATTGGGGTGCCACTTAAATGCAATAATATATTGGAGTGTGGATAAGAAATAAAATGCATGCCATGATGTAAAAACAAATTCTCACACTTTTGAGATATGTAAAATAATACACAGAAAATTCCTTTTTTTTTTGGATCGTATTCTTCTACACACCTATTATACAACTTTAAATGCGTGTGCTCTATTTTTATTGGAGTATGGATAAAAACTCCAAAACTGTTGGCAAAATGTACATGAATCCAACAGAAAAATCTTTGTTCCCTATATATATATACAAAAGATTTTCAAGAATGTTGTGAAACATGTAATACATGTTAGTGTTTTTATGCACAGAACCAATAACCTTTGTACCTTTAGCACACTTACTGCTGTATGATTAGAAGATAAACCTGGACTTTCAGTCACCACCAGGCACTTCGAGTCTTCCAAACCCCAGGAGCTGATCGAAGAGAAAAGCCTTTCGTTTCTCTGCCCTTTTCACTTCCACAACTTTAGTTTTCCGTCCACAAGATGGCGCACTCCCACCACTGCGACACACAGATGCCCTCTCCTGTACCCTTTCTTTAAACTGCTCAGTTTACATGGGGATTTCTGCAGGGCTGCCACATCAGAGAGAGCAGTAAGTACTGGCTTTGCAGAAGGAAATAATTACAGAGCAAGTGTCACCACTGCGTGTCGATGGGCGTTGTGCATGCGTGTTTGTGTCATTCCTGAAAACCAGCGTCATGTAAATACGTCTTTGCGAGTGGGGAGGGGGGGGTGAGGGGGGGGGAGGTTGGGGGAGAGAGAGGAAGTAGGGAGACGCTCCGATGAGTTACTCCTGGGCCTCTTTGCCAGCCATCTTGTAGATCTCCGTAGGGCCGTCCACATGCGTGATGGTGGTTGTCAGCTGAATGTCCTCGCCACTGTTCACCCCCAGATCACCTGCAGTAGAACAGTTCCATGGAAATCGTACATGACCGTCTTAATGAAGGGAAGAGCTTTAGGTCTGCTAGGGATTCCGACAGCCTTAAACTGGCCTTCTCTTCTGCAGACACGCGGGGGAAATAGGAGAGGCCATTTCACACCCAAGACCAGGAGGCAGTTCACACCTTACAAGAAAAGTCTGGATGAGGCCCGGGATCAATGAGCTGACACCTAGCAAGGGCAGAGGGAGCCTCCTCACACCGACCCACCGTGGGTGTCTGAGCACTGGGTGAGAACGGGAGGGTCAGGAAGCTACAAGAGACTTGTTTGAGTTACAGACGCATCGATACCTTGCAGTCTGCAGCCTCTTATGAGGGCTCTGGTCTCATTACGAGCTAAAATCACACAGATCAACTAGGAGCATCGGCTGCATCTGTCCTGAGCGAATAACCGCACTGCGAGGGAAGAGCTGCCAGGATGCCCTCGCTCAGCCAGAGTCAAGATGCCGTTCAAAAGGGGGGAAAAGCGGCTTTAAATCAAATCGGTCCTGGATGGAAGTCTGGATGGCATTGGGCTCACCCAGGCTGGCTGGGGATTCCATTTTCTTTTTCATAGAACAAAGGATGACCAAAGTGGAGACCATGCAAGCCGTCTCGCTGGTTGGACTCCTCCTGGCGTTCCCTGAAGCGTCTCACGAGGGAGACCCCTCAAGGGGACGGGGAGCTCCCTCCTCCTCGAGGGGGGGGAGGGGGGCGCTTGAAATACATTCCGGCCTTCCAGAATGCCGAATACCTGTGCCCCCTCCATCCCCCCCCCCCCCGGGGTGAATTTACCCGACCTGAGAAACGGACTCGAAGGTCGAAACCTTAAACGGAAGCATGTGCAGAGTCTGGCCGTCCACACACTGCCAGTGCAGGGGGAGGGGGGACTGATCGACATTCCAGGGAGGCTCAAACGTTGAACACATTTCCCCGGGAGTGCTCAGAAAACGCTTGACAAGATGCGACGGTGCACTCTGGCTCGTACTACGAGAGGCACCTAGTTTAAACAAATCGCTTTGATCATGCTAGGGACCCGGGCGCTATTTACAAATCTAAAGCTTCCCCCCCGCCCCAGAAAGATGTCCATCAGACATAAGTTATACATGTATATCTGCCAACACGGTTACTCATGTGCTGGACACAGTAATGGGCAGCAAAAGATCAAAGATTCTGAAACCCTACAGACCTGACAGGCCCAGAGTGGACATTTTTCCAAAAATAAGAGTCGGCTTAATACCAGATCACGGTCCTTGAAATTACTGTTAAAACGTTTTGGTTACCTCGTTTGCATGTTCTCAACAGCGGTGGCGCGAAAGTGCTACACGGATGCCGAGTGTTCTGCACGCACACGCACGCACATGGACACCGAGAGCGACGACCAGGATTCGGTTCTTCCGAGCTGCACGTGACCCCGACGCCCCCCCCCCACGCCAGGTCTTACCGTTGGACTGCTCGTCCCCGTAGCGCTTGTGCGAGGGTGCGTACAGGAACATGATGGTGAAGACGTACAGGTTCCACATCCCGTAGATGCCCGTGAAGAAGGCGCTGTTCACCTGCACCGTGTAGTCGCCCCAGTGCCAGTGGCCCTCGTTCACCTGCGGGAGACGGTTAAGACCCGTCAGGCCCCTCTCGTCCCTCACCGGGCCCAGACTTTGATTGCCAGGACGCTTGCGACGCCGGGACAGGACAGCGCAGCTCCGATCCCAGGCGCCGCTGCTCAGCGCTGAGCTTGCAGGCCTGCAGGGCCTCGCGGTCGCACGCAGAGAGACGCTCACGCCCCCTGCCCCCGCCGGCCCTCTGCCCCGCGGTGCACAGAAAGGGCGATCCAAAACCTTTGCACGGGATGTCTGGGACAAGACTGACCCACTCACAGGGATGTCCAGATCCGAATCCCCAAGACGTTGCGTTCCAGCGGGAATTCTACAGAAAACGGCGTGGGGCAGTCATAACCGTGAGTCCAAGGAGACGCGGAGCAGCTGCGTGCGTCAGGGAGGAAGAGGGGGCTGGAGAAACGTCACTTCGCAAGAGCAGTGAAATTGGGGGGGACTCTCCAACTGTGCACACATCAAGAGTGTGCAAGAGGAAGAAGTAGCTGTAGAAACCGTCTTGGATTTCAAGAAAAGTGACTGCTAAAAGCATATAGACAGTAGTCCTTTCTTGAAGGTCACACATTCCCACTTCACTACCCCCAAACAGATGTTAGAACCTACACCGATACACAGGTCACGTGTTAAGAAATGTGAAAGAATGTTTTTCCCCCCCATTCAAAGGGCTTCAGGCACAGACAGGCCTGCCCCTTCCTTACCTGGCTGATGATGAAGAAGATGACCGTCATGGCAGCACAGGCGAGAGTGACCAACATCAGGAACTTGAATCGGAAGATCAGACCCTAGGAAGAAAAAAAAAAAATCTGAATAAAAATAAAACATGCAGATTAGAATCTATTACAGAAATGGAGCAAGCATCCCGATTAAAGCTCAAACAGCTGCTGTGTAGTGGTGACAAGTGTTAACAACGCTGCTGCACACTAGAAGGTATGAAACGGAATCTACGTGGACCGTCATGTAAAGCCTCAATGAACTAAGTGCCATCAGTGCTTTGTCTTAAGTTGTCTTTAGAAAAGTGCAAGTCAAGAGGTTTATTTGGAAAAAGTGGGGCACAGCCAAACAGAGAGGGAGTGTGAATCTTTTAAAATTCAGTGCAAGAAGTAAGAGCGACAGCAGAAGTGTGAGTCTCTGGAGACCTGCAGCATCCTCTGGATTTCCTAACCAAGCGTTAAGCCTGCTTTGCAGTACTGTATGTTTTTTTTTTTTAACCTGAAGTAGTAATTATAAATCGCAGATATCTCTCAAATCCACCACTGGCAAGCGTTCAACCGAGCAAGAATATCAATTCAACCTGCCACCCCAGAACTCCCTTCCGTTAACCCTCCGCCTGCCTTCCACAGCAGGAGAGCGACCCCTGACCTCGTAGTGCAGACGCCGAGCCTTGGACATGGCCGGGAGAGAGGACTGCTTCCCGCTGATGTTCCTGAACACCTGGAACACCATGAAGCACAGGAACAGGAAGTACAGGCAGGCGCAGATGCCCGCCACGATGATGAATGCCATCTTTGGCTCGCGTCAAGGAAAACTCTTCAGGGAGGAAGGCGGTCAAGATCTCCACATGGAAATGGCACACACACACACACACACACGGACGGACGGCACCGCACTGTGCTGAATTTACAATTGCCAACCACTGTCGCAACACCTATCCGACTGGGAGTAGCCAGTTGCGTTTCTCACCTCTCGGCTCGCTGATAAAAACCTCCCAACCTCACACAGGTGAGAGCAAGGACTCCTCTGCTCCACCCCCGGTCAGGTCCGTTACTTTTTTGACTGGTCACAGGCACCACTGCCCCCTAGTGGAGGCACAGCACCAATTGGAGGTGGGGCGCGTCCCTCTCCGACAACACCACAAGCCTGCAAGCACTCGGAAGGCCACAGGGGGCGCTGTGTCCAAGAACCCTAGACCTCCCACCCAAGTGCACTCTGGCAGAACCCGGCTAATTCCACATCACTGCCTGGTCGCTAGATCCTCGTTACAGGACTCGCCTGCGATCCGATGTGGCAAAGCTCAGACATCAAAACACTAATGAAATTCGTGAGGACGTCAATGTATGGATCTGTATTCCTTAGCCTTGTGGAAAAGGCTCACAAGGCCTCTAACTGGAGAGATCGAAACAAAAGGAGCTGAAACCAATCCTTCCAATGCAGAGGCAGAGGGATTCCACAACAGAAGAGACCCTTGGACAGAGGAGCCATAATTCGGGGGAGGTGGAACTAATCACATTGGCTCACCTCAGCCTAGTAACACAAATTAATAGCAGCCAAAAGCCTCTCTCCGACAAGCGAGAGAGGGGAGTGTTAGGACAGCTATTCAGAGCCGAGATACGCATCCCTTTTGAAACTTGTCTTTGGGGTGCGAGAGTGCTAATTAAACTTGCACTGAATTTCCCTGCCAGTTTCCAGAGGGGATTTGCCAGACAATCATCAGACTCCACTCACCATGAAACATTACCTAGACTAATAAAACAATAACAGAGGGTGGGGGGGTCTGATGGAGAGCTGAATAAATATCCCCAGCAGGGCCTTGCGCTGGCATCCTCTGGTTATCACAGACCAGGGGAAACCCCACTGGAAAGACCCTCTCGACATCCCTCAACAGCGCCCCCACAAGGGACCGCAGGGGCGCCGGCACACTAAGCTGGGTGAATAAGCCCCCCACCACAATGTTCCAGGCCAGTTCCCAGGGACCCAATGGGAAAAGGCTGGTACTAGGGTACAGATCTGAATGTCTGAAACACTTTTTTTTAGCAGCTGTAACAAATCAACTCCCAGTAAAACCCTTTAAAATTCTGCTTTTTACCACAGCTGTGATAACACTTTTGTGAAAGCATACAAACATTTGAACAAAATCGACAAAACCACTACCCTTCTACAATCCATAACCGATGTCAGAGCTAAGGTGCAATTAAGAAATTCCTTTTATGCCTAATGACAAGTTAGGAATCCAGTGCCCATCTTCGTTCTCCCTGGCACAGCACTCAAGGATACAGCCAGCTCCGTTCCCACATCCGAAGCCCAAATGCTATAAAATGGGTTCTTCAGTTGGACCCCTCTGTAAGAAAAGATATTCAGGATGAAAACCCCGAGCTCAAAACTGCAGAAAGATCCCTGATAAATGCAGCCATCATATCAATAAAATAATATTTTGGTCTGCACTTACACACGTTAGCTAAACTGAACTAATTCAGCTAGGAAGACAAGGGAGCTGGGATATTTAGGCTTTAATTGGTTCCTAATTAAAAAGGACTTGCACAGGACTCCTCAGTGTGTCCATTTCTGTAGACTGGGAAACCGTACACATCTGCCCATCTCTGACGGAAGCAGACCATTGTCTCCAATCTGCGCAAATTGATTTTTCCAGACACCCAAGAACAAAAATGTCTCGGAGCACTTAACCTGCATTCCAGTTGCTCACCGCGCCGCCCATGTCGGTCTGCTACACGACAAGAAACCACAGAGCGATCGGGGTTTTTGGGGTGCAGACACCTGTAGGTTGGGCTCTTTCACCCAAGCAGCCCGACTCAGTAACGCCAAGGGGAAGGAAGTGTGCAGATGATGCACAAGGCCACCGGGACTGAAGAGGCGAGCAGACGGGCAGGCAGTTTGCCAGGAACAACCCTACAGCCGTCTTCACAGCCACAAGCTTCATTTAAATTGCTCAAGCACTTCCTGGCTGTTCTTCTCCAGACACGGTGACATCGCCCCCTTCAAAGGAACATTTCCCCCATTTATTGGTCCCGCAGTCCCTCCCCCGAGCTCCAGCTGTGCGTTACGGCTCAGGGCTTCCTCCCCCCTGCGTCTGGGTGCAGCTCCCCCCGGCCCGCCCATCGCAGGGCCCGTCTCGGAGCAGGGTCCCGCCCGCCCGGCCCAGGGAGAAGCAGCGCAGAAGCCGGCTCTAGCTTTCTGAAGAAAGCCAGTGCTGACTTGCCTTTGCCGATTGCTGGTTTTAAGCACGAGTCACCTGTTCTAAAAGGATGGGGGTGGTGAGGGGGGGGTTCTGTCAGCCTCACAAGGAACTGGAAGCAGATTCCACTCTGAAGAGCAGGAAGAAAGCAGTGACGCTCGGCCACAACACTGCGTCCGTCTGCCCTCTCACAGCGGAATGAGCCCCTGCCTGCTCCTTTACAATCTTCAAACACCTGGTCGCACACAACGCTGACCATGTCGGCTATAAATATAACTCTACATAAAACTAAATCATTCAAAGCCCATTAAAAGAACTGTAAATTTAACCGTCCATTCCTTCCAATGAGTTTCCTGCGCCAATTAATCTTTAGGTGCCGAGGCACACATATACAGGTCTGAAGGGGTTGGAACGTTTTAGAAGTTCAGTTTCTTGATGCAGATTTAAAAATCTGATTGGGGGAAAAAAAAAAAAGATTGTGGATCAATCAAAACAGATGAGGTGAAAGATCAACTATTCAGTGAGCACTTGTAAGTTCCGCAGCTTTCTACTGTCGCCCTGAAATAAAACATTTCCTATTTAAAATATAAACTTCACAGAAAAATCTTAATGCTTCCCCATCTGATCAAGAAATGGGAGGAACTGGAGAAAGGAGCTAAGTAAAACACCAAAGACCTCAAGTCCAGAGCTTTCAGCAGAGGCAAACTCATGCAAGTGGCTTGCGCCTGCTTCCAAGATCCAGCATTTATTCTGGAGTTACGTTGTCGAGATGAAACTCGAGGCGTACCTCTCACACATGTCAAAAATGAAGAGGCAGAAGGAGCCAAACACAATCGGGACAACTTGCTTCCAATAAACTGAAAAACGATTCCTTTCCGTCTGGTCCTGTGGAGTAAAAAGAACAGCAGTTTAACAGCACAAGTGTCAGCGAAGCTCATTTTTTCGGCGCATTTACACAGCAAAAATTATGATGCTAAATTCTTGCTCACGTAAAGGTGCTCAAGATAAATTCCAGTGCGTCTGGAAGAGAATTCCCAGTGGGGATATTTCACGTTGCCACCCGGACTCATTCCGGCCCCGAATCGAAAGACGGAAACAACAAAAGTTTAAACTCCAAGCCGTGTTAAAGGTAACTTCATTGCCAATAAATATTCAATCTTAAAATATGGCTTTACGATGGCATTTGATATGTTCATGTACAAAACGCGAGGTTGGTCAGGTCTCTCAATAACCAAACACGCTCCGATCTGAGGAAGACGCTCCAGATGCGGACGCGGCCATGCAGCGGTCTGTAACTGCCGGGCACGTCAGCTCTGGAGCGCAGGGGCAGGCGCGCCTCGGGTGGGAAGCGCAAAAGGACAGACCACTCTGCCGGCTAGCCACTCCCAACGCGCGAGTCCGGCAGGAAAAGAGCCGATACGAACCATCAGGTGCTCCCCGCAGAAGATGATCCAGAACGACAAGAGCATGGCGTAGAAAACCCCCTGCCGGATATCTCCGAAGAGCAGCATCCACGTCCAGTTAAAGCCAACCGAAAACCACTCCACGGGGATGTTGATGAAGGTCATGGAGATACCGAGGGCGAAGATGACCCTGAACGGCGAGACGGATCAGAAACGGCGAGACGGATCAGAAACGGCGAGACGGATCAGAAACGGCGAGACGGATCAGAAACGGCGAGACGGATCAGAAACGGCGAGACGGATCAGAAACGGCGGAGCTCGTCCGCGGCACAGCGGCTCAGCCCCGAAAAAAACACACGTCCAAATTATGACATTCCAGTGTACAGAGGTGCTTCCGCTTGGCACTAAAGATTCCACGGGAACGGTGCCACACCGCCCCGGGCCGCAGGGAGAGTCCTGCCATTTTGCCCTGGGGTTCTGAACCGAGCAATGCTTCAAGCTGGCCGGCAGCGAGGGCTCTTCTCTGGTCCCAGGGCTGGGCCTTCGATTCAGCCGGAGAGCAGCAGGAGCCCACACAGAGGCCAGCCTGGCTGATCTGCAGAGCGCGCCCAAACCAACGTGCGCTCAGAGGGGGGCAGCCGGCCGACGACTTTCATTGCGCCGGAGGGGTTAATTTAAATTTAAAAAAAGGCAACGTTGCGCTCAGTGTGGAATTACACAAGAGCACCTCCAGCCAGTGCACCGACGAGATCGGCGTAGCTCATCTTGTGTGCACGCGAGCTGCAGGTCAGACCTGCACGTGGACTGCAGAGCGCAGACACGATAAGGTCAAATTCTGTTTTGGTGCCAGTATGTTACAAACAACAGATCTCTACTTTGTAAGCATCGCGCCAAGAATTCCATTGTGCAAAACATTATAACTTTTGCTTTCTTGCCACTACATGTTCTTCTGCTGGCCTATAAATGCATCTAGTTTAGAAACATGAAAAAAAAAACATGCAAACCTCAGTTCAATGAATCTCCTTTGTATCCTTTTGGCTTCGTTCCCACACCGAGAGATTCACCAGGGACCACTTGAAGCACACACTTTAACTTTAGAAAGGGTTTTCAATTTCCATCCTCATGCTCAGATACTGAAGCGTGACATCAGAGAGACACCAATGCTTTTACAGCATTAAAAAATTACTTCCCCCAGTGAATCGCACATCCGTGCGCTGGTACAGCTCCCAGTTTGGGAAATCTCCGATGCCGACTGCCCTTAAAAGGCTGAAGTGCCTGTGTAGGAGGGTATATCTATTGTGTAACTGCATTAAGTCTAGTCAGGCTGCAGAAGTGACCACAGCAGCAGGAGGACAGCCAAAAGGAAGCTTTTTGTTTTTAAATAAAAGCTTTCCGTGTAAAAGTTATTTAAAAAAACTATTGCATATTCCACAGAACCGAAAAACTTTGCTCTAGGATTAAAAAAACTGAATGTTATTGGAATCATCATTACCCAAGGCCTCGGACTTCCTCTGTCACACAAGCAGAACAATATAAAAATTCAAGCCACAAGACAACAACCCGAAGGTTTGAAAGACCACCGACACAAGGCTGCTTCCCTGCACACAGTCGACGAAGGCGACCCGAGCGCCGTCCGCGGCCCATGAACACCTGCTGCGCAGCGGGACCTTACTTCTCCAGCAGCACCGGCGGCCGCGTCATCAGGGTGATTCGCCTCCAGTACCAGATCATGATGATGAGGATACTGGGCGTGAGGAAGGTCTTCATGGCAAACCACACTTTGGTGAAGCCCCCGTTTTGGTGAATGCCCTAGGACAAGCAAGAGCAGGCGCTTGGGTCAGTTAGAGCCTTCCAGGGCACCAGGATTGACATGAAGGGGACGGCATACTCACCACCAGACGGATGTCTTTGATTTCTCCAATGCCAACGTTGATCTTCTTCCTCTCGTTCACTGGGAGGCGGATGTTGATGAGGTAATATTTGTGCGCCACGCTTCCCACCTCCATGAAGGGCAGCAGGTCGCACTCGTAGTGACGACCCTCGTTCTCGGGCGTCTGCAATGGACAAGATGCCCAGCTCGGTATAGAGGAGTGTAATAAGTCATGTGGTCAACAAAGCTTTGCCTACGCACTTAAGAAAAGTCTTTAAACACAGCAAAGAAAGTCACTTGATTTTTTTTTTTTTACCCTTTATGGCTGTGGATGAATAATTTCTGGACCGTAAAAGATTCTTCCATGAATAGATTCAGTCTTGCTTTGCCACTACAAGGAACTTTAAACACGGAAGACTTGCATTAAGAATTGCACTTCTTTGAAGCTTGAAAAGAAGCCATGTTAATCAACCAAGGCTGCTGCCAATACCATAACTATTAATGGAACGGCACAGGAGAGGCCAGTGCAATGTCTTCAGACAATCATAGACCCAATACTCCACACCCGCCACGGGCTTCTGCTCAACACGCCCGGCGCCCTGCTGGCCCAGCTCACCTTGGGGGTGGAGAAGTTGCAGCTGAGCCTGCGCTGCTCGGTGGAATGGGCCATTTCTGTCCACTCGCTGAGAGTGTCGTCCCTGTAGGCCAGGCCGACGTCGATGGTCACCACAGCTCCCGTTTCTGCAGGAACAAACGGTTCGCATTCCAAGTTACCAGGGAGGGGACTGAGGACTTCGTAGCTCGATAAAACGGTTACCCCCCTTCGGGAACCGCCAAACGGCTTCCAGTAATGGTTTCCAGCTAGGCTCCGTGCGAAACAGCAAGCCTGGAAGCAGCTTTTCACGACATTAGGCAGATGAGGTGAATAAAGCATTCAAGAACACGCTATGTCACCAGTCAGGCTTCAAGATAACGTTTTCAAACAAAGCTTTATTTCATGAAACCAAACAAGCGGTGTAATAAAACGCCCCCGATGAGCGATGCGCTGGCAGTTGGCACTGTTGGAAAAGGTCATTAGAGAGGCCGGTTAAATCTGGAGGGAAACCCGGCAGGGAAGACGAACTGGGTCCTGACTGAGGAACACAGAGGAGCTGAAGTCCCGCGTAACACCTGAACATCTTGGGTTACCATCTTCCAGGGAGCCGTCCGGAGGCTGGTTTTGGATGAGGTAGGTTTTTTTTTCTTTCCAGGTTCAGAAGTGTGCCGAAGGCCATCGGTTTTTGAGCCTCGTTTCTCCTCAACCAGATTCATTGGGTGTATAAAAGCACAACAGCCACTTCTGACGTCACTTCTATGGCCTTGCAAGTGACCCAGACCAAGAGCCTGTCCACCGACTAGACATTCATCACCCAACGTCAGGGCAGAAAACCTGAAACTCATCTCAGATTAAACATGAACTCGCACATGGTGAGCATCCTCTCCTGCAGCTCCCATTGCCAAGACTCAAGAATAACATCGACGCCTATGCTTTAGAACACAGCCTGGGACACAGGGACTGCAGCCCTTCCCTGTCCGTGACGAGCCCGTGCCACACTCGCACGCCGGGCCTTCAAACCTCGTCTGGACCGCATGAGGGAGACGAGGAATGGCGGCCTGCAACAGGCCCGTTTAGATCTGATTGCACAGCCATGCAATCGCACTTCACATTTCAAAAGGGGGCCCTTGTGCTGTTACGAAACAAGACCCCCCAAAAAAAAAAAAAATTCCTGCGGTCAGAATGGAGGGATTATTGGCACTTTTTCTTTGCCATCTTTCTTCCAGCCCGGAGCTGCTGCCAAACGCCTGAATGTCAGCTTGCTCCTCACAAGCATTCCCTTGCTGCACAGCGCTCACTGCCCTGGCGACTAAGCCATTTCAACAGCTGTGTTATTGCTGGACGCCTGCCAGAGTCGTTTGTGCAGGGTATTCATTTCGCCCTGCTTGTGTGAACGGGCTTTATTGCATTGAGAGGGGATTTGAGTTCTATTTACAGTTATGTTACCTCTTTTATCAATTAGTTAAAACACCCATTGGGGTCTTGCATTTCCCCATTCAATAGCATTGTCACTATACAAGAAGTATCAACTCCATGAAGAAAGATCGGACCTACTTAAAAAAAAAATCCGTTCTCCGAAAAAGCCACGTCCGAAAAACTCACAATGCCTAATTTGTTATATTTAATTAAAACCTGCCAAACGAACAAAGCCGACTGTTGAAAAGGAGATCCTTCAAAAGGGCAGAAGAGAAAGAAAAAAAAAAATCACAGCTGTGGAAAGAAAAGGTTACAACTAAGTCTTGGGACATCGTCAATGTAAACACCACTTGTCTCACATCCTTAAAGAACAGGGGGCCTGAACTGCTGACATTTCTCCCAGATGCCTGTGCTTTCACACTCCCTGCAACAGCTGGGGTGAAACGGGCTCGAACGATAAGATTTCGCCTGCTGTCTGCAAGGCCAGGGTGTAGGCTGACTTCTTCATGCAGAGACCCATCGGGCCGCTGGTCAGAGATGGAATATCAGCACAGCAACGAGCACATCCGAATTAAAACGCACTGTTAAAATCCAGAGCGATGGCCAGCATTGATCTACAAGCAAGAAATGCAACATGCTGCTAGAATCTTAAAACTTGACAGGATGATGGGTTCGATTCCTTACAAACAGTAACTCGGTAGGTTCCTTTACAGCTCTCGTCCTGCGGTTGGGAGACGCAGGCGAACAGAGTCCCCAGCAGACAGAAAATGGCTCTTGCCTCAGATGAGGCCCAGGCCTGCGTTCCGATCGCTTTCCCAGGCCGTGCAGCTCAACAGCGGCCCTTCATTAAGAAGCCATGTTATCCCTTAATCCCCCCATTGAGAGCCGGCCCTGGCCCGGAGCCAGGGCCCAACCCTCAGAATGGTTTCTGGGGGAAAATGTCTAAAATATGCACTGGACTGCAGCTATAACAATCCCACGATCATGTTTCAACAAGGAAAAAGGGAAAGGCGGATTACATATCACATCAGCGCTGTGCCGGAACTTCCTTTGAATCAGTGTGGAAGAACCCCTCCTCCACCCCTTTCTCTCTCTCTCTTTCATGAAGGCTTTTATGCAACAGCAAATGCCAATTACAGATCGCAGACAATACCCCTGCATAGCATAACACTTTCCAGGCTATTCTGGGCTTGGCATGTGGCAGATTGTGTATCTGAAGGGCACAATGTCCCGTCTGGGCGCAAGCACACTTATTAAACAGATCTAAAGAGAAATCACAGGCACAGAGATTAAAACGAGCGTGGCCTCTCCAACCTCAAGGCCGCTGTCCAGACAGAACACGGTCAGTACAAGGAGCTGCCAGGTGGGAGGAAAAGAATGTGCCAGAACCAGCCAAAAGCAATGCACTTGAAAACAAAGTGCAACACATGAAACCACACTTGGATATTTTCACACTTAATATATTGTAGCACGTAGATTCAATAAGCAGCTGCTAGCAAATCAAGCAAGCCTCACCAGTAAAAACCAGCAACCTGAGCCTCCACAAGGACGTGCAACGGGTCCCAACATGTGGGCTCTCATCTTCAAGGACCGGGCCTCTCCGGCTCGTCCGCGTGCCCCTGCTCACAGCAGCCCCGCGGGCACCACTTACCTATCTGGTTGACGAGCCTGAAGGCGATGTCGAACTGCAGGATGAGGAGCATGAACTGGAACCAGGGGCTCATCTCCTTGTTGGGCAGGGGGACGTGGACGGCGAACACGATGTCGTTGGCTTCGATCATCTTGCCCATGGCCTCGTCGAAATCCCGGATCTTGTCACACTGGTTCGGGCCCCAGGGCATGAACCACTTCGTCCTCTGGTGGTGCTTGCGGTTGTCCACGCACTTGGTCGCCAGGTAGTGGACCGCAGAGGTGGGGCTGGGAGCTGCAGAACCGGAACAAGGTCAGCTCCATCACTGGGGACACTTCCCACAATCCTCTGCACTACACAACAGCCTACCGGGGGGCCATTCTGCATCAGAGAGAGGATTTTCATCTACTGCCAACAGGAAGAGTATTAACAGTTAAAGGCTCACTTCCTACGGATTATATTTTTCTTCAAAGCCTAGACAAATACACAGACTTTCCAACACGTGGGTCGCACTGGTCTACCACCTGAACTCTTAGACGGTGTTCCATACCACAGGAAGATGCTTTGTCCCGTACTGTGGCCTGTTGAGCGAGTAGGTGGAAAACCTTTTTGCTCAGGAATGACTCAAGGGCTAGTTCAGCCCACAGAGGTTTCGGTCTTGTTTTCTTAATGAGCCTATAGTGAGTCTGCTTTCATGCTTTACTCACAGACCTCAAATGAGAGGTGCTAATCACAGTTGTTTTATCCCACTCCTTAGCTTTGCCTCACATACTGGAACCTGAACTTGCTGGCAGGCTTCGTGACTGGGAGAGCATTAGGCCAGAAACACAATGGATCTCTCTGTGCACTCTCATCGCTTGGCTACATGCTTCCAATAGGAGACTTTTCCCACTGCTCAGCAAATGAGAAACTGAAATCTGGAATTCAAACAAGTTACTGCCCGAAATTTTTAAAGGCGATTTCGGAGAAAAATCGCAGCAGACGTACATCCCATGAACCCTTGCAACAGTGAAATGATTACTGAAATGGACCTTGTGCTGTGGGAGGTGCTGTCCCTCAGATGACAGATTTAACGGAGGTTCTGACAGCAGATCAAATCTCATCACAATGCTCGGAACAGCTTCTCCACCTAATATACCTCGGAATGGGGTACTTCACTTCTGTGGTGGATGAGGAGTTTCCCGTCCTATAAATGCAGTGCTTTACAAAAGCAAGCAATCGTTATCATTTTTGAATTACTACCGACACCAAAACCATACCTTAATGCAGGGTCAACTCTTCAAAATGGTAGATTTCGGTTTTTTCCCGGAAAGCGAAAGTTGTCAATAAGAGCCATCGTCTGCTCTATAGCACCAAAACAGAGGACTCTGCTTACTGAAAGCACCCCAGATAACTGTGGATAGCACTACCCCAGTTAGGGATTGTCCTGGTCTGGCAGGACGTTGGTGCTCTGCCTTCAGACAGAAGGCCTCATACTAAAACTAGGAAAACAATCGGCTTGTTCAATTTAAACAAACTCCTTTAAGTCATTAAACCTCAGACGGAGACAAAAAAAAAACAAACGGAATACCCTCCTACAGCCACCACCTCACACTGCTGCTTTCTGCAAGAGGCCCGGCTGTCATAAAAGGCTGAAGCACCGAAAGCAATACATCTCAAAGGCACTTGACATTTTGCGACCTTGAGCATTATGCAAAACCTCCGTGAACCGATTCACAACGTGCTGAGAATTTGATCATCTTGGCTGAAGAGCATCTGGGGCGTGGAGGCTTTTTCCAAAGAATAAGAGACTTTATTTAGTAAATGCGCAAGGATCTGGTACACGAATAACTGAGGTCGCGGAGTGACAAACCAACAGGTACTGCCTCCTTCCATTTCTAAACCTCCTCGCACTGAAACGAGAAGATCAGACACGGGCAACCTCCCACAATTACCATGAGAAAGACTCAGTCTTCACCCAACACTTCCTTCAGGAGCGCATGTCTGCGGGCTAGCGGATAATGGCATTCTCCCCAACACACTGTCACCTGGAAGACATCAAGGAGCCGGAAGGAGATCCAAGGCTTTCCAGAGAGACAGGATGGAATACAAGACCGGGATGAGGCTCAATAACCTGCTGGGCGGGGGCAGCACGAGCACGGACAGCAGCCCTGTTCAAGGCCTTGAGCCAGACGGATGCTGGCACTAAGGACAGCGCCTTAACTGTTGGGTCATCCAGGCTAAAGACAGGCCCACACATCTCCTTTAACAAGACACTTCGCCAGGGAAGGCGTGGCAAGCGGACCCCAAAGACGTTTCGCAGAAGAGAGCTCTACACCCTCCTGCTGCAGTCTAAACAAATGAGAAACTCAGTCAAGCAAATTCCTGCTCTAAAGCTGAAACGCACCAAAAAAACTATTTTTTTTGCCTCATAGCAAACAGATCCTCCCCTCCTGACTCGAGACGTTATAGGTTGGCCCTGAAAACCACAAAGCATTTTCTTTACAGGCTGGTTGCCGGGAAATGCATCTTGGAGTTTCATGCCATCTGTTTCCTTCAGTAAATAACTTCAGTGGAGCAGAGTTCAGCCAGCAAAGCCAGCCAGCCCATGATGAAGTCTTCCAGGGCTCTCGCCGAGACCACAGGTTCATTTAGGAGCCTCGGACAGATGCCGATTACATCCCGTTTGATCAGATAAATATGTCAGAGGTGACCTTAAAAGGTTGCCAATGAACATTTTCTGACCCATCACCACCGCTGACTGAACTACTCATAGACATGAGGGTGTGAGCAGTCTAGCCAGCAAGGGTAAACACTAGAAGTATTCATTTCTTCTGGGGGTGGGGTGGAGTAACACTGCTGAGCAAACATCCGATTATTTCTAAGTTAGGCCACTCTTAAAGGAAAATAAGATTCTTTATCACAGAGCCCCATTTTCTAATAACTCGGTTTCTGAGCTTTCATGTTGCTTAAGGAAAAACAAAACAAGGAATTGCATGTGCCAATAAAACACATTTAAACCCTACCCTCACTTGAAAGATGAACAAGAAAACCCCCCTGTACAACACCTGGGGAATTATCAGCTTGTAAATGCACAATCACTGTCTTCGCTAGATCTAAAGAAAAGGCAGCCCTAACCAAGCAATAGCTGGAGCTTCAGTTTTCCCTACATCAGAGCATAAGAAAGGTGCCTCCTCTTTTAGGAGTTAATAGCTAGCTGATTGAGGATCTTTCAGAAAAAAAAAATGTGTAAATGAAGAGAAAACCGGCCATCGGCTTCAACAGCACAGCTGGGTAGCAGTAGCTTGCTCTGGATTTCTACAACATTTTATAGGATATAAAGCAACAATGTTGCAACATTATGAACCACCTCATAGAACAAAAAAATATTTGAAGTTTACTTCAGATATTTAATTACACAGTACTATTATTTATACTTATTACCAACTAGATGGGCCAAATGACCACAATGACCTCTCATTTGCAGCCTATATTCTTAGCTTCCTATATCAAGTGTTTGATACCGACATTCATTGCCAAATTGCAATTAAGGCAACAACCAGCTTCTTAGAATTGAAACAGTGATCTTCCCCTACAGGACACCAGAGGGCACAAGGTCAAAGAGCAACAGGCTACAGGATGTTTCAGCAGAATAAAAACAAACGGCAACAGGAATGGCCCGCAGTTCACTGAAATTATGCTTCTTGATATCAAATTGGCCACTGACCCCTGACCCAGAATGCCCAACTTGCTCCTCTGCCCCTCGCTGCAGTGTCCACAGCGATTACAGCCCGCAGTCTGGAGGCCTGCGGAGTGGAGCTGCCCGACACAGAGAGAGCCGTGTGTCTTTCTACTCAATTACCCTCGCTGTGGCAGCGCTGCTGCTGACTGCCGAGCAAGTACAATAGCGCTCGGCTTCATTAAATCAAACAGGCAGGATGGCCTAAACAAGCTACTTAATCACCCGAGCTGCTGGCTTCGTCATCTCCGGCAATAAACATGCACCTCGGACACCTTCACGCTGCAGAAATACCCACGAGGAATTTGAATTGGTTCTTCACTTGTACTCTCCAGTCACCTATACATGCACAGACTCCGACTGACACTGGCTATTCTACAAAAACGGCTTTAAAAAAAAAAGGGAGGAAAAGACAACCGGTTAAGTACATCACTGCTTTATAGCGATTGTCCTCAGTGCTTTAAAAAAAAAAAAAAAAAAGAAGCAACCCATGAGCTTGGCCTAGTACCTGGGTGTGCTGGACTGCTTCGTCATCAGGGAACAACATGGGAATCACAGCAGGGGGGCCCGCGGAGAAAAACAGCGAAAGCAGTGATGGGGCACAGCACCACCAAGAACACTCCCACACAAGACTCCCCAACGACATTTAGAAGAGCAGCCCCACAGAGACCCACAACCGGAGGAGAAAACCGAGGCCTTCGAAGGGCCCCTTCCTCCATTTCTCTACACCCTTCCTTGGGGTCGAAACGTTCACGCTGTAGGAGAGCACCTGTCAGCATCGCTAGCCTTCCCCCGGGCGGGGCTGCTCTTCCACACCGAGCCTCAGTCTTCGCGTTCGGTGGCCCTGTCGTCTCCTGGGCCTCAGTCGGAGGTCTTCACTGCGTCACGACAGCGGCCGACTGGGGCTCGGTGTGGACAGCAGGGCACAGCTCTGGGTGGCCGACCCTTCCTTGTGCGGCAGCAGCAGGCCAGCCACAGCACTTACAGACCTCTGGAAAGGTCCTGGACAGCCAGCTCTCATGCCAAGTGAATGGAAGAGACGGGGGTTGCATGCTAAACAGACAGGCTTCCTCCGCCTGCTCAGGCAAGCTCACGACCATGCAATGTGAAAGCTTTCACACAGCATTACAGCCTAATAAAATACTACTGCTGTGGTTCCCAGCCCTGGTCCGGGAGGTCTAACATTCTGGTTCTGGCTCCAGTTGAGTTCTCAGGCAGGACAATGACAACTCCAGTTTGTCATCTGGAGCGCATGTGCAAGCCTGCTTCCAGCTCTGATGAGGCCAGGTGGGAGATGGAGTTCGGGATCAACCCTGAACCAATATCGGTTTCAGGGGTGCCGCCTGAAAAGGAAAAAAAGGCTCATCGTGGGCCTTTCCGATACACGGCCACTTCCACCATCCACGTCTTCCCCTGCACAAGTTATTCAGAGAAAAGTATTTTTGTATGGAGCAGGCTAATGTAGGAGAGGTTCAAGTAGGGAGCTGCGTTAGCTGTAAAGGAACAAGTAAAGGTTTATTCCCATCTGAGAAGAGAAGAAACAACGTTTCAGCTGCGGAGCCTGTGACACCTGAGGAAGGCTCCACAGCCAAAACGTCTTTTCTTCTCTTATCAGCACAGAATAAACCTTATCCTGTTCCTAATGCAGGAGCGTATCCTCATAAATCACAATGAGACCTTCTCGGGAAAAATAATAAATGAGTTTTAACTTGTACTCATCGCGAAATATTGAGCTCTTACTCTCCAGCTCGTTTCGGGAGCCCATCAAGAACCCGACAGGTTCCAGCTGGGTTCTAAACAGGAGACCTGCTGCAGGCTGCTTCACTGCAGCAGCGCAGAGCGGGCCGGGAGGGGAGGGGAGGCCGGCTGAGCCCTCCACAATCCGAGAGCAAGTGCAAGGACTGGAGAAGCAGGGAGCGAGGCAGTCCCCGGACAACACGGAGGCAGGAAGGAGTCGTCATGAAAGAAATGAGGATGGAGCTAGATTCCACACAGAACCACGTCCTGCCCCTCCATCACAGAGAGCAAAGTCCACCTTGAGGAGAAAGGCAATGCTTCGATTCTCTGTATTTCCTTCCAACACCTAACTAGCAGGAAATACAATATAGTTCAAGCTTCAAGTTTATTGTCATTACACTCATATACATGGTATGTGGTATAACGAAATGCTATTTAGCTAGCTCTCGGACATAAGTAGTACAAAGAGAAAAAAACAACAACAACAACAACAACAACACAATTGTGTAGCAAAAGAAAGAGACAACAGGCAGTGTGCAAAAAACAACAACAGACGATGTGCAAAAATATGCGTCAACAGAATAAAATAAAGGGGTAGAAATGATGGGGAGTGAGCTTTTGACATGTGAGGTAGAGGTAGATTTTCAATGTGTGTTTGGGTATAATAAGCCCGGTTAACGTACTGCGAATCTCATCACTACGTCCCTTTACAGACGATGTAAAAGCGATAGTGAAGTCAGCACACAGAGGGTTATGAGAATTCTGTGTAAAATCCCTCACATTTAGAATTTCACAGATCATGTCTCATAAGCGACCATTAAAGACATTCCTATAGACTGAGAAAGATTTCACCGTGATCGGTTAAGCAGAATTGTTCACTGAATTATTTTAGAGATCTGGAACCACCAAAATGACTAGCGTCCCGCCCTGAACAGATTTGCTTAATTTGAATCAATAACGGAGGCGTTCCCGATCTTTGGCGTGACGGTTCAGCCGTTTAGAACCGGACAGGGGCCGCCTGCAGTTCTGTGTACGCATGGTCCACACACACGCAGTGCCTGGGGAACAATTCGTGTTGATTAACGGGGGGGGAATCTTACAGATATTAAATAACTACATTAGTGGACAATCCCACGTTCAGATAGCGAGTAAATAGGTGGTGGTATTAAATGTAGCCATAGTACTGTACATTTACATAATATTTTAAGAATCTGTTGACAAAATAAAGACACCCTTATTATTCCTCTTGAGTTCTATAATGGAGCGGAACTCCAAGATTTAAAAATACCTGCACTGCAACGAACGAGTTTCCCCTCCCAGCGCTTCATATCTGTCCTGTTCCCGTCATCAGGACGGTCGGAGAAACCCTTTGATATTGAAATCTGAAGTCTTTCCCTCCTCAAGGCTACATATCCACGGCTCCAGCAAAAACCCCCAGCACATCTTACTCGAGTGATACGCACTAGTTCGGATTTTGTTTTTGTTCTGTGAAGATTAAGACACGCATCCACAGATATCGAAATCTAGTACCCCTATTTTTTTTTTTTAAAGATATCCGGGTCGATGAACTTCAGTTTCTGCAAGTCAACTAGAGCACATTGAATCAACCAGCATTTATTTGTTATTAGGAACCAGATCAAGTTTATATCGAATTTAACTTTAAAACCCTATAACTGGCTAATGCAGTTCACAGAAGCCGGTGCAGCAAAAGGTATTGTTTTCAAATAACCATTGAATGAACAATTAGGACGAAGCAAATGGATACAGGCGGATCCATAAAAAATCACTTAGGATTCGCGGTGTTCGTCTGCAGCTGAGTCATTTTAAACTTTCGTCTTCAGATGTTTTGTAACAGAAAGAAAAATAACGACAAAGACAGCGCTGCGTTAAAACAAAACTGCTGCAGCGATCGCTTCGAGAAATGGACAACTTCCCAGCAGAATGTAGCTATGGGCAAACACGAAACACTCCTGCGAGGTATATGCAATACAAATGCGGTGTTTTTTCCTTCAGCTGACCCGACGGAGGATTTCCTCACAGATGCACACAAAAAGCAAAGTCGTCGCCTTAAACACCTCCCTGTTCAAGCTGAATCGGGGACATTGTTGAAATCAAAGCAGCGTGCAAGTAAAACTTTGAAATCCTATACAACTCATTCACGCCACCAGTCGCCATGCTCCAACATTCCCCCCCCCCTTCTTAACTCAATACTGAAACTAGGCCAAAACTTTTCTCTTTTCAGAACAAAAAAGAGCCTTTAAAAAAACCGATACGTCCTCTCAATGAGCCCCACGGAGCTCTGCTTTTCAAAGTACAAAAGCCGCACTAATTAGATCATAGGAGCGAGTCACTGATACTGTAACACATCGCTAACAAAGGAAGCGGGAGGGGGACAAAACGGCACCGGAGAAAGTTACAGTAAACGAAGCAGAACTCACCAATCAAACCTCCGACTAGAAACGAAAGCACCTGGAAGATAAGCAAGGTAACTCCTACGATTACCAGCTTCTTGGTGCTCATGTTTTCGATAATTGCCCCGGCCATCTTTAAAAGTTCTGGGGGGGAAACTTCGCAATTAAAAACAGATTAAAAAGAAAAAGCGGTGCACACAACAGCCGACACGGAGCCCGAGATTGTGTCTGGTTCGCTGCTGCCTTCAAGCTTTTTAAAGGAGGGCGAGGGAAAAAGACTCAATCACATGACTCTCCCGATCGTCCTGCAGGCTGACGGCGACTGCTAAATACGGGCGAGCGAGCTACTCCGTCTTCATTAATACAGAATAAATCACACAGTCTTCTCGCCTAAAGGCGGAATTCAACCCTTTCCCCTAAGGAATAAAGGTTGGGGCTTTCTGGTGGTCCTCTCCGGTTTCGATGCCCAGGATTAGAAATGCACCAACACTAATAAAAATAAAATAAAACGGAAGGGAGGAGACAGCCGACGAAAACCTACAAGGAGAATACACGCGGAGCTACTGTAACTCACAGGGAGAAGCCAAGTCGCAGACGCAGCTAATTAAGCGCTTGTAGCCACATTCCAGGGGAATTAGGAACAAGCTGTGTGGGGGAAAGGGAATCCACCAGCAGACACTGGTAACGTTTTTGGGATCTCAGGGACACGGCTGTCGGAATGCGAGGGAATGAAGGCAACATTAGTAAATACACGCTGCAGAGACGGGAGGTGTAGCGTTACAGATCGAACCGAGATTTCAGGCTCTGGAACTAAAACTAGAGGAATCAGAATTCTCTGGATGTATACCGGTCCGGCTAATTAACACAAATGAACATGCCAGAGGTACACTGTTACACACGGTAGACCACCAGAATCAGATAATAACGAGAGCTGAACGTCCTGCAATGACACGAACAACTTGTGTGCATAAGCAGAAGCGGTTTTTTTTTTATTGGAAGTCATCGCACGTACACTGGGGAAAGGCGACCTGCAGAAACAGAATTGGCAAACCGAGTTCATGACCGCTTGGGACACCTGTAGGGGAAAGGTGCTATCCATCTCGTCTTCTCCGGCAAGACACAATTTCAAGAAATCAGACTTCGGAGGAATAAGACAGGGTGGGTGTGGGAAGAGTGGAGGGCGGATGGCAAACGTTTAAAAACATTCTGCTTCTATTGCAGAACAGATTTGTCCTAAAAGCGAGGACATCGAAAGCTAATAATGGTGTGCCAATGGTTACCAAATCAATAAGAAAGTTAATAAGGGAAAAGAAAACTTGGATACATGTAAAGCGAAAGAGATGCCAGAGAATTGTAAGCACGGGTTAAAAAAGATAGGAGGAAAAGCCAAGAGAGACATTGGAAAGGAATATTGCAGTGGAGGCTTAAATAAATAAAAAGTTCTTCTAGAACTCTAGTATTGACACAAGTCCCAAAATGACTGGCGGTAGGCATTTGGGAAATGTGTGTGTTTGGATTAAAAATTGATTAGTGAATAAAAACAAAGAAGACAGATATGGAATGAATGCACAGACTGGGGTGATGTGTTTACTAGAGTACCACAGGATCGCTGACCCTCTTGAATTTATAGCAATGATCGGGATGTCAGCCTGACATGTTTGCAGTCAAAACCTGTCTAGGAGGAACAGCAAACACATTTGAAGTAGGAAATGCAATTAAAAAAAAGGATTAGATCAAATTTAAGAATGGAAGAAACACATAGCAGATCATGATTAATGGAAAGTTAAAAATATTTACATACAGGTAGCAAAAACAGAAATTCTAGATATAAAATTGGAAACATGGGTAGAAGAATCTACCTATTTCTAGATGCAATAAAAGGCCAAATGTATGGAGATCTATAGTTACAAACATATATTTTAAATCAAGGGATGTTAAAATTAAATAATTCACTATTAAGACCTCATTTAGAATAAGGTGTACAATTTCGGTGACCACTTATAGACAAGATGTTACTGCTCAGGAATTAGTCCGGAGAAGAGCAACATAATAGATCCCAGTGCTTAATGGACTGTCCCACACTGACAGGCTGAAGAAACCGGAGCTCGTTTGTCTCGGACAGAGAAGACCACGAGGAGACCTGATACAAATGTTCACAATCCTCAAAGACACGGGCAGTGTCAGCCCAGCGGAACTCTTCAGAACAAACAGCGAAACAGAACCCAGAGGACAGAAGGAAAACTGAGAACAGGAGGCACAATGAGACCAGCCTGTCACCAGTGAAGCGTCTCATCTCAGTGTTCCCTTTCCCTTGGACTCTGTTCTCAGGTGTAGTTCTGGATGTGGCTGGGGAGTGAGTTCAGTGCAGTAAAGCCTCATTTGTTATAAAATGCAGTTTATAAATACACGCAATGCTTATGATGATATGCATAAATTAAACACTTGTATAGATGGGATATAAGAAAGAATCAGGGAAGTGCAGCATTGGAGTCAGTTTAAAAAGATTTGCATTTGATGTAAATGATAAGCATATTTTCATCTCTTCAGCAAGCGTTTTGAAGAGAGGTGTATTCTTTGTCAACTATCGCAGGGATTCAGCCACCTCACACGAATGGATTCCTTCACTAAAGCTGTTCCCTCACGTGACTCATTAGTCCAGCATATATTTGATATCTTTGTGGCTGATAAGCATGTTTCAGAAGCTGTGTTTATCATACAGTGAAGAAGTGGTAAGATTTTAAGCGAAAATGTAAAGCACATACAGTGACTCTTAACATTTTTCAATAATTGTTGGACAAAAACATTTTTACCACAAGAAAATTATTCCTAAGTAGCCCTGTGATGTCATCGTTCACTTGTTCTTCATGAAAGGCCCCAGCGTTCCACGGTGAAACCATAGCCCTGTGTTTGACTTGAGTGTTTGGACATTTACTTTAACTCTAGCCATTTTCTCTGCTCCCTTTTTTCAAGATACTAGTAAAAGGGACATCCTTTTCCAAATGTAACGGGGTTTTGTTGAATAGAAGTGTATGCTTCTGGAAAGCAAGTGCTAAAACACAGCAGACATGAAGGGGGTCGCAGAATCACAGAATCTGATCCTGTGTCTAGACTCGCCAGAGTATGGCTCCCTGACTTAACATCTCCCTCAGTCGGCTTCTGTCTGGTCTTTCCATCCGAGGCTTTGAACGTGGAATCATTGTCACCTACAGAAGGCCCGTGAAATGCTTGCAGCTAAAATTAAACTGTGCTATCAATTTTTCACATCGTGCCGCCAGGCCAGCAGGGCTGCACTTAGCCTGAGTAGTTTACATGTTGGCACCTGCCCGCATGCTATTGTATCTAAGAGGAACCTGCTTTAATCTCGTTTCAAACACCGTCCCTGGCCAGCACAAGAAAAATTAACTGTGAAGGGAATCTGGCCAAATAAATATTTACAGTGAGGCTTTTGAAACGCTGGGTGTGCCAGCGCCTATTACTCAGCTGCAATGAGTCCAGTTTGTCTGTTTTTACAGGCACTTCTTTTAATCACAGGGTGGCAAATTCAGTGCCACCTTTAACTGGCGTTGAGCAGGACCAGGCATTATGGGTTCCAATGCACAGCATGTTTAAACTATATGTTCACTGCACTAAACTAACCCTAAACCTCACGAAGATTAAAGTGTTAGTGATAATCCCACTGAAAAGCCTAGGTATACAGTGCGTGTGTTACTTGTCATTAATCCCATAAGATCTCCAAAACTCTGGGTTTTTTGTACTTCTTCTTTACCTTAAGATCTTGTGGCTTACCTCCAGAGAGCACCTTACAAGACAGAACCTGAGTGCAATCTGATATTCCAAGTCCATTGATCTCGGGCGACGTGCAGGTGATGTGAATGCTAAATGTCCAGGCTTGCCTGTTGGAGCTCAAAGTGTTCAGGAAAGTCCAAGTCAAGTGTGTGAAGCCCCTTCTGGGGAAGAGGAAAGCCCTACTGCTCTGCTGCTCGCTCAGAGAGGTGCACCTGGATGGAGCACTCCTTTAGTATTTGGACTTCTTCCAGGGATGTCTGGACGCAAACTGGACATTCAGCGATTTAATTTATTTGAAAAGTCACGTACCTCTAGAGGTAAAGACAGGATTGTCATGTCTCTCACACACAGGAGACACTGGTTAGTGAATATTATTTCTTAATAACTTTTTCCATGTTTTAACAGAGCATTTGCATCATGGGGATAATGAACTGGGATGCTGGAAAGCAGACTGGGGAGTAAGGTGCAAGTGTGGTCATGCTGGCTTATTAGTGTTATTCCGTTCTCTATGGAAGAGGCAGAACGCAGTGGGGGACTGAGGGGGAAATGTAAACTTAGCAGACCCTTAGCAAGGGGGCGAGAGTCCGGAACAGCAGATTTGCGTGACGTTATTTACAAATGGGCTCCAAGCTAATGGGAACACATGGGAGGGGAGAGCTTGCAGCAGCAGCAACAGTACACTACTAGAGGACATATCCCAGTATCCATGACTGAGGACGAAGCGAGCCGAAAAACTGGAATGAATCACCTAGCAGTATCCCAGCCGGGAGGGGGGGGGTCCTTTCAGTCACTGTGGAGTTTTACAAAAAAAAATGAGGCCAGCAGAAACTCTGGAATGTAGCGGCGCGAGTAACGATGATTGATACTGACAGGGCTGCTTTCATGTTGCAATATCCCCTTGCCACCAGCTGCGAGATGGAAAGAAAGCACTCTCTGGAATTCACAGCGCTCGCCCGGAGTAATCCCCCGCTCTCCTGCTGCGGACGTGAATGGATGGTTCTGGATATGCCGGAGCGGAAAGGGGGGAGATGGGATGATTTCTCAAGTAGCCACCCCCCGTATCCCAGAGGGTAGCTGATACAAAGAACAGCCCCCTCCTCCCCTCCCCACCTCCCACAGCGTTGTTGTAGTGACTCGAACGGAGGCCTGTGGAGATGCCTGCCTTCGCACAACAACATTTATACTGGCCCCCGTTACCCCACACACCTCCAGAGCCCCAGGCACAACGATCGCTGCGAGGACCGCCCCATTCAACTCAAATCCGACTCTCTGGGACAACACAAGCTTCCCACTGAAACCGCTTAAGAGGAGCAGTTTAATTGGGCCCCAGGATACAGAACACCCTGTCCCAGCAGGAAGGAGAATTCTCTCACTGTCCTGTGTTTGGAGTCACCATATTACTTACGTAGGTATGAACGCGTGTGTGAAGATAGACTTTGCCATGATTCATGAGAGATTTAATTTACAGTTAGTCTTGTTCCTTGTGAGATTTGAAGGGGGGTGAAATCTATTATAATTTGTTGTGGGGATCAGCTTCCTTCAATTACAAAGCCCATAGGGCTTTCAACCCCAAACTGTCTCAACACACACACACAAAACACATAAGTGTCCTGGACGGCACAGCAGCTACACACCTTAGAAACATGGCTCTTTTTTTGCAACTTAATTTAGAAATGCGGCTCTTTAAATAGAGACTCACAGAACAAAACAGCTTCCTGCACGAGCTTGTTGAGAGCGATTGCACTTCGGGTTGCAGCCTGTGTTTGGCATGCTTATCACGAATGTGGTACCAATTAAAAGGAGAAAAAATAAATTGATTCCAAATGTGCTTTGACATTTTTTAGAGAACGCTTTTCAAAGGAATTTTCATTATATCTTAAGGACTCCCCCAAGCAGGAAATATTCGTCAGCTGTCTCAAGTATTAAATTCTCCTTGCCAAATGCTCAGGACCTAAGGTTTTTTTTGCAATATAAACATCTGATACTTCACAAAAACACCAAGTGACTCTCACAGGAAAACCTGTCATTTGCCCAGTCTTCACACAAAGCTGATGGAGAGCATTTGCTGTACTGAGCACCATCTCTACTCTAAAGAAAAGCCCGCTGCAAAAACAGCTAATTTCGCTGCCTGCTAAAAAAAAACATTGCTATCAATTATTAATCGCTGGTGCCAGAGCCTTGTGGAACTGAGTCAGAAAAGGAAAGGCTTTTATCTCTCCTTACATCTCTCTGAGGCAAAGCTACTCAAACCAGGCTTTTCATTTAATTGATCCCAGTTGGAAGATATGACTGTAAACGTGCTCTCAGTTAAGCTTCTGTCAGCTTCCCAGACTTGAAGCAGCATGCAGCAACAAGAACACGAACGTTACTTCACTACGGATCAGGCGAGCGAGGGGGAAGAAGCATTCGTCATGGGAATGCTTAACTCAGCTGCTTTTGATCTCCCTGTTTCTCAGACCGCATCCTTGTAACTGTTTGCGGAAAACCGTGATACCAGACGCGGTTCTAGCTACAACAGCAGCGCCGCCCTGTGGTCACTAACGAAGCTGCAAGAACCCACACTGGATTGTCTGCATGCCTGTGGCATCTGGTATCGGGCAAAGGAAATCTGTTGGATGGGTTTGATTTCCTGTCCCACCTACAGATTCCACGTGTACATTTTGTAATGTGGGTTTTCAAAATACCAAAAGGGTTGTGAAAAATGCACCAAAACAGTAAAGGAAATTATAACACCCACCCACCTGAAAAATTCCCCAAGACAAGTCTTTAGTCGGGAAGCTGATTACAGGTCACAGCACGTTCATGTAGGTTCCCTCCAGGCTCTCCGGTTTCCTCCCACAGTCCAAAGACACGTTAACTGGTTTCTGGCAAGACTGGCCCAGGCGTGAGAGTGTTTGTCTTTCTTGCGATAGACTAGTGTCCCATCCAGGGTGAACCCTGCCTTGCACCCACTGCTTGCCCGGATAAGCTCTCTCTCCCGCTACACTGCATAAGAAGACGCGAGTAAAAAACTGAAGGATTTATGTTCCGAGTCTTTAAAATTCTCATTTGTCAATTGAGAATGATGAATTTAAATCAGACTAACATTCGGGGAGTCGGGGGCATGAGATTTTAGCAGCATGTTATTTTAAACTCTTAAGCAGAGGTGGAGGAAAGGCAGCAAACAGTTCTGAAATACATTTTACATTCATCACAATTCACTTTTTATAAAACGTCAATTTTATTGCTTAGAGAATACAGCTTGTGAAAAGGCGTGAAACAGGTAATTGCCATTAGAAGTCACCAATCATCACTTATGATTCACCACACATTCACAATGCAGATTTTACACATTGCTCATGAAAAATCCGTATCCTCGGGTATCAAAACTAATCAAACAAGCTTACAATGTGAAAATTACATTTTTGTACTCACTACACAAGCAGAAGACCTTAAAGTTTATTCTTATACATGGAAAATTTATGCAGAGAAGATCCAGAATGTCTTACATTAAATTTACCTTAGCACCCAAGGCTTCTTCGTGGGGGTTGTTTCCTGCCAGGGTAGTTCTCTCTTTGGTACTACAGGATGAAAGTAATTCCTATTTGTCCCCAGGTTTTACTTCCTGTGAGCAGTAAGTTATAAACTGCAATACTGTTCTGAGAAAAAAAAAAGCCTCAACCTATCTTCATCATCTCATCACTACTTCTTTAAAAAAGTACCTAAAAGTAACCAAAAGTCACATTTCATTTTACAAAACGGTGCAAAAACTTTCTTCAAAGTCTTTACGCGAAGCTCTGTGCATCACTAAAGGGCTTATAAGGGCAGGGGGGAGGGGGGAGGGGAGAATATTTCCATATGAACAGGGCAAATCATACATGAGTTTTTTAAGGGGTCAAAAGAAATCGCGATCAATAAGACCTGTTTTGCTACACCTATTCCAACAGAGGGGTTTAGATTTGTAAAGGGAAAATATATTAATACAAAAGGGTAAATAAGGGGGCAATACCTGAAGAATGTGAACACTTTCCCACCACACTTTGATTATGTGTATGTTTGATTTAGGCATCCTCTTTGCTGACATTGCTGCTGTTCAGGAAATGTAAAGGTCTTTCATCTCGGCCACGTGTGCAAGATCACCGACTTGTTGAAGAAAACCTCCATACTGGTACAGAAAGAAACAAAAAGTGGCGAAAGGGAAGATGGGCAAGTGGGGGAACCACAGGTAAGATGATGGTCACTTTAAAAGCACAAAACAAAACTAGCCAAACTGTCTGGTTTCATAGTATGACGTAATGGGGGGAAAAACACAAAAAGAAAAACAGCTAGTTCAGCTTTTCCCCGATGGCGCGATCTTAAAACAAAACAAAAGAAACTGAACGGGAGACAGTACAGTCTGATTGGACTCCACCGACGGGCAGAAGGCATCGCAGCTCGGCCGACGCCCCCGCCCCCCGACACGTGCAGAAGAAGAGGAAGTCGGCGCTGCGGGGGGCTGCAGCGAGGCCAGCGCCCCCGGGACCCTCGGCTCACATGTCGTCCTCCTCGTCCTCGTCCTGAGAGGAGCCGGCCTGGCTCGCGGCGCTGGCAGAGGCCGCTGCCAGCTGAGCCTGCTGGGCCGCCTGCTGCATCTGTAACCACTCCTGCTGGGCCAGCTCTGCCTGCTGCTGCCGGGCCTGCAACAGCAGCAACAACAGCCACCTGTTCAGACACTCCTGCAGCGCACACCTCGCCAGCCCCACCGGCGTTCAGACACTCCTGCAGCGCACACCTCGCCAGCTCCACCGGCGTTCAGACACTCCTGCAGCGCACACCTCGCCAGCTCCACCGGCGTTCAGACACTCCTGCAGCGCACACCCCGCCAGCTCCACCGGCGTTCAGACACTCCTGCAGCGCACACCCCGCCAGCTCCACCGGCGTTCAGACACTCCTGCAGCGCACACCCCGCCAGCTCCACCGGCGTTCAGACACTCCTGCAGCGCACACCTCGCCAGCTCCACCGGCGTTCAGACACTCCTGCAGCGCACACCCCGCCAGCTCCACCGGCGTTCAGACACTCCTGCAGCGCACACCTCGCCAGCTCCACCGGCGTTCAGACACTCCTGCAGCGCACACCTCGCCAGCTCCACCGGCGTTCAGACACTCCTGCAGCGCACACCTCGCCAGCTCCACCGGCGTTCAGACACTCCTGCAGCGCACACCTCGCCAGCTCCACCGGCGTTCAGACACTCCTGCAGCGCACACCTCGCCAGCTCCACCGGCGTTCAGACACTCCTGCAGCGCACACCTCGCCAGCTCCACCGGCGTTCAGACACTCCTGCAGCGCACACCTCGCCAGCTCCACCGGCGTTCAGACACTCCTGCAGCGCACACCTCGCCAGCTCCACCGGCGTTCAGACACTCCTGCAGCGCACACCTCGCCAGCTCCACCGGCGTTCAGACACTCCTGCAGCGCACACCCCGCCAGCTCCACCGGCGTTCAGACACTCCTGCAGTGCACACCTCGCCAGCTCCACCGGCGTTCAGACACTCCTGCAGCGCACACCTCGCCAGCTCCACAGGCGTTCAGACACTCCTGCAGCGCACACCTCGCCAGCTCCACCGGCGTTCAGACACTCCTGCAGCGCACACCTCGCCAGCTCCACCGGCGTTCAGACACTCCTGCAGCGCACACCTCGCCAGCTCCACCGGCGTTCAGACACTCCTGCAGCGCACACCTCGCCAGCTCCACCGGCGTTCAGACACTCCTGCAGCGCACACCCCGCCAGCTCCACCGGCGTTCAGACACTCCTGCAACGCACACCCCGCCAGCTCCACCGGCGTCCAGACACTACTGCAGCGCACACCTCGCCAGCTCCACCGGCGTTCAGACACTCCTGCAGCGCACACCTCGCCAGCTCCACCGGCGTTCAGACACTCCTGCAGCGCACACCTCGCCAGCTCCACCGGCGTTCAGACACTCCTGCAGCGGACACCTCGCCAGCTCCACCGGCGTTCAGACACTCCTGCAGCGCACACCTCGCCAGCTCCACCGGCGTTCAGACACTCCTGCAGCGCACACCCCGCCAGCTCCACCGGCGTTCAGACACTCCTGCAGCGCACACCTCGCCAGCTCCACTGGCGTTCAGACACTCTAGCCCACAGCCTCACAGCCCGCAGCGTTGGCTCAAGCTGCTAGGGCTCCGCTGGAGCTCCCATCTTCCTGTTGTGGACTTCCTGTGGCTTCACCTTCACCTGCAATCTAAACCAGTCTTGGCCCTACAGGGGCTGGGGCACGCAGCCGACGGGAGAGGCCACCCTGTACCGTACACTGCTCTGTTAGCCCTTCCACACATTCAACGAGATCGAGGTTTGGACGGGGCTGGTACTTTAACGTCACGGCACCAGCAGGACAAAGAGGATGTGGACCACACCGAAAGCTTCCCATTCCTCACTTCAGTAAGCGTGAGGACTGCTCCTCTGCTGAGGCGGGCTAAAGAGCGTTCTGACTATGAAGGCAGCACATCCACAGAAAATGAAACACCCGATCGAAGGTCAAGGCGGTGTCGAGTAGAGGGTGAGCCTTTGGACTCTTGACTGGCAGGCTATGGGTACAAGTCCCCACTGCAGAGCGCTGGTGTACCCCCAGTGAGGTACTGTAACCAGCTCTGCTCCACCAGGGTAAACCAGGATGGAGCCGTGGGGCTCTTGTCTGCATCATTCTACGCCAACCAGGATGAGCTAAAGCATCTTGGGTGTGGCCTCCTGTCATTTGTATCCTTATGTCCTCAAACAGCACAGAGCACTACTGCACGCATGATCCAGGAAGAGCAGACTCCCACTTGCACCACTGGGGCAGAGTAGCAGACCCCCCCAGCGTTGCAGTGACAAGGTGAGGAGACGGAATGCGAGTTTGGCGGCTTTACCTTGGCGAACAGCTCCTGCTGCTGCCGAAGGAGCTCCTCCTCAGGAATGCCGAGGTTTTCCAGGCGGGAGCTTGCCTTCCTCCTCTTGAGCGCGACTGTTTTGCACTCTTGCAACACATCTTTTACTTCGGTGATGTAGGAGGCAAAGCCCAGGCTCTCGAGCGCTAGACAAAACAGACAGTCCTGTTTTAAGACACCCACGAAAGTCACTGTTCCAGGTTTAAAGCACACAGTACCTCCGGCACCTCTGCTGTAATTCATGACACTAAGCATCAGGATTCCTGTCATTTCTCTCAGGAAGCACTTTGCTCCCATCATGTACAGAATTGTAAGGATCATGACAAAGCTTCGCAGCAGGGTTGGTCTGTCTGCGTTACATTTAAATAAATCCAGGAGGTGAAGGAATATGTACATCAGAGGGTTCGGCTGTACCCAAACCGTAGAACGCGTTGCCATAATTGTTTCTTGTCCCTTTAACAAGCAAGCCACACAATACAACAACAGTGTGTGAAGCCTCGCTGTCAAAGTCAGCGAGTGGGAGTGGTTTTAAGGGGGAGGTTAAAAACGAGACCCATTAGCAAACGATTTAGCCGCACAAATCTGCGAGCAAAACAGTTCGCCCCCCCAAAAGAGACTGAATAATAGGCATCGGTAACGACTCTTACCGTGTATTACATGCTCAGGAGAGATCGTTTTCTTTTCCGACTTGTTACAGATCTCGTTAGCTTCCGACGAAATGAGGTGGATGAACTCAGTGCAACAATTCACCACCAGCTCCCTGGCGTCGTTCGCCACCCGCACGTTAGGAAGAGTTTCTTTAATCATTTTATTAATAGCTGCCCGGGGTATAGTGAGATCGTCGTCGTTCCCAGACGAAGAAGCCATTCTGTCCTGCCGTCCTTTTCCCGAAACACTGAACCTCAGCTGCGATTCGACTCCACGGCGGCCCGAACGGAGTCTCAACTGCACCAACCTACAGCTTCTCCGCCAAACTCCTAAGTACACCCCAAATCCCTGCTTTTACATCAATGGCGCTGCACCCTGCACAGTGTCTAACGCTGTCAAAGCGACCTATTGGATTTTTCATCCACCAGAAAAAAAGCGTAGGAGAAACCAACAGGATCAAATCAGCCGGTCTCCAAGCAGATTTCCTATCGCCTCAGCTGCTATTTAATTTACACATGATCCTAAACTCTTTAGACTGGCTTCCGCTGCATTGTAATTCCACAGTTTCGAAGGGACTGTTTTTCTCTCTCTCTAATGTTATAAACAATAAGGCTTATAACACCAGCTCCGAGAATAACATAATACTTTTGTTAATTCATTTCGGTGCTCGGTCCACAGCACCAGGCGTTGAAGCAGCAGGGTTTCTAATCGATTCCGGAAGCTATCCCATATTGCAACGGGTGACGTTTTTCCGCATCCGGCGACGTCACGGAATGTTGCCACACAGCGACCAATAGGGGGAGTTCGAGCCAGAGGGATGCTCTGTGGCTGGGTCTGAAATTGCCCAGCGTGGAGCTCCCTTGAAGTCGGCTGACCTGCAGTATACGCATAGACAAACAAATGCATTTTTAACTCTGCGTGAGAATAACGTCCATAGCGTAGCCTAGAGGCTTATCAAGCCTGATCTTATCCTGAGTTCGGCAACAGTAAAAGGACTGAAATTACCCCCTTACAGGTTGCTACTTCATTGCAGGTTAACCCACGGAAATGCTGGACTCGTTTGCTCAGCTGGGTGGGTAGGAGTCGCTGCGGTGAAGTAACCTCCTTTGAAGGTGCAACAGCGGTGTTCCCGATTCACAGACCTGTACTCTGCGCCGCCCCCAACATCTACTTCGATCGCTTTCTGGCTGCCATGAGCTTTAGCGACACAGGATAATAATAATTCCTCGCGGTTATATAACGTTTGTTATCTAAAAGGATCTCACGTTATCCGCCACCTGGGCGATGCACAGTCAGCAGCCTTTTATCTTTAAAAAAGTTTTGAATATAGCAAAAAGTTTAATAATTTACTATAAATGTATACTCTGTAGAATGATAGTTAAGTTAAAGATGAGGATAGGTTAGTGTTCATATAAACAGCACTGAACTACACCACTGTGATTCTATAGATGGATTATATATAGAATATTCTATTCCAAGAACCTCAGTTTTATTTTTAAATATAATATTAAATTTATATTTATACAACTTAGTCTAAAGTCTTTAGTCTTAGTCTTTTTATTGTTTTTACAGTGACTATGATCAGCACATTTTGCACACACCTATGTATTTATTTATTTTTATTTATCTTGTTTGTCTTTTGTTTTATAACTATTCTGATGTCTGTTTTGCTTGTCTTGGGCTGGACTGCTGTAACACATCAATTTCCCTACGGGATTAATAAAGTATTATCTATCTATCTAAAGCTGTTTCTATAAAAGCTGCTGGTGTGCTTTTGATAGGTGTCATGTTTCTTTTTTTCCAAAGTTTTCTTCACCATTTGCCAGAAAAAGTACACATGGGCTTTATCTTTAGGATAGACACATTTCTGGTTGATTTTCCATTGGCAAGTGAAGTTACAGAGTAAGATTTACCAGGTGTCCTGCTTGATTGTTGCAGATAAAATGGCTACATATACAGAAGATTTGTGTTTGTGTCACTTAGATCTTTCACTGTGTTGTGGGATTTAGTTTCAGTAAATCCCATTACCAGGCCATATGTTTCTAGAGCTGGGCTTTGATTTAATTACTCAACAGTCTTTACAGAAAGATTTTATGTTAAGTAACCTATTGCCTTATCAGGCAACATTGATTTATGTTATCATTTTATTCTAATTACAACGAAATACTAAAGATATACCATTGGTAAAATGGCAAAATGATGACATTTCATTTAAAGTACATCAATACCCCACTTTCAGAGGTAGAGCCCTTCTGATTTTAGTACTAGTGTATGACACTGATTGGTTATATTTTTCTCCAAATAGCGCTATTACTCAGAGTAACCAATTTCACGAACGCACTTCATTAAATGTTAATGTACTTCATGCAGGCAGTACACCCCTTTGACAAAAGACCTCAACTGCCAATTGACAATTGCATTTAACCTTAAGTGCATTCCAGGAGAAGACATACTGTACACTGGTCTCTGAATAATGTAGAGATGCATAGCTGTGAATTGGTTATTCTTATTTGGTGAGTTCCAGATGAAGAATGTGCTGTAGAAATTCAGTGGCTCTGAAGAGCTGCTTGTAAACGGAGTGTACACATGCTCTTCAGGGCTGCCTGTCAATAACAACTGAGAATAAAGAATTCAAACACAAGTGCAAAAACAGTGTGCCTCATTCATTACTGAGAACTGTCTTTTTACAGCTCTCTCAATCCTCATCCCCCACAACCAGCTGGGAGAAACGTATCACAGGTGCAAGGCTGGACACTCTTGGACTCTGACAACCTTTATTAACACTCCATTAACAGGAAGAGTTTCTCTAAATAGAACCACATCTCATCTCTATCCGTTTACACAGTTTAGGAAGCATATACAATTTGCATTTTGTTGTTTTATTGCATTGGAATGTAACCTTTTGTACCTGTTATCCATGGGGTTTTTTACTACGAGAACGAGACTCAGACTTTATGAACACCGTTCTGGTGCCTTTTCTCTAGGAGAGACGGAGAGCCCATTCAATGCTGCCCAACACTCCAAGTCCCTCTGCGCCAGTTCCTCTCATTCGACTGCCCTTGCTGGCAGAGTGGGTTATTACTGTAGGTGATAATATAACAACAGACAAGCAGAAGCGACAAACAGTGACCATTCAAGGCAGCACACCATTCACCATTCAACACCAAAAAACAGATGAAAGGGAAATGGCGTCAAGCACACACAGCACCAGACTGGACTGTACTTGTTTCAGACTCGATCTTCCACGCTCTCCAGCTCAGGCTATTAAAATACCTCTACAGAATGAAGCATTAGCGCGCCGAGGAAAAACTCAGGTTTGAAAATCAGTTGTTTTTTTTAAAGATGCACCACGCGGGCCTTTGCTCTAGACTCATCCACACGCTTGTCCCGCCTTCGGGGCGGGACAGCCCTGGACTCGAAGTCTCCTGAGCAGGCTTGCATCCTGGCGAGGGGGGGCTAGAGAGGCTGGGCGCGGGCGAGGCCGTCCTTCCGGAGAGCAGCTGCAGGGGGCGGCGGCGGCGGCGCAGGGGCATGCCCGCGGCTCTAGGACTGGGGCTTCCCCAGCGAGAAGCTCTTGCGACTCCTCCAGCGCAGCAGCTTGATGAAGTTCAGGCTGGCGTTGAAGACCTTGTCGTGCTCGAACACCATCTTGTAGAAGGTGTCGATGGGCAGGTCGCCACTGGGGTCGGCGTACTTGAGGGTGGTCATGGGCGTGTAGAGGGTGTTGGTCTGGTGGCGGAAGGGTGGGGTCCCTGCGTTGATGATCTTGAGCGTGTGCTGAGGAAGCAGATGTAAAAAGCTGAATCTTTATGAAAATTAAACAGGAAATACTTCAATTTATCATTTTGGTTCAGTTATATAAAATCAGAATAGGCAATAATTCATTTTCTGTTCTGTGAAACTCTTTGCTGATGGGCGATATGTTTCATGTCTGAAGAATAATGTTACTTTCCGAGAGGCTGTGTGATAGAAGGAAATCAGCAATATGCTGTGTTTACTGCCTGAACTACACATGCAACATCAGCAGCTGTTTGCCTTAAACACAGCTTTGTGGTATCATCCAGGCTACACGATGATCCATTATCATCGACTGCTCCTAGGTTTATATTTTTATTTAAAAAAAGCTTCAAAGTGCCAAATGAATAATTGTATATTTGACCCAGTGACCACAAATTACTGGAGCTGCACATGGCAAACAGAATACTGGAAGTCAGGAGCTTATTGTGCATGTCTCCGATCCCTACCTCTGCTATATCTTCTGGAGACTGGCCCAGGCTCTCGAAGATCTGTTTGTAGTTCTTCATGTAGATGTTGGTGAACATGTCTGCGGTCACTTTGTCCGCTTTGGTGAGGTCTGTCTTTAGGCCTTCCTCGTAAACTTTGCGCTCGAATTCTGTGATCACAGGGCCTGGTTCGATAAGGCTGATGCTGGAATTGAGAAAGTGGAAAGACAAGTGTATTTCTTTCACGCTCTCAGGCAGAAAAACACAGGAGCTGGCCAATGACATACTGAAGTAGTTCAAGTAGGGAGCTGTGTCAGGAACAAGTAAAGGTTTATTCCATGCTGAACAGCCAAAGTGGAGTTTTGGCTCCACAGCCAAAACATTATGTTTCTTTTCTTCTCTTTTCAGCATGGAATAAACCTTTACTTGTTCCAATGACATACTGTCTCATTTTAAAAGAAACGGTTATTGATCAATGCCAGTATGGTATCACGCAAAGGTTTATTCCATTCTGAAAGGTCAAGAAAAGAAACACTGTTTAGGCTTCGGAGCCTTCTTCTTTTCCTTTCCCTTTCCTTCCAGAAGAATGAACCTATTCCTCTGCAGCCCAGGCATGCTGACGCAGCTCCCTGCTCGGTTTACAGCGTGACCTTGTCCGTGATTAAATTCACCGCAGCTGTCTCCAGGATTTATTCTGCTTTCCTGTAGAACAGAAGAAATCCCCCCTGCTGTAATCACAGGAAAAATAATGATAAAGATCCGGGCATGGGTGTGTTCCTTGTCAATACTCCTGCTTTTACGTCTCTGTTTGCTGATTCAGTTCTGTTGTTGAAACAGATGGTCAGGACCATTCCAGAATGAGGAGATTTAGACCCCCAGAAGTTCATGCGCCACTGGAACAGTTTTCCAACAGGCTGTTTGCCTGGCAATAATGTAATATGTCACAGACCTTTTGGAGTTCTCTGAAATGTGTGCAGTTAAAGACAGAAATAATACAACAGGAAGAAAAGGGGTTAATGATCCAGCAACAAATGGAAAGTATGTTCCGCTGATCACTTACAAGAGGAAGCAAATGATACAGCAAAGAAAATTCTGCAGGAAGTGACTTGTTTTTTTTCCAACTTAACAGCAGAATAGGAAAATTCCAAGAGCAGACAGCATCAAAAGCCCGGTGCTTGGTCTGTTTAACAAATCTGATGCAGATTTCGAATACTTCTCTGCATCTTTTCAGTTGTTTATTTTTACTGTGTCTGGATTGCATTAGCTTCCATTCGTTTCGAAAAGGGGGTCTTAGTTGCCTCACATGTCAGTCCGTCGGAGGAACTTACTTCAGGTTAAACCTCAGGGCCTGAACAGCCAGACTCTCACAGAATCCCTCCACAGCAAATTTGGATGCAGCATAAATGTCGTTGAACAATATGCCTGTGAAAAGAAAATAGAAATAATTGAAGAATTCACATTAGCACTATTAGTACTATTAGTACAATCATGTGTTTCATGGTGTAACTGAGAGCTCAGCTGGAATGAAAACCAGGAGTGCAGGTCCCCAAGACCAGGCCTGGATGTTATAATGTATACGTGAATGGGCCACAAGCATTCTGGCCGTGTCTGCAGCTAGCCTGGATCACTCAGCATGCAGGTCAAAGGTCACCCGCTGGCTGCAGGCCCCCCCTACCTTGAATCCCCATCACACTGCTGATCACAACGATGTGGCCGCTCTTTCTCCTCTTCATGTCGGGCAGGATCTCCTGCAGGAGCCGTACCAGGCCAAAAAAGTTTGTGTCCATCACAGCCTTCATCTCCTCCATCGTCTGACACTCGATGGGCCCGATCAGACCCATCCCGGCGTTGCTGACTGCAGGATCACCAGAGAAGAGTGACACAGATGGTCTTCAAACCGCGTCCCGGATACAAGCACTCTGGCTGGGGTGTACGGGCAAGGTCATCTCAAGGCATCATGGGAACATGGTGAGAAATCGGCTCTTTTGACAAGGGCTCTGATGACATTTTTCAGAGAGAGTCTGCCGAAGACACATCTGTTCCAGACTGGTTATCTCCAAGATCTATCTCTTTACTGCACGTGTGATCCACAAAGTGGTTACTGTGGAATTACCAAATAGTTTCACACTGTTTTGAGTTAAATAGCCAGGAGATGAACAGCGACTGTAAAATGCCGACCCTTTAAAAGTCACATTCGCTGCCTTCTGACAGTCTGTGCAGTTTAACTGGTAATTTCACACAGCTGGCAACAGAAGGCAGCAGACTCTAAACAGAAGCTGTGATGTAATACAGAGCTCTAGCTGCATAAAAAGATGCATGTACTGTAAAACCCACATTCACACCTAATGGTAAGAAATATCGTAGGTATTATGATTAAGAAGCGTAGGAGTCTAGTCAGAGGCCTGTCAGAGGTGCTGTTCTATATTCAGAAATTCTATTTTATATTCTGAAGGGTCACAAGTTAAGTATTGCATGAAAACATAACCCTTCAGCCTTTTTATTTTTGAATTACTCAATGGAATATTTTTCCTGACTCCTGAGCCTTCGGACTAATGACCGTTGTGTGCAGACACCAGTGATTGATGAGCTCAGTGTCGACCCCCCCACCCCTCCCCAGGTCTCCAGTCCCTGTGTCAGGGAGCCGGCGGTCTCTCACCGAGAATGTCAATCCTCCGGTTGGGAATGCTGTCCACACAGGCCTTGATGGACTTCTCGTCACACACGTCCAGCTGCTTGATCTCCAGCGTCCTGCCCAACGTCTTCCCTGCGGCCTCTATCAGGTCGTCGGCTTTCTTGAGGTTCCTCATGGTGGCGTACACTGAGGAGGGGCAGGAGCAGGGTCAGGGTCTGCCTGAGCGTTGGGCTGCTGTTCCTCCCAGCTCCCACAGCAGCAGAAAGCTTCTTGGTCAGTCCTAATGCTCAGATCTCGCTCGTCACAGTTACAGCATTGTGAGGAGACATAGAAAACCCTTTACTGTAACCCTGATTAATTCGGGTTCTGTTCAATAAAAATCCTTTCCTTCCCCCTATTTTGCTGTTTGAAACCCATCTACTTTTCTGAAACATCGCCAAACAAAAAACTTTACTGCCTGAAAGCCTGCTTAATTGGATGAAATGAGGGGATGGCTAAGTCCAGTGCTTCACTTTAAACTTAACTTAGCCACCCTTTGAGCTATCTCATTGGCCCCTCTTGACACAATATAAATTACCACATGAATAAAAATTACCATGACAGAGGAAACATTTGGTATGTTGGAATACGACCAAACTCACTGCTCAAACCTCGGCTTTATGACATCATCTTGTGCACAGCTCGTTTTGGCAGAGGATAGACATACTGTAACAGCTGCAGTCCTCAGAGTCCGGAATCCAGCATGATTTCTATGTCTCTTTAAACCATCAACATTGTAACACTGCGGAGGGTTGAGTCAGGGCTCCAGTTACAGCTTCGAGAGTTGTATATGACTTAAGAGGACATACACAGCCCTGAACTATAACCCTGCTGCCTAGGGCTGGTTGTGCCCTTTAAAAGTGTAGAGTGTCAGACATGTAATCTGTCTTCCATCCAAATTCTGTCTTTGCTCATGAATAAAAAAACTAAGGCAAATTAGAGTGAACACAAAGGAAATAACTACGTGTTGACGGATCCCTGTCGCATCACGTCCTGGTTCTGGAGGTTCGGCGGGTGTCTGAAGGTGTTCAGTCCAGATGTGCTCTTATTGACCTGAGTCAGGGGCTCAACCGGACCTATTTAACGGCCTCCCCCAGACACTGGTGCTTTAAAGAGACCTAGCAAACCTGCAGACACTGCTGGCTCTCCAGGACCAGGGCTGGAGACCGCTGCGATCATGCCTTCTGCGGATCTCGACGGGTCTCCCCTTATTTCTCCACACCCCAGCAACCACCGCCACTTACCCATGAACCTCTTCTTCTCATCCTTGGCAATCCGGACGGCCAGGGCCAGGCCTATCCCTGAGGAGCAGCCCGTGATCAGCACCACTTTCTGCTCCATGTCTGGGCTCGGGCTTCCAGCTTCCAGCTAGACCGTGGGCGAAACAACACAGCCTCCTGCTGTCGCCAGAGCTTTATGTGCAGGAGCGCTGACTCAGCAGCAGCGAAAAACGCACACCTGTGCCCATTGTGGATTATAGGGATTGACTCCTGTCTCTTACACAAGCTCCAGATGGACACAGGGGCTTACAGTAATCATATTAGCAGCATGGACAGCACAGGAAGTGAGGATGTCCAGACAGATGGCTGTGCATCTTGCCTGCCAGTACAATATCATGTGTGCTGACAGTGTTGAGTGCCAGACTGGCCTTAAAGCAGGGACAGAGAGGAAAATGCTGAGCCGATTTCCCTGCGAACCCGAGAGAGGGACTGCAGGGCAACAGCTTCACCACTAGAGGGCACAATGCGGTGCTTCAGAACGGGCTCTTGTCTCATTCTGGAATGAAGTCACCTGACATAAATAGCTGTATAAAAGAGTGATTGTATGGCATACGGGTGGGTTGTGTGATTTACTTGGTGGGTTTATAGCTTCTCTGTTTGTCAGTAAACCAGTTCGGTAGGTGTTCTGCAGCTCTACTATTGTCAGTGTCAATAGCTGGATCAGCAGCCTGTGTTATTATTGGAACCTGAAGTGAAACTGTTCAACTCCTGTGCACCGTTGTCTCCGACGTCACTGGGCTGGAGCTTCAGTGTGAAGATCTGACACACGTTGCCCAGCAGGCTGGAAGCTGTGTCTTTGCACAGACGCTGGTACCTCAGGCAGGTGTTTTGTATCATTGTGATCCACACAGGTCTGTTTGTATCTGATGCTTTCTGAAGTGAGCAACGGGCACAAGGAACCCCTGTAAGCAGCGTCTCGCTGCCTTCAGCGCCCGCTGTCCTTGCTGTGGGTGACTGCTCGTGGTTTTGAAATGGCAGAAGGGAAGCCACTCTCATCTGCGGCCTTTCTAATGTTCTTGAAACGAGTATTGCCAGTCTTCACAAACACCTTTAACTCCAGCACACAGCCTGCTTTCATGCCTCATCTAACCACACATCACACGTGTTCTGAGAGATCGCAGTATTCCTTGCTGCACAGCGGGGCACCGAGATCTTCATGAATTCACCGGCACCAAGCAAGTCTGATGTGCAGCAATTATCCATGAACAATCCCTTCGAAATGTGCCTGTCTAAAATTATTCATGATACAACTAGATTGTAGTATTTGAACCTGACAAAAAAAGAACGCAAAACACTTCAAAAAGCCCACTGTTGTTTATTACAAACCAACCATGTTCTGTAGACACCAGAAACAGAATAAAACCAGAATTTTAAAATGTCATGCCAGCGAGTATCACTTAAGCCATCAGCAGCTCAGCTTAAGAGAGGCACCAGTAACACAAGCCTATGGCTTTGTAATCCCTGGAAGAGGAGAACGTTTTTTAGGTAACATCTGAAAACAAATCAATTCCTTCGAAATAAAACAAATAGAAGATGATGGTTTGAATGACTGTCTTGTTTCTGGGAACACGCCTGTGTTCCCCCAGTGCTGCGGGAATGTCTTACTGCCGAGTGTTTCCATATCTCACAACTGGCAAATACAGCTTATAGCTGCCAAGCAACAGCTGCTGTCACTTTTGGCACCTGGCTCTTGAGAATGATAGAAGGCATGAAAGAAGAGGAAGAAGCATGCGCTTAGAAAGGCAGCCCTGGAACTGACTCTCTCCAGTAAGAGGCCGTTTCCCCGGAAAAAGGACTCCGGTACGGCCCTGCTCAATAATATTTGCGGATGTGAGCAGACACGTCTGGATGTCCACCCCCACACTGAAAAGACGCTGCAGCCCCTGCCCAGGAAGGCGGAATGCGGATAGTGTGACCCAAAGGAGGCCCGCGAACTTGCGTGCGTGTGTGCGTGTGTGTGAGAGAGCTGACAGGTTTAGAAATGAGCCCTGATTCTGTCCAGGGGGTCTGTGTCCCACATGTTGGAATCCCAGGCCATGAACCAGCCAGTGAAGGTGGGCGGCTCGTGTCCCTGCTTGACGGTGGTAACTGGGATGCCGCGCCGTCCGGAGGGGTCTGAATCCACGTATTCCTTCGCTGTAAAAACAACGGAAAAATCTAATTTCCTGTACGCCCCAGCACATTCCCTTAGCATCCAAACAATTCTGCCCTGCGCGCCACGGAGAAGCCAAATACAGTAACAAAACGACGTCTCACGATGCACTTTAACTCAGACAGCGTTAGTGCGCAGGTCACCCCTCTGGAATGGAAGACGAGCCGCGTCCAGCAAAATCCATCTCCAGACATTTTAAGGCGTATTTGAACATTCTTGCTTTACCTATTTTGGGAGCGCCAGTCTTCTCCACGTCATTGGCTTCGTTCCCGATCCACAGGAAGATCTGAAACGCAGGAATAAAGCCCACTGTCACTCCGCCTCCTAACCCCCAGGGCTTCTTGCACCCGATAAGAAAACAGGATCGGAGGCGAGGTTGGGGCGATTCCTGCCTCGGCCTCTGTTGCACTGCAAGGCCCTTGATTATTTAAAAGAGGCGGAAAGGAAGCAGAAGTCGGGGGTCCAGCCATGCGCCCACCTGATCGCCAGCGTCCAGCAGCATGACGTCGTCGGTGGCCAGGTCGGCCTGGGTGAAATCTCCGGGCACCTCCTCCGCCTGGCAGGAGAGAGACGGAGCGTGTTGAAACACTGACCCCACCGCCGCCGCCTGCCCCCCGCCCCCGCCCCCCCAGCGTCTCTACTCACAACGAGGCGCCCAGTTTTGTTGGAACAGCCGAACAGGCGCGGTGGCGTCACGGCCTTCTGCAGGCTCCTAGAGGTCTGGTACTCCTTCTTGCCGCCCAGAGCCGCCCAGAATCCAGCTGTGCGAGAGGGAAACAGCTGGAATCAGAGGGTCGGTACACACAGACGAGGCAGCACCTGCCACTGACTGAACAGGCAGGGAAGGAGTGGGGTTTAAACAGCTAACCAACCTGCACACAAAGATGGGAGGAGTCTGTCTGACAGGTGAGAGGAGATATTAAACCACAAATCAGCCAAACACTCTTATCCTCTCTAGGTTTATAACCTAGCTTTGATCTCAGTACAGCAAAAACTTTGTGTCTATATTTTTACTGGATGTAATCCTAATATCTTAATGTCCTAAATGCGGTGTTTTCTGGTAGATGTTCATTTTCACTACAGAATTTCCAAATAAATTTTGAAGCAGAGCAGAAGAAAGATTTACGGATCCCTTGATTTCCGAATGTAATTTGTTCCTTGACAACTTTTTCCCAGGTGAAAATTGTGAAATGGAAAAGGGAATTCCCCTTACATGTAAAACCCTGAGGTTCAATAAACCCAAGTCTGGAGAACAGACAATGTAAAAATGTTAAGCACTGTGCTGTGGAGGTGCTTTTACGGGCCGTGTGAAAATACACATTTTGTTACGGCAAAACTTCATGAACCGGGGCGATCGCAGATCGAGGGGTGGATGTCCACGAAAATGTCTTACAGACTTCCTTCCTTCCAAATCTGTACTGCAGGAATTAAGGAGGCAGACGAGCGTCTCTTTCTACACCGTCGCAGAGTGACGGGAGCCGAGCGAGGCTGAAGGCCTGGCGCCCTCCTGAGACCCCCCTCCACGCCCGCGCCACACCCACCAGGCTCCTTGCCCTCCGACACCTCGCTGGCGCTGCCCTTCAGCATGGCCACCACATGCTTGGCGGCGGCCACTTCCTCCTCGGTGGCGCCAACCCCTCTCCACACGTAGGTGGCGTCGGGGGCCTTCAGCACGAACACGTCGTTGGTGTTGAGGGAGGAGGCGCAGGCTTTGACCTGTGGGGAGAACGGAGGTTGGGGTTCAGCCCCCCAAGACTCTCCCTGTGGACCCCTGGGATAAAGTGGCTCCCTAAAAAGTGCCTGTAAGGGTACCCCCGTTTTCAAATACATTAAAAGAGAGAGAGAGAGCAGCACGGCAGCACAGTGGTGAACATTGTGGGGGCCCTGGGTGCAGTTCTGGATCTGGGGTGCTCTCTGCATGGGGTTTGAATGATCTCCCCAGTCTCCTCCCACAGGCCAAAGGCAGGCTGGTGGGTTACCAGCTGCTGGTGAGAGTGTGTGTGTCTGTGTGCCCACACCAGGGTGTTCCCTGCCCTGCTGGTGAGAGTGTGTGTGTCTGTGTGTCCACACCAGGGTGTTCCCTGCCCTGCTGGTGAGAGTGTGTGTGTCTGTGTGTCCACACCAGGGTGTTCCCTGCCCTGCTGGTGAGAGGGTGTGTGTCTGTGTGTCCACACCAGGGTGTTCCCTGCCCTGCTGGTGAGAGTGTGTGTGTCTGTGTGTCCACACCAGGGTGTTCCCTGCCCTGCTGGTGAGAGTGTGTGTGTCTGTGTGTCCACACCAGGGTGTTCCCTGTCCTGCTGGTGAGAGTGTGTGTGTCTGTGTGTCCACACCAGGGTATTCCCTGCCTCGCGCCCGCTGCTTGCTGGGATAGGCTCCAGCTCCCCCCGTGACCCTAAGTTGGAAGAAGCTCTCAAAAGATGGCTGTGTTGGTTAAGACAGAGAATACATTATGTTCCACCTCAGTGCATTTCTATTTTCAGACCACGGGGGCTGAGTGTTTCTCCACGGTTACCGGGAGCAGCGCGGGGGGCCTGAGAAGACCCCTTCACCGCAGGGCGTCTGCACCGGTTACCTCAGCAGCCGGTTTCCTTAAAAAACTGCTCCACCGGCCCAGACGTGATCCGCACACCTGCCCTGCTTTGCCGCACCCGGGGGTGAAGGCACTTACTTCCACGGCGCGGGTGGCCTTGGTGGAGCTCTGCCTGATGTGGAAGAGGCGCTTGCCCGGGGCCGCGGTCTGCCCGCCCTTCCTGGAGGTGCCCCCGCTGTGGATGATGAGGGGCTTGCCCTTGAACAGGCTCAGGAGGTGGGCCGGCTCTTGGCCCTGCGTCACGCGCACCTGGGGGGGGACGAGAGGCACCGTCAGACGCGGCGATTCCGACCGCCGAAGGAGCTGCCTGCAGTCCGAGCACGGCGGTCTTAGGGGCAGCCAATCTGGTTCTTATCACCGCAGAGCTCTGCATCACATCGCAGGCCTGCACGCCAACGGAGCAGGCTTGTCTAGCTCTCTCCACGCCGCATGCAAAGCCGCCTGCGGCCCTCTGTGTCTGCCCGGTCCACTCTCTGCAAGAGGGGCGCAGGAGAACAAGCGGGTAGCCAGCTGGGTCACCTTTAAAGTGACACCGAATGGCATGAAAGGGTGCTCGTGCAGATCAGTTTCATGGCCTTTAGGTTATTTACTCTACTAAGGCTAAGACATAGAGGGTTATGATTTTGCTATAGTTTAGCATGAAAATCTTTGGGGTGTTTTTCCTGGTAGCAAACTGCACACTCCTATGCACAGCTGAGAAATCCATCCTTAATTCTTTCCCTCAGGGAAGATCAGGACCTTTTTACTATCTGCTAGCACACAGGACAAGAGTTCAATCCACTGTTACCGAAATATCTGTTTCACAATTTTTTTTACTGTCAATCCATAGACGTCTCTCACAAAAGCAGGTTGCCCCCTACTGGAAGACTAATTCCAGATGTTCCAAGAATACACTGTAATGCTTCTCTCTATTTTGGGACTTCAGAATCCAACCAGAGAAATAAAGCAAAGCCTCTGGAACATCAGGCAGAGGTCATCAGACAACGTCCGCACTAGCGAGCTGAACAGGGAAAGAGAGACCCATGCTAGCCAGGAGACCCGGCTGGGAATTCGAAGGGATTATTCCAAGACTCTGCCTCTGCCTGAGAAAAAGCAAAAAGGGAACCCCCGCAGGGATCTGAAGTCTCGCTGGGCCATACAGATAATTAACGCCGATGAGAGGCACCTGCACTGGTGATCCTCCCATGGAGTCATCAAGTTTCACTGTCAGGAAAGCAGACGCAGCCAGCTCATCCTGGGTGCTCTTCTGCCCCTGCCTGCGACAACACAACAACAACAAAAAAACACCCGAATTAGTCTAGTTAACAATTGCTACGTTATCGGCCTTTACATTAAACAGGCGCGTCAGCCAGCACTCGGTGATGTGTCTCGCGGGGACTGCAGATGGCCACCGGACTCGGCAGACCCACCAGGTGTAGATGATGTGCTGCTCCCTGCTGCCGGCCCTGTAGCTGTACAGGATGAGGTAACAGTCTCCCCCAAAGAACTGTCCGTAAGTGGAAGGGTCCACAGCAACCTTGTCACCGCCCTCAACGCGCCAGATCTGAAAAAACAAAACATCTAAATCCCAGAGGTGTGCACAGAGCGCACAGGTGAACAGAACACGCTCTGCTAGGAATTTACACTGTTTGGTTACACTGTTATGTTATTGTGTTACTGTCTATTGTCTTATCTTCTGTTCTATTAATATACTGCACCCGAGTGACTCATGAGCAACACTGCTCACTGTACTCTGCACCTGTGTACGTATAATGACAAATAAAGTTGAGTGGAATTGAATCAAAGGTGCCTGTCCAGGCAGCTCAGCGGAGGTTTGAATTGAGTTTGAGTTGGTGATGAAAAAGGCCATTTCCAGAGAACGAATGTGAACTCAGTCATTTACGAGCAGCTTTTATACTTTAGACCATCTTCATCAGTAACCATAAGTGTCAGTATTAGAGAAGCGTATGTTTTAGCACCAGTATATATTTAGGATTAACCTTTAGATTCTACAGATTACCACAGTACAAACGGTATTTCTGACAAAGCTCATCTTCGCCTTCCAGTTCTAAAATACTCTCTCTATAAACATTTCACACAACCTGCGTCTATATCTTTTGCTCAGCTTGTACAGAGTTGACCAAATTTAGACTGAAACCTTTCAAACTCACAGATCACAGCAGCAACATCTTTTTTTATAGCAAGGTGACCAAAATTCAAGACAAACATTCATGCCTTGATTTAATTCCACGCTTTTAACTACACATGCTAACATTTTGTCAACCTTTCCAACTGTCCATAAGATGCAAATGATGTGTCATCATAGTCTTTTTCATCCATAGACTCTTCCTCCTCAGTGTTTCCCATTCTGTACATGAATCTGATGATTTGACCACCTGCATGCAACACCCTGTTCTTGTGTACACTAAACATCAACTGCCAGGTGTCTGCCCAGTCTTGAATTTCACTTGCTGCTTCTATAGTACTTGCCAATTGTCCTCATTTGATATCTCCTGCAAACCTGACTACTGTACTAACCTTAACAGAATCAAGATGATTGATGTTAATTAAGAAGAGCACTGGTCCAAGTACAGATCCCTGTGGTACTCCCGTTCATCACAGCACCTCAAGACTGCAACCAGACAGGAAAGGTCTCCCTGATCTGGAACCCTACCACTGCTCTACCAATGGGCTGGGTCTACCAGCTCGGTGTGGTTCTTCAGATTCTGGTGTAGCCAGGCTCTCAGTCTCACCTGGACCTCTTTACCAGTGGGGCGCCTGCGCAGCCCGGTGTGGGTCTACAGATTCTGGTGCAGCCCGGCTCTCAGTCTCACCTGGACCTTGCCCGAGCCGTCGTCCACCATGCCGTGCTGGGCTGCCATGGCCTTGTTGGAGTGCAGTGTGGAAGCGTCGAAGGGGATCTGCTCCACCTTGGCGATCCGGCCAATTGTGTAGGCCTTGGACGGGCCCGTCGTCTCGTCCTTGTCCCTCCAGTCGGAGAAGAACTGCTTGAAGAGAGCGGTTTCGGCCCCCGACGGGATGACCTGGATCTGCAGGTGGCACACAGGAAGAGAGAGAGGGAACCTAGTCGCTCCAGTGCCAAGCAACACGCACACCGCATGCCTGTGCTCTCACAGCGGCGGGTGCTCAGACAAGCTGCAGACACTGTCTGAGCGGTCTCTGGCACGCCGGGAAATAAACGAAACTGATGATTGCTTGAAATGTCTTACTAACGTGATGCTGCATCACTTCATCCCTTGACAGCATTCCTGATTTTAGGCAGAAAGGGGACAATTTGAAAGACACTACAGTAATTGACATAGACAGTGTATCTCTAGACTGTGGGAGGAATCCCAAATGTATGAGAGGAGTATATGCAAGAAAGAAAATAACCTATGCAAAGGATTGTGGGAGCCTGGAACAAGGTACACAGCCGTGCTTTAAGGCCAAAACCCAGACTTTGTTCTAGAAAGAGCTGGATGTGATCCTAAGACCGGCAAGTTAACACAAGCAGAACTCTTCCTGTCTGTACATTTCTTATGTTTTTCTCTTATACAGTAACTTCTAGCAGAAAAACCATTCCACAGAAAAAACATTAAATAAACTGGCTTGGTGTTTAGTAAACCATGCTGATGAAAGTGTGAATCAAAATAAAATTAAAAGCAACTGCTATGAAAGTAGCTTTTCTGTTGTTTTTTAAAACTCTTTGAGCCTGCATGTGAAAGGTTTGAAGTTCTTCTCAGTCTCATTATCGCTGTACCTGTGTTTTGGAGGAATAATTTTTGTCCTTGATGAACTGCTCGGCTGTCTTCATTGCTGCTTTGCGTTCACCAGTGTTGGCATTCGATCCTGAAATATTTGAGACAGAAAAAAAATAATGATTAGCTTAGGAATTATAATTAAATTCCACCCATAACCACAGTGAGTTTAGTTTACACCTAAAACAAGTTTAACAGCAAGAAATATGCAGCTGCAGAAATCTGTAGTATGTTTAGCAGGTCACATCACTTTACTGATCTAATGTTTCAAAAAAGTGAGAACTACTACACCTTTCCACAAGAAGAGTTTGTTGTCCACTCCATTGTCCAGGATGTAGCACTCATCAGGGGACAGCATGGCCTGCTTGAAGGGACTAGATTGAGCCACAAGGGATGTCTTCATTGACCCAGTAGCATCTGAGACCTGTCCCGGCAGAAGAAAAGAGCTCACATGCACAGAAACACACAGGGGGGGTTTCAACACGCTTCACACTGTGTTTATGTCCTGAGCGCCCCAATAACAGGGAACAGTTCTCATTCTGCACATTTAATAGGGAACTCACTTTGAAATTAAAAGTTTTAATTTCATAGTTTCTCCTGTGCAAATGGAACAGACGTCTGACCGCTTTCTTCAGCTTCAAGTCACGGTTCACCCCAGAGCTGGAGTAAATATTGCTTCCATTTTCCACCTGAATATTGCTGTGTATGGCCATTTTGGCATGTCTGCCAGGGATACATTTTCTACGAAACCCCAAAGCGTGGAATGACTTTTGTTCAGTTTTATAGAAGGTTTAACAACGTCTTGGTGCAAAACATTCAAAAGCATCTTTTTCAATTACTCTCCCAATCATCTCACAGGCTTCTGTTGGCGAAATGTACTGTATCTCATGCTTCTTACAAGCTCGGGCAGTTACTGGATATCTTAACGAATTGACTGGGCTGGTCACCATGTAAAGACTGCCTTTTTTCTTGTTGGCAGTCTCCACAGCCTCGTCATCAGGGCCTCCCGGTGGGATCGCAGGCTTCGCACCCAGAACCTGGGAAATGAAACAAACAAACATGTGTCACAGGAATGCAGCTCCACCACTCTGTACCCTGATCCCGTCAGATCTCAGAACCTAGGCTGGACACGATCAGTACTAGGACAGGAGACACCTTGGGAGAACCAGCCTGCTGTAAGTGGTGCTGGTGGACCAGAAAGGGGGACACTCTTTCCTTTCAACCAGTATTTCCAAATCGGTGCCTCGGTACAGATGACTGCAAGCACCACGCAGCAGAAAGTGCCATTCTTGAGATAAGATCTTAAGCTGAGCTCCAAACTATCTGGCTACGTTGCACAAGCAGGGCTGTTAACCCCCAGATCACTGACTAAATCTCACGCTGGGTTGGCTTCATCTGGCCTGCCTACCTAAAGTTCCCCATAATTCATCTGGTGAAATAAATTAAATAAACACTTCCGAGCCTAACACGCTGTGCAGCGGAGCTGCTGGTGCAGAATAGCTGCCGCCGGTCACCCAGGTGGGGCTGTATTCAATAGCAGTAGATGAGTGGGTCCCCTCCTGTAAGATATTTGCAGAAGGAAAGTATTCTGCAAATACCGACAGCATGGAGAACGGGGAGCAGGGGTTCTCTAATTGTGAGCGAGCACTGGCCTAAAGAGAAGAACGGAGGAGCAGGCAGTGGGGTCAGACTGAGTCCTAATGAGCACCGCGGTCGCGCAGTGATGAAGTGGGGTGCATCTCCAGGCCGCGCCGCGAAAGCACAGCGCTCCCACTCACGGCGATAATCTCCTGGGGCTCGGCGTCTTCCTCGACCATGGTGATCTTGGCGCGGCCGTTCCTCTCGTTGTTGCGGATGTCGATCGCCACCTGGGAGGCCTTCAGCCGCTCGAAGCGGTTGCACTCGCTGCCGCACCACTGGTAGATGTCCTGCAGGGGGGCGAGACGCCGGCGGTCAGGGAGGCGTCTGCAGCGGCAGCTGTGGGGCCGCCGGTGACCCCGCCGCACATCTGGCCCTACTTGAATTGGTACCGTTAAGCCAAAGCCCGTCCGTAGGGCTGGGGAGTCATGGGTCATCTCCACCCAGACGGACCAGCTGCAGCAGCAGGAGCTACACACGCCGTTTACTGAAAGTTCTGCAGAGTTTCAGCTCAGAAAACAACAGCCTCAAGTTGTCAACAGCCAGGATACAGAACATAACAGAGGCCCAGCTGTAGGTCAGCACATGTAGAGCACTGGGGAAAAAAATCTCCCTGTTCTGCTCGTGCAATCAAACACTTCAGCCGAGCCGACCTGCGTCAGGAGGAAAGCAGGGACAGGGCTGCCCGCGGAGCTCACCTTGCCCAGGTCGATGATGAAGCAGTCTCCCTTGTTGAAGCTGCCCCAGGACAAGTCCACCTCGGTGGCCCTGATGATCCGGCGCCCCTTGATGTGCAGCAGCCTCTTCACGTTGGCGTCGTTGGTCACCACGTGCTTGAACCCCGAGGCCACGCCACCAATCTGGAACCAGGCAGAGGGGGGTCAAAGGTCTTTCCACCACATGAGCTTGGGGCAGGAGCTCAACCAGAACTACACGCTGCAGTGCCTACAGTGGGTCTGATTCACACCCTTACTGTTCATGAAAAACCTTTAAACCCTTAAATCCTGCTGATTACTAAGCACTACATTTTTTATGGGAGCTCATAGCTGTCCTCTATGCTGTACTACATTATATGTACTCTATATAATAATTAATAATAATTGCTTACACTTATATAGCGCTTTTCTGGACACTCCACTCAAAGCGCTTTACAGGTAATGGGGACTCCCCTCCACCACCACCAATGTGCAATATCATATAGAGTATGATATATTCTATATGATATTCATCACCCTACAGTGCCATTAGTCTCGTTTGGAGCTACCACGTTAATTTTGGAATAAGCAAAATCCTGACTTTTGAAATGTGTTGGTCCTTTTCTTTGAGACAGATTACAAAGTCTCCACAAAGGGCACCTGGTTTCTCGCGAAACGACTCTCTCGCCACAAAAGACGCTCAGCACAAGTCCGATAAGAGAAAAACAGGATCCAGATCAAACACTCCGTTTGAATTGAGCAAAAACACTGATCAGTGCAAATGACAGTCTTTCAGTTTTTTCCCTCCTGACTAATGAGGAACAGTGGACGTCAAGAAACCAGTCCAGCATATGAAACAGTCCTGTAACATATTCCAATGGCAGTCACAAGTATGCTTTCCAATTGCTTTTGTGTTTCTGAAACTAGACAGCTTCTCTTGTGCCCCTGTAGTGACACACAGTACATAGTTAAACGACGGAGAATTTCGGGCTCTAATTCAGTCATTTTAAGTCCAAGTTCAGGAACAGCATGTTGTCTGATTATTGAATGTGTCTAAAGTTTTTTTCAGCGTTAAATCCTTTTATCTATTTTATTCCTTATTCTAAAAGGACGTTTCAATACCCTTTTTTGAAAAGGTTAAAATAACAAAGTGGAACAAGAATAATAAAGGGGTCTGTGATTCACAAGTGGCATAAGGATATGAAAGCAGAACAAACAGAAGGGAAATGTAGTTCACTATGATGAAAATCTAAAGTCCTTCTTAGAAATACTTTAATACTCCGATCTCCCAGTGACTGCTCCGATTGAAAGTGACCCTTATCCCTCATTCCCAGAATGCCAGAGCTGTTCCTGCCGGGGGGGGGGGGGTGGGGAGTGGGGGGGCTGCCTGCGCTCACCTTGTACTTGATCCCCGATTTGAAGTAGCCCAGGAAGGTGAGCGACTCGTTGCCCTGGACCTCGCGGAACTGCACGGGGCCGCCGCCCAGGTGGTCGTCCAGCTGGGTGGCGAAGATGGCCGCAGCACCGCTCTCGTCCTGGGAGCACTCGTTTCCTGCGGGGACACGAACGAATCAGACCCTGGACGAGGCCCGTCAATTAAAAGCCACACCCCGATTCTGCTCCTGCTGGGTTCAAAAAGCACAGGGGTTATGCTGATCACATGGAACAAAGCTACCTTTGTTGGTGAAGTATGCACTTCTCTGACATGTGCGCTCGTATCAACTGCCTTCACTGAGGTTAAATAGCTCTTAGCCTCCCTCCCGACACTCCTGAGGAGAGAGGACCTGCCCCCTGTCTGCTCAGGAAACAGCACTCCACTCCCGAAGATACTATCTCTTTAAGCCTTCTAAAACACTACTGCACCCGAAAAGCTTAAAACATCTGCTTTCAATATGTCTGTGGTTGCCGCCCAGCTTCTTTTTTTGGCCGTTTTGGAGAAAGGTTTTGATCTAGATCCAGCAGCTGAAGAGCGTCTTTTTTAATGGCAAAGTAATATGGAAGTGAAGTGTAACATTTAGAATGCAAAGCTGTTCTTTTAGTTCTTCTACAGACTCCCCAGAAGAGTCTCAGCTCTCTCTTTTTGTGCATTTGTGACAGATATCCTAACAAACATTCTAATAGTGCTGGAAACCTTCTGTCAAATGGGAAAAGATTGAGAGTCGCAGTTCACTAGAGGAACGGAACTTTCTTCAGCTGTTGTGCCCCAAACACATGCTCTCTAGAGTTCATGTTGTGGGCCAGTAGGAGGCACTCTAACGAGTACAATCTCAATGTCAAAGTCATGAAAGATTTCTACCAAATTAATGCTGGGAAGTAAGAACAAGCCCCCCCAGCTCCCAAATCAAAATGCTTGACCTTCCAAGCATGAAAAAGAGGATTTAATGAATTGGGACCCTGGTGTCTCTTGTTCTAAGGAGCACTTATATAAAAAAAAAACTTACTCATAAGCCATTTCGATTGACCTTGCAGGCGTTTTCACTTGCCAAGACTGTTCTACTTTCTTCTCTTTTTTTTGCACCCTCACAAAAATAAACCACGGTCAGAAGCAAACCACTTCCCTTGTGCAGGAGACAGGAAACAAACGTAATCTCCGAGTCTGCGCGTGCGTGGACAGAGCCGACGCCCACTCACCCAGCCACATGTGGATGTTGTAGGAGGGGGCGGCCGTGGTTTGCAGGACGATGTAGGAGTCGCCTGTGAAGAAGCTGCCGTGGAGAGGCTTGGGGACAGGCTTCAGGTCCATGTTCTCAATCCTCCAGATCTGCAGGCCGGGCTGCTTCCCAGCACTCTCGAACTCTTTGTGGGACACCATGGTCTGGAAGGACAGGACAAGCGGCGTTATCCCAAACCAGACACCCAGACACCCTGTCCCGGGAGGCTTGGTCTGAAAGACTGCTTAGAGCACGTCTAGGGCTTCATTGAGTGAAGAAAAAAACGAATAGTAACTAGAACAGTAACTGGCCTGAAGCCGGACGACAGACTAAAGGAAGAGCCCTTTTAAAAGCCGGAGGGTGAGTAAAGGGAGGAATCTGGTTCTGCAGATTCTCCTGCAAACTCCCCGCAGGTCAGTCTGCGAGTTCCCTTGACCGAGGCCCGGGGTACGTCGCCGACACCCATGCCAGGAAACACAGGAGTGACTCGCGGTTCCCCCGGAGCCTCACTTTGCGTCTGAAGCGGCTCCTCTCCCTTCGGCACAGAAGAATACTACTCACAGGGCAGGACAGACAGCGCAGTGTCCTCCTCCACGCCCTCCCACCTGTACAGCTCTTCCCCAGCCCAAAGGACCTACAGGAGGGGACCCCCCCCCACTGAAGAGCACGTAAACCACAGAGACACGTGTTGACATTTTCATCCTCCACATGCTGGGAATGCACCCTGCCATCAAAATACTTGGGGTTTGTCCTGGCAAGGAAACGGCCTCAATTTATTACACAGGCAGGAAGCCAGGCAGGAGATCTGGAGAGCTTCCTAAGAGAAGCAGAACACATAGAAAACATACGTTACTGTAGCGACGCGACCGTGAGCGTCTCTGGGTAAGATAAACCAAAAGGACACTTCTCCTGATTGCGTCTTCCTATAAAAATACTCCCATTCCACTGCACTGGAGTCACCATTGGCAGCAGTTAGGATTAGGAGCTGCAGAAGGTCTTCGGAAATCATAACGTTGCAGCTGTTGTGCCTTTGGGCAGCACAGTGGTGCAGTGGTTAACACTGCCCTGGGCTCAGCACCTGGGCTCCTATCCACATGGAGCTTGCATGCTCCGTGTTCGTGTGGGTTTCCTCACACAGCTCAAAGACATACCGGGAGGTTAACTGGCTTTTGGTCAAACTGGCCCTGGTGTGAGTGTGTTTACCTGTGTGTGTCCTGCCCTGCCCTGCGCCTGTTGCTTGCCTGCTACCCTTCTCACACCTAAAGAAGGCTCTACAACCTAATGATAAATTTATTTTCTATTTCTTCCTACCTTTAAGTGTTAGAATTAAATCCTACTTGCTCCTCTGCATCATCGCACACTGACACAGCTCACCCCTCAGACCACCTCCTTAATTATTAACATGAAACGCACTAATGGAGTTCTAATACAGTGACATAAAATAGCCTCTAATCGGTTAATTGTCAACAATATAAAGGCAATGCAGATATTTGATTTAATGTTCATATCTTGTTCTGTATTTATAGAGTATCATATCCAAACCTAAAGAGTTAATGCTTTTAATACCATAAAACACAATTCTGTGTAATTACTATAATACGTAATCATTATCGAACAGAGGGGAACACAAACACATTTGTGGTTTTATCAGCGTTAGAGGGCCATCCTTCATCGTGGTTGTTATATGGCTGTAAGAAACTGGATTTCTGTATTTGGGTCAGCAGAACCTGACAATGCATGTCGCCACACTGAGTGAACAGACAAGTGCACAGTGATCAAGTCATTATCAACGACCCTTCCTCCTGGCTGGAGAATAACTGAGCCACATTCTTACAGCAGTGGGACAGGCCTGAGCACAACTGTGCAGAACTCTGTGATATTGGCAGCTTTCCTATGTCTGTTCTTGGACAAAATCACTGGCCTATTTAAAACATACAAACATAAGTTCAGCTCACTTGAGTTTTCCCCCTTTACTATGACTGTTGTATTTTTAAAATCAAGATACATTTGGTCCAACAGAAGAAAACGAAATGTTCATTTCTATATCTGGCAGGGACAGGAAATGTATTTGAGATGGCACTGACGGTGGCGTGTTTCTTATCCTGCTTCATTCTTTTCATATCAACATGAAAAAAAACATCAGACAAAGTCTTGATAAGATACAGAGCAGTCAGAGGTGCGGTAGTTCTTTCTGAGCAAAGCTGTTTGGAGCCACAGCGCCCCATTTTCTGAAACCAAAACAGGTACGTGTGATACAGATACACTTGAGCTGTGGCCAAGGGGAAAAAAAAGATTTTACTTCATTTGACAAAACCATTATAGCGACATGACGTATTTGCTTCTATGCAAATGTACTATTCTAAGCACAGAAGGAAGAAAAACACTGAATTCCTCCCCCACACAAGGTCTGTGCTGTGTTTTATTGCTTTACAGCTACAGAGAGCAGGCAAGCAAGCACTCTGATTTGTGGAGCACTTGTAGCTCTAAACACTTACTGGAACAAGTTCAGAGAATTCCCACTCTGTAATTAATTGACAGCCTTTGTACACTCCCTGCACTCAAGAAGGCTGTTAGTCTGTGACCAGCATTTATCATGTTTTTGTTCAATCGAAACAACAGAAACACAAGGGTTTAAACCACAGCCCAGTGTTGTTTCAGCAATTTTCTTGAGCAACAGGAGTTGGAGTAACAACCATGATGTCACACCTGCTGTTTTTATTGTCCAACAGACAACAGCAGCTGAAGTAACACGTCTTGGTTACAGCTCAGGTTGGGCAACCGTGACTTTACAGTGATAAGCAGCCAGGAACCTAAACCTTAACAGAACACTGCTGACCTACATTAAAACTGCAATCTCACCACGTGTTTGGAACACTACAGTGTCAGACCTTCCAAATGTAATTCCGCTATCGCCTGCGTCATGCCAAATGTCACTAACTTGGGAACAAACTCATAACCCGATCAGCAAAGACATCGTTTTGGCTTAATTTCTATTTGAAGCCGAGTGAAAGGGGGGTGTGAGGAACCCCAGGTCTGCGCGGTTCTGGCAGTTGGCGCCTGGGCGGACTGGCGCCTGGGGCACACCCTCTCCTGCTGCTGACGAGCACGAAACCCGCTGTGCCAGACCGATGCTTCCTTCCCGCCGCCTGAACACCCCCGGGAGTGCTGGGGGTGACACGGCCCGGTTTCACACCCTGAGACGGGCTTCCGCTGCCCTGGAAGGGGCCGCAAGGGCTTGTGGGAGCACAAGAAACAGCCGGACGAGACCAGTCCGCTCCAAGCAACCAAACGAGCTGGATGTCTGTAACTGCTCTGCTGTTCTGGTAAGACTGCAGATCGGGGACTAATCTGTAGAACAATATGTCCACACGTTCACTTCACAAAGCTGTGCACTGCAGATCTCTACTGGCTGTGGGTGAGCTGCTCTCTAATTTGGACTCTTCTGTCGTAACTGCAGGCTGTGCTCTAGGTGCCCCTTGCCCTTTCGTGGGGGCTGGTTTCCCAGGCTGCCTCTCTGATGTGTACCTTATTTTAGCACAGATTATGGGTTCCCAGGCTTCTTCATTGATTATCACGAAGCTCCTTTAATCCACCCTGCTCCGAAGAAAACCACATGCTTGGGGTTGTCAGACAAGGGAACCTGATCAGCCCAGCCTCTTCTACAGGGGAGGGGGGAAAGAGAGATGAAGAGGAGAACTTGGCGCACATTATCTGTGTCCCATATCCTGACCGGAGAAGGCGTCATGTAGAATTTTGCCGGGATTACCTTACCTGCCACGAACCTTCATTCACCTGCCCTCAGGAGTTAGATCATTGCTCAAGGCAGAACAAATATATCTTTCATGGCGTATCTTAAAATTAAGCCATCCGTCAGGCTTAAACAGGGCAAACGGCCTGCTGCTCATATATTTTCGTAAAAGCAAATGACGAGAATCTTAGAGACGCAGGACTTGGCCACCAGTGCAGCTGTAACTGAGCGCTGCAGCGCGGGGAACAGGAGATCTGCACTGAGCACAGAGGGCGTTTCACGGATGTGTAAAAAGGATTTCAAGTGACCACATTCCTGTAGGTGCTCCCAGTCTTACAACATGCACAGAAATCCAGAATCCATGTGTTCCCTGTAATTACAGCAGCCCTCTTGCTTGAAGAACACAACCGTCAGCAAACACAGCTAATTATCGTCTCTCTAGCTTCTCCCTGTGGTCTCCTCTCATCTGCCACCCCCTGGGCCTGTTAAAACACGCTGCGGCCTCCGAGTTTCACAAAATAATATCTAGGGAGTTGCTCGCTGTAAAACACACCTGGCAGCTGCCTTTTACCTCCGAGCTGTACCTCAGCTGTACCTGCCTTTGGCACCTCCTCAGGGTGTCAAACCAGTGCAGGAAGACCGGGTCGATTCCGTCTGGCCACACCCTTGATAAAGACCCACAAACTGGGAGGTTTCCAACACAGCGAATGAGTACCGAGCTCACAGAACGATGAGGAGCACCCAGGTTCGTCAGGTGATCTAAGAGACACCTCTGCTACGAAGAAACGATTCCACTCTAAAGCTCATAAACGCAAAGGGTTTCACATTCCCATCTGCTTGAGAGTTTTCTAGACTCTCCAGGTCTTTTTGTTTTCAGAGAACTATATCCACCTGAGGACCTGTCAGATGTTGGTCACCATGTGAAAGCCATTCCACGTAATACAGACATTACATTTCGACATCCCCAGTGCACTTTCGCTGAAGCACTGCAACAGTCCAGTTCTCCCACAGTCCAGTACTAACGCCCAGCTGCGAATCCACTTCCACTTGCAGGGCCAGTATTTACGCTTCTCCTGTTGCAATGCTGAAGCTGAACAGAAAGGGGAGGAGTCTTTAACGCTCGGATTTCCAAATTGCTCACTGAGAGCAAGTTTTATTGAAACAACATGCGAAGTCAGGAAATGCCGCCGAGTCACTAAATGGTTTTCACTATTGTGTCGAGTTTAGTTAAAAAACAACACCATGACTGCGAGCCACAGAGAAAACAAAACTGCACGGAATTGGCCAAGCAGCAAGACAGCCGACAGGAGTCCCAGAGCCTGCTCGTCTGCACAGGCTCGGGCACCGCAGCTCCGAGGGGCGAACCAGCTCTCGGCCTCTGCCAACAAAAACCGCTTTTGTATAGAAATGGGGAAACCCGTCCCGAAGCACTTAAGCTCTCTCTGATATGATACAACACTTGAAAAAAGCACAATTATAACCTTAAAAGGTGGTTATTCCGTTCATACGGAATAAAATCACCCCTAGCTCGCATCTTCAGGCGGATTAAATATGCCGTAAACTCATAGAAACAGAGAAACCTCAAAGGCAAGAGTTTGTTTTTTAATTCGGACACACTCTACAATTATTTCAATTCACTTCCAATGCTAAATCTGCGAACCCGTTACGTTTACAGTGCTTTACAAAGCATTTGGCATGTTCTTGGTTATTTGTTTGCCCCACTTTTAACTTGGACACTTGTAAATCTCAGCGTCCGACTCAGAAACCCCGTGCAGCGCTGCTCCAGCTACGAGAGTCTCGAAGTCGGGAGGGGTCTTCTGCCGCGCCCGGCTGATGGGATTCCCGGATCACATCCCAGACACCGAGAAGTCAAGAGGCGACGAAGTAATATTACAATGCTGCTGGTTTAAATATTAAACAACTTTGGTATTAAATGGGGGGAGGGGTATTCTCTAGTTTCACCACTGATGCAGAAATAAGAAAATGGAATATTTGCAAAAATATTTCACAGTGCTGTCCTCGTTTACACTTTTTTAACCTTTATCGCATCGTTAAGTGCCGAGGATACAGGCAATGTAGCTAAAAGTTACTATAAAAAATGCACGCAAATTTTGCAAAAGGTTTAACTTGCTTCAGGCCATGGAATCTTCAAAACGTTGGTCACTAGGGCAATACTCACTGCTGACCAGTACACGAGATCGAGATGTGTTTTTTTTTGTTACAAAATATGGAAATGTACGCGGTCTGCATAGCCACCAGGTCTTCTAAATCTTGTCCCCAAAAAAAAACAAGATCCTGCAGTAGCTGCAGACGGTGAACTCACAGCGGAGATCTCGGTCAACACCTTAGAAATGAGACGGGGCTGGAGAAACCGGGACTGCACAGTGTCTCCGCGTCCACCCCCCCGGAGCAGGAGAGCAGAAGAGCAGAAAACAACTCCCTCACATCTGGATGTGACAGCGGAGCTGGAATCTTGCTGCGCACACGAACCGTGTCAAAGTTTTTGAACTTTTAAGTCTTCGTGAACGCAGCTGTTAAGCGCCACTGCGTGCAATTTTAACAGCCCCGAAATGATCTGCTTGGACAATTCATATTATTTCTCCGTTGTGCGTGTCTTGGAAACAACCCGCAGGGGGCTGGGGTTACATCACAGATTAACGAAAACAAAAAGCAACAAAGAACAAACAACCATCTCACTGATAAAATTATTTCTTATTTCCACCTTTGCAACCACCGGTACTTACAGCACTTCTGTTGATGGGACTGCTTTGCGAGGCGGGTGCTGTGACTGAGGCGAAGTCAGACTGCGCTGATTAGTCACTGGGTCGAGGTTTATACTGTAGCTGTGCTTCAACACCACTGCCCTATGATTGGTCCAGGATCAGGAAACAAGGAAGGTTTTCTTAAACAGATTCGCTTTGCTTCAGGATCCACTAACGTCTACGAGGCTGTTTCCTGGGGATTTAATGCTGGTATAAACTGTGCAATTCTAGATGTTGCTACAAAATTGCTACAGTTTGCTCGTGCACTGTATTGCAACACGGCACCTCGTTTTCATTTATAAACATCCCAAAAGAATTTGCGACCTCATGCGTAAAGTTACATGAATACAAATGCGTTTTTACTTTGAGCATAACGCCGAAATTAATGCAAAGCACATGCTGCACAGTTCCAGTGAGCTCAAGGCGCATTCGAGTCGAGAAAGTGTAGCACACAGAAGAAGGTCACGAAACGTGTTTTAATAATACACAGACTGGCAGTGGAGCTGGACGCCTAATCGGTATTTATTGTCATCTAACCATTTTCACCTTTCCACCGGGAGAAAAGTCCCGAGAAACTGGTGCCTAACTCGGTAGGCACAGGCCGTAAATGGGTCTGCAACCTGGATTAGATACCAGTCCATCGCTTGGCGCAGACCCGGGGTGACGTCAGGGCGGCGCATTTTAAAACTGGGGGATTAAACCGGATCAACCGGGGGGGAACCAAGCAGACCCAGAGAGAACATGCGAACTCCATGTCGCTTCGGGTAGGAGTCGGAGTCCGTATTCAAGAGCTGTGTAAAGACAAAACGCTGTATTTTTTTAAAAGGGTGGAAAACCCTTCAAGCGCGTTTTCCTCACAGTAGTAAACTGAATTTCGTTAACTGCAGTGCGTCATAGATCCCTTATTGATCTTTTTCTCCTATAACTGTTGGTGAGCAAGTATAGTACTGCCTCATATACAGGTTAACTGCTGGTGTGTACAGTATAATAAGCATCTGGGTACGATGCAGCTGTGCTTTTTATCATGGATAAATGCACAATTCTTACGCGGTTCTAGAGACAATTTGCTGATGTTGCTTCCACACCCACACAAATATAATTTAGATCTTTAATTTAAAAACTTGTGCATTTTATTCCAGCACAATAAATAAATGCCGTGTCAGATCCCTTTAAGAAAACCTTTTTCATGCCCCGTTTTTGGTCACAGTGAAGGTTTTCACAAAATTGCTTTGAGACGTTGCCTGGGCAGCATGAGTGTGATATACAGCCTCTTGCGAGCATTATGACATTAATTACAATTTTAACGCTTACCAGTGTGACTCCCATTAAGCACTTAAATTCCACACCATCGTGGCAGTTGGACTGTAAAAGATATTCAAACAGCACGACAGTTGACTTGGCTCTTGTTATGTCTAAAAGTGAGGCAATTTTTAACAGATATGCGTGAGGAAGGTGAGATCCTAATATGAGCTTTACATCCTCTTTTCTGTGTATTTGTATCTCCTGAACTTGTGCTCATCTCTCTCGCTCTCCTCCTGCCGCCCAACTTCACACTTGAAGCAGCTCCCTGACTCATTCCTGGAGAAAGTAACGGGGGTGGGGCGGGACAATGAGTTGGGGGGCTCAGTCAGTCTTGTCCTCTTCAGGCTTGGCGGCCATTTCCTGAGCAAGGTGAGCTACAGCAATCTCAAATACAGTCACTCGTCCATCTGTCGCATTCACTGGGAAATACCTATATTGCACTTGTTAGGATCTGACCGAACTGCCGAAATCCTGAAAGGTTTTGGATTTGAGCTGGGATCAGCGCCAGAGTGCGAGATGCAAAGGAACAAGCAGAGGCGGTTGATTCTCTGTATGTTTAAACTCTACAGTGTAGACAGAATGAGCATCAAATATTGATAATCACTGACAATGAGCGCTGTGCCTCCAAACCATTACACTAAATTGTACAGGTAGATGAACAAAAGTAAAGTACGGCGAGGAAGAGGAGAGCATCTGTTGTCAGCTGATTGACATCGCTGGAAGGTCAGCATGCAGAACAGCACCTGGATACGTGCAGGAACAGGACTGCTGCAACCTGCCCCTTATCACAAGCGGCAAATTCACTGTGATCAAACACAGGCTCCGCTAAAGGCCCTGAAACAGCCACAGACGGTTCCCGAACTGCGGATGTGCACAGGTCAGGTTCCAGGGGGCTCTGCCGGGTTCCTGACCCGGAGTGCTGCCTGGTTGGAGCTTTCAAGTTCTTCCTGTGTTGGTGTGGACTTCCTCTGGGTGCTCTGGTGTCCTCCCTGGTGTGAGTGTGCAGTGTGTGTTTCGCTGTTTGGGTCTGTGTGTCTGCCCTGTGAAAGGACTGGCATCCCATCAAGGCTGTATTCTGCCTTGTGCCCACTGCTTGCCAGGATGGGCTCCTGATTCCCCGATTCGGATAAAGCAGTTCGAAAACAGATGGTCAGTTCAAAGAAGAGTTAATGAGTAGGTGTCTACTATACAGACGTTTAAATACTTAGAGGCGTTTACAGTGTCAGTCTGCGAGTGCCCGGAACAAGCTGCAGAGAGATGGTGTCACAGTGGTAGATTCCCTGGGATTCTTCAGGAAACACCTGGGATGAGATTTGGATAAGTAAACTACGAGCCAGCAAGTGAGCAACATCTGAACAGGCACCCCTCATGTGAAAATTCTTGATTTCTGCCTTATAATAAATTCCCCAGGTTTTGGGATAATAAAGGTCTTCTAATCTAACTTGAACTGTAATTGAAGTGTAATACGAACAGTGTCAGCACAATGGCACTGCAGTACTAACCAGGCCCTCGTGACGAGTCTGCAAGGAAAGAGCCCACCTGAGCTACGTGCCCACCTGGCAAGCCTTCATTTGTGCTCTTTTTGTCTAGGAAAGAAGGTAAGACAACCCATAGGTGATATGTATTTACGGTTTCAGGGAAGTCAGATTGTGAATGGTGTGTTATACAAAAGAAACACTGTTTTTTATCTACCTAGATATATTTATTACAGTCTTGGACTCTATAAATCACACCAAAATAGTTTAAAGCAAGCATATATTGGAGTCTCGCTTTGGTCCTGGGTGTAGACAACAATATCAGCCACACTCTCTGGGGATTTAGTTTCAGTTTTTTTCCACATTCCACATTTTTAATGATAAAATCTGTTTTTCAGTCCCTGTTTTAAGCATAAACAATTCCTACTCTTTTCCTGTCAGGAAGGGTTGGACAAGACTGATGCTTTTCCCCAGTGTTCCAGCCTTCAGCATGAAATTCAAGAGAATAATTATCAGGCCCCTTGGCAGTATTGATTTACCTTTACAGAGCACAAACCAGCAACCTCTAAATGCAATCACATTTCCTTTTCAGCCTACTGTATGGTACAGAAGAGTACTGTATGTAATAGCTACTAAAGCCATTAACAGAGTGGTTGTATGTTCTGTCGATTCACTGAAAATCTAAATCAGACCTTTCCTCAGTCTTCAAAGTTCATGATGATTTCACAGAAGAATCTTCACTTCATGGCGAACTCAAAGGACATGATTTGGGCGTGTGTTTGCAGACCAAAGTGTGTGCAAACACACAGGAACTGCATTTAAATGAGCAGTCGCAAAAAAAAACAAAAAACAATGGTTCTTGTGTATGGAAGGTTCGTATGCTTGTGAGCTGTCCTGACAAATATACCCCCACACAACACACACACAATGCACTGCCATCAAAACAAGGCTCAGAGCTTTTGAAACACACCCTGTTTAGGGCCGTTTTTGTCAGGCTAACAATACAGGAATCAGGTGTACGCAGAGATTTAAGAAGTGGTGGCTCTACAGGATATGTTTACTCACATGTCGACCTCATCTTACGAAAGCTCCGCTCTCCACTCTGATCTTAGCACCAACACCAGGATTTAACCCCAAAGGCTCCATGCATTTCTGTGCATTTGTGTTTTGAAATGACACGTATAAATCACAAGTGGCTTCCCCATTTACAGCCCGCAGCCTCTCGTAGGTTCCTACACTTGACTTTTAGGGGACAAAGGAGAAAGGGAACAGCAGGGGCCAAGAGGAAGAGTTTCTGTGCCAAACAGAGCAGGGCTGTGTGAGAGATGTTATCAGGCCTGATCGCATCTGTCGATACATCAGCAGAACAGAAACGTGAATGTTATCACAGTAGCTAACTGCCATATCCTTTGCATCTTTTACTGTGCTCATTCATTCAAAAGCAGAAGTACAAGGTACTGGCGTGAGGTGGTCCGCACAACCTGCAGAATGTGGCATGGGCTGGAGGAGCTGGCAGGCACAGGAATGAACCTACTGCACCTTCAAGCCACAGGCAGTTTCCCCAGCAGCAGAACGTCAGCCAGTCGGTGGTGTTTCTGCACCCTTGCGCTGTCACCAGCACTGCTGCTGAGTTTGCATTGCGTGGCATGTGTGGAAGAGCTTATGCAAAGACCCAGGCACACACACGAACAGTGGCCCGCAGTAAAGAAGAGGAGACTGGAATTAAGCAGATCCAACTGGTTTTCTCATTGAAAACTCTGATCTCCACAATCTGCCTCATCCAGATCACTGTCAATCATCATAAACGCCACAGCCTGCTCCTAAGGTCAGAACAGTGTAATTACCTGCACATCCGCATTACTCAAGAGTGCATACTAACACCCGCTCAGTAATGAAAATGTGCTGCTTAAAAACTAGTTCTTCATGAACCATGCATTGAGGAATGATCAGCTTTACTTATTAAGTGTTAATTACTAAATGAATGTTGTTAATAAATAAACATGAATGTAAACATATAAATCCATACAAGATTACCTATTAATAATCTTTTATTTCTCCACTCAGCCACGAATACAATAGAGTTAGCACACAGAACCCATATTTCAATATTTACATAATGAGGTCATTTGCTCATTGCTTTTGAGCAGGAGTAAAGGTTGCAGTGTTTAATTTGAGTCTTTCACTCTGCAGCCCCTGTAAACCACCAGGAGGGTGTGAAGGAGGGGCTGAAGTAAAGACATCAGACAAGAGTGTCAGAATGTTTGCACACAGCAGTAAGTAATAAAGTCTTATGCAACCTCAGCCTTACATGACTGCAGAGCTGCTGCCGTGCCGAAGCACAAACGCATTTTCTTTCATACGGCTCCAGTAGAATCAAGTTCATCTAAGCGAATCTGTTCAGATGCAGAGAAAAGGTAGGGCTGGCTCTGTAAAGTAAATAGGAGCGATATACTTAAAGTAAATAGGAATAGAAACACTGGAGCGGATCATGCAGGGACATTGATGCGCTCGCCTTCTGAGACAGAGACTTCCAGGCTCCAAGGTAATCAATAGGAAAGGAAAACAATACAGTTGCTGGAAAGCAAGAACAGAGAGTGGAATAACAGATGGCATTCAGGGAAGAGTGAAGTGAGCTAACAGATTTCACCATCATCATCACCACCTCTCAACCTGCGGCTGGATGAAGACCTTCCTATTGCCACACGCTCCCAGCCCAGAGCTGTGTTAGCGAGCCAATAACGACACTGACTCATTCGGCTGACAGTTCTACCCAAAGGGACCATCTTGCATAAAGGCATGATAAAATTGCAATAAACAGGACAGTGCTTCTGAAGTGCCAGGATGTTGCACGGTGCAGCTTGGCCACAGGAAGCAGTGACACGGTCAGCTAGAGAAGTGCACCTGCGGGCCTGAAGAGACGAGCTCTCGTCATATACCTCTTCTGGAGGAGGACGAGTGAGTCCACAGTTATTATATCTGTGATATCGAGTATTTTGTGGCATTATATTAGAAGCTATTGTGCTTGTTCTTGTATTCAAGCCTGCTGCAGTGGGAAGAGCACCACCTACTGGTCCACTGACGGCAGCACCCTGGTTTTCTTTGGTCTCCCATCCCAGTACTGACCAGGTCCGGCCTCGCAGTAACGCTTCTGCCCCTCGGCCGTGCGTCTGGGCCGGCAACACCGGCGCGCTCCCCTTCCTTAGTGTCAACGCCGGTGTCCGGTCGGTGGCCCCTCTCCACCCCACCCCCACACATGCCCACGCCTGCAGAAACAGCCTAGAGTCATGCGGAGGTGGGGGCTCAGTCCTCAAGGTTTCTGGGCAAAAAAAAATAATCATGAAAGCAGCTTCCAAGCAAATGGAGGTGCCACCCCACACCGCAGGCACTGCAGAACCTGTGGAGGGTTGTTATCACGTTCCAGGAGCCCTCCCACACACACACACCAGCTCGCTCATGACAAGAAATGAAATACACTGGCAGCCCCCCTTTCTACAACATGCTGAGATTATACGGAGGCATGGTGATAGTCCAGTTTCCGTCACAAGTACTTTTTGAAGTGGTCTGCCTGTTCTCCAGCTTGCTGGACCAAGAGCCGCTTCCTCTCCACATCCCAGAGGTTTCGCTCTGGTGTGGAGAAAGAACGACAACGTAAAAAAAAAAACTGCCAACATCAATCCCGTGAGTCCCGCTAAACTATTTGCGTCCCCTCTGTGTACCGGCCCTGTCAGCAGGTGGGAGCAGCAGGCCGAGTTTACAAGCGGGTCGTGAGTCTAGCTGCGGCCCCATGTGTTTGCCATTAAACGCGCAAGACTCAGAACAACATTCCACTGCCAATTAGACTGGTGCCAGCAGCACAGGCCCGCCAGGACTGTGCATTGTAAAACCCGAAACGGGCGATGTGCCACACCACAGTCAGGAATTCAACAAAGCTCCACTCTGGCACCGCGGGACAGGCAGAAACAGAATAACATCTTCTCGCGCTTCCGAAAGAGGACCCGTCTTCTGGAGTCCCCACGGTAAGCGAGGGGACGGGGAAATAACATCAGAAGTTTCTTATTTTAAGAGCAAAGCCAACGAAAAACTCATTTCATGTGGAAATCCCCTAAGTGTTTGTCATCAGCTGTCTAATTTATCGCTTGTACTAATGTTGTAGTACAGATATAGTATAACTCTTGTTACAGTATAATGACGGTAATGTTTGACAAATTATAGTCTTCCCTGAACTGGCCTGGACAGGGACACCCATGCTGTACTCCTAAAACAGGGTGTGGGGAAAGAAAGAGAGTGCTGTCTCAGAAATCCCTCAGAGACGGGCGCTGATAATTGTTTTAAAACACTTTGTGAAAAGCAGGTTTTGCAGAGATTTTCGGTCTTGAGGAGGAGATGTACTGTACAGTTTAGGTGGAAATGTGTCACCTGTGCTCTGCCCCTTAGCTATGCCGATCAGCAGCAGGAGGGCTGGAGCCCCACAGGTGAGACGGGTGGCCAGTCGGAATGAGAGCTGAGCTTCTGGTTGCGTGAAAAAGCTCAATTGTCATGTGAAGGTGAATCCTTTTCCACCATAAATGTGCTCCTACCAAAGGGCCAGCGCCGCTGATAACCACCCATTTTGTTCTCACGATCAACATGGTCAACACTTTGAAGATAACAGGCATGCAAAAAGAGATTAATTTACAGGTCACACGGGCATCAGTAAGAGCAATCCGGCTTGAAGGGCTGGTGGGAACACAAACGCATTTTGTTTGTAGTATGAAAGACATCAAACGTCTCACGACCACTGTGACTCTGTTGCACTGCAAAAACAACGAAGGCTCTCAGATCATAAGGTCTTCAAAAACAAAAAGGCCAGCATCAAAACAGCATTTCGCTCCACAGAATCACCATGGAAACAGTCCTTCCTAGGATGACATAATTGCATCTTATAGTGTCATCACGAGTTTGAGATACAGTAGAACCAGGAAACACCCCTTTTAGCGTGTTTAAAGTATCAGTGCTAAAGCACTTGCCTTTTTTGACCGCTTCTTGATTTTGTTTTTTCCAGTCTAATTGCTTTGTTGTCTGTAGCATGACATTTGAGAAAAGATAAATACAGAAATGAAAAAAAACACTTAAAGCTCCAATGCCTTTGAAGTGTTTTAGAGTCTTCTCCTGAGTTGTACCTTTATCACCAAGTCGACACTTTGCTTGAATTTCACTGCCTGACTGAGACCTTACAGAAACAGGTTTATTTATTCTGAAGTCATGTGAACCACTATTATTGTACTGGAGCTGAGGCCACTCAGCTACTTGTGTTACAAGTCAGTAAATTTGTACGCCTGACGTAGGTTTAGGTTTGCCGAAGAAAAGTGAATACTTCTGCAATTTACACATTTCAGTTTTGTTTAAAGTTTTTTCTGACATTTAACTTCTTTCACCTATGAAAAAGTTCAGTTTGAGTACTCAAGATCTGATTTAAGATATTCACCTTAAAAATGTGTCTATCATTTCTTAACAATAATGTTAATTGACATCAGGAGGGGGTGAAAACGTTTCAATCTGACTGTTCTTACTGTTCCAGGCACTGCTGTCAGCTACAGTCTGTCCTGAACTGTGTCTGGAAACCAGAGCAGAGTTTTCTGAAGCAGGTCAAACATGGACTGAAGCTCTTGTCTCAGGGACCTCTGTGCGCTTGCTGAGAGGAACAAGTTCTGTATTGGACATTCAGTTAGAACATACGGTCTAACTGAATGGCACTACAGCGCAAACTTGACAGCATATTGCAGAAGCTGGTGGTGTCCTGTTTTAACTGTTTCTTGTTCCTGCATAGTCAAGAGATCATGCCACAGATTGTTAAGTTCATGTACAGTATGAACTGGCCTATAACCTCTCTGTAACTCTCCATCTTGCACCAGAAACCCTTAAAAATCTTGAAGGTTTATATTACAGTACATTTCTGTTTCACAAACTGTTTCTTCATAATGCACAGTTGCTTAAAGGATTGAGAAACCCTGCTTGAGTGTTGGTCAACCAATCCTCTAGAGTAAAGCCAGTCTACAGACCCTGCACACATGTGAACACTTATAGAGCCCAGTGTCAGAGGTCAGGTCTTCACAGAGGGGGAACACACAGGAGATCATTCACACATCAGGCGTCTCCAGAGAGACTGCAGTGCAGCTACCGACCTCAGCCCTGCAGGAGAGGGGAATGCTGCCTAACAGAATTAAAAAAAAAAAGAGAAGTAGACGCGGCTTCACAGTTCAGTGTTTGGTTTAGGATAAATGAGCTAAAACTGTCCAGTCTCTCTCCACGCACACAAGAGACTCTGAGCTACTCCCTCCATTACAGGACAAACCCCACACACCCACTTAACCATCTGCACCAATACAGACCCCACTGCAAAACAAGATAAGGGAAAGCATAACTCACCACATGATGACATCTACACTCAGTGTTTGGCCTCAGATACAAAAGGTGTCCGTTCACCGATCTTTTTCCCTTTTGTATCGAAGGAAGCCCTTTGTCTTTATAAGCTCATTTCAACAGCGCTGTAATGCTCACAATCGGGCTGCCCCTGAGCTCCCAATGAAAAGTGATGCTGATGCAGTTCTGCCAGGCCAGCGGACAGGCCGATGTGAGCCGACGCTGGCCCTGACCACAGTGGAGCGAGCTGTTGGGGATTACACAGATTCGACGGCCTCTAACTGTGCACGACAGGGGTCAATGGCAGTCACCTCAGCATCTCTCAGAAAAGTAACACAAAACAAAAAAGAAAAGACATGCCTTGGGATCACCCTGGAAAAAGGACACGTTGAAGAGTCCGGGAGGGGCTACCAGACGATCCTGTTTTGCGATAATGAGGTTATTTTCTGTTCACCCAGCGTTAGAAAGAAATCATATAAATCATTTTCTGGTCAAAACCTCATCTGCACGTTTCATCATTTGGAAAGTGGTTTCAGAGGAAAGTAAAACTGCGCCTCCTCCCTCACACACAGATTTCTCCTGGAGACCGACAAACACATGACGTCCGAGGAAATACAGACCCAATGAAATACAGTACACGGCAGGTGGACTAGCGAGAGCCGAGCCCTGTTTGAAACATAAGGCATTTGGCCTTATCAGCAAGACAATACGTACAGCCAGACGAGGACACAAAGTGGTCTGCAGGGCATAAGGAAATGTTATTCACAACAACAGAAACCAAAAAAACAAAAACAAAGAATTACACACCGATAGTTAATTGGACATTTCTATAAAACTACAAATGGAACTTGTTTATGCAAAGGTTATTTTCCTGGGGGGGGTTATATCTGAAAGTGGAGTTGGGCTGCAGTTCTCACCAGTTATTCCTTGACTTGACATCTAAAACCCTTCCTCCGCCGCCCTTCTGTTGAAATGAGCCTTCCTGGAACACAGGAAGAGCAGACCTGCGGCGATCAGGGCGTCCGTGCAGCCTGAAGGACGACCGGCGCGGAGGGACAGCGGGAGATGAGGATGATGACGAATATGATGATGATGATGGTGGTGGTGGTGATTCTACAGAAGCGAGAGGTCAACAAGGCAGAGGCGTCTTCTTTCACACATCTGGGAGCGAGGCGCCTGGGAGAAAGTGGGGCCTGGATACTCTCGGGGACACAGGGAAAGTGCCCCTTTCCCACTGGTGAGCCTGACTCTGTGCAGAGTCAGGCTCACGGGGAAGAGGAGCGAGACTGGGGACAGGAACAGCCAACCCCAGCCAGCCTGCACTCCTCAGTTACCGCCCACCTCTCACTGCAGTTACAGCACCTGCAATGGACATATTTAAGCAGTGTTCAGCTGCACGATGAGCTGAGTAAATGAGCCCCAGCGACGCAGGTGAAGTTCTGGATGAGGGGTACGGACTGGAGGACACAATGTGCCAGTCCTGGGCGAAGGCATCAGAGAAAAGGGCTTTTCTCCTTCTCTTAATGTTTGAACAACACGTGTAGAAGACACAGCGCTGTCGGTTCCTCACAGAGACACACCCAGAAGCTACACTGGACCTGTAGCGGGTCTAGCTTTTGAAAGCTTAAAATGGAAATTTAAAACTGATGATTTTTAAAAATGTAGAAACACTGCACGTAGATATATTGACCTAATCATATGTAGTACAGTATTACTTGCATTCTGTAAATAAGCCAGTATTATCTGAGACCATGGCTGTCCTGCTTTACTTACAGCACACACTGGGTCATGGTTAAACATGACTACATCTGACTTGTGATGAGAGTCATCTTATTGCCAAAACATGTCGGCTGAACAGCTAAGAATATAAAACAAATAGAACCTGTTTGGATAGGAGAGAGATGCCTGTGTGCACAATGTCTTCCTTGCAAACCACAATAGAACACATCCACTTAGAAACCTGCATTGAGTACAGTCTCTCTGAGCTGAATACAGGCTTCAGTGCTTCTGAATCAGAAGTGGAGACAACGAGCTGCAACCACATGTGATCCACATAACCCACTTCCTCCTGCTGGCATGATACAAGTGGCACGACACCAACAGACAGGCCGTAGCACCCTGCACCCTCGTCAAAACTGTAACATCAGGCAGCCCTTTATAAAGGTCTGCTCCTATTTTATTTGGACTAGGAGATTTTGGAATTCTATTTGATCGGGAAAGTGAAATGTGAAATTCCCACTTTCTTTAAATCCGTCTCCGGTTGAACTGCCTTTGACACACACCCATGTTCAGTGTACACTTGTGTAAACATTTGGAATGCAAGTTTTCTAGATGGACAAACAGGTCTATGGCCTGAATAGAAATGTGAACTAGTAAAAGACACTGTTTTTTTTAAGACACACGTAGGATAAATATTGTCCTCAGACATTGCAGATGGGGATGGAAATCTTTGCAAGACTAAATATGTTAAATCATTTACAGATTCTGGCTTCCAGTGAGCTGTGGAACAGCTTAGTCACACACAGCTCCCTGCATCTCAAAACAGCTTGTGCACTGCTAGCTTCCCCAAGCATGCACCCCCTGCACAGAAATAAAAATTATCCTTAAATGAACTTAAGAAGTAGAGGGATAAACCCACATGTGGTGTTACACCCCCTGACCTTGCAAATAAAAGGGTTTTAAAATCCAGCCATTCCAGACAGCCATTACCACACAAAAGGAGCTGTGTGAATCAATGAAATGGAAGAAAATAATTGGACGTTTAGCTGTGGAACATGCAACAGGGTGAGCTCCTGCAGCAAATGTGAACTTGTTTATCAAGTCACACTATCCCTGGGTGTCAGAACTATCAGAAGTGTTCGGAGCAGCATCACAGAACAATGGAAAGAGAAAAAATGCTGCTCCTCACCCACCAATAAACCTCCAGGCTTCACAGGCTGCAGAGGAGAGCTGCTCAGTGTCTGAGTCACACCGATACTGGGGTACCCCAGCGTCCCTGCCCTGCGCTGGCTGTGGTCCCCATTACTCAGCCTGCCAGCCCATACCACATCCTGACAATGAGCACACGCACACTGAGAAGGGGTCAACTCCTCCCGATACCGTCTGTGCTCAACACAGCGGCCAATAGCGACACGAAGGATGACGTTCGGTCATATTTACAGCTCAAAAGCTTTAAGCATAAAGTACTCCAGCGCTTCCCTGTCCCAATCATGAGAAAGTCTCTGACGAGGAGCATTTATTTTCATAGAAAGTTTTTTTGTTTTGTTTTTGTTGTTTTTTTTTAAAGCCCTGCTAACATTGTCAGCTTTGTCATGGGTTTGGAGACTTAGTGATAATTTCAGACTCTTATGTCTGTACTGTGAAGTACTGTGCCTAGAAAAATAACCTAATAAAAAAATAATTAAATAATTATAACAATGAGATTAATATGGTGCTTTTCATCCCAAAGGGTCCCAAAGTGCTTTCCATGCGAGTGGTACGATGTTGTACCCTTGAGCAAGGTACTTCACTTCAGTGACTCCAGTAAAACACCTGGCCGGGATTAATGGGGGCAAATGCAATTGACTTTGACTTGAGCCAGAAGCATCAGCCAGAAAAATGCATCATATATATATAGATTGCTTGGACAATTAAAGCAGGCAAGATTGCACAAGTTCAGAGTGGAATTAAGCCAGGACACCCGAGTTAAAACAGTGCCACTGAGTCTTTAATGACCAAGACATCGAGACCTCAGTTTAACATCTCATTTGAAAGACAAAACAGTGTCCCTCGTCACCATACTGGGGCATCGGCTTGGAAACTGTGATCCAGAGGGAATAGCGCTACCTACAGGGCCACCAAGACCTTAGGCGTAACTTGTAGCGTCCTAGTGTGAAAACATCCTACTATGAGGAGCTCTAGCTGAATTTGAAAAAACAAAATCCCAAATCTTAGAATTCCTAAAGGAATTGTCACTTTACTGGACTAGATGCATTTCATGCTTAAAAATAATAAGCAGAATTATTGCCATAATTTTCTACTTAAAAAAAATGCCGGCAACACAAACCATTTAGATATAGGCCTGTACTTTCACCCCTCATTACCGACTGAACGTGTCTGAAATACTGTGATTAATCAGCGAGAGAAGTCTTGTTTTCAAATGGTTGTGACCGACCTCAAAGGCATTTCTGCCTCCGCCCACGGATGGATGGATAAATATTTCAGCGTTTGTGCCTCTAGCGCGGGCAGGACCCCAGCTTTCTCAATTGCCGGCAGAGCCAGCAGCACATTCTTGCCTCACTGTGGAAGCCAGAGACAAAAGCGTTGCTTAACTCTCTAAAAGCAACGGGCGGTTGACTTGACAGTGGGGGAAAACCGAACCACACCGTCTGCGATTGGCTGGAGCGTTGACATCACACGACAGACTTGAACAGAGCATCACCAGCCTCAGTCAGTAGGAAGAAGCCCAGGGAACAGCAGAGGTCTGTCCAGCTGCAGGCACGCTTTCAGCAGCAGAGAACAGTGCAGCTGACCCTCACCTGTTAAATGGGAAAAAGGTTACTTGTTGGCAGCAGGGGGACTGTAAAACTCCATTGACTGCAATGGCGGAGATGAAAACAGTGATGCCAAATCAGCCATTTCAATAAAAACCACGAACAGCTTCAGGCTGCCAACGTTTGGACTGCTGCACCTCCTATATGTAAGATCGATATTGCAGGAAGTCAATGTTACTGTACAAATCTGATGCAAGGTTTGATCTTTCTTCCCCACATGGCTTGAAGGCTCCAATATCTGATCCCCAAAAATAAAGCCGAAACTTTGCCTCTCTCCTGTTTTTGGAGTGGAATTAATCCCTGCTTGTTCCTCTGCAGCCAGCGCATGTTGAGAAAGATCCCCGCTGCAGGATCAGTTTCGTTGCAGTTTTAAAAAAGCGCTGCCCTACAGGGAATCATGTAGAGCACATTGCTTCATATGTACTGCGAGTATTGACTTTCACATTTTGTATAGCTTTGAACTTCCTTCAGGTCTTCCACTTGGGAACGGCACTGAATTGATGTCAGATGCCAGTGGTCAAGTCCATCAACTCAATGGGAGCTTCCAAGTCGAAATTAAGTCGTTTAATTAAAGACTTTGATTTTAATTTAAGATGGGTGAAACAGAAACAATTTTACTAATTTATGATTTTACCATTTATGTGGCTCAGAAGACTGGTGTACCCACCAGTAAACGCTAATAAAAAAAGATCAGAGAACAGCTTATACAACACGAAAACGCCATTTATTTAACTTTTAAAAAAACATTAAATTACTTCACATCATTGAAATCTTTTTAAATTACTTCACTTTAGAAAAATCAGGCATCCCCTGGATGGACAGGCACTAGGGCTCACAGATGTACACTCAGGCACAGAAGCAGCCGCAGGGCGGGCAGGTTAAAACCTCAGAGCTCCGAGAGGAAACACACACTGCACAACAACACTGACGGTGGCCTAATCACGCATGATTATTTCAAACCAGTATTTCTAGTCAGATTCACCCCCCGCCATTTTAAAACTTTAATTGCCGTTTCTTGGCGGCGATTCCAGTGAAATCCGGAATCTCCGAAGGCCCTCATGCCTCTGCGCAGCACAGCGAGCCCCTGTTCCTGCACGGTGACAGAGTCCAGGACGGCCTCACCGAGCTGTTCATCCTCCATCACGCTACAGGGGCTCTGCAGAGGCTGACAGGAGAGGCGCACCCCTCACAGACATCACCGCAGGCCTGCAAGCACCCAGGAAGTGGCAGACGACTAGTCCTGCCCCTGAACCCAGCGCGCGGCTGTCTCATGACACAGCCCCGACTCGAACCTGCGATGTCGGGATCACAGGTCACAGACGTCAACCTGAGCTCGTGGCAAGCTTCTTTTACCAGCTGGGCGGCTGAGGAGCCCCTCTTCCACCCATTGTGATTCAAGTAATGTGCTTCAGCACAAATCCAGGCCTGACAGCTTCCAGGAGCTCCTCTCACACACCCAAACCACATGCCAGTAAAGCGAGGCTTATCAAGGACAGCACTGAGCTCCAGGCATGAGGAATTTTTATTTTTGCCAGTTCACACAGCTAAAAAGTTGAAATCCGTCCTCCGGTGCGGGGCTGACTGTACCGCGGTGAGTAGAGACAGGAGTCAGGAGAAAGACGGCTGAGTTTCTGAAGACCTGAGACGGAGCTCATCTGAAGTCTCATTTAAGGATTTCTGAAAATGAAACAGAGGAAATCATTGTAGACTTTAAATTCTGCTGCCTGGTCACTTCTGCCCTGGGACTTTGCGTCACTCAGCTGGGAATTCGAAAGTTGCAAGGCCAATAATGCACAATGGCGAAGAAGATGGAACACCGCTGTTTTGTGAGTGGAACACATGGCTTTACAGATCGGAGCCCGGGAAACGGAGAACTGCAATCGACTGAAGAGGAAACCTGGCTCACCGGACGCGCGCTGGCTGGGTGGAGCTCTGGGCCGGCGCCTGCTGCCTGGCCCGTGGAGGCCTCGCTCAGGGCGATCTGCTGGTTGACCAGCTGCAGCATCCCGCACAGCGTGCCCAGGTCGGGCTTCTCCGGCTCTGCGCAGGAGGAGCTCAGGGCGCTGTCGTCGTTCACCGCGTAGGTGAGGGGGTTGAAGGAGGATTCGGAGGAAGCGCTGGTCTCGCCCGGGCCTTGCCACGCCTGGTCATGAGGCCCCGCCAGCGCTCCTGCGAGCTGGGCGCTCTCCAGCCCGTCCCCCCGGAAGCCCAGCGAGTCGGCGTCCGGCCAGCGAGGAGAGTCTGGGACACTGACGGACCGGTGCAGGTCCCTGTAGGCTGGCAGAGTGTGGAGGAAGTGGAATACAGAGTCCCGCTCCCAGCTGGCACTACCACCAGGGGGCAGCGCGGAGCACAACGAGGTGTTCTGCAGCTCCATTGCTCTCTCCTGGCTGGAGATCCTTGCCTGAAGTCTTGCTATTTCTGCATCCTGGGACCACAACAGAGGATTCAGATGCCATATGAGCCATGTATTTAAAAGGGTTTACAAAAGCTTAGAGATGAAATTTAGGAGGACAGTGGAAGCGTCACACAGCCTGAATGAGGATGAAGTCAGGCTGGTTGCTTTGATCTGGCTTCAATAAGGATCTGTATACCAACACAGTAAACCAGGAGTTTAAGTTGAAATGTAAAGCACGAAAGGCATCTTCAACAGTAATTCCAAGGAAAAGTCATTATCAGTTTCATTTTATCTATCCGCTTCACGAAATGTTAGCTATGACCCGCACGTGATCAATTCCAACATGCCCACATTTGAATATTTGAGTTGCAAACACTGACACTCATGTAACAGCTGAAAAGAAATGCGGGAAACTCCGTTTCGAGACGGAGGCCGCTGAATTGGACTTCTGAGTTGGCACAAGCCATGACTATCGCGCGCAGGTCTGAGCCTGAGCAGCACGGTGGCAGTCTGCTTCTGCACACCCACCTTGATGAGAAGAGCTTCCCTCTCTGCTTGGGCCTCCTGGTCCCGGGCGGCCAGCTCCGCCTGCAGGCCGGCGATGTTGCCCTGGGCCTCCGCCAGCTCGGCGCCCATCTGCTGCAGGCGCCCGCCCAGGCGGTCCTGGGAGCTCTTCAGAGTGCTGGAGACGGAGCCAGTGGTCTGCAGCAGCTGCTCCCGGCTCTCCCGCAGCGCGGACAGCTGCAGGGGCACCACAGAAGGATCGGCTCTCACGCTTACCCAGGAGACTCTGAACACAGTCCACCTGCACTGCTGCCTCTTAATTCTTCACCAGAATGACAACATCTACAGTAGAGAAGGACTCAACTCGCAACGATAAAGAAATGTCATTTAATGAATTCTGACACAAAGGGCCGCACATTTCTTGGACAGCAACCACTGCCTGGAAAGAACGGATTCATATCGATTCTAGTCTATTGAAATTTTTTTTGCTTAACCAGGCCTTTGGTATGTTGAAAAGCCTTGGAAGGATACATAACCTCATTAAAAAAACATGGGAAAGCCATCCTGTAAACAGAACAGCATTTACCAATTGCTTTCTCAATTCCGGGAATTTCTGAGAAGAAAAACATCAGTACAGCGGAGGACAGCTGAATGAGCCTTGACAGATCTACATTATGTGTTTGCAGAAGAAATATGATACACAATGTCTTGGAAAACTTTCAAAAAGGTTTTAATGGGCAGCCTTAACTGAAACTGTAGCACTAGCTCAACTCAGTCATAACACTCATTCCAGCCAAAGCTCTTTGAACGAGCATCCTGCGGCACAATATCTGGGCTTTTCTAGCTTGCAGTGACTGAGACCAAATTAAATTTTAAAAGACTCATGCAATTACAGTCAGCAGTGTTCTGCAGAGGAGGCCCCTGCGTCTCCCCTGGGTGAGTGTGCAGGACATTACTGGGTGACGTCACGATGAAGCAAAAGGCACTTAGTGCTGAGATCTGCTTCATACTCAGGCATGTGAAAGATAATTCACTGAAACACCGCTCCAACCTTGTGCTACACCCGCTAAACTTCACACATTCTTCATCGTTTTGGAAAACGCTTAGCTAAATATTTTGTTTATGCAGCTTAGAGGTTTAGGATTTGTGGTTGCTTTCACTTCAAATGAACACCATGCTTATTAACATAATTAGCAATGACCAATTCAAGTCAAGTGGGAAAGATGTTCAGGAAATTAAATTATTTTTCTGAGTGTGCAATGCTGCAGCTGAGGAGAAGTCACAAAATGGTTGTGTCAGCTCTTTAATTTGAACCAGATCAGGAAAATCTACAGATCACAAAAACAGATTGCAAAATGAAAGCCCCAAAACGTGCAGTTTTGCAGGCCATTATGTGTGTTCCTCTTTTGGGTTGTTTCTTTTTGTTTTACCACAAACTCCGGTTTTGGCAAAGTTCGAATTAGGGTTTGCACGCAGTGTCTGGTCAAGCCAGCGATGCTGCAGCGACACGAGACGGCAGCTGAAGGCTCATCCAGTTGGTGCAGAGAGAAAGGAAGGAGGTTACTGCTTCCTGCTTCCAGCCACCCCTTCTCCCTTTCTGCAGCACAATGTGTCCACATGACTGCTTCTGCTGCCAAACATAAACCTTCACACCGAGCCACAGATAATGAGACAGCGGTCGAGCTTGAACTTCGGCAATCATGCGTCACAATTCTAAGATGTACTGCAGCCAAAACCAGGGCCTCCACAGCCCGGGGTCCGGTTACCTCTGCCCGATGGGCCTGCTTTATGTCCTCCATCTCCTCCTGCTGTGCCTTCACCCTGGCCTGCAGCCTCTCCTCTGCCTGGGCAGCCCTGGCCTGAGCTGCGCCCAGCTCTTCGGCCAGCCGGTTGGCACGAGCCTCCTGCACAGGAAGAGCCAGCACCGGAGATGATGCAGGTTACTGTCAAGCCAGCGACCCATCCACATGTACGCAGACACACACAAGCAAGTCTGGCTGGATGACACCATGAAATAAGGTCACTAGAGCAGATGTGATATGTATAGAAACTAGATGTAAATAAGATGTACACTTTTAAACAGCAGGGGCCATTCAATCACTGAATCAGCAGATAATCAGAAAATCTTAAGGCTCTAGAAAATATTCAATAATGCTCCTTAAGAGAAATGCTTGATAATGAGAGCACAAGCAGTAATCAGCCTGAATTTCTCTGACAAACAGGTAAAGCTCTCTGCTGTAAATCTGGAGTCTTCTGCTACTGCTCATCTGTTCCACAGAATGAGTGCTTACTAGCCACCAAACAGGCAGGACCGACTGGCTGGCTGGCTGTCTCTAGTGTCTCTTGTGCGTCACTGGGATCCCAAGGCATGCTGGGAGTCCCGCTCTTCCATCGTCAGTGCCAGCAGAGCCCAGACTGGTGGGGGCGAGGTTACCTTCTCGTGGGCGAGCTGCGCACTGAGGGCGAGCTCGCGGGCCAGCCGGTCAGTCTGCTCCTGCGACTCCTGGAGATCCTGGACGGCGCGCTGCAGCCTCTCTCTGCACAGCCTGACCTGCTGACCTTGGGCAAGGGCCTCCTGCCGGGGACAGAGCACATCAGCCACAGCACTGCCCCAGTCCACTAGTCCAACACACAGCGAGCTCCTGGATCTGCAGCGCCCTTGGAACTCGCAAAAGGCACATGTTCCTTCCAAGATGAAATCATCAGACATGTGTTTCGGAAATAAAAGTTGAGGATTATTTGTGAAAGTAGTGTAGTTCAAATTTTTATCGGAATTTTCAATTTGAGCAACTGACTTGCTCCTAGAGCAAAAACAAGCTAGTGCTTTCTTTACCTGTATTACAAGTAATTTGAAGTTAATTCTTTAAACTCCAAAAACTGCGTGTGCTTCTCATTGTGTACTCAAGGTGTACCACACAGCTCAAAGGTATGTTTGAGAAGGCTAGTTAAAAATATGCTATAAGTATTAAAAACCTGACTCTCTGTGGCAACACCAAACTAAAAAAAAGGCACCCAAAGTAGTTGAACTGAGGTCAAACTACACACAACAAATGGAGGATGTTTTTGTTTACATCAGGAACAGTTTCTCGTATAAACCTTATCGTAATAGACTAAACACAAAGGAAAAAACCCTGACAAATTTGCTCTATAAAAAACTGTCCCTGCCCAGTTATTCTCAGTGTCCCTGTTGACATTCACAACTGATGTTTAAACTCTGGTTTCTGCTTGAGTGGAAGTCCTGTCACACTCGGGGTTTTCACAGCTTCACGGCCTCTTTCGTCGCCTTTCACCCAGATGTCAAACGGACCGAGGACATGGTCAGTCTCCTTCTGCTCGTTAAGCTTTCTGCTTGGGTGTTTTGTTTTGTAAGACAAGGAAAACATGAAAATCACGAAAGCCCCTACTTCAAAATACAAAATAGTTCATTTGAATCTGGCCAAAAAGCTTTTTTTTGGATGGTCAGATTTAGGAATTCAAGACACATCCAGGAAGTGATGTCAGCTTAGTGATTTAGCACAATATGTATTTTCCACTTACATTAGTGGTGCATTTATATTTTTTTAAATGTACTTGAAAGAGCTGGAAGAACTTGCACAAGGACCTGGACAGCACTGTGGAGCTGGATAAGGTTGTGGGTTCAAACCTCAGCTGGGACACTAGTGCTGCCCCCCGAGTGAGACTGCTTCACTAAAATGCAAACTCTATAAAAGATTAACAATAATAACTGAATGCAAGTTTCCTAAAGAGATGCCAGCATCTCCATGGATGACTTGAAATCACGCCTTCTGGCTGAACACTTGTATTTCCAATTTTGTTCTCTCAATACCCAGCTGGGAGCAGTAACCTGACACCCCTGGACACTGTGCCCTGTATTCACTCAACTACAGCCCAAGAAAAATAAACTTCTTCTCGGACTTGGAAATACAAACAAAAACTAAGCTCGAGTTACAGGAAATGAAAAAAGAAAAAGGTCTCCAGCTATATTTCCCTCAGCATTGCCAGATATGGCGACGTGTATTAGGAGATCATAGGAGAGGAGAAAGCCCGCCCTCTCCGCCAGAGAAAATGCCCAGGCCACTCCAGGCTTGTCACCTCTCCGCGCACAGCAGGCCGGGACAAGGACAGAAACACAGCATCAGAGCTGAACACACCGGCCCAGGAAACACAAGGCCCTCCACAGACAAGCCACATGCCCCAGAAGATTACAGCAGCCTAGACCACAGGCTCTGCACAACTGCTCAGCCATGGGAGATGCCAAGCAGCACAACTGGGAATCAGGAATTCCAGGCTGTTTCAGCTCTTCCAATACGCGTTCCAGCTTCCTGCTAGTGCTCTGTGCTCAGGTCCTCGTGCACACCCTGGAAATCTTTGGCAACAGAGAGCGGAGATGCCCGATCATCTGTCCCGTTTAAGACCCTGCAAAGGAAGAGGCAGTCGTACAGTACCTTCTCAGAGTCCTCCTTCTCCTGCAGCTGTGTCTTTGCCAGCTCCAGTCTCTCGCTAAGGAAGTGCACCTGTTGAGTTAGGAAACAGACAGCCTGCATGAAGATTAAAGGAAGGAGGGAGTGGATCACCTGCTCCCGGTTTGCAAGGAAAATGAGAAAAAAAAATCTCCAGATTCAGTTATAGACAAAATTGGTTTTCAAGACTAGATCCGTTGGTTTAGATGACACAGCGCTATAGGAGGAATTCCAATTAATTACGTCTTTCAAATCCAATTCCAATTATTGTTTTGGAAAACAGAAGCTCATAAAGGCAATGGTCTGCTGGTGTCGCCCCAGTCCCTGATGCTCTGCGGTACGGCTGACATCAGAGGCTCTTCATGAACAGTCATGGGCTGGTGGGAAGAGAGGTCGCTCACTGATCACCGGCACTGCTTCTGACTTTCACATAGCTCAAGGCGTTCTGCTGGTAAAGGCGATCACCCAAGTGCAGGTGGAGCTCTATGATGGCAGGTTCGAGCCTGGTTCATGCCACTGGACCACAGTCACTGGGATCCCCAAGCAGGGACTTGCAGGGCAGGATTGGTCAGGCACCACAGCTCCCTTCCAATCAGCACTGAGCCTCTGGACACAGGGCTGTGCTGCCTGTGGTGTACTGAGGGACAGGTGGCTTGCAGGCAGGTGCGTCAGGGGACTTTCCTCTGGTGTATGGAGACGGGGAGTTTGTAGTTCAAAACGAGAATGCCGCAAGAAGAAGGGACTAACATAAAAGCTTTCCTAATGGAGGCAAACTAAAGACAAAGGGCTGCACTGCGACAGGGACACACTGGCCTGGAGCACAGACACCACTGACAGGACCGCTGCTTCCTGGTCTCGGGCTACACACTTCTGCCCGGGCAGCAGCGATCACAGCACAACGCCCGCAGACTGCAGACACATCTCCTCACCGCGCGGAGGAGGCAGTCATGAAATGAAGTGTGGAATTCCTCCTTCACTGGGCTGTAATTACTTCTTGGAAACCGGGGCTGTTGACACCGTAACACCGTAATTCGGAGGATAATCCTGTAAAATGGTAGTGTCTTCAGTGAATCGTGGGCGGCAGCTGTCAAAACAGGACTCATACGGGGGGGGGGTGCCGTCTCTGAACTGTCTTAAAAGAACGCTGCGGGAAATTAAAAAGACGATCTATTTATGTCATTAAAAATCTCAACTAGCCTGGTTTAGAAAAACACACAGTTATCTCTGAAGGCACTGCTGAAGCCTGTGAAGGCTGAGAGAGGCCACCTAGTGTTGTTCTGTGATCATTTCTATGTGGATTTCTATGTTAAAAAGATCCTGTGCCAAAAGAAAGATGCACACACTAGAGGAAGAGCTAAATTATTCACTGGAAACGGAGCTCAGTGCCAAACTGCTGGGGTCTGGCTGGCTGAAGACATGCTTCTTGCTTATCGGTAACAATACAGCAATCCAGTCATTCCAAAACAAGCCTCTTGACCTCAATATGGGAGAATGTTAATTTGTATGGGAACTAATAAGAACCTCCTCTTCCATCTGGAAAGAAATCCTCATCCTTTTTGCTGTGGTTGTTGCTTTTAAAAAAATGTCAACCGAAACTCAGGCCCTGCTCTCAGATGACCCTCAGCTTTGTGAAGGGAATCCAAGCACTCCTAGTAAGCAGGCTGTAACCAGAAATGAAATGGCTCAAATCAAAAGCTCTCAGTGTGTCAAGTAAAAGACAGCAGAAAATAAACATGCTTACAGAAAACCGGAAGAGAGCCACTCGCCTGTTTTTCACGCTCCTTGACTTCCTGTTGGGATTTCTCCAAAGCCCCTTCCAGCCTGGATATCTTCTGCTCCATCTCCGACTTGTGCTCTCGCACCGTCACCTCTAACTGGCTCAGCTGCAAAGGGAAAGAGCAGATCGGCACAGCTTCCCGGTGGTGAGCAGGCTGAAATGCATCAGTGCCTGAAACATCTTTATCCCTCCTGGACAAATACAAGGGCTCCTTGCTACATCTTAGCGTATGGAGTCGTCAACCAAGCATGTGATTATCTAACACCTATGGAGCTATTCGCATCCACCTTTGTGTAATGATCTCTTGATGCTCATGCTAAACTGTATTTTATGGGATTTTTAGATGCAGTTCAGGGACCCCATTCAGCCACCATACCTTCAGCTGAATGGCACTGATCTCTCTGCATTACTTCATTGGGATTCTCATTCATAATAAGGGCACTTTGTTTTCAGCATAGGTATTTTAAGCACAAGTGACATCCCTTTAAACTTGATCACAAAACTATTAAACAGACAAACACACAACGTTTCCACTCTCCACAGAGGGTCTTGCCTCGTTCATTTTTTAAAACACAGTTCACGTTAGTTTTGAAGCGGGGATTTTGGCCACATGTCTAGTAGAAATTCTGCTCCCAATTCAGTCCTCCCCCAGCTGCATAAATAAAGTCACTCAGGTATCAGCCAAAAGCACCGATAATAAGAGGCGCCTGAACTTTGTAAAAGCAGGTCCTGGCATGCCACTCCTGCCATAATGATGGGTTATTTATTGTAAGCAACACGGGTTTATCTGAGAGGATACACAGACACTTGTGTTGGCCTTTCTTCCACTGACAATGACTGTGGTATATTCCTGCGGTACCTGGCTGGCTCTCTGCTGCAGCTCCCACTGTCTGTCCTTCAGGGCTGTGTCCATGTCCAGAAGCTCATTGTTCCGATCATCCAGCTCCTTCTTGCACTCCCTGCAAAGAGAGCGAACCTCCTGTCAGGAGCGCTTTATGCCAATTTGAGCCCCATCTCACAGTGTGCATTGCAGATTACGCACAGCATGGGTGTCCCTCAGTCAGTGCTACTGAGAACTGCTGAAGAGTCCCCACTTTGCAGAGCTGCTCTTAAAAAGACTCTTAAATATTTTATTTGACAGAAATGCTTATCATTTAATTGTATTTTAGGCATATAAAACAAAGCAGACAGATCAAAGGACAAAGGTGGCAAGCAATTTTCTCATGGGAACGAGAGAAACCAGTTTTGGGCAGAGAGACATTCAGTTACAAAATCCATAAAAGTATTCGGGTGGAGATGTTGAATTGTTCCCTCAGGTGATACAGCTCTTATCCTTCGACAAATGTGATGCTGGGGCTCATCGAATACAGGCTTTTGTGTCCCAGAAGTTGCCTCGCAGGACCTGGCACTACAGCCCTCCTCTGGAATCACGGAAGGGGAGAAATGGGACAGACTCTGCTTATGTTTCTGGGGACACTGTGCAAGGTCCCCGCCTCTCTCAAGTCAGTGGGGCTGGACGACAAGCGAGAACTCAAAACACAGAGCTCAAAACAGCTGAGACAGCCAAAGGCAGGTGCCAGGAGCGTGCTTCCATGGGGGAAACAGAAAAGAGAGAAGGCTCTTCAGCTGTACAACGCAGACATCACCCTCGGAGAGCATGCTCAAAGTGGGCCAAGCTTTCACTGGCCGGAAAGACAGGCGGCAGTCGTGATCAGAGGACCCCAGCTGATCGTCTCTGCCTGCTGTGTGGAGGGGCTGGGAAAGGTGTCATTTGGACACTGCACTGCGGAGAGCTGGAGGGCTGTCAGTGCTTGGAAGGATCTCTATCGTTCATCCTGTTAGTGAGGCGCAGCGCACAGCTCTGCAGGCTTGGGGAGATCAGAGAAAGGGGGAGCTGTGGGGCATCAGGGCCGGTCTACAGCTCCCTGTGTTAAAATAACACTGTGCAGGGGAGTTAAGGGAATGACCTGAGGTGATCAGTTATACTCCTGATCACACAGCCATGGACAGGTGTTCCTGGGCCTGTTTCTATAATTGAGCTCACTGAACAGGACAGGTGAGGGTTTCGATATTGATATGCATGTATGAAACAATGCTGTAGAGGTGTGCATATCTTCATGGGAGTATTATTTTTTGAATGTTTTAGGTTGGTATGCAGGGAAGAAGACTTTATTAAGCCTTTCAGTCACTAGGCCAGATGTTTCATGAATAAAGGGATTGCTATGATAGATGACATGAAACCAATTCTAGCCCAGGGCATGGACAGTGGGTGTTTTATTTTTACTGATGAGCATCTAAACTACAAAAAAAGTTAATAAGCAAAGGTAATATTGACCAACTAAGTCTAATAAAGTATTCAGGCATTAAATAATCAATTTTTTCCCCCAAAAACAAATGAAAATTTCCTCCTTCATAGCCATAAATAATCACTACTAAACCACATTCATATGACATTTGAAAGACACGCAAAAAACTACTTTTCTAAACAAAATAAACAGTTTATGTAAAACTGTTTTGCGATAAGGCAGTTAATCTTCAATAATACAAACAGTATAATCTTATGTTACCATTCTTTCTAAAGCCTCTGTTACAATTTTTTTTTACCCCCATAAAACTTTAAATTGCACAGGAGGCAAGAGCTGGAACTGTCAGACTGACTGATTCTTTTCTACCAGAAACACGGCCACAACCCCCAGCTCAAAAAATAACACAACTGTGTGTTAAAAAACTTCAATTCTTCCAAAATGTGATACTTGTACATTCAATACGGACTGAAGATGTGCGATTGCCGTCACTTGACGAACTACACTTTGTAAGAGCTTATGCTGGTTTAGGCATTTTCAGCTTTCTTCTCTGTTAGTCTGCATTGGTTTAGAATACAAGTATATTCTGAGAAATACGCAGTAAGCAGATCCTTAAGTGAAACACCGCTAAGTCTTTCCTATAAAGAAAGCATCCGAAATTCCCCGTTTTGTGCATCACAGCCTCAAATGTGCGGTTTCTGGGTCACAATCAGGAACTCGGTTCCAGCTTTCTGTGTCAGAAACTGTCACAGGGCGTAGACTCATTCCGAACTTAGCAGAACGGAGGAAAAAAACTGAAACAGGCCATTATCCGAATATTAAAAATATTTCACAGACCATTAAGGAAGCAAAGCAAAGCGATGACAATTCACAGCAGCACGCAAAACGGACAATAAATAATATTTTTCAGAGCTTTACATCAGGAGGCCCACGATGATGTTTATCAAACAGAACAGACACGTCCCTAAAGAGTCCTTCCCTGCAGGCGGCTCTCCTCATCGGCGAAGTGTCCGAGCCCAGCACAAACCCCACGGGATCGGCCGCGCAGCTCCTGCCGGACGCGAGGGGTGGGCTCGGGCGTGACATCCGGGGTCCGGGGTCCGGGGGCAGGCGGGCGGCGTGCGAGTGACAGGGCGGGGGGCGCGGACCGCGGGACCCCTGCCTCACTCACCTGAGCTCGCCGGCCAGCTTGTCGATGAAGGCCTCCTTCTCCTCGGCGGAGAGCTGCGTCTTCTGCAGCACGTCGCGCAGCTCCTGCAGGTGGCCCAGCGTATCCGTCAGCTCGCCCCGCACCGACTGCAGCTGGCTCTCCAGGAGCTGCGTGCGCTGCAGGGAGTTGCGCCTGTCCGCCTCGCTGCGGTGGAGCTTCTCCTCCAGGTCCATCACTGCACGACACAAAGAACAGCACCCTGACTCCCGCGCCCTGCCTCACGGCCCACGCACACCGCCCTCTCCACACGCTCCACTGGCGCGAGGCCTGCCCAGCCAAACACCGTCCTGCCGTGGGCTTCCGAGCGGCAGATGAAGATAAAAGGCTAAAGAAGACCGAGCTGCAGGACTACAAAATGTGCTGCAACTGCTTCCTCATCTGAGGAAGGCTGACTGCAGGTGAAGTGCAACGGCCCACGCACTGGAGTCTGGGCACTTTAAAGCCCTCTCTCGTGAGCCGACAATAAAAGGTCGAGCTGAAAAAAGAGCTATAACTCTGCGTGTGGCGCAGGGTGGAAAACCTGAATCCTGCACAGGCTCCCGGCAAGCCGTACCCAGGTCCGACTTCTTCTCCAGCTGCCCCTGCGTCTCCTGCAGGGTGAGCTCCAGCTGGCTGAGCTGCGAGGCCTTGCTGCTGCTGTCTCTGCGCAGCCTGAGCAGCTCCTTCTCCGTCTCCGTCAGCTCCGCCCGGCACCCGGCCAGCTCCATGGTCAGCCGCCTGCGAGAAGACCGCACACACACACACGAGCTCAGGGCACAGGTCTACAGGTCCGCTGCCCTTCCTCTGGCTGGGCCGGCGACAGGCGGGCTCCTTATATAGCCCCCGTGCGTGCGCCGAACAAGAGGAGAACAGTCCTCGTGAGGCGGGATGGCCTGCAGAGTCATGAGATCTGCTCTCAGAACAGCCTGCGGCAAGATGACATTTTACACTTCGTCCCAGAAAACTCCAGTAAACACTGTAAAAAAACAGCACAAGCTGAAAGAACCCACAGTTTAAAAAAATATATATATTATTGTAGGCTATCAGTATGATTTGTTTTATTTTACGAGTTCAGCACGGTTTTTGCTTTCTTTAGGACAGAGGTCTCCAACCCTTGTAGTGTCAAGGCCTAATTGCGATTTTTTGGGGTTCACAGAATTCTTTACCTACATATTGAGCTAAAGCAGCTGTCAACATTCCCAGACAGGACTTGAACTTCACGTGATTCCTGCACTTCCAGACGTAATGTGTTGGGAATATGCTAGAAACACACCAGGCCTTACTCTGCTCAGTGTTCAGTGTTCAGTGTTCAGTGTTCAGTGTTCAGTGTTCAGTGTTCAGTGTTCAGTGTTCAGTGTTCAGTGTTCAAGCATTCCTAGAAAGCAAAGTCTAAACCTTCTTTCCTCTTCAAAAAAAGCAGACAATGAGCAAGGTGTGTTCATTTTCATGACTGATTGAACACACCACTTCCTTTTTGAAGATTAAAGAAGTTTTTTGCAAGAACAAACCAAAAATGATAATTAGCTAAAACAGAAATCTGAATTTGTGCCAATATCCTATTGTTCTATGCTTATAAAATAAGAAAAAGAAAAATATTTTAAAAGAATTTAAGAAGACATGGAAAGAAAGGAGCACAGAACAACATAATATTTTTAGATATTGCTTGACTGGAAAAATTGCAAGTTATTCAGTCCCAGAGTCTTCCTTAAAAATATCTGAAGTGAGCTGACCCATTTTCACGCTTACAAAAATGGGTATAATTTATGAAGACTAGATGTCTTTATTCCCTGCTGCCTACAGGAATAAACCTGCACTATCAACAGCTCATAGTATTCATCTCTGACACTTCCAGATGAAAACATATGACTTCTCTCCTCATTTCCCAAAAGCCTTCTTTATTAAGCTTTATTTATTAGTCCAAATCACTCTTAATTAACCCTTAAAGGACCACAGTAATTACACTTCCAGAAAAAAAAGCAGCAAACATATTTACATCTAAAGATCTACATCTTTTTTGCATCACATACAGTATGCTTCTGTGGAGAGACTGAGACCAACTCCACAATGATGAATGAATGCAAGTTACAAGCCAGCTATTACAGGGTATGTATCAATGAAGTATCAAATGAGCAAGATTCCAAGAAAATACATCTGTCTCGTGTTTCAGTGTAACTCTAGGCAGCAGATGACAATAGTTCAGAAAAGGTCACTTCTGTAGAAAATTATATATAGTTTTGATCCTGAATTACATTTAAACAGTTTAAATTCCTAACCTTTACTAAATAGCTTGTTGTCTGTACTGCGTCAGCTGGCAGCAGCTGGATCCTATAATCCATTGAAACTCTTCTGGTCTTAGGAACTTGGGGAGTTCATTCTTTTGCTAGCTTTTAGATCCATATTAGATGTCTGCTGCTAGCTGTCATTCTACAAGTAATCTACAGGTAAGCACTTTTACACCAGCTTTCAATCAGGCAGTTCAGTATCATCATCAGGAGACTGAACTGTTATCTCTCCACCAGATCAGACCGATCAGTGGCAATTATGTCACACTGGGGCAGGAATCTGGTCACTGCTGTCATTCTCCTGTGTACACTGCGTGAGCTCAGCTGTATGAGCACTTCCGCTGACATTATTGTAATGAGCCAAGACTCTCCCCACCCCAGAATGCAGTGGGACAGGCCTCACTGGTACACGCTCACTGGGCACAAGCCCCTGAAGCCCAGTTAAGTGAGAGGAGAGTGCAGTGGCACGTGCCGTTTCTGACCTGACGGTGCTGGAGAGCTCAGCCGCCTGTCGCGCTCTGTCTCCGCCCTCCTCGCAGGCCTCCTGCAGTTTCTCCTCTCTCTCCTTCAGCTCCCGAGCCGCGCCGGCCTTCTGCCTCTCCAGCTCCTGCTCCAGCACGGAGACCTGCGCCACAGGACATGCCATCATTCCCGACCTCGGGGGGCAGGGCACGCCGCGCCGGCCTGGGGAGAATGTGTTCTTGCCGGAGCCTCTTGACAGATCTTTAACAGGTTCAGTATCTACACTGACAGGAACGAAGCCCTCTGCCTGCAGAGCTACCCAACAAACAGCTGTCCATCCCTTCAAAGGTGGAACAGAAGGGCTGATGGAACTCAATCAGGTGTCAGGCTGTTGATTGGCAAACGTGAAACCACACTGTTAACCTGGTGGACTTCAGGAAATCAGGACTTCCAGACAGTAACAAGTATTGGTCAGGATCCTAGCCTGATCACAGTGGACATTGGAGAGGAGCAGCAGCTGTTCTTTTGTCATCAGTTACCCCTCATTGGTATCCACAGTAACTTACCCTTTCCTGGTAAGGCTCTGATATACCAGACAGACGTCCTGGACCGTCACACTTAACCCTGCCTCAGGACACATTCTAGTGCAGAATTCTGGCACATAACCGTCAGACACACAGCACCTCCCCAGGCAACGTGACGAGCCTACATCAGGTACAGCTAGCAGGACGTTCCCAAAGACGGAGCCTTTTCAATAACACATCTACAGACCAGCACGACCAGCAGGCCAAGGCGTCAGCTACTTTATTCTGGGGTAACATATTTCACTGCCCCACTCGCGATTCATTAGGATCCTGCAGTACACGTGCACCTTCTGAGCCCTGTCCACACTCACCCCTTCACTGTCTCTACACTCAAACTGAGTCAGACTAACAGGACTCCCCTGCACCCCTTCGGCGCCCCGACTCCGGTGCACGAGCAACTGCCTGGCGGGGTTTCATTCTCGATACTAAACTGCCTTTTCACACCTCACACACTTCTAAACTGAGATCGACCATTTTAAAAACAACAGATAAGGGCAATATTTGTATTTATTTACGCGTGAAGTTGCGATTGAATCACTTTAATCAAACGGCTGAAGCTTATCTTTCTGCCCTAGCCTGCCACAGTGGGAGGGGCAGCCATGCGCTGGGTTTTAGTTACTTAGGGTGGATTCAGTTTCAGGCTGTGACACTAAAGGCAACGCCAGCCTGGCAAATTGAGCAAACTGGTTCTGCAGTCTACAGGGTGTAAAACCTGCTGAGGCACACTTAAAGTCGGAACGATTTAGCAAAGAGTCTGGTGTGCACGTTTATTTTTAATCCAGTCAAATTCTTTGCAAAGCTAGCCAGTGTCACAGTGATGAAACTAAATGCCCACAGAGGTCTGAGTCCTGTCAGATGGTAAAAAATCTCTCAAAGGAAGGTATGAAGGTGCCTGTTCTGCTATCTACTAACACCCCGCTGGCAAGCGTGCCTGGCTGCCTGTCCGACAGCACTTGTGGAGCCCTGATCCAATCACAAACCGCCTGCAGCCACGTAGCAAACCCCCAGGTGACAGTGCTTCCATTTCCACGTCATGTCATGAAGTATAAATACTGCTGGAGATCCAGGAAAACACAGGTGAAGCGGAGAGCTAGTAAATCATCGAAAAACACAAAGACATAAATAAGAAAAGAGAAACGAAGTGTACACTGGACCGAGAAGCCACAGCTTTAACTAGTGTGCCTGTCACAAGCTCGCCTGGAGAACAACACAGGCAACAACTCTGCCTCAAGAACAGAGGCTGCCAGCTACCTCAGGGTGGAGGCAGGGATGGAGATGTGCAGAGAGCACAGGGTTTGCCTGCTGCACTAGGGGTCTCCACTGGCTCATTCCAGCTCGATCCCGGGCCGTCGGTACCCGTCTCTGCAGCTGGGCCGGTGCCGCCGGTACCTGTCTCTGCAGCTGGGCCTGGCTGTCCTCCAGCTCAGCGATCCGGGCCGTGCTCTGCTGCAGCATGTCCTGCTGCTGGTGCAGGCTGTGCTGGAGCTGCAGGTTGCCCTGGGCAGCCTCCTGCACGGTCAGTGTGCTGCGTCTCGCCTCGGCCTGCAGGGCTTCCACCTGCCCCACATGGACAGAAGCTCCTTCAGTTCAGTGTACAGAGGGGTTCTCATTCACGCTGCTAGAGCGAGGCGTCTGTGCAACACCAACAGCAAAGCAGGGCCCCTATACTATAATGAAAATCATTGCTTGCATTTGTTTAACTTTCCGTATGGAAAGGGGTTACCTCCTTGGACTTCATCTCCAGCTGCTTTTCGTACAGTTCCTTGCTCTCCTCTACCTTCCGCAGACAGAAGGCTAACTCTTCCTTGCAGGTCGAAAGTGCCGATTCTAGAAGTTTTACCTGCAAAGAGAAAGTAATAACCTTTCCTGGGATTTCAAAGTACAGTAAGAGAACATAAGAACAAGAAATACAAAGGGCTTGGACTCAGAAGGGAATTGCCTGGAGCATATTCAATGGCAACCCTAAAAATAGCAGGATAAAAATATGTGCAGAAGATGCTTTCTGAAAGGGTGATTGAGTCTATTTCTGGCATAAAAACCAGGAAGAAAACATTTTCTAGATAAATCACAATCTATAAATGGAAACTCCCCAACTGCAGTCCTGAAGGGGTGATAACCGGCACATTCAATGATTAAATCATCAAATTCTAAAGACATGGAATAATTTAACTGAGATGAGTTATGTGGGTGTTGTATGAAATCGAGTAATTGAGAGATCACCTGCAAAAGAAGTGTAAATACTCTTCAATTCTCAAAGACAATAACTCTCCTAATTAAGCAAATTATCTGCATAAATGATCATTAAATTTCATGTACGGTCTGGGGTTTTTCTGGATTAAATTTCAAACCTGTATTTCAGTTCTTCAAACCTAAGAGGTCAATACTGCCTCTTCTAAAGCCACGTAACAAATCTCCATTAGCCATCGAATTCCCACTACTTAAGTGCACAAACGTGTAGATTAAGATTACTATGGCTACAGACAATCAATCTCATCTTCATTTTATTAAGTAGTATCAATGTGCTAACAAATCAAAGTGATCACACAAGTTTTGCTTTGTTTAAATAGATTAAAAACACTGAAGTGGGAAAACAACTGTAGTAATATTGTTTAGCTGCAATAAGCCTACATCAAAATAGCTCAAAGCCAAAAAATAACAGGCAATTCGCAAGGAGCATGTAGCATGACCCACACACGCCTGGCCTGAGCAACAGCGACTCATGCTCTGCTCACTGTTGTGTAGCAGGACTGTCACCTTAACCCCATGGTCTTGAATGACGGCACCCAGCACTCCTGTAGGTTCTTCCTGTCCCAGAGGACTTCCTGTGATTTCCCTCCTAAAGATTGGCCACAAAGGAACATACCTGGGTGGATGAGCCTGCAGCCTGCTCACTCAAAGTTCTCAGGGTCTCCTTGTTCCTGGTTTCGTTAACTTCCATTTCCTGCCAATCACAAGGTGGATTAATACTGGACGCATTGTCCAGCACTTAATACAAGACAAACGCATCAAAGACCTCCAATCTACGACAGGGGGCTCTTTTGTAAACTGAGATTTGGAAAACAAAATATTTTAAAAATGGTGGGAGTCAGCTCTAAAGTCGCGCCATAGTTCAACGTCAGTGCAGCACGTATTAATGCAAGGCCAGTGAAAAACCAGCCTGTTCCCATTAGCTGAACTCAGAGTCTGCAGGGCTTTCTGAGGAGGGTAGACGTGTTCGCATAAATCACAGAGAACGTGTCTCACCAGTCTTTTGTCTAAGAAAAGTTCAGTTACTGGAAAATGTGTGTTTCGTAGAATGTAAGCCAGATAAAAAAAAAGAACTTAAGAAATTGTGTTATATTTTAAACATTTTGCCAAATGTTTCTGCACTGTCCATTTCAACCAACACTGCACCATCCCTTTAAGTAATTTGTTTTTGAAGAACTATTGCAATGCTTTCATGTGACAAAGGAGTACAGGCTCTGCTACAGAGCTGAAAATGACAAAGCAGTCTATACAAGGCAAGGGGGCCTGACTGACAGCACCTGGCCTCCTGCAGTAGTACCTGCTGGAGTTGAGCGAGAGCAGTCTGCAGACTGTCAGCTCTCTGCTGGGCGCTCCGTCTGTCCTGCTGCGCAGATGACACCCTCCTCTCCAGCTCCTTCATCTGCCCCTGCTGCTGCTCCAGATGACACCGGGACTGCCACACAAGGAAAACGCATCACATGCTTCACACTGCCGGCATGTGAGCGTCCGTTCACACAGCGTGCACACAACAGGCCCTCTGTACAGCTGGAACACGGGTGGCACAACAGAGCCTCCTTCAGAACACTAAGGAATGATAAATGGCCGAGACGGACGTTCGTCGGACAGTGCAGAGCACGTATCCAGTGTACAAGAAGAGGCAGTGGAGAGAGTCATGCAGGTCGGGATGTGCGAAAATGCGGGTCATGTACGAAAACACTCTGGTACGTGCTTATCAAACGATGCGGCGTCCATCAGTACAGTGGGGGGAAACGAAAGCAGTCAGGGATGTGCAGATCAGGGCGATCGAGTGTGAAGAGGACAGGAAGAGGCAGAGGTGTCTGTTCTCTTCTATAGAAGTGATGTGTAGCCAAGCGGCGAGCTAGAGCAGAATTATCCTACTGGTATTAGAGTGAAAAACATACTGCGTGTTTCACAGCCCCTCCCTGCTCACACCTGCAATAACGAAGCTCTTACCAGCTCGATCTGGCTCTCCAGCTCTTTGCACTGTTCCACGTGAAGGCTTTTGGTCCGCTCAAGAGTCACCTGGAAATCCTTCTGCTTTCTATTCAAGGTGTTCTGCAGGCGCTGAAGACTGCTGTTCTTCTCCTTGAAGGAGGAAAAAAATGAAATGAGGCAGATTTCCTGATGCAGCGCCGCAACCAAACTCGATTTCTAGGACATCTGCCAACAATTTCAACTGGATGGAAAACATATAATTCAACTCGGATCACTGACTTTATCTTCAAACAAACAAAAACAAAAACTCTTTTCTGCAGGAAAAATACACAAGTACACGCAATGGAAATATCTTTATTTCTCCAATATCTTTATAGCAGAGTTAAATAATTGAATTACCAATAGGAGTATTCTATGGAGAGGCCTTGGTTTAAACACAAGTCAGCATTATCTATGCAGAAATTCTAGTATATAAAGTTGCACATTTACATTTGCAATTTAATGTCGGAGTGCAGAGAATCATTAGTATACCATTAAGATTGTGTTGAAGCCTATAACAATGTAGCTGTGTGGGGAAAAGAGTTACAATATCAGCAGCAAAGAATCTCCATCCTGCAGCGCCAAACGGTTAAAACAGAGTGGCGTTTGTTCGGACTGTCCGGCATCAAAGCAATATTCAAACCGTTGTACAAATCCAGTGAAAATTCTCTGACGGAAGCTGTGCTTGCAGTTCGGAGGAAGAGAAGGAACATACTCCATAAATCCGACACTTCTTTAAATACCACCTACCAAGAAGTCGTTTTTGAGTTTTCTCATTAATGTGACATGAGAGAATTGGAAAGGTTACAAACAACGGGGCTGTTCAGACAGCCTAGCAGGTTTGGTTGCTAGGAGCTCATTGATCGGAGGATTTCAGACAGCCACTTCTTGAGAGAAGCCAGGGTTCGAGTTCAAGGTCAGTGGGGAGTCTGTTCCTTACTCCCATCTTTATGCAGTAAAGTGCTTCCTATTCTCAGTTTTAAATGCACAGGAAGAAATATACAGATATCTATTTTTATTCATTCACACTAGAAAGAAAAGTAGGGTCTTTCTAAACTTCATAAGACTGAAAGTTTTGCAAACCCCTCAGGACTTCAGGAATCCCAAAGCAGAAAAATATGTCTGAGCCACGGTCTTTACTGCTTACCATCGGGGCACACAATTTCATTGTGCAAGAAAAGAATTCCAACACCACTCTCAAATTCTGGCTCTTCGTTGACAAACCTCAAGCCTGGTTCACGGACTCAAGACAAGAAGAAAATCCAAACCAAAGCACACATGCAGGAGTCATGCTGACAACACAACTCCCAGCAACACCGACTTACTACAGTCAAAACTCGACTGTTGATTTGCACCTCCACCTGCAAACACTGACGCTGTTGATATTTCTGCGGATGCTGTGCTAGACTGTACACATCTGCTGACAAGAGGAAATTCTCACGTGCCCTGAAAATAGATGTGGTTTCTGAAATCTGGCTCAATCGTGGACTCGGGGAACAGAAGCCAGAGGCTACACCGCGGTGCTCAGAGCGAGCTCGGGTTCCAGGCGCTCCCCTCACCAGCAGGTCCTGCTCCAGCTCCGTGTTCCTCACCGCGGCAGTGGAGTAGGCCGAGGTCTTCTCCTCGATCTGCCTCTGCAGCGCGGCCAGCCGAGAACTCTTCCTCTTCAGCTGCGTTTCAGCACATGCGACAGCAGGAAGACACAGCTGCACTCAGTCAAGGACTCAGAACACTCAGACTTGGGCTCTCAAATCAGTCCTGTCACTTGATCGTCACAGGCCTCACTTCTGTCACGTATAAGAACACTTAAAAATTCTCTCTGAACAAGAAGATATGGTTTACCCCAAAACTCCACAGTGGCCTCTATGAATATAGCATACAAATAGCTCTTAAGCTTTGTATTCCACTGTAATCATAAGACGGAAAAGCTTAACCAACAGCTGACAAAAATAAATCGTTATAAAGAGAGTGAAGCACATTATTTAATAGTATTTTAATATTACAATTCTGTATCATCACCACTAGAGGGCGAAACCTAACTGCTATGAAAATGCAATTCAAAAACCAGTAGTAAACAGACTAACAGTACTGCACAACGCATGACTATTTTAATAGGAGTTATTAAAATGTAGTTTCTTTCTCGTTTCTCAAGGACCCTGCATCTGCATTGACGAAAATGTTGTATTCAGTTCAGTGGCAGACAGTTTTGAGCTGTACCCCCTTCAGTCTATAAAACTGTAAAAAATGATTGCAAAGGGAAAAAAGGGCTCAGTGCTGGTGGCCCTCCGGATGAAGGGACAGCTCCGGACTGCCCACCTCCTTCTCCAGCCTGGTGGCCTCAGCAGCCTTGCCCAGCAGCTCGTCCTGGATTTGCTGGAAGTGGACGGCGCGCTGGTCCATGCTGGAGCGCAGGGAGGAGGTCTCGTCCTGGGCCTGGGCCAGCCTCTCCCGCAGCCGGGACGCCAGCGCAGCCTGCCTGCTCCTGTCCTGCTCCAGGGCCTGCAGCATGGGCAGCAGCTGCTGGTACTTCCTGTCCCCTGGCCAGTGAGCAGAGGTCAGAGGTCAGTCCCAGGCTGCTCCCGTGACATAGCCGTTACCACCGGATTTCAGATTACCCCCACACTAACAGAGAGGCCGTATCAAAAACCAAACAAGCACACGGGGCTGAGGGGGTCTTCGTCCAAGGTGCTCCAGGTAAAGAGACAAATATGTTCCGAGCAAGGACACTGCCCACAGGAAACTGAGCGGTGCTTTTGGAAAAGGAGGAGTCAAGAAGAAAATGTTTCACGTCTGGCTCAGGATCAAAATCTCCCTTCACCAGGAAATGCTGAGGGAGAGGCGGGACTCACCCACCTTGTGTCGCCCTGGCCAGCTCGCTCGGCACAGCGCTGCAGGGGCCCTGGCTGTCCGGGGGGCCCGGGTCCTTCCTGGAGAGCTGCAGCCTTCAAAACATCATTGCTTCCTCGTCAGCATCAGAAGGACACCGGCGGCGCACAACGTCAAACACAGTTCTGCTCCTGCGGCATTAGCGAGCTCCTCATCCCGTTTGCGAGAAAGGGGTACCTGAGGTCCTGGGACACGGCCTTGCGCCCGCCGCCGCAGTCTTTAGGGGCCCCGCCGCCTAGCTCCGCCCTGAGCACCCCGTCTTCGTCCTGGAAGACACCGTGGGCGTCTGTAGTCATCAGCGCCGCAGAGCACGCACGTACTCGTCTCACCACGGCACGACACACAGGCTCGAGACAAGGACAAGCGGCAGGAGCAAGGCCATCGCAAGCTTCACACAATCCCCTGCATCTCAACGACTGTCAATGCCGGTTATGTCAAGGCCATAAGCATGTACGACCGTACTCATCAGGGAAGGTGACCTAATCATATCACTCGGCAAGAACGCGTTATTTCTCTCTTAGCCACGAGCAGGTAGTCTTCTCCGCACTGTAACTGGGAATTTGAAAAAAGATATCCTTATAAATCAGACTCAAGTCATTCATCTTCTTGACAGCGGGAATTGTGTTGAGCTGCAGTTTGACAGCTGCTGGCGTGAACCTGTCCCTGGGTCTGTACCTCTTTAAACTGGAGCTGAGCCAGGATGGACTCCAGGCTGGTCAGCTCTGCCTGGCTCTCCTCCAGCTCTCGCTGGCATTGGGCGAGCCGCTGGCTCTGGCAGTCGGAGAGGGCCCTCAGGTCACCGTTCTCCCTCCTCAGAGACTCCCTCTCTCTCAGGGCGGGCTCCCGTCCCGCCAGCTCCCCTTCCAGCTTCAGGATCTGCTGCCTGGACTCTTCCAGCAGAGACTGCAGGTCTGTCTTCTCAGCTGCCAGGAGGCTCTGCATCACCTGAGACTTGCCGTGCTCCTCGCTGAGCTGCCTACAGCAGAGGAAAGTTCAAGGGGATTTGTCATGTGCACAAGTGCAATGAAATGCTTATTTCATGGACAGAACCTCACTGGTGTGGAAACCAATGGCAACAAGCCTGCAGCCTTGAAACTGCGCCGTTAGTGGTCACACTGTTAGAGTCCAAGGTGAACAACATCTTACCCCCGAGACTTACGGCTGTGTGCTCTAGGGCCTAACTGCATCAGCGATCGATTTTCTCCAGAAAAAGCATGGCCTTTGAGTTCTTGACCCTGGCCTCTTCTCAACACACAAACAGAAGCAGTGCTGCTTCAGTGAGGCGGCTCTTGTCCAGCCCACTGTGGAATCACTGATCCTTTTAAATCTCAACTGAAAACACATTTCTATACGTTGGCTTTAACTCACAGATCTGAATGCATGTTCGCACGGAGCCACCGTTTCCACTGCAACCTTTTTCACACACCCGACTGAAACCGTTTGCTAGAGCAGACAGCTCTGGCGTGTCGGAATATAAAGTACAGGACATCAGGAAGGCCTGGATCGGCTCTTCGGGAGCGGAGCAGAGCAGAGAGTTACAGACCTTATTTGCCGGCTCATCTCGCTCCCTTCGCGCTCCAGCTCCGCGCACCGGCTCCGCAGCGCTTCCTGTCCCGCCTCCCGCTGCTCAAGGCCCGCCTTCAGCCTCTGCTCCGCCTCTGCAGCCTGTGGAGGGAATGGCACAGGGGCGCCGGCTCGGCTCGAAAGCTAGTTTGTGCTGGGGCAAGCATGGATCAAGAGGCAGCGTCAGTCTGTAAAGGGTGAAAAGCTGACGCTTAATGCACCTGCTGGTTCCAGTTTAGTCCTACAGTTGAGTGGCTGTTCAGTATTACACCGTGCGCGTGTGTGTGTGATATGGGCCATAAGCCCCCATTTATCATCTCAGCAAAGGCGTAATACTAAAATGACAAAAATTGCATCTTTCAATTTCAGGGCAGTAATAAAATCCAGTGCTATCACAAAGTGTTCCGGTGAACATGGAGTTATACGTGTCCATTCGCTAGATTTACCTTCTTGAGCTTTACCGACACATTCACTTTGTACTCTTGGAAGGCCACCGTCAGCTTTTCTGCATTCAGCAGGGCTTCATTCCTCTGCTGCTCAGTCCTGTGCAAAGACAGAAGCGATTTCATGTCTTCTCTTCTAATAAGACGAATCCCTTACCTAACTCTCCAGCAGCGCAAAATCGGCACCAAAGACAAAACCATTTTCCAAACAGCTTAAGGCTATTCAAAAAATCAATTTCTTACCAATTACCAAGGTAAGTTTTCTAATACTAATCAAAAAACAGTTTAAAGTGTTGTTTCACTAACCACTATAGCTTTAGTTTAAAGAAACGCCTTCATGCTCCTCTGTTACCTTTTCCATTGTCTGGTTCGCTCAGCTAACTCCGTTTTCACTTTCCTGAGCTCCTCCTTCAGCGTCTCTGCGGCTCTCTCACTGAAAAGCTTGGACTGCTGGCTCTGCTCCAGTCTCAGCTGTGCGTCCCTGCAACACAAGCCAAGTCAAATGTAACCCAGAAACTGTTAAATTCCAACAGGAAGAAAAAGAAAAGACTGAGTTACGCCTGACCTCCCTGACAACCTTTCTGATCACCTGCTGTTTTTCACCACAAAGTGTAAAGAACTGAAAATTAAGCACTTGCTTGCTGAGGAAAAGAAAAACAGATGATAAGATTCAGAAAAATAAGTATGCTGTGACCAAACTAGACCGCGCATGACTGGCAGCATGTACAAACATGGACCAAATAACAGGGTTAAGCACTCTGACATCCTTCAGACTCTTTTAGAAAGTGAGACTTGGTCAAAGCTTCCCTCCTCGCTGCGATTTGTTACCTCAGTGCATTTTCCTGGGCTTTAACTTCGGCGTCCAAACCATGGATCTGCTCCTTCAGCACAGGGATAACGGAAGCCCTTGATCCCACAGTGGATTCCAGCAGCCGGATCTGGAAAATGGAGATTCAACTGCAGTTGGAAGTGTCTGTGTTGAGCAAACCACTGTCCCCGGCTCCTTGTGGGATTAAGGAATACCGTCATCTCATTAGGCAGGACTTAAACACTGCAGCCTCTGGATCTGGTTGTCATCAATATCTACAGCAATCTTACCCTTTGCAACTATAACTGATCATGTTTCAATCTTTCTGATGCGGGTGACGGTCTTGCACAGGCCACATCTCGATTAATGCACACGTTTACCTTTTGCAGCCACTTTTATTTGAAAGTTTACTGCAAACACCATCATCATTACAAACAGTTACATTTTCGTTTAGTTCTGCTTGCACAGCGTTCTCTCTACCATCTACGTGCTGGGTAAAAGAAGACCTTTTTTCTTTCATTGTTGTCACGGTGACAGAACCGCCCACCTTGGTTCTGGAGTTGGTGAGCTCACACTGCAGGCCCTCCACTTTGCTGGCGAGCTGGCGGTTCTCGATCAGCAGGGAGGAATTCTCCTCCCGGATGGTGCTGAGTTTGCTCCGCAGCTGAGCGTTCTCCATCTCGACCAGCTGGGCAGAGGAAGGGGGACCTGAAAACGACTGCAGGGCCAGAGAGCCATTACAGAGCCCGACAGAAACAACTGGCCTTCACACACTCGCGTCCCTGTCGTTAAACCCTGCGGCAAGGGTATGACAGAGAGTGGGGGCTCACAGGGGGCTGTGATTCTTAACCTAACGGGTGATCAGAAAATAAGTCACTGAATACTGGCATTCAGTTCTATTTTGCGTATCAGCCAAAACACTGCATTTCTCTTCTACAGAGGAACAGTTGTGCTATAGACTGTAGTGACGTCCCCCTTTCACGTCTCCGTTAGTGTCTCAGGTCCTACGGATAACAGGACAGAGCACATTCTTCACTTTGCCTTTTCCAGGGGGATTTATTGAACACCCAAGACCACCTTTTCCACCAACTAGAGGTCCCCAGTCCTGGGGTCTCACACTCCCACGGGTCTCTGCTCCACTCGCTCACCAATTTCAACGTCTGAAGCCTTAATAGACCCAAAAACAGACTTTATTTGAGCCCTTTCATTGGTTTTCAATTCCTAAACATGCAAGAGGCTGCCTTTTAACTGTTGCAACTTAAACTCCCCAGCCCTTTAACGAGACAAACCCCCATCTTGGCCTAGTTGAGGGTTGGCGAGAGCACAGAGCTCAGCTGTGATGCGTGGGTGCCCATGCCCAGCAGCGGGAGGCCCTGCGCTGTCTCTTACTTGGCCGTCAGTAGAGCTGGCTCTGCTGCCCCTGCGTTCGGCCGTCCCGCCGCGGGCTGCTGGGTGCTGCTGGTCGCCCGGCAGTGGCGGGATGTCGTCGGGCCGCTGGAGATCTTCCAGGGTCAGCCCTCCTGGCGCAGCGCCCCGCGAACCCGAGCAGCCGCCGGAGTCGTCGCTAACGCAGGCGTAAAGACCGAGAGGGCATCAGCCCGGGTTCAGATGCGTCTGACCCGCCTTTTTATTACGGAAACCTTTTCCCAGGATTATTTCACCGGTCCAGGCCCTTGGCCAGGAGTGAACCAGGCTGGGGTTAGGTTTGACCTTCCTGGCTGGCACACAGAGACAGCACACAGCCCGAACGAGTCCCAGACCCGACCCATTTACCAAAACATTTTCAAAAGTGCCGCACGTTTCTGAAGAGGTCTTTCACCTGGACTGTGGGACTGGCAGACACTGCGTGGGCAGACTATCAGCATTACAGCTGTGAACGTCAGACGGGCCTTCGGACCGCCCTACCTCAACTGCTCCCCCAGACTCTGCAGGCTGCTCTCCGTTCTCCTCAGCTGCTTCCTTAAAGCCACCACATTGGCAACTAGATTTTCTTCGGCGTCCTGAAACATTGACAGGCTGGCGACTCTAACCACGCACGTCCTGTGTTAAGAGGGGATTCAAACACAAAACCGATCTACACATTGCAAAAGGCCACCGACCTCCTAGTCATGCCCATGCCTCCGCTTTCGTGTACCACCAGTACCGTTCCCGAGCCTCTGACACATCTCAGGCTGGAGTAGACATGAGACAAACATCACGAAAACACCGCTTCCAGTCAATCGTCTACTTTAACGTATCGATACGACATGAAGCGCAATAATAATAAATATAAACCGCATTTTGCCGATTGATAGCATAGATTCTGCGTTTTCTTGAATTCGATCTTTACACATAGGTTACGTACGTCCGTCTTTAAGGGCGCTTTCGTCTAATTTATCGCGATTTCAATTCATAACAAAGTTCAAAGGTGGTCTTTTAAAAAAAAAAACGTGGAAAGGGTGCTCACCTGGTGAAGAAATCGCCCAGAAGCCGAAAAACACAACCCGACTGGACAACAGCGCGTCCGTGTTGACGGAGGACCCGGGCTTGTCGAGGTAACCTAAGTCACACTCGCCGTCGAAATCATGGAACAGCTGCTCATTGGATCCACAATCGAGCAGTGCATTATCTCAGGCTGCATGCACAATGCAACTAACCGGACTCGGGTGGAAGGGGTTACATATTCGAACAGGTTAACGCTACTCGTTACCGGCTGCGTTTTAAATTTCTCCCTGTCAGTTGCAGCGCAGCTCCGCACCCAAACAGAACGCCCGCTAGGCGCCGCGCTCGGCGATTGGCTGAGGAGAAACGGACGCCAGGCGGCGGACCGCTCCTCTGATTGGTGCAGGCGTGGGGTCGTGACCCGACGCACCCGCGAAGAACCGCCGCCGAAGCCGCTCCGTCGGACCACCGATATCGCAGGCTGATAGAGGTGCCGGAAGTACGCAGCCATGGGCGCTCTCCACGGAGTTCCTGCGAGCGGCGGTTTGAGAGTGACAGCGGCCATGTTGCCAAGGTATGGAACCGCAGGCTCTGTAACCCAAACGGGGAGGAGCTGTGTAAACTTTCACTTGTTCCGCAGCCAGGTGGTTTATGAATGAATGATGCTGTAAACTTATCTGTTCTATATATCAGAGAACCATTTATTCTGGCGAGGGCGAAAGCCAGAGCCTGTTCTGACTCAGGGTGCAACACTTAGTAAATATAGGCTCTCACGACACACTGGAGGAAGAGATCATTCAGGCGAGCCCTTCAGGGGAGATTATTAAATACTATGGCTGACGTGCACGCTGTGTGCTGAAGGCCATTAGCGCCACGGATGAAAACATTGCGACACATCGCCACCAGTAGGACTCTCTTCATAAATGCATGACTTTGCTGGTTACGACAGCGACTTGTGTGACCTCCTGAAATTTATTGTCTTGGTTTTGTTTTGCATTTCTGTATTTCATATCTGTGCAAACCGACTCAGGGATGCAGTGTGTTTTGCCGTTAGCTGTGTAATTCAGAATACATGAGTATGTGATGTAAACTTAAACTGAAAGCTTTCGGGGTTTTTATGCTAATTCAACGATCAAGCTACAGTAACGATAGACCAACAGCAGGTATTACTCTTACTTCAACGTGAATGTATTTTGTTCACTGTTTAAAGATTAGGCATCAACGCGTTTACATGTTTCCTCAGGTTCTTGGCAAGAATAAAATACGTTCGTAAAGCTGTTTTTCTCAAAAAAGGTGAAAATGACGTGTTTAACCCAGGAATGCTCAAGGTATAATTCTTCATGTATTCAAAAGACATCACACGTACTAATTAAGTTTCACGAAGAGGAGTGTGAGATATTCTTATGTTGATAGAAGGGGTACTTTGCATGAGACAATGTTATTGCATATCTATTTGCAATATATTAATAAATTAGGGAATATTGATATTATGCAATAATATATTCACGTATTAGGCTTATATATTAATATGGAACAAGTAATAGGTTTATTCCATGCTGAAGAAAAGAAGAGAGAAAACACAACGTTTCGGCCGTGGAGCCTTCTTCAGGTGTGGCACCCCCTGAAACTTTACCTCAGGGGGTGGCATAAGTTACGATCAGTTTCCAAGTTCTCCCACCTGTGTTCCTTACTCAGTTGCAACTTGTTACTTGCTTTCAATTTGAATTCATTTTTAATTCAATGTACCACTGCGATGCTGTATTGGAAAGAGCAAATCAGTCCACAGCCCCGCCCCGATCCGTGCATGTTTCTGTAGCTTTTATGGCTTTACAGAAATGTCACTGCTTCAGCAGCATACAACATAGAACAGAAGCTGCTCCTTTTATCATAAAAAATTGAGTTTAACAAGTACTGAAGCACTCTGTGAAAGCAACATGCTTGTACCCAAAATCAATGCTCTCCCATTGAGGTTCATAGTTTTCCTACCATAAAGCAAAGCTAATTATAACCTGGTTATATATTAGTTTATTCAGCTTTATCACTGTATTTCACTTATTGAACATAGTTATTCAAGGAAAATATACCTCACTGTTTGTGGCAATGCAGCTTGATTTGAACTAAGAGGAAAAAAGGTCATATTTACAGCGTGGATGCAGGCTTGGTACCCCCCCAAAAAATATTAGAAAGACGGGAAGAGAACATTGAACATTGAACACTGGCTTCCGGTCAAATTCCGCGTAGACTTTAAAATCCTCATGCTCACCTACAAGGCTTTGCATGGCTTGGCACCTCAATACCCGTCTGAACTTTTATCGCCCTACTCCCCACCTCGCAACCTCCGCTCTTCAAATTCTGCCCTCCTTACTGTCCCCCAAGCCCGTCTACATTGTATGGGCGAAAGGGCCTTCTCCTGCTATGCCCCCAAGCTCTGGAACTCTTTGCCCAAGGATATTAGAGAGTCACCTTCTCTAAACTCCTTCAAATCCAGACTCAAAACCTTCTTCTTCAGAAAAGCCTTTACTTAACTGGTTCCATTCTTCACCCCTCTGCTCTTCTTAATACCATCTTCCACGGTCTCCTCTATTGTTATTGTTGTAATTATAATTGTGTCCTATCTTGTGAAATCTTCTTATTTATTGTTGTAGTCTTCTTATTTATTGTTATTGTCATCCTGTAAAGCGCTTTGAGAAGCTACCTTTAAAAGGTGCTATATAAAATAAAGTTTTTTATTATTATTATTATTATAACATTCCCAGTTGACAATGATCATGATACAGTTTTGTGTGCAGAATGCTCAACAGGAATTAAGATTTAAGAAAGAAAAAGAACAAGGTACGGTTTTATAGGCATTTTATTCTTTGGCTGAAAAAGCCTGTTCGAAGCCAGTAGAAAACAAAAAAAAAAAAAGCTTGAACCTAGCACTGGCACAACAACAGACAGAAAAAAAAGCTTCTTTACATGTAAATATATATAAAAATCCTTATTTTTTCTTAAAAAGGAAGAGGTATCAATGTCAAGGTACAACACTGCTGCCTCAAGTGGATAATGTCCTCGTCACAACCCTGTTCATTCAGTAAAACATTACATACCAACAAACCTACCGAAACAGCAGAGCAACACTGACCATTATATACAGCAAGGGAAACTCGAGAACATTAAGAAAACTACACAGTGGACATCAAGCAGAAGAAATGTTGCACATGTTAACTTGGGGTTTACAGGATTGAACAGTGAAAAGTTCTATGACCATTATAACAAAGAACTATGAAATAAAGCTTCATAGATATTTTAAGGCTGGGGTACACTTTTGCCAGAAAACCTAGGCGTGTCATTTACAAGCTGGTGAATTTAGCTGGAGATGTATGTGAATCCAGCATTCACTACCATATCAATAACGTGTGCACTACACTTTTTTTTTAAAAAGAAAACCCTCGCCTGATTTATACTGTCAGACACCTCAGGGCTTCACCATGAAAATTAATTCTGACAAAAAAAAAACTTACCACTGCATATATAAAAACATTTAAAAAAATTTAATTCCACAGTAACTTTACTGATGACATCCTGAGAGTAAAGGTCAAACTGAAAGAGCACAAACTCGATCTTAACCTGTGAAAGACTGATACTAAGTGCACATTTTTTAACCCCTTTAGCAATGCGTAGCACCGGTAGGTAAGAGCCTGAGAAAACTGCAAAATATTGCGTCTGTTCCTGAAGAAAAGGTATGGCCAAAGATGTTACATTTTGTAAGCAACCAAATGTTAAAGTTCTTTTAATATTTTCAATTGCATAGGAAGCGGATACTAAAGTACAAAATGCACAAGTATTGAGCTCAACAGAAGGTTCAAACTGATTCTGTAAGGCTGGGTCAACTCTAGATTTCATATTCCATACGCTTCGAGTATGGCTCTGACACGGAGCACAATCAACGCAACCCAAAAGGATACCATGATTCTGGGGGTCTGAAATGTCTCGCTACCAGCTCACTGAAGCGGACGTATTAGTGGAACATCTAAACCACACAGTCCGAATATAACATCTGGAATTCTATTAGAAAATACATAAGATATCCCAAACTGCAGATTCTCGAGAAGTATTAGGTGTTCTCTAGAACCAATTTAAACACTCCGTCAAAACAACGGAAACAAAGCGTTAGCTACATCAAAAATGCCTATTTTTCTGATTTTTTTAACAATGAAAAACATGATTTATGAGCTAGCTACTCATACATGACAAATTAATTGAACTTGTGCTACAACTTTAGTACTTACAAAAGAGTTGTCTGCAAATGAAATAGTTACGACATGGATTTATAATACTATTTATGCTCCAGATCATTCCCTACAAATGATTCACAATCTTAATATTTTGCATCTCAACAATGCTGTAACTGCTATTATTCTTGAATTATTTAGAATTGTACAAGTCTGAGAAACGTACTTGTTTCCCCAGTACAGATGAACAAAGTGAAGAAAAAAACTAGTGAATAACACTGCTAATTGCCAGTTTCAGAAGAATGCTATAAACCTTCAGTACAAACCAATAAATGCCTTGTTTTCAGTTGCCACTGGCAGTGAGTTGAAAGCAACATGAGACTTCCCGTTTGTTTCCATGAGCTCACATGCTGTAAATATGAAAGCACATTCAGATGGAAATAAAACATGTATCCAATTAACAGGCTAAAGGAAATCATAGCTCCTGATGTGCACCCAGGGAGAAAATTAAATCAGAGATTGTGCTCAAAAGTGATTGCTCTCAATTAAAGGCATATTAAAACAAGAAAAAAAAATCTACAGACAGGTATAATAAAATTACATGCAGCAGCATATTCAGCTATAGTTTTATTTTAAGACACTCTATAACCAAGACATTTACACTGTGCAGACGGAGACGATGGCATAGCAAGCTGCAGTCAAATTGCACTGTTCGATCTCAGAGGTAAATGAAAACAAAGCTTGAAACCATCTCATCCCAGATCCAGATTAAATAAGAGTAATTGCACCACGACAGCCACTATTCAAAACACCTACAGGAGCACAATAGGTCTCGATTCAACATGGGCCTGGAATTCACATTTACCCACCTGGTCTGTATAGTTTAATCAATATGCTTCAGCATTAAAAAAAAAAAAGGGAGAATAAAGAAGATCACTGGCATAAATAATTATTTCTCGGCTGCATTATGTGCCTCCAAGGACTAAATGCAGGTGGGAGCAAATAAGCTTATGATGCAGTAACGCCCTCCCATTCCACCAGGTACTGGACTTTCCCATCCAGGGTGACCCGCCGGGCCAGAACCCGGTATTTCTCCCCACAGGCCATTCTCCCTGCAGCGCCAAAGTAATTAGTGATCGAATTCTTCAGGTGACTGAGCTGCATGTCCTGGTCCATGTTGTGGACAATGTCTGTGTTGAGCCCCGGGAACGGACACTGGTCCTTGGACTCCTGCTCCCTGGGGATCTCGGGGTTGGGGGGCTGGAGCGCCCTCCGGGGGGGGCGCTGCGCTCGTCTCCGCCCCCGCCTCAGGGGCGGCAGGGCGATCGGCCACAGCCTGCCCGTGCGGGTCCTCCTGCGCGAGCTGCACAAGCTGGCGGGACAGCAAAAACAGCCCTAAACTTGCTGCCCATCCTCCTCCCCCGTGTGTAAAGTATCCCAGCTGCACCACAGGTGAACCGCTGGTGTGCGAAGAGGAGGGAGATTTCGAACATCGCCCCCCGTGTTGCACCCCAGGGTATGCTGCCAGGGTTCAGAAACAGCAATGCCAATGGTGGAACACAAGAGCAAGTGATAAAAGATGTCTTTCCTGCTTCTTTCGAACCCTGGTCTAGGGCTACTGTATCAAGACAATTTACAGTCACACTAAGATTTTAAAAACCTGATTTTTAAGCACATACTCTAGAAACATCCCATAGTGTTTTCCCCAATTTCTCCCTCTAACTCAAGGTTTTACCAAGGACCCTGCGATGCCCAAAAGTCTCCTTACCTTGACTGCCTTGAAGTACTTGAGGTAGTTTCAGTGGTACTTGTTGCACCAATGGATTCCACGTCTGAGGTACTTGAAGACTGTGCCGATTTGTCAGTCCTGCTGCAAATTATCCAGGCAATAAAAAAGAAATGCAAAAACATAAGGACAATTTGCACGTATAAACCAAAAATGCATAGGAATGCCCCGTGACAAAGCCTACCTTTTAGAAGAAAGAAGGTCCAAGGTGTTGTTCTCCGACACTAAAATTTTTTCATTGCCCTGAAGCAAGGAAAAAAAACACAGTTCAAATAAGGACTTATAAACACAATCAAACTAAGCTGCTTTCATTACAAGCAAACTCCTGTGTGACAAACTTGAAAGCAGGAAAAGCACCACACCCACCTGGGCTGGCAGTGCGGATGACCGTCTGAGTTTTGCAGCCGTTTCAAGCGAGTGTCTGACATGCTTTCTTTTTCCCTTTCTAACGACTCCATTCATCATCTCACTGGAAAGACAGAACGAGAGGTCAGCTGACTTGATTGCCTGACCCTCCCAGAGTTCCACTTTCACTGATGCAGTCCTCACAGCAGAGCCACGACCCGGCTGACTTTTCACAGAAAGGAGAAAGCCAGTACTTCACAAATCACTGAAGAACATCTCAGGGACACCACCCTCCACAAAAGTTCCGGAGGAACCTGTCAATTTCACAATGACAAATCAAACTGTTTAACCACTGCGGGTCACAAAACAGAGTCACCTGCTCTTTGAGAACCTTCGCTTAGTGGTATGAATATCAGTAATACTTACATAGCCTCACTTTTCCTCATTTGCTTAGCACGTTTTAATTTTTAGGATCTTAGTTGTGAATCATTCATAAACATTCAAAAGTTGTCAGCACTTGTAGTTATGCTTATGGTTCGGGGGAAAAAGGCACGACAGGATCACGCAATGGTGATTACGCAGGCATGAGACCATTTAAATGAGTTCCTCTACCTTTAAGGCTACCCACTTCGACCTCCGTTTTAAACACGCATGTAACAGATGTATAACAAGGGGTCTCTCACCTGGTGTCGGGGATAGGCTTTGTGGACTTCCTGCCTTTAATTTTGATCTCATGGGAAGCCCGCTCAGGCTCTCGGTCAGCCCTTGAGTCAGTGTTCTGAGGAGCAGGTGGAAAGCGGATTCTCAGCCCAAACAAGTGTTTCTTTTTCTTTATTTCCTTTCCAGACATAAACCTTAAAATATCACAGTCACCAGTATAAGAGCACCATTCAGCCCACAGTTGCAATGACAAAACATATGAACACTTGTATTTACAACAATGCAACTTACATAGTCTTGTTTTTGTTCAGAGCTTCAAGAATACTTTCATATCGTTCAGATTTTGGCGTGTCACCAAGCTGCAAAAATTAAGGAAATTGTTCAGACTGTGTGCAGTTCATGGTTAATTACTTTTAACAAAATCTTTCAAAATGTTACACGTCAGGATATTTATAAATCTGCAAATGTACACTCAGTACTTTTAATTCATACTCACTAATATTAAATTTTAATGACACTAATAGAGGATGTTTGTTTAAAAACGACGCTATGGTCATCTGGTACATTAAAAAAGTAAACAAAACACATACAATACACTAAAAGAGCATTATAAACATATTGCATATATAAACATATACACAACAATAGTGTTATGAAAACATGCAAGAGATCTTAAGACCAAATACACGCCTAAAGCACAATATTCTATATTTTTGTAAATTGTTGGTTAAGTGGAAAAAAAATGCATTAAAAATAATCCTACATCTCCCAGCTGTAGTCTGTCCCAGTTTTCATTAATATACGCCATCAGTTCCAGCTCCGAATCAAAATACTTCTTCTTGTGAATAACACTCAGGTTGTACAGACTCAGGTGTGCTACATCTACCCTGTGGGGAGAGAGCAGGTCAACATGAAAATTAAGAACAGTGCTATACCCTTCAATGGAAAACAAGAGCTGTACCAGGATTGTCTCTATATATAATTGTCTTCTTCAGGTGCGTCTTTTTAGCATGGATTAAACCTATACTTGAATCTTTTTCTTGGCAATTTTTAAACTAGGCAGCCTAGCAATTGTTGGCCTGATCCCCGTATTTGAAAACTTTCAAAATCATCCAGTATACTGTAGGACCAGTTGAAACGAAAGTAGGTTGGCTAAATCAACAACCAAAGAAAGTCTACATTTGAAACGTTGCTGTACTCGTTATAAAGCTCACAATAAGTCAAACCATTTTAAGAAAAGAAGGCCCACACTGCTCCTGATCAAAAACCGTTTGCCCAATTAATTCCGAAATAATTGCAAACCTTAAAAGTATACATTCTACGATCAACATGATGAATGTGCAAGAAATTTTGTTTTTGTCATCAATGTGGCCTGTAACCCTAACTCTCATGAACTCCAAAATGGTGTAATTTTCTCAAGTCTATTAATACCATCTGACACAATGCTGTTTCTGTGTGTACCAAGATGGGTGCATGGCCACCATTTTGATCTTGCACTCAAACTCTCTCTTGCTTTGAGATATCCAACACAGTACGTCTTAAAGAAATATTTTAAATGAGCAACTATGTGAAATGTTCGAGTGCCGTATCGGGAGGCCTTTTAATAAATTATCAGACTTGGGGTTTTTGAGACCAGAATATATACATTTGTATGCGACTGGGATGAGATGACCTACTCTGAAAAACTATGAATAAAGTTTGGATACAACCACGCACACTAGTCCGTTCGATTACTGTAACAGCCATTTCATGTCATAACTGAAAATTGCAACTTACCACCTCAAAGGCAGACGTTTGAGGTACTCTGGTCCGGAATTGCAAACTGAACATATGAACACATAGAACCTAGAATAAAAAAGAATTAAAAATTATTTTAAGTAATGCCAGCAACACTTTGTAAATGTGTTTTTATGAAAGAAACAGATGCCATCTTACCTATCCCCATAAAGCATTGGCTTCTGGAAACACTGAATGCAAGCCTCATGAAACCACTGCTTACATTTACTGCACTGCAGCATCTTCAGATACCAGCTACAGAGAATGGAAATGTTCCAGTTAATTCAGCCTGGCATTAATCTGTTCAGGTTAGATACATAAGGAGATGAAAAGCACATCTTCAGAGTAATCTGCTCTTGGACAACTTTAACCCCTCAAGCAAGGGTTTAAACAAAAAAAAAAGCAACAATTTCCCCATTTCCTCGTGTCTGTCTTAAGCTAGTCGGTATGTGCAATAATAAATCAATACAGACTTGGTAAAGAAAAACACAATAGAGATCATTAAACCAGATGCTTTTCAGAATACTAGAAACCTGTTTTAGTGGGTTTATAAACAGGAAAAGAAGGCCCCATGCAGACAATTCTTCAGAAAGCAGCAGATTTTGATCTTCCTAAAACATCTGAGGTTTAGGTTAAAAATACAACAGGCCAGAAGAGAGCATTTAACTCTCATCCTATGTGATGTTAAGACTTAAAAGGTGTGAACCCACAGCTACACCTGTAGACACGCACTGAACACTGGGCGTAGCAGAGTTAAACATGCTGGGCACTCACTCTCCAGGGCCTCCACAGTAGCAGTAACATTGCTGGATATTTGTTTTATGGCCTTCGTCCCAGACAAGATCCTCTAACGTATATGGTAATGACTGTTTCATGACTTGCAGGGCTTTTGCATTCGGTCCTTTCTTTAGAGCACCTCCTCTCTGTATTAAAAATAAGAAAAAAAAAGTCATCAACACGACGCTAAGCTGGTAATTACAAAAGGAAAAGGACCGTCAAAAACTTTTTCTAAAATCGTACACAGATGTTCCAACGCAGACGTACATTTTCTATGGGACAAATAAAGGTTTATTAGTAAAGAAACACAACATTTCAGCTGTGGAGCTTTCTTCTGGTGTCACCACAGCCAAGACGTTGTTTCTTTTCTTCTCTTATCAGCATGGAATAAATCTTTACTTATTCCTTTGCAGCCTACACATGATGACACCGCTACCTACATTTTCTACATCTATGAGAACTTAGCTAATTCACTAGGACATGTTTAGCACTTGCTTGGGTGATGAACCAAATTTCATTAAACAACTTTCATTTAACTCATCGCCTTGGTCCAGATACGGCCCTTCAATCTATGACTGTACGAAGCCACCAGAAGCACAACCGCAGCTTTTCAGTAACACAGTAAGAGCAAATGCAATAATAACACGGAAGCAAAAATTCTAAAAGTATCGAACCTTTGTCGTAGTTGCAAACACACACTGCCGGCAAAGCCACTTGTCATCTGAAGCAATAACACTGCAGTCGATATTTGGTGCATGGCACAGCTGGTGATAACCTGCAACACACATGAAAAGGGCAACACACATGAAAACACATTCACTTTTCTCTTTTACTCATGGGAGAATATTGCTGCAGTCAAGGGTTACCTTGCCCACACTTATCACAGATGACAATCTCGTTTGGAGCTTCCGAGTTTTCTTCCTGACATATTGTACAGACCATCTCCCCTCCACTGCTGGCTCCTAAAAAACATGCAAGACAAAACATTGGGTATTTTTTTATGATCCTTTATATTTCTTTCACCTAAACGTAGAAAGAAACAAAACCAGTGGACTGACTACAAATAAGGACGCACAACCCAGAGCCGATTCCATGTCCAGCACTTCACTGCTGTGAGCCACAACAAATCCATGAAAAGCCACCAAACACGATGCTCTAACTACCTAAATGCAGGTCTGCTTTTGTCAGGGGAGAATCCCAACACGGCTTTAAGCACAAAACTTTAAGCAACATGAAGCACAGACAAGAAAAGCAAAATGAATGCGTTCAGAAACAAGATGCAGGCCACCAACTTGCTTGCAATTTAAAATGGGTTACGCATCTTAATTAAAAATAAAAATTCTTAATCAGACTAAGCATAAAAAACACAAACCAGCAAAGCAATGCAATCAGAACAAGGGTACAATCACGTAGGACTAGTGTTCTGGTGTACAAGGAGGTCTTGCTTAACTCTAAACCAAAGTGTGCTCATAGCCTACATGTGGGAAAGATCCACAGGCTGATGTGTGCATTTTTCACTGAAAAAAAAATTGCTTCTGAATATGACAGGTCAGCTGAATTTCAGCACCACTTTCACAGCAAGACTGGCTTTCCAATGCACAAAAGACATCTAATGATGTAAACCACAGAAAGGAAACGTAAAAAGATACATATTACATACATGAACACTGACACAGACTTAAAAATACCTTCCCTAATCATGCCACCGATGCCTTTCAGAGCTTACTGTTTGTGTAAGCCCAGAGACCCTGTAGTCTGTCAACTGCTCAGAGACAAAGTAAACATAACTTGACCTGAGCAATACAGGGAGAAAATTAATACAGAGAGAAGAGCGTCAAAAGAAATCTCAGCATAGAAAAGGAAAACGAGCTGAGTAAAATAAGTCTATCTAAAAAACGGAGGTTCTGTAGGTAGATCGTCCTGGGGTATTATCTGTGGAGAAAATAGAGAAGTATAAAGCAAAACTTAAAAGAGGAAAAGATGGTGAGCTTCCTAACACAGAAAAGCAGTGCTGACAACACGAAGAAGCACTCTGTTACTCTGACGTAATAATATTGAACCAATTAATAAACTACAGATGAAAACCAAGTCTACAGTGCAGTCCGCTTATATTTCAGTTCAAAGTTTAATTACGAGAGAAAAGTATGCAAAACCTTATCATATTTACACTCTTCTTTAAACCTCGAATTGAAAAGAATAAATCACGCTTAAAAACAGCCACCCCCCTGGGTTTCGAAGCCAAGGAATTTGGTTTGTGAGCTTTACCAAAATTAAAGTTCCATCTTCTCTTGTGCAGGACATTCCCATAAAGAAGCTTTAAAAACGCTGTCATTTACTGTTCATGGTGTTGAATTTTCCCATGAGTGTTTGCAGATGAAAGTTCACCGACCATGAGAACACTATGAGCTAACTCATTTGTCCCAAATGAGAAAATATGTTCCGTCTTGATCAGGGAACCTGGCTACTAGTTTTACGTTCATGATAACGATAAATACCGTGCTGTCCAATTCAGTGGACTCTTCGGATCTTTTAAGTTGGAAAAGGGGGAAACTTGCCAGTTTGTATGTCCTTCCAGAGAACCCAGGATTTCGAGCGGTCTTCGAAGACGACAAAGCAGCGGTGTTTGTGTTTGTTTATCTGGGGGGGGGAAATATCGACATGAGCATCTCACATAACCCTACAGTACTTTCCAGCATACTTCAAGAACACGAACGCATTTACTCAAAGCAAAAATCCCAAATTAGAAAAATCTGGATATTTTCAAGCACCCTTAAGAAGTGACCACTGATAGGCTTGCAGAGATCAGTTTGTTAAAATATCTATAGATTACCTTGGTGATAGTTCCGAGATAAAACAAGCCATCGGACCACCTGGCTAGGACATCTTGTCCCTCCTCAAATTTGCTTGCAAGCTTTTTTGTTCGCTGCCCATCCTTAAAAGACAGTTTAGCCCCGGTCACAGGCGTCTTATGGTTTCTGTTGGAATGTGCTTTTTTGTGGAGAGACAAATTCTCTACTTCCGTTGCGTCTCTGTCACAGAAGGGGAAGGAAAAATGTGTTGAGATTTAGGTCATTAGTTTTGTGGAGGTGCAAACAAAAAAAGCAAACACTGAGGTGTCAGGAATAAATGTCTCAAAACACTCGCAAGCAAAAATTACTTTTTAGTGTTTGTTTTGACCACCCAAACAAAAAGACCATCCATAAAACAGATAGGTTACTCGCACTCATTTTATAGCATCTTCCCCAGTAAGAACTACATTACTGACCAATAGCAATCCACTATTCACCAATGCTCTTTTATAATTTGTTAAAATGAGTAGATCACTTTAGAATCACAGAAAGCACATCTTGGAACTGTTGAATGTAACAAATGCCATGCCTGACACCAAGATCCCAGCGAGACACGATCTGTCAGAACACAACTCTCACCAGTTCCCTTCCTGCATGTGTGGACAAATTATATTTCACTAAGCAGCAAGAATTTGCATTCACTGGATCAACTGTGAAATTAAAACGTTTTAAATCACAAGCAGTGGCTCCAGGCGATTTAACTATTTTCTTCTACATATCAAAATTACAAATCTATCCTCTTGATCTGGAATTTCTAAACTTCTGAATTTTGCCTTTGCTTTCTCATGAAGCAAGAATAATTTCTATGTTCAAAGGATAGGTGAAATATTTAAAAGACCATCTTACTACTTACACGAGGGAAAAAAATATCCCAAGATGATGTAGGAATACTTCAGAAAGGAGTAAAAATATATATATTTCTATCCCACAGCCCCAATGACCCCATTGATGATCACACGAACTCCCTTTCCAATGAATTAACCATACCAGGCTACGCTATAATTTCTCATGACCATCTGTAATGTGGTCAGTGCTGAGCCTTCCTGTCCGGCGATATGCCACGGAGAACCTAACATTTCATTCGGCTTTATTATGTGGTGGACGTGCAGTACGGTGACCTCGATGCAAGAAAAGCTTAACGGCTGATTATTACACTCTCATTAGCCATCTTACATTCTGCATATATTTATACACGTGTATCGTAATTCTGTAATTTAAATAACTGGTTAAACTATATGCATTTGTGGAGAAATGCATCACGAACATCGTTAACACTTCGCTTTCCACGAGACTTCGTTTCCAACATGCGGCACGTTCAGCAGTCCCGACTTGCCGTTAATCAGATCTGGTCTTTATTGATACGTTTACACACGTACCGCATTTGCGAGGTGCTTTTACTCTTTTGTACGTGGGGGGGACACAACCCTTTTGTTGTGTATGCGAACAATGAAACGTCTATCTCCGGAGTTCTTCCACAACGCTTCGGCTTCACAAATGCAGTTAAATGTCCGCAAAGCGACAGCAGAGCAAAACCGTTGAACTCCGAAAAGCTACGTCAAATGCATCATTTTGTTTTAAATAAAAACAAGCAGCGCACTCCGCTGATAAAACGCAACCCACCCCCCTCCCCGTACTCCCAATAAAACATGAAACATATTTCACCTCATTCGGTCACTTCACCCGGTCAAAACGTTTCATACAGTAAAATATTCGGCCTTTGCGAAACTCCCGGTTCTCTCGTCCAAATAAAAAAAAAACTGCCTTCTACAACCGTGGAACCGCAGTCCCCTCCTTTTTGTTCAATGGTTTCCGGACTCGGGGAGAGAAAAAAAAAATGTTAAAAGATTACAAACGGTTCCCTCTCCCCCAACACGTTCGCCATTTTGGTTTCCCGCTGAGACTGGGGTGCATTCTGGGAAGCGCCCCGTGAGCAACAACATTCTGCGCCGCGTGCGGACGGCCGTGGTCTCGGGCCCGGCGGAGCGAAGGAGGGGGGGAGGGAGAGCGCGAGGGCCCTCTGCCTGCGCACACGCGGATGCGCGCGGCGGAGCTGCTCTGCTGCAGGCGGCCCCCTGGCGCCGCTGGTCTGGTCTGGTCTGGTCTGGGCCGGACCTGGGGCCCGACTCCGGCCTCTGCCGTGGGCGTGGGCGTGGGGGCCAAAGAGGAGGCGACCCGTGCCGCTCAGAGACGGCGTTGATCGCGTTTCTAACGGGCGCCGGTAGAGGGAACGGCGAGTTCTCTGCTACCGGTGCGCCCGACGTCGTGGTTGTAGCCCAGATTAAAAGCAGCCAGACGAACTGAATACCAGCTATACCGCATTAATAACACAGCGCGCCATTTTAAAATGTTTATATGCCTGATTCAGGTAAGGCTTTTAAAATTTAAAATTTAAAAAAAAGGCAACTTTATGACTTGTTGCAGACTAATCTGGGGGCGTAGTTTGCACTACCTTTACCGTTAAAACACTGAAGGCGACCAGTGATGTCGGTTTGGCAGGACTGGCCGCAATTAGCGGCTCGGACAGCCAGGGACTCTCCGGCTCAGCGTGCGGGGAAGGGTTGTATCGCCAGCCGACTGTCCTTAGCTGGTGTGGCAGAACTGCCCCAGTAGAGAGAGAGAGAGAGAGCGCGCCCCCTGCGGTCTTCTGTGCACTTGCAGGGGAGATGCGCCTCTCGTCCAGCAGGGGGCAGTGCTGCTGCCACATTCCAAAAATAGTGTGTGTTTCAGATTGATTGAATAGGAATTAGCCCGTCATTACTGTTTTGAGGAGAGCGATAGTACTATTGGTAATGAAAGCTAAAAGTAGAAATACGAGTTAGTGTTCTAACTGTAAGTTTTTGATTATTGCATGCTTCGGGGTGAGGGTTAATTAATTTAATGGTGCTGCGATACCAACAGTATCTTCTAATTACCACCTGAGGGCGCTGCTGTCAAAGCTTCAACTGCTCTCCTCTTGACTCCACCCCACTTGACTGAACACTGAATCTGGGGAGCTGCGTCAGCAGGCAAGTCAACTTGAACTCTGTGCTGCAAAGCAGGAGGAAAAGAAGTCCGATTTATCAGATGCTGAATTTTCTCCCCCGGAAATGAATCTCCAGCCGAAACGTTGTGTGTCCTCGTTATATTTCTATTCAAGCTGCTCCACCGCTCTGTCTTTCCAACGTGAAAGCACAGCACGTACATTCTGCTCTTTTCTGACGTTTCTTTTTTTTTGCAAAAGGGGGAGATTAAGATTAAGATGAAGCGCTCTGTGGTGCATTCATTTGCTTGGCTCAGCAGGAACAGGTATCCAGGGAAACATGAGATATTTTACACACGAGTTATCGCCAGCTGGGTTTATCACCTGAGAAAGGTGCTCTGACAGGTTTCACGCCCTGGCTGAACCCTCAGCGGTACGCCTGTGGCCAGCTCTCAGCAGCTGAGGTGCTGTGCTATTCCAGGGTGCTCCCGATGGCCCCCGAACTGCATCTCGCCTCCTCTGAGGGCCCAGCCGGTTTTACAGCTCGCAAGGAAAAGGGTCGCCGTGTCCAGTTGAGCGATCAATGGGCTCTATCAGGTGATCAAGTGAAGACGAGCCACAGGAACCTCGGGGCCCTCCAGGAATGAGCTGTGAGGAAGAGCTCCGGCGCGTCAGTGCTCTTACTCGCCAAGATCTCAGGACTTCTCCTCCGGGCCGAGATTTGTTTCAGAATCCCAGACTGGCCCAGCAGCACGTCGCCTAGATAATGAGCCGGGAGTCCTTGGGCATGACGGATATCCAGTTGTACCTGTCCCAAACCACCCAGGACCCCTGCTAACACCCTATTACAAGGAGGAGATATGGCCTACTCTGATCTGGATTGAACACCACAGGGAGGCCTCCTCTGGTCACACGTGTCTCTGTATGTGTGGAAAGGGGCATTTCCAGTGTGATAAAAATATCCTGTCTTCGCAGTTATGAGTGAAGTACGAGGGCTCTGCCCGTCGTTTCACAAAATCTTCATTTAGTTTCCTCTCGGTACACAACTGCGCTGCTGATCCGTATTTTTCTCATTGAAACGCGCGTGTTTTCCCCTCGTCGCTCCCAAACTCGCATGTAAAGCACACAGTTAACTTCTCGCTTGACCAACAACAACAACAACAACAACAAAAAAAAAACGTGTTAGCTACGGGTTGTTTTATTTTGGAAGCGCTGCTGTTCACGCCACGTCAAGCGCCCAGACTCCCCGCCCCCTACACACACACACTTGGAAGAAAAATGTTAAAAAGACACAATTTGTAACAACGCAGTAGCGACCCGCCCGCCCGTGTGAACCGGGCGCGTAACTGATGCGCGCAGCTAAAGCCATTTTGTGTCGGCGAAATCCCTTCCCTGCTCCTGCGCCTTTTATGCAGCACGCACGGAAGGCAGGGGTATCCAGCGGTGGACTCAGCCCACAGCAGCTGCAGCGCTCCAGGAGAGGAGCAGAGGAGAAGGTGCCGTATCTGTCGGCGGCCCGGGGCGCGTTTGCGAGGAGCTGTCCCACGGGAAACGGGAATGACTACTGGGTAACAGGACGGCACATGATACACTGCATTTCCGCAGCTCGCTGGTCACAGTAGCGGGGACGGACGGGCGGGGGGAGGCTCCATCATGCCGTCTTCTGGTCTAACTGGGGGGTCTTTCCGCAGGTTGATGTGGTGAGATGTGCTGTTTCTGCCATGGCGAGGGGGCTGTTTTCATGGGCCTGGCTGAAAAAGCCGTACTACATTCAGGTAGGCCACCCGGGGGGGGGCACTTGGCTAATTAACCTGCACGGTTTGCGGGGCAGGTCGCCGAGGAGAGCGGTGCGAGTCTGTGCGTCCGGTAGGGCTGACCGAGAGACACCGGCTGCCGTACGGCGAAGCCGCTGCGCCGAGCGGTGGCCTTAAACTTTTAAGCTCTTTACGTTCAAGCTAACGGATCCCTTCTGGTTGTCTTCTTGGCCTTTTACAAGTTGTTCGCCCTTTTTCCCTCCCTCCCCCACCAGACGTGGTAACGGTTCGTTTTACGCCGGAGGCTCGGCTTTCATGGGGTGTTACAAAGTGCTACACGCATGCGGAGGGCTCCTGAAAACAGCCGTCGTTTTCTCTTTGTTTTCTCTTCTCCTTTGAAGCCGGCGGGGAGGTCGGGGTAAGGCTGCTCGGGCTGGTTTGCTCAAGCGGGTCCCGGGAGTCTCGGCAGTATTACGGTCCGGCGCAGTCCTGGCAGGAGTGTCGCCGGTTGCTGTGGCAACAGCTCCACGGCCCCCCCAACACCCGCCTGTCATTCGCGAATGACAATAAATAGGAAATAAAGAATAAAGCGTGCGAAGCTGTGTCGGTTTAAAAGGCTAAATAGCATGCGTACAGTACATTTTTTGGTGATGCTACAGTGGTCGTCAGCCGGGGGACGGTCCCCGGAGACCCCACACACACACCTGACAGCCCGTACAGGGGGTCACGCCAGCACCTCCAACGATGAAGCCTTGCGTCTTTCCGTCTTAAAGATTTGGGGCTGCGGATAGTGTTCCGTGTTTTCATTTCGTCCTTAAGATGGGGGGGGGGCGGTCGCAGAGACCGGCCTCCGCACACGAGTGTCGGGAAGACGAGAGAGCTTCGAGGAACCCCTGGTCTGATAGTGTATGAATGGTCAATCTGCAGTTGACATGAGGGGATCGTCTGAAGTGGGGGCACACTGGAGCACGGGTGAGCGCTGCACCCTCCCAGTTCCCGGGGTGCAGTCTGCGTGGAGTTCGCATGTGCTCCCAGGGTCTGGTCTCCTCCCGCACTCCGGGCGTGGTAGCATAAGGGTGGGGTAGTTGGCTGCTGGCCTGTGGGTGTGATCTGCCGTGCTCTCGTTGGGCAGGATAGACGCTGGGTTCCCCACAGCCCTGCGCTGGATGAAGAAGTTAGAACGTACTGGACGCATGAATCGTTCACAACATCTATAGGATCACGGCGGTAGCGTTTGTGCTAAGCCTAACCTAAGATAAGCTCATTGCTCTTGATATTTGCAGATGCATTATTAACCTTTATCAATAAAGAACCTTTATTTTTGATAAACTGGCGATTTAATAGAATATTCATTAAACCTTCTTATATTCAATTTAGCCGGAAGCGTGACCGGATCTTACAGTAGATGGTTGTTAGTGCAGTGTAGCACATGCAATTTGTAAAGTGGCTTGTCAACAGAAACAGGGAAATGCTGTGTCCACTTCTTCGTCAAGGGTGTTGTAATCTAAAACCACATGGAACCAAAGAGCAGGGCTCCTCAGCGTTGTCAGCCTTTATAAACAGGGCAGTGCAAAACAGCCGCCACTTAATTGAGAAATAAAGTCAAAGTTAAAAGTAATTTTCGTATTTTATGAAGTGTACATTTGTGAAAATGAAAGTGTTTTTGCCGTTTAAACAGAACGAATGAATACATTATAAGTATTAAACTGGCAAGATAACTAGCCAGACGTGTATTTGAATACAGTGTCTTTCATGCGAGGAGTGTTCTTAAGTATAGAATGCGTTCCATGCTCAGAAAAATAATATAAGGAGTAATTTGAATATGTCCTTCCTTATTACTCTTGTAACTGAAATCTACTTTTAGTATAATTGTTTTTTTAAATACGCGTCTGTTCCTTATTTGGAGTTAAATGTGGAAATTATGGACTTTCACCACAGCCAAAGTGTTTTTACAGCTTAAACCTCCACCACAGCACCTCTGAGCTACGGCACTTGCGGGAAACGCTTTATTAAACGTTTATTATGCTAGGTTATTCCAGTGAACGAAAATAGCAGGAAGGGCTTTTGGTTTTGAGAGTTCTGTACAATCGAGAGGTGAAACGGTGCAACAGTGAGCAGAAACCTGCAGTAAAAACCAACGAGGAGCAAGAGGAGCAGGCCTGGCCGCAAGACGGATACCGTGTAACATCAGATCACTTCATTGTGCCATATACAGTTTCTTGCATTAGGAATTTGTCTTTTCGCGTACCCCAGCCTGCTCTCCGTGAGACACGCAGACAGGGAGAGAAGCTGGGGGTTAGAGCGTAGGGTCAGCCATTGTACAGGGCCCCTGGAGCAGCTGGGGTGAAGGGCCTTGCTCAGGGGCCCAGCGGAGTAGGATTCCTCTTTCGGCCGCAGGATTTGAACCGGCAGCCTTCCAGCCACAGGCGCAGACCCCTAGCCACAGTGGTACGGGCAGCTTAGTCAGTGCACTGTGTTGTGCCAGCCTTCAGTGTTGTGAAATGTTTTCAGGCATGAGTATTCTCTATATACCGCCCTAATGAGCCTGGTGCAATAATCACAGTCCGGTCCGGGCTGGATTTTCCATCCCATCCACGGTTGGAATGCTGTTTATTCCTGGTGAAATTTGCGCCAACCCCGAGCTTACCCTGGCCTCGCACGGCACGGCACAAGGCAGATGCCAGCGCGTTGCAGTGCGCACTCATGCAGCCCAGTGAGAAAGGCCAGTTACCCTCGACAGTGCGCCTCCGGGCAGTGGGAGGAAACTGGAGCACCCAGAGAAACGCCATACGCAAGCAAGGGGCAAGCATGTGCACTCCACACAGAAGGCACTGCAGTCTGGGCACAAGCCTGGGTTTTTTTTTCCTATTTTTACCTAATTTTTCTAAAATATTTTAGATTTTTCTTTTGCCCCCTCGCCAGCCCCCCCCCCCCCCAGTTCACACGTCTTCATTTCAGTTTTCTTTTTTTCCCGAAAGCCCTCAGATTTCTTCGTTCCAGAATTAAGCCTCTCTTGGCCTGTCCTCAGCAGCAGCTTTAAGATAAAACCACTCTGTGGAATTACTGTGAAGTAATTTTCCAAAGAGTCTGAATCGTAGGGCTAGGATTAGACAATTTTGGTGAAAGAAAGGTTTTTTTTTTTTAGTTTTCACCGGGAGCATGTTGAATTGCCAAATTTTATAGGCTTAGAACAGTGCATTGTATCTGTATCCTGAGCTCTGTGCCCTGCTCATGTGCCAGCTCAGAGGAATAGGGACCAAGGGCTAACTTATGCCAGCTTGGGCTTTTGTCAGGACAGGAGACTTTACTTCCTGTCTTCAGCAGGAGCAATGACGATGACGTTTATTTTTTATATGTTGCAAGTTAAGCAGCAATTATCATTTAAATGTGTAAACCATACCATAAGCTGTCTATACACCCGTGTTTCATTTTAATTGCTCGTAATGCGCTGTGGAGATTTATAGTTACCTACACAGCGCTTGTGCTCTTTTATAGTGTAGCATATAAACAGCACTGCTCAGGCTTATTGATGTTGCCTGCGAATATGTCAACCAACTTTACTGCCTTTGGCAGAAACTGCAATATGCAAACCAAATGTTGTGAGAGATTATTTTGTTTTCAGTCAGGTGGTTGTCAAAAAGGTATGTTTTAAAGCTGAAGTTTGGTTTCTCCTGTTTGTTTGTTTGTTTGTTTGTTTGTTTGTTTGTTTTTTCTATATACTTGAAACAGGCAGTTGGGACGTTTCATTGAATCCACACGGTAGAAATGAAGAATCATGCTGAGCATGTGTCTGCTGTAACCAGTGGCAAGAAGTGATTTAGCGATCGGCATCACTGTTTCCTTGGCTAAATGCTAATTAAAACAGGTTTCAAGGGAAAACCTGGATGTATATTTTAGAATTGTGCGGGGAGGGCGTTTTGATCGTCCTTTATGTGCAGGATATTACATATGGCTTTTTCATGCTTGGAACTCTACTGAAATCATTTTGTTTTGGCAGTCTCTTGTCTCTGGAGAAACGGTGATTAAAAAAGGTCTAATTAAGGGAAAAAAACGGCACTAAGATAGATGCATCAAGTGTGCCGTGTCTCTGTTTTGCACTCCTGTGAGCCAGTCAGTGTCCTGTTCATCTGTCTGAATGATTCCCGAGCCTGAGCATCACCAGGGCTCTTCTCCAGCCTGATCCCAGGCGAGCGGCTTGTTACAGGGGTTTCGGAAGCAGCTGACAGTCGTACTATTGTATCGGTCCTTTTCTACCGAAAACATCCTGATCCTCAGCGGCTGGCTGATCGCTGTTCCTGCTCCTGCTTGGAGAGATTAAGAAAGTCCAGATCGCTCTGCTTATGTATTCCGTGCACGGCTGGGTCAAAGTGCAGAACTGATGAAATGACAGAAACCCTCCCCTTGCCAACCTTCGCTCGACGTATAAAAACAATTGACTGGAAATTTACGACCAGAGCCTTGCCTGCTGCTGTCATGTGCTACTTCTTAGCTTTGATCAAGCTGTAGATATTTGTATGGACAAATAATAAATTAGTCATGGATTTATTACGAATATAAATTATGTCTAAGGTTTCCTAATGCATCCTTAGATATTCAGTAGTGATTAAGTCAGGGCTAGTATGACTACAACTGTGTATCAGTATCAGTACTTCCTCATATAAGTCAATCTGCAGCATTACCTTCTCAATAATGGTATGCCTCAGTCTGTCCTGTGCCATTCGTACGACCAGTTCAAGCAAATATTTTCATTTGGACAGCAGGAGGGGGTAGGCTACCTCTTGGGAAACTGAACTTTTTCTGTGTTACAGGCTCTTTGTATCACAATGCTGTGATTCGGTTTACACACACGTCGTGGGAACGGGGAATAATAGTTGGTCTGCACACAGATAAGAGGCAAATCGCTGAAATTTTCAGATCGTGACTTGAACTCTTCCCATGACAGAATGGGTGCAGGTTTAATATATGGCTATTAAGATTGAAAGTTGTTTTTTTTTGCCTTTAAAGTAGTGTTGTCTTGTTCCTGGAGGACGGGTGTGTCTGTAGGTTTTCTGTGTTTCCAGAACCTGACCTTTGGTCCAGTTAAACCCAAAATGAGCTCATTAAGAGTGGGGCTGGAATGAAAGCCAGCAGACACACTGGCCCCCCGCAGGACCACGGCTGGACACCCCTGCTTTGAGATGTGCCTGCCCTCGTGCCCTCTTGTTTTTCCTCGTTGCAAATACGGAGCCAGTGGCTTGAATGTAAACACAGGGCTGGAAAGTTGTTTCACCTCGGCCATTTGAAAAGGGAGGCAGGAATGTTTTTCAGTTTTGTTTTTTCGCCCCGCACCCTGCTTGTGGCTTTTATAACAGCTGGCTCGCAGCTTAGCACAGCGTGATCCCCGGCACGCGGGACTCTGCCGTTTCTGTGAGTGTGGTCGGGATGGGCTGCAGGCCTCTGCCCTGAGGACTTGCTGGCAGAACATGTGCTTTTTATATCGCATCGCGCCCCAGAGGCAGGTCTGAAGGTAGCTTCTTTCTGTCTGCCCCAGATCCAGGAAGTCGTACAGGATTGGAGACTTTTCTCTTTTTGAACAAGATCCAAAATGCAGTTGTCCGTTTTCCATGTTGATACTCACACGTATTGTATGGATTTGCCACTGACACCATCACAATTAGTTCTGTTGTATAGACTGCATGTATTTCTAAAGAAATCCACAAACCTGCACTTATGCGACGTAAAGTATGCATACACATTTGTGTGAGCAAAAAAGAAAATGATATACAGGACAGTGTGCACTTACAGCACTTTCCATTAATTAATTTAATTCAAAGTGGGTTGAGAGTGATTTTAAGTGCTGTTCACATAACATTACCGTGCCACAGACATACCGAGCATTAGATTAATTGCTGGTCTCTGAGGTGGCAGGAGAACAGATCTGAAAAAGGCTATTAGGAACAGCAGATGCATGCCAACGCATTTCTTTATGGTAAGGGTGTGTGTATGTCTCTCATTGACCTTAAATGAGCTTTGAAATGATCACAGCTGACACAGTGTTGGCACCTTGTAGCGTGGTGTCATCAGATCTTAGCTCGGCAAAGCCGGTCCTGGTCTCCACTCTGAGAAGAACCAGGTGGCTGCGGGGAGTGGAGGTGCTGGACCAGTAGGTGGCGTGCTTCCCTCCGCACCAGAATGTCCTACCCAAAGCTGCAGTATGGTGACCAGGGACTGGAGGAGCTGCTGTCCTTTGTATGAGACGTTAAATCTAGAGGTCTAGACTGTTCGGCCATTAGAGATCCCACAACACGATTCAGACGGGTGTTGGTTAATGTCAGCCCCCGTGTCTTGGACAAATCCTTCTCTGGTCTTTCACATGTGGTCTCCTGAAATATCCCCCTCTGTTGCAGTTCCTCACAGTTACCCCACCCTGTCTGCTGTGGGGCTGCTTCAGGTCACCCTGGTCCTATTTGGCTCAAGACATCTCTGCGTGTCTCTGCTCCAGCGGGACCCACTCTGAACTTTTCCTTCTGGAGTGTTTGTTTTGGAACAGCCTGTGCTAGGAGGCAACAGAAGTCCTGCGGTGTGTGATAACATCTTGCGCAAGGCATTCCTGCGGTGCTTATTAGTATGTACCGTGTCCTGTCATGTGTTGCTATGTCCTGTCGTCTTTCTTTTAATAATAATAATAATAGCTTACACTTATACAGCGCTTTTCTGGACACTCCACTCAAAGCGCTTTACAGGTAATGGGGACTCCCCTCCACCACCACCAATGTGCAGCCCCACCTGGATTATGCGACGGCAGCCATAGTGCGCCAGAACGCTCACCACACATCAGCTATCAGTGGGGAGGAGAGCAGAGTAATGAAGCCAATTCACAGAGGGGGAATGTTAGGAGGCCATGATTGATAAAGGCCGATGGGGAAATTTGGCCAGGACGCCGGGGTTACACCCCTACTCTTTTCGAGAAACACCCTGGGATTTTTAATGACCACAGAGAGTCAGGACCTCGGTTTTACGTCTTATCCGAAGGACGGCGCCTGTTTACAGTATAGTGTCCCCGTCACTACACTGGGGCATTAGGACCCACATGAGCAACAGGGTGAGCGCCCCCTGCTGGCCCCACTAACGCCTCTTCCAGCAGCAACCTTAGTTTTTCCCAGGAGGTCTCCCATCCAGGTACTGACCAGGCTCACACCTGCTTAGCTTCAGTGGGTTGCCAGTTCTGAGTTGCAGGGTGATATGGCTGCATATGGCTTTTGTTGAATTTCTAGGGAAAAAGTCAAACCCTCTTGCTCGACGCCCAAGGAAACACGGATCTTGCATGTGGACCTTCCAATCTGTGTACCGTAACCCACTATCAGATTAGAGTGTGTGGCTGGACGCACCCATTGAGACCGATAGACGTCAGCGTGCTGTGGCTGTGCATGACGCCCTATCCCAGAAGTGCACTTTATGTCCTGCCTGTGACTTCTGCGTGGATTCCAGTGAAAGGCAGCAGCGCGCAGTTCTGTTTGCACTCTACAGCTCGGGACAAAAGGGAGCCCTGTCCTGTCCGAGGTTGTGTCCGTAGCTGGCGATGCAGAGGTCCTGTGCTGATGCTGTGCCTGTACTGTATTGTGGCGCTCAGCCACAGGGCCGCGGCAGAGGGTGGGAAATGAATCGAAAAGCGTTCGCTGGAAGAAGGATGCTGGAACAGTAGCAGCGCACATATTTGTTTTCTCCCGGCCTGTACCCCGGAGCGCACACCGGCACCAGACAGGATCCCGCTGGAATAGGTTCTGCTGCTCTCGTTCTAGGAGACAGTGGAAAGACAATCCTGGGCACATTTAATCTGTCAGATCTGATAAAGGGAAGTCATTACGCGTCCTCGGGGGGGCTAACAAAAGAAAACAAATGACATTTAGAATTGAAGGTGGGGAGAGAAACCCACTCGCAGTTCCAGCCTTAAATGCCAAGCAGCACATGTGTGGCAGCCCTGCTCCTGGGATTATAACGAGAGGAATTTAAAGGGGCATATCAGCACAGCTTCACGTACACATATTCACAGCGTGCAGACTATGCAAGCCGTGTGTTTATGCAGTGTATGCAATGTGGATGCAGGGTAATCGCAAAGACACTTGAGCAATAAGGAGGTGCAGGGTGACGGGGAGGGCTTGCAGTCGGGGGCCCGGAGAGCCACCATTCCAATGGACCCGCGGAAAGGCCCCATCGTCAGGTGTGCTGACAGGAGCAGTGGGGGTGGTAGTGCCTCGGGCCTGCCCCGTTGCTGGTTCGGCATCGCGTTCCTCGCTGTCCCACCTGCGTGTGTAGCACATGTGATGGCTCCGTGGCACAGATTTCATGGCGCAGCTGTCTGGATGGCCCTCTGGCTTTACAAGCATCCTGCACATGTGTGAGAGTTCAGTTATACAGCCGGTGGCTTTTCTCAGTCTCAGTTCTTCCTGTCGGAGCACGAGAAACTGCACTTTGGCTATGAGCGCTCAGACATGCCACACTTCAGATGACAGAGCACGCATCTCCTTCAAACACCAAGGGACGCTGATTTAAGTATAGTTTTAATTGAAAACAAAGTCCTAAAAATAAAGGCTGACTTTTTTTTTAAAAAAAAGGTTATTGCATAACCTCTGATTTCCTTAAGCCAAGTTTAGGGTTTGGATGAAATACAAACTTTTGATAAAAACATACCATTGTTTTCATTCCTTTAATGCTTGACCCTTGATAAAATGCACTGATTAAGTACAAATACAACATTAAAAAAACATCCCTGATCTTTGATTAAGCCTTAGTTACATTGAGGAACTTACAGTATGTATCTCTCATAAGGTAATTAACATTAAGAAAGTGTTTTCAAAGTACTAGACCTTTTCATTAGCATATGTGGGAGTGTTAGTTTGTCTGGAAAAGAAAGCCGACTTGGAGGGTGCACTCGGTTAGTGGTGCTACTGCAATACTCTCTGTTCAGGCTGAAAATCTGTGATCAGAAAATCGTTTCGGGGAAAAGAAATATTTAGCATTTGATGAATGGGCAGCAGTTCTGTGACATAAATTCTGCAGATGGTTCCAGTCGCCCTGGAGAAGCTTGGTAATTGGCTGGTGATGGCATGGCATGGCTGTAGGAGGAAATCCTGCTCGTGCTCCCAGACAGGCAGGCTGTGACGGAAGCCTGAGGAGAGAGTGACGTGACCCGGATGGGCCTGCCGGGGTCTGATGAAATAGCCAACCCCTTCAATGCCCTTTGAGCCGTGACTGTTGTGTCTCCTGAGCAAGGGCAGTCGAAACGCACGTCATTTCTTTCACTTGACTCGTTCGAATTTGTAGCGAAGCCTTGCGTCCCTCGGATCTTTTAATTTAGAGGTTCTCCTTTTCCCGTTGCTCTGGAACGTGTAACGAGAGCTTGCTTCAAGCCGGAGACGAGCAGCGCAGCAGTCGCAGTCTCGGTGTCCCTGCCTGTCAAACAGCGTGTCCACAGAGACCTGCTTCTTTGTTCCCTGTGCATCCTCTCCCTGCTGGTGCATTCCTTTGTCACTCTCCCACTTTCCGTTTGTTCCCAATAATTCTCTTCCCAGCCACTTCTTATTGTTTGTCTTGTTTATTAATGGCAGGGGTTGCCTTGCAGTTACCCCCCACACACCTCAGCCCTGTCCTAGAATGTGCCAAACAAAACAGTGAATATCAAACGATGGCATTTTTACCCTCAGCGACTGTCTGCTCCACATTAAATTGAGGTCTGTGCTGAGATGAGTGATGAATTTTTGATGGTGTTCTGACATACTTAGCTTGTCCATCTGCTGTGAGTAAATGAGTAAAGACGGGGAAAAAATAGGCACAGCCACCTCCGATTTTGCTTCCTGAAACTGTGGAAAAACCTGAAGTGAAACAGTTGCTGAGCACCGGAGTCCCTGGAACTTCAACAAAGAGGTGTTGGTAGACCAGTACGCAGTCTTTCTTCTAGAGGAGAATTTCTGGACCAGTCTCTGGTGGTATCTCTGGTAACTCTGAGACACAGAGGGGCTGGAAGTGGGTGTTTGATTGGGTGTGGCAGGGAGGTGATTGCAGTTAGTGTCTGATTGGCTCAGCAGTGGGCGTGGCAGGGAGGATCTTGCAGTGAGTGTCTGATTGGCTCAGCAGTGGGCGTGGCAGGGAGGATCTTGCAGTGAGTGTCTTTCTGGGGGATGTAGTTTGGACAGGAGCCTCCATCTTGGTTTAGCCTACCACCCTATCACACTCCCTGTTTAAGGAATAATATCCTATTGTACTGTAAAACTGGGGTGAAAGAAGAACTTTCTGTAGTAATCTCTTTCCAGGCAATTCAAGATGATGATTTTCTGTTCATGACAACAGTGGTAAGGTGGAGGGCAGCCCCTAAAATTCCCCATACAAATGCCTGAAAGCTGGTAGTGCATGTTTTTTTAATTAACTGGAAATCAAATACATTTTTATCGTGCAGGTTTTCATGTTTTGTTGCAGTTGTTATTACAAGGCCATTACCGCCACTGTGGAACAATATGTATGTTTAAGAGGTAGAGTAATTTTAATCTATGGACTGTGAACTGCATGGGGTGGATCTAATTTTCCTTTACTATTTTGTCGATTTCTAACAAAGACTTCTGCCTTGGTAATGGTGTTTGTAATCTTATTGTTGTAGGTGCTGAACCCTGTGAAATTGCGCAGAAACCTATCCTCACATGCTACAGCACATTTCCAGCCCTGTAACCCTAGCCTGTCACCTGGCTTAGCTGACAGAAAAAGGCTGGAAAATCCTTTTTGAAAAGCAGGGAGATGATAGCAGATTTAGTCCGGATTAGCAGGATGGTTCAAGATTGAGAATTACCCCTTGCAGGAGAGGATAGTGCTTGTTTCTAGCTGGGCAGCATCATTAAGGCATGGAGAGATTACTGGAAGTGGCTCTGTTCGTTATGTTGGAGCAGCACTTGGCTTAATATCACAGGCAGAACAGAGATGCTCATCTCCCCTGGATACAATGGAGCTACTGATAGGGAGACTGTGGCAATACAAAGCCCATTGAAAGGGCTGAAGCTGAGCCCAAATTGCAAGCCCTTTCAAACCTCCTCTCCGAAGAGGATTTGAAGACAAGCACTTGACCCTTCTTGCGACTCTTCAGTCATCTCTTCTCACTCATCCGAGGGAAACTGGTAAACAAGCCACTTTTTTTCCCATCTCCAGTTTCTCCCAGGAAAGAATTGCTCACGACGCCCCTGTTAAAGACACCTGTCCCCTCTGGGCGGTTGTGTCTGCGCCTGCAGTCTTTCTCATTGAGAGCTGATCAGTCCCATTACAGCTGCCGGTGGCCTCCAGACTCTCTTCCTTAAAAAAAACCCGTATTTTTCACAAAGGTCAGTGATTTTCATTTTCTTTTTCTTTTTTCTGCGGAGGATAAAAAAATCAATCCCCGGAACACCAGGCATCAAACAAAATGATCCATTTTTTGATAGCAAGTCATAAAAATAGAATAAAGAAATGCCTACAGCCACCAGGCATCCACTCACAGGAGGACAAACGATACACAGTGACAGATTGAACAGGGCTAGAAAGGCCGATGCTATTAGAAATGGGTCTAAAATAAATGCTGTTTCAGAAGGATGAGAGAGACCTTCTTGTTTTCCTCATTTGTTAGAGGAAGCTCTGTACTAGGTGTTTACTCTCCTAATCAGGCTGAATTGTTCTGCTGTTCTTCATCAGAAGGAAGATTTATCATTCTGGTTTGGTGCTCGCAGTGGCAGTCATAGATGAGATTCAGCTCACGTGCTTCGGAAGCTATTCGAGCTCCTTAAAAGTTCTCTCAGGCAGATCCAAAAGGCACTTCGGGACGTTTTGACTGAAGTCCTGTAAATCCCTCAGGCGAGCAGAAGGATTAACCCAAACGCCTCTTTTTTGGGCTCAGCGAAGAGACCAGACCCCTGGCTGGCAGGCTCACGTTGGCTGTGAAAGACCAGCATGATAAACCCTGGTGGGTATCGGGAGGAAAGCAATTTGCCAAGCCCTGTTGTGCACGCTAGTTCACTTCATTTCAGGGACAACTGCCTGCTGTGATTTTGGAATAAATAAGATGCTGAAACCCTGTCCAGCTCCATGCAGTGGACCACAGTAACCTCTTCAGGGTCTTAACCTCTCAGCATACCGTGCTCTCGAGGAATCACTGATCATACTGTTCTCCTTTTCCAAAGGCTGAGTATAAACCATGCAGAGGCCAAACTTGTAACATGATCGTGCTCTACTGTTGTTTTTTACAGTATTTGAACGATTGCTTTCTTAATTTATTTCATGTTGTATTGTATATCTTGTATGTCACACTGGAAAAGGGCACCTGCTAAGAAAATACTCAAAATAATAATAATAATAATTATTGGGTAGCTCAATTCGGTGTCATGCTCTTGTTATAGTCAGGGTTGTTGAGGGTGTGGTGAACTGAAGGCCATAAAATTCCCTTCCCGACGCTTTCAGAATGCTGGGTGTGGACACTCCGCCTGGTGACCCCAGTGAACAAAACCCTGTGGCCTAGGGCGCAGAACCTAACTGCTGCCTGCATTAAATGGCAAAACAGGTATTTAACGTCATACACAAGCCCGGAGGCACTGCTAATCCTACTGCTGACAGACCTGTTACAGGAAGGTGAGCAGTCTGTGGCCCTGTGAAGACAGAGGCAGCCATGTCTGGGCTGTTGAATTTAACTTCTGTCTCAGTGGGTTATTCTGGGGCAGGGCGAGCGAGGAGCTTGCCTGCCTGTTTAGCCCTGAGAGACCCCTGATCCAGCCTGGAGCTGCTAACCCGCACTCTGGGAGTCCGAGGAAGCTGGGACACATCTGCGCAATCCTTGACACCAGCCCTCGCAGCGGTCTTCCTGTCCGTCCCCCTCGGGCGACGGCCGTTTGTCCCCGTGGGATACCGGCCCTTCCAGCCCCCGGACGAGTGTTGCGGGAGGGGTCCCACACGCGGCGTCTGTAGAAAAACGCACACCTCCCGCCAGGAGACAGCAAGAAACACGCGGTACGCAGAGGCTGGGCGGACCGAAGGCCCAGAGGGGCGGCTTCCAAAAAACGGGACGAGGCGCGCCAACGATATTCCAAAGTGGACCGGTTCTGGGCCGGTCCGAGTCCCGTTATGAATGTTTCTGCTCCAAAAACCTCGCCGTGGAAAGGTTTTAAAATGCTGTGAGGGAATGGAGCAAAGAGGACAGCGGGGGGAGAGTCCCATCATGCAGGATGCGTGGCGCGATAGCATTATACCTCCTCAATTATTCATGTGGACTAAGTAGTCCGTAGCGCATGCCAATGTAAAAGTGCCTTCCCAGCAGATCCACTTTTTAAATTCTTTTTGGAAAGAAGCAAGCTCCGAGGGAATCTTTTCCTGCGTTGCACTTCCTCGTTTCCGCGGGCGCAGCACGTTGCTGACACCCCCGGGGGAGCTCCCGACGCCGACAGCACTCCTCTGCTGGCGAGACAGCTGCGGCCGCCAGCGCTGCGGGCGATTAAGTGCCCATCGAGCTGCTGATCTTCCCGCCACGTCGGGTCGCTTGGGTTGAAATAAGAGTTCGCAATAGCACAAAAATAGTTGAAAAAGCCCTTTTCCATTGCTGATTCCGTCCGATTCAGATACACGTCGACTAACAATTGGCATGTAGGGACAGATGAATTATAGAGCTGTCTTTACGAAGCTGCATCTTTTCAGGATGTCAGGATAAACTATGGGGTTCTGGCGGGGGAACGGCACAGCGACATTTTACCCAGCATTTTTAGCCTGAGTTGCCTGCAAACAGTAGATCACGCAGTCTCTCTTCATGATGCTCTGACAGACTAAAGAAGCAGTCATTAGCCATATCATCTAGATTTCTGTTTCTGCTGCTGACATTCTTATCAGGTTTTCCCAATCCATGTGCGGATTGTTCAAATCTCCCTTAAAAACCACACGCCTTCCTTCTCACAAATTCTTGATTTCATTATACAGGAGTAATACAGGAATTATGATTCATGTCTGATTTTGGTGGTCTGTAGTGTGGTCCTCTAGCACCTTGCCCTAAGAAGGTTTTTGTGATAAATGTTTTACCTTTCATTCACAAAGGGAGGGGAAAAAAAAAGCAAAATTGCACCTGAGGAATCTTGGATCTCGAACCTGTGCATACGTACTGTATGTGTGCTGTCCCCAAACAGGGGACACTGGTTGGCTGGCCTCACTGTGACCCTGGGAATGTAAGAGCCTTTGAGAACAGAAGAGCAGTTTCATGTGCGTTGGCTCAGAGACAGCAGGTTTTGAAGTGTTAATTAAAAGGCTCTGTGTCTCTGCTTCTTTGATTTACTTTCATAAGTGTGATGTGAGGAGAAAGTGCCCCAGTCAGTGTACATGTAAGCAGAGTACATGTTTTACGTGTATCGAAGCAGCACTGAATGGCACAATGGTCTTGGAAATAAAGCCTTTCAAGGGGGTTTTCACTGCCCTCCTGTAATTTGATTCTCTTGTGAAAAGAGGTTACTGTGGTCCCTGTCAGCACAGCAGCTAGCAACCATGAAACAATCGAACGTCACACCAAACCTTGAAGAATGTCATTGCATTAAAGTACTGCGCTGCCTCGCCCCCATTGGCGTTGCCAAAATTAACGGCAGACGTATTCATTTCTCATTAAGGAATTTCTCTTCCACAACCCCAGGTCCCACTGAGAGGAATTTATATAGTTTTCGCGTGAAAAACGCATTTGTCAGATCAAAACGTTACTGTCCCTCTTGTTTCTTTTTAATAAAAGATTATCTCACGCCTGTTTCGGTATTGCCCAGTCACCATTCTGGGTGAAAGGTTTTAGGGATAGTCAGTGTCAATCTGTTGTAGTTTTTAGCATTTTAACAATAGTAATTGACTGAGTGATTCTCTCATAACAAGGGAATATTTTGTAATTAGCCAGTGGTTATAATATCAGAAGGGTTTGTTGTACTGGTGAGGAGGGCAGGGTACAGTATGTTGGGGTGTCGGGGTGTCTGGTGAGGTGGGCAGTGTGCTGTGTGATGGGGTGTCTGGTGAGGTGCGCAGTGCCCTGTATGTCAGGGTGTCCAGTGAAACAGTGCTCAGTGACCAGTGACTTGGCTCATGGAGAGACAGGGCTGGTATTTCACCAGGCTGGGAATGTAGAGGTGTTGAGTGGACCTGACTCCTGCGATTCCCCAGAGACTGTACCCCAGCCTGAACGTCTTCCAGCTGCCTTGAAGTGAACTGGAAACAGTAGTTTTCCAGATGTACACAGCTTTCTCCATGGCAGCAGCCTTGGAAAAGACATTCGTCTTCCCAGGTTGTTTCCTTCCACCACTTTTGGTATATAAAAAATATATGTTTGTACTGTAGCTTGTTAAACACATTTGTATTTTAAATAATTATAGGTATTGCAATATGTAACCCTGGTTTGGAAACAAATGTTCTCTGTGTCTGTGTTTCTTAATAGGTCAATGAAATAATATAGAATTGAATCATTTACCGAAGATTTCTTCTTGTTTTTCTTTGACAAATAATATACTCAGATAAATCTTCCAGTACGGGGAAACAAACAGAAGCTGTTTCCATCACTGATAGCTTATTGACGCAAGACACTCAAGTAGAAAAGTCCCTTTCGGTAGTTTATTTAGACATTTGGACCACTTCAGTCTCTGTCAGTGAGTCAGATATTAGTAGACTGATGAGCTGTAATGACCTTTAAATCCCAAACAATTTACCGTATATGTATTCTCTTGGGAAAAGTCTGCAAACTCTCCCCAGCGCAGCCGTGCAGTTAGTGAAGTCCTCCTCTGTACCCCCCGGCCCCCAGTGAACTGGGGGGCTCTGCGGACTTGGGGCCCGAGATTGAGCTGCTGGGGGATCTTGGCTTCTCTCTGCTTGTTTCAGGGGCCTCGGACTCCCTTCCTGGTGCTGCCAGGGTTCTGTTTCCACCCTGGGGTGTCAAGTCGACGCACAAATTCTGCTCTTCGCTGGGGCAGGTCAGGTCTTTTACAGTCTCTTACACAAAACTTTCATGGCAGTAAAGGAGCAGCTACCCAGACAATTCCCTAGTCTGGTTCAAGGCTGGTGGAGGTGGGGACTGGAGGAGCAGAGACTTTGCTCCTGTGAGTCAAAGCCCGTACCCCAGAATAGAGCAGCTCTGGGGCCTAAGAGTGTGCTTCACTTATATCTACAGAACTGCATGACCATATTCGTACGGTAAATTACCCTATACTGATGTTTTTGAACCATTTTTACTCTCACGTTTCACTTATTTCGATCTGGACTTTCCAAACATTTTAACGAAACTTTCATTCTAAGCTCTTCAGGGGGCAGGCTGAGCGCCCGCTCGCCGTCCGGGCTGCGGCCTGTCCCTCAGGAACGGGCGAGCTGTGCTGGGTTTTTAACGCTGCTGCTGCTCCTCTCCTGCCGTTCGGCTCCGGCTCTGTCTCCGGCACTAAGCTGGGGGCTCACCATTGCCCGGAGGCAGAGCTGAAATCCCGCGAACGTCCTCGGCGCTCCAGTTCACCACCTGCCACGCAGAACACGAAACTCAAGGCCTTTTCCAAACGAGAGTCACCGAGTTGAAAATGCAGGGCGTTTAATACATCTAGTCCCTGATATCTCACGGACCTTAGCAGGAGGAAACCTGTAACAAGGTGACGTACGATGGTGACGCCCAGAGTTACAGTTCTATAGGAACTGGATCGATCAGACCAGCTGCGTGGCTCTGAAAGCAGAAGACATTGAACTCTTCAGGAGCTGAATATAGTACCCCAGGGCCCCACACACGAGCTCAGTCAGAGATACTAAGTGTACCTCTAGACTATCACTAGGTGTTGGGGTTCCCCTGTGCCCTGGGGTCAACCCAAAGCTATTCCACGTGAAAATTCTCGTCTTTGCACGGTTGTTCTGCCTTCTCATCAGTAATTTGCATTAAGGAGTTCACAAAGTTTTGCTACCCAAACTGATTCTTTTTTTCTCCCCCCTTGGAGTCTTAAAAATTGTCTTAGGGAAATGAAGCATTAAGGTGATTCATATAATTAAGAGCAAATTAGTACAGCAAAAAGAGTTGTTTTTTAGACAGTTGATGTTCCGTTTAAATAGGTCTGTTTCGCAAGTGGTTTCCTGTGCCATTTAGAATTAGTTTCAGAATTTAGCTTCAGACACGCAATGTGCAGAGGGGTTTGTCATTTTGTTTTTCGTATGAAATCCAACTATAGCTTAGCTTGGATTTTCCCTAAGTCATATTTAATGTTATCATCGCGCCTAATCTGGTTTGTGTGTGTTTACCCATTTTCATTTAATGTCATTACAGCAGATCTCCCTTGATCTCCCCACTGTAATCCCATGTGGATGCTCCTGCAGTGGTTGTAAAAGGGAGGGGGGCTAAACCGCCTTCTCCTATAGCCAGATCGTCCTCCGATATCTCTGGGTTTCTGTTTAAATGGAGCTCAGGAGGGATGACAGCAGCCGGGTTCAGTCACCCTCAGCTGTCAGTCATTTGCAATCATTCCTGATGTCATTTCTTCACCCAAAATATGTAGGCCTCCAGGGCTGTCACCAGATTGTGCAACGATTAAGACCTAAAAATCAGACAATGGCATTGCTTATCCGAATAGCTACTCGTGATCAGGGGTGAAATTAAAAAAAAAACAACACATACATGTGGCTCAGACTGAGATGTTGGTTTTCAGAGGAAGAGGCGTCTGTGTTTCTCACACAGGTGAGGTCCAGAGTTCTGTTAAAAGTGACACAACCTCACTTCCTCGCTCTGTACCTCTCGCCTCCTCAAGCATCACTGTCTTCCTGTCTCCACGTCCTCGCGTGACAGCACTTTTATCTTTCTTGCAGTCCAAGAAATATTTACCACCGCTGTGATACTTAGCGTTATTGGAACAACTGACCTCCCCTGTAGTCACTTTAAACCAAAGCTTATATCCCAAAAGAAGTTAATCAGAACACAAGAGATGCCTGCTTATTTGATTGAATTTATTTAATTCAATCACAATGTCTCACGTCGTTCTGAACATTCACCTGCTCTATTCTCTTCTTCATCGAGCACACTCTTTTTTTCTGCTGTTAGAAAGAAAATCTTTTTTGAAACTCTGAACTCATCGAAAGTATTGGAGGCCTAATTCTATTATCATTCCAGAAGTGGTGTCTTTTTAAGAGCAGATTTACACAGAGCTCTTGGGAGTTGCCACTGCAAGAATAATCAGCTTGTAATAGCTTGCCAGGCTCTGTCATACAGACTGATAGACTGGGGTCTTTGAAGAACCGGTCTGTATGTGAGGATTATTAAAATTACAGACAGCAAGTGATCTCTCATGAGCCAAAGAGCCAGTTCTTCTTGTTCTCTATTGCTCTTGGGTTCTCTGGGCCGCTTCTCAGAAAGCACTGGCCTGTTACCAGGAGGCCTTGCCTTGTGACTCTTGTTTGGAACAAATCTGGAATTATTTAATGTCACTAAAAATGTTGGCACCGCCGCAGTGCTGGAGTTTTGTTTCCCTCTCGCGTTGGTTTTCCTGTGTTTTTGCTTTCTGTCCTCACCCCCTTGACCTGTGGTCTGTCCGAGCACCACAGCTGGTTCCTCTCTCGAGGCTGGATGGGCGGGGTGGCCCCTCTCGTCTGTAACCTTCCTTCTGTTCTCGTGTTCGGGGCTGTGACACCTTGTGTGTGCCTGTGCCACACGCCCGGCTTCTGCGTTCGGCTAGATGGAGGGGACAGAGGGCCACTTTAGCAGTTCGGTTTTAGTTTTAGGGGGATCCTGAGTTCTCTGCGTGCCTCCGGCTCGTCCCCCGAGCGTAGACTCCACATGTCCGGAGCTGCAGTTCTGAGCAGGTCTCTAGTGGGCTGGAGTAAATCCCAGGCACATGCAGTTTTACCACCCTTTTCCAGCAGTGTACATGGCATTGGCTCCTGCAGAAATGCCTGTCGCAGTTCTTCTTGATGCTTCTTTATGAAGAGCTCAGCCAGCTGTTCAGTGACTGTACAACCAGTTCGAGCCTGTCTCAGAGGGGAGGTATCAGCGATGAGCAGTCATTTTTTTTAACAGAGTGGGGGTTTTAAGACCTGTGACAGTGAGCAGTGCCGCTAGGACACTAGATATTTAGATAATTATTGTCTCAGAAATCCACTGAGTAGCCAGTGACCACTCCTCATTTGCACACAAGTAATGCGCACCGATATCCTGCATGTTTCTGATTCCAGACAGCGGATCGGATTGTTCTGCTTTGGCAGGTGGCCGAAGGAACGTGCCAAGTCCACATTAAGAGCTTGCCAAACAAAGTCGGCATTAGCAAACAGCCTGTTCCTGTTCTTTCAGATGCACCATTCACAGAATCCTGCAGATGTGGCAGGAACTGAACCCCACTATCCTCAGAGCCCCGCACTGTGTGTCTGTGGAAGAGACAGGCAGCACAGGCTGAGCTGTTCCCTTTGGAAAAATGATACCAAAGTGTTCTGGTAACTGCTTAAGTTTAGCGAAATGACAGTGTAGAAATACAGAACAAGCCAGCAATGTGTGTATTTATAAAATGGTTAAATATTAGGTTATGGTTACTGTTAATAATCTATTAGTGGCAGTTACTTGTGGCCAGGTTCAATCAGCTGCAGTTTCTAATTCTGAAGTGGCAGGTTCTGGGGTTTCTAAGGTGCCACATACTTTTATTTATTTCTGCAGCTGAAGATGCCAATCCGTTGCTGTACTTGTATAACATATTGTCTTGAAGGTTTTAGGACCTTCAGAATGAGCTCATTTCTTGCCTCTGGGCTTGCAGCAGGGAAATGACTGATGCCTCTACTGAGAAGAGCATCAGAGCCGCTAGGAGAATGACCCCAGTGTCAACGCAGGTGGATCTGTTACTTACACCTGCTGGAGCTTTGACGTTGCTCTGAGGAATGCCTTAGGTGCCTTTGATGAATACAGCATATTCAGGCTCAACCCCCCTGCAGCCCAGGTAGGAGATCTCTGGGGAATAGCTTTCCTTTAATCCTGCCACATTGCCTTTGAGGAGAAGCCGTCAGTAGGATTTGTGTGTATTGGAACAGTAATCTCGGCAGCGCACCTGTGCGCCTGGCTGATCGTGACAGGAGTCTCGGGCTCCGAGTACAGAGGCTCTCGGCTCACAGAATGACCCCATATGACAGTTTCCTGAGCAGGGGTAAATTGATAATAATAATTCCTTACATTTATATAGCGCTTTTCTGGACACTCCACTCAAAACGGTTTACAGGGCATGGGGATCCCCTCCACCACCACCAGTGTGCGGCCCCACTTGGATGATGCTCCAGTACTCTCCCCACACACCAGCTCTCACTGGGGAGGAGAGCAGAGTGATGGAGCCAGTTCAGAGAGGGGGGTTATTAGGAGGCCATGATGGGTAAGGGCCAATGGAAAATTTGGCCAGGACACCAGGGTAACACCCCTACTCTTTTCGAGAAACAACCTGGGATTTTTAATGACCACAGAGAGTTGGGACTACAGGGTGAGCGCCCCCTACTGGCCCCTCTAATACCTCTTCCAGCAGCAACCTTAGTTTTTCCCAGGAGGTCTCCCATCCAGGTCCTGACCAGGCTCACGCCTGCTGAGCTGCATTGGGCTGCCAGCTGTGAGCTGAGGGAGATCGGCGAAGTGGGTCCTGTGGGTTAACCATACATCCCCCTGTGGTCTGTATCATAAGTGGTAACACCTCACTGTGCTTCACTACTTTTGACCCTGTTTCTACCATGGTACGTGACGGTAAAGGTGTTTTCCCTGTGCAGGGCTGGAGGAAGCTGGATCTCGGTGATGGCAATCTCTCTCTCTCTCTCTCTGCTGTGATCCACAGGCTCGCTTCTCCTACTTGCGCGTGAAGTACCTCTTCTTCTCCTGGCTGGCGGTGTTCGTCGGCAGCTGGGTGGTGTACGTCCAGTACTCGGCCTACACGGAGCTGTGCAGAGGCCACGACTGCAAGCGCACCATTGTACGTAGCCTGTCTGTCCCTGCGGGGCTGGGGGGGTGTTGGGGGGCAAGGGAAGGCCTACAGACCAAGGACAGGTAGTTTCCAGCTCGAATGCGCAGATCACAGGGTGCACTGTACCTGTAGATTGCACATGCTGCACTGTTCAGAAGATTAGGACACTATTAGCAGATTACTTCCAGCACGTCGATACAGACGTCAGAACGAGCATGTCCCATTAACCCATCAGCGAGATCTACAGATGACCATGCATTGCGGTCTGAACTCCCATTTCAGCCATCTGCTGCCTGTGAAGAATTGCAGGCGATAGTCTATTATTATACTCTTTAACCCTCTAGTTTAATTTAGACTAATATCTCAAGAGATTTTAAAGCAGGAGAGTTCGTGTTTCTTTCAAGGCCGAGAAGCATTCTGGGTTTTACTTTTACTTGTCTTCTTTTACAAATGATGTCAGGGGTACAAAAGTCTGTCTAGTTTTTTTAGCTGATTTGTTGCATGAATATGTCTGTACCCACTGTCAGTGTAATGAAATCACCGCCAGAATGCACCAGTCCGGTGGTGAGACAGGCTTTGGAAAGCCCTTTCATGACTTTGATATAGTACAGTTTGAGACTCATTGGTCACACACACAATTGTCACCATTTTCTCAAGTGTTTTGAGAGAAATGCGTTCCTGTACTGAAAAGGGCTGGTGCACTTCTGAAGCCTGTGAAGTTTCACTGGTGTGTTTCGTGCCAGCATCGACTCTAAACCTGCCAGCAGGGTCACTGTGAGTCTTTAGGTCTTGTACTAGACTGGCAGGACTTCACTGAATAGGGAACTCAGCTCATACAGTCTGTTTTATATGCTGAGAGCATGGAGCACGAACACAGCAGAGCTCATAAAAACATGTGATTCATCAGCTCAGCCTGTCAGCCTCTTCTGGCAGTTACTTCACGGTGAGAATCTGTTTGTGCTCAGGAGGGACATTCTTGTCCACTTCTGGGTGTAGGTCGAAGTAGTTTTTGTGAATTCTTCAATTACTTCATTTTTTTCTTGACCAAACGGTTCCTGGAGTGGATGACTGTCTGTTGAACTTTTACACACTTAGATATCGGTTTTGTATCTTCATCAGTTCACAGGAACGTCTCATCCACCAGTGGATCACATGTGTTTGAGGGTGTTTAGGAAATGTTTAGCTAGTAGGCTATTGCTCCACTCTCAGTTTTCTTACGTTGTTTGGAAAAAAAAAAACAGTTTCTCTTAGTGGCGACGTCCTGTTTCTATGTCATGGTCATCTGGATTTTGTGGGAGTAACTTGTCATTTCCAAGCTGACAGGATGGCTGGGAGATTCCCGTCTCTCCTCTCTCTGCGGCTGTTCTGTTTCTCGCTCGGTGGCGGAGCCAGGGCGATATAAAAAGACCAGTTTCTGTTCAGAACGGCTCAGTTTCCCAGACCAAATTGCTGCCGTGTTCAGCAGTGCGTGCTCTACCTGGAAGTGAGCTGAACGATTTAATTGGTGACAAAGCAGGAAGGAGTTGCACTGGCCCATTCAGCGGCTGGTGTTTCTTACTTCCTCCAGTGTGTGTTTGCGTTTCATGTGCCCTGAAATAAAACTGAAAGAGATCAAAAAAAAAAAATCCTCCCGAGAGACTTAAAGCTGCTCAAGAAAAAGAAAATTGTCAGTCTTTAATTTCTAGGTCTCCAGGTGCTTCAGCCCAGGAGCATGGCCGTGATGATTATGATCAAAATGTTTTAGAGCTTTTCCTTCTTAATTCTTTTTTACTGTGTGCCTCGAGCTGTATGAGCATGTTATTCAATTCAATATCGCAACTTAGTGAGAAAGAACAGAAATCAGATTGTCTGATAAAGCACTTTGTCAGCACAGTTGTCATTGTTTGGGTTAGAAAGAGATAAGACTGAAAAGCTAATGGAGTTGTGTGTGCCAGTATCTTCAGGGCTTGAAAGCAGTGCATTAAGTGTCCTTCAGCCTTGCCTGGAGAATGTGTTAAGACACAGAGCCCTCTGCTGGAGAATGTGAAGAAATCTGAGTTGCAATGTGACTGTCCTGTGTCCGAATTTCCCTTCTTCTCCGCTTGCTGAGGGCCCGATAACTTCTTGTTATGCATGTCAAGGTCTGTCATATCTGAGTTCCAGCGGATGAAAGCTGCAAATCGACAAAATGAATTTCCATCGCCGCAAAAAAATCTATAGTTTTATCTTGGGTAAACTGACAGTTGTTTTAGGCATGGGATCGGTCGTGACAGATTTCACAGGACGTGGCGACACTGGGTCTTGATCCCTGCAGTGTGTTTTGGGGTGGAAGCCGCAAGGTGTTAAAACGGGCCGTCTTGTGTGTGTCAGTGTGATAGATACAGGAAGGGCGTGATCGACGGCTCGGCCTGCAGCAGCCTGTGCGATAAGGAAACGCTGTACCTGGGGAAGTGTCTCTCGGCCAAGCCCAACAACCAGGTGAGGGTCTCCGCAGTCAACACAGCACCAGCGCCAGCGCATTTCCACTGTCCTTCGACACGTCACAGGTCTGTTTCCCAGCCCTAGTCCTGCAGTAGTCCTGCGTCTCCTGGGGTTCTGTCCAGCTGAGCTCATGGGACCCTTAATTAAACCAGATAATCAAAGTAAGCTGTAATGCTTTCACTTTCGGACGTCTCATTTCAGTTAGTCATTTCCAGGAGCTGAGCAGAATCCTGATTCAGCTCGGTTTAAAACTGTTGCTCCTTAACGGCTTCCCAGACAGCTCTCCTTATGATCTGATGATGTGCAGACACAGGTGGGGGTGACACTGAAACACTGTCATGGTCAGTGCCGTAAGCGTGGCTTCAGCCTGAGTCAGAGGGCAGCTGGGCAGCTGGGCAGCTGAACCCAGCACCTCACACGGCTGTCTGGCTGCTTCTGCTTCCTCAGCTTGTCCCACTCCTTAAGGACCGAAAGGGAGGAAAGTCTAAGACTGTGATGATCCAAGAGAGGTACAGTTGGAATGAAAACTGAAACACTGATCTAAAAATGTTTTAAAATGTAAACCACATTTAAAAGCATCCTAGGAGAATGAGCCAGGTTGATTTTAGTAGACAGAGATTGTGCCTAATTAAGCTGCTGGATTTCTTTGAGCAAGTAACTAGTGCTGTGGGTAACGTTCATTATCATTATGATATATGTGGGCTTGCAGTAGGCTGGTACACACCAAAGGACTGATCCTTCCACTATAAGCTACAAGAACCCAAGGAAACACGCTCATGGATGAAGAACTGATTATCAGCAGAAGAACAGAGAGAAACCAGACGTTTTCCTGGCCTACAGGAAATGTCATACTCAATAAGGGAGCTGAATTTACTTGGAGACCTTTCAGAAGAGCTCAGATTTTGCCAGCGCTCATTGAGGTCTGGATGTAATTCTACTGACCTTGTAAACAGGATTGTGTAGCTGTCGCATGGTGGATGTGTTAAAAACAATGAATCTGGAATTGTTCTGATCCAGTTTCTGATTGACTGCACATCCCAGCACACATCTGCAGTTTCTGTAGGTGTAAACACATGTTTGTATGCATTCTCCACGCCATCTGAACCTGACCATCCAGGATATGACCTGATCTTCTAGCTGCTATGGGGGTATTTGCTTTTATAGGATCCTGGAGAAGACGTCTCAGTGACGTTCCTCAATCCGCCAAGGGGGTGAAAAGAGAACCCCTGCGCTCATCTGTCTGTGAATGTGGTTCATTTTCCAGAGAAGGCATGGAGGATTTTCTTGGATTTCTTCTGAAAATAAACAATGAATCACACTGGCAGGGCGTGTCAAAGTCTCCAGTGCTTACAGATCAAACTGCGTGAAGCCCGGCAGTAGTTTTGTGTTGCACTTCTCTCTCTCCCCTCTCCAGCCCCCTGCCTGGGGCGCGAGACCAGCAGGAGCACAGCTGGTCTGGGCCGGCTCCTCCACAGTGGAGGTCATCATCTGCAGGAGTCTGGACAGTCCTCTGCTCTCGTCGTGTCATTTCCCTTCCTCCTGCTGCAGGCCTTGCGCAGTCTGTCTGCCAGCCGGATTCCTGCCTCTCTCTGCCCGAGAGAAGGCGCCAGGCCAGACACAAACCTCCCCTTTTCAGGAAACCAGGACTACACAGAGTGCACTGTGAATGAAAGGCTGTTGAAGTTCTAAATAAAATAAGAGCCGCAAAATGACGGTCCTACAACTTGGCATGTTGTTGGAACATCAGAAAGGTTATATACCAGGGGAGACCGTTTGGCCCGTGTGGCCTGTGTGGTCCTTGGTAGTTGATTCCCAGGGTCTCACCTTTTCTGAGAGACTTTAATCTAAACATACCTGTGTGTCCATTACAACTGTTGCTTGTTCAAAGAACTCTTTTAAGATTTAGTTCAGCCTTTTCTAAAAACCATGTTGAGTATCTGCTTGGGTTTCTATTTCTAAATAAACGAGAGTTTAATTATGTTCCAGTTACAGTTTCAATAACCTTACATGTAACACAATACTTAAGACTCGCATATCTGCAGTCCCTTTTCTCGAATGGGTGCTACGTTAGCAGGACTCAGTCCTTGGGTAGTGAGTGCCCTTGACTTGACCTGTACTTCAGAGGCGTACAGCACTGCTCTCACAGCGTGGGGAGGCCAGCAGCCTCTGCCCCAGCTGTAAGCAGGACCTACAGGAGGGAGGAGAGTGCGTTGCGCTGCGCGTCACCGGTGTGTGCCAGAGGGGGCGCTCACACCTGGCTCAGGTGGACTCTGCTCTTTCCTAGGTGTACATCGGGAGCTGGGGAGACTTAGAAGGTGTGGTAAAATGTCAGCTGGAGGAGGTCCTTCGTTATGACCTGGGGTCAGAGATGGAGCCCAGGAAAGAGGCCGTGCTGTTCGACAAGCCCACCCGGGGGACGTCAGTGGAGAAGTTCAAAGAGATGGTCTTCAGCCTTTTAAAGGTGCCAGTCCCACCCCTGTTGAAATGGTCCTGTTTACTGGGCACGATGTGCAATTACACAGGGTGTTTCCAAAATGGCAGAACCCCCTTTTCGTTAGCTGAAGGTCTTGGGTGCATGCTATATAAAAGCGTGCTTCAAGAAAAGCTCTGCTGTAGCGAGATAACTAGATCATTTTACTAAGGGGGTGTAAAGAGACCCTCCACGCCCATCTGTCGGTGAATGTGGTTAGTTTTCCAGATAAGGCACGGAGAATCTTCTTGGGATTTCTTCTGAGAGTAAACGATTAATTACCACTGGCAGCGTGCGTTGAAGTCCCCAACGCTTACCAATCAAGCTGCGCTAAGCTCCAGCAGTATTTCTGTGCTGCGTGCTGCAATGTACGAGTGGAGGTGGGAGCTGAGGCTGTTTTCTCTCCCCCCCCCCCCCTGCTGCCCAGGCGAAGGTGGGCGACCAGGCGAACCTGCTGGATCTGGCGAGCCTGGTGCTGGCGGTGGCCGACGGGAACAAGGACGGCCACATCTCCCTGGCAGAGGCCAAGTCCACCTGGGCACTGCTGCAGCTGAACGAGTTCCTGCTGATGGTGACGCTGCAGGACAAGGAGCACACCCCCAAGCTCCTGGGCTTCTGCGGGGACCTGTACGTGATGGAGAAGGTGCAGTACACCTCCTTGTACGGCATCAGCGTCCCCTGGCTGGTGGAGCTGTGGATCCCCGCGGGCCTGCGCCGCAGCATGGACCAGTGGTTCACCCCCTCCTGGCCCCGGAAGGCCAAGATCTCCATCGGGCTGCTGGAGTTCGTGGAGGACATCTTCCACGGCACCTTCGGGAACTTCCTGGTGTGCGACATGAGTGCCGGCAGCTTCGGCTACAACGACAAGCACGACCTGAAGGTGGTGGACATGCGCAAGGTGGTGCCGGAGGCGGCCTTCCGGGAGCTCATCCGGGACCGGCGCTGCGAGGCCGACGAGGACTGCGTCTACGGCGCCGACTGCCGCACCACCTGCGACCAGACGAAGAAGCGCTGCACCGCGGAGGTGACCCGCCCCAACCTGGCCAAGGCCTGCCAGTCCCTGAAGGACTACCTCCTGCGGGGGGCGCCCTCCGAGATCCGCGAGGAGCTGGAGAAGCAGCTGTACTCCTGCATCGCCCTGCGCGGCTCCGCGGACCAGATGGAGATGGAGCACTCCCTCATACTGAACAACTTGAAAACGCTGCTGTGGAAGAAGATATCCCACACGAAAGACTCCTAGAGCCCTGCCGGGCCGGGCCGGGCCAGGCCAGGCCTCTGCCCCGCCCCCCGAGCCTCTCAGAACTCGGCCCGAGCTCAGCGGCCGCCGAAGAAGGTGGCGGACCAGCTGGGAAAAACGCGAGTGAGCCTTTGTTTCGTTTGTGTACTGTGTACATTGGGAATCTGGTACTGTACTTCTGAGACAATTTTGACTGGTTATTTTACTTTGTTGATCATCTGTGCCATAAAGATGAGAGCTTGCCGCGACAAGGGGGCTGGAGAAAGAGGGAGGCGGGGTGCCTACAGAAGAAACACGGGCGAGCTGAAATGTTCTTAAATCCACTACATACCGCAGTAGGATGTTTACCACTTCTGAAGGAAGTTCATGAATTACAGCATTTTGGTGCTGCCGTTGCCTCACTCATTAAATCTTCATGTTTCTTGCGAGTACGTCGTTATCTGTAATGTTTCAAGATTTGTTTTTTTACATCAAAGAAAAACCACTATTTACTTCATTCTGTGAAAGCCATTGCTGCTGTTTCCGAATGAATTGCTACATCCAGAAAATAAATCTTGTCTGAGGAAATGAAATTAAAAGTTAGCATGATGAATTTGCACATTAAAGAAAAGTACAAAATACAAACTGGTGTGTTCTTACCATGTCTGTAAGGAATACAAAAAAAAAAGCAGGTACAGTGAGCCTTGCAGAAAATCTGTGATGAAAGACCCAGTTCAGCAAGATGAAATTGTGACCTACTTTTTGAAGATTTAAAAGAAGCAGTCCCCTCTGCAAAGACATTGTTCTCCTTTAAAACTAACTTTCCTGCAGCTCTCTTCCAGTGATGTTCCAACTCCAGTGCTGTTTATTTGCATTTGACTGTTGTAACAGTGAAAGGTCTGTGTGAGTTCTAACAGGGCCAGACTTCTGTATGTATATCTTACACAGGGATAGTGTTCAGTGTTTGCTTGATCGTTTGGTTTGCCCTCTACTCTGGAAAGTCAGATTTATTTTTACGAGAGATAGGATCAGCCTACTTCCCAGGGAAAGTAACAGCAGCCTGAGCAGGAGGCTCGTCTCACACCCAGTTTTCCCTCACTCCTTGGTAAATGACTGGTGAAACACTGCGCTGGGATTCTGCACAATAGTTGTGGTGCTTCCCCTCCATCAGCTGGAGAACATCCAGGCAGACCCCCACCATGCAGCAGACTTGGGAGACAGGGAGCCATGAGTAGCAGAGGAGGAATTTTGTCACATTTAAGTTTGAAATCTCCCCCAAGTAGACCGCTGCTCTGTGATATTAATAATCCACGTGAGCTGGCAACAGATTCGCAACAGTACTTTTTTCCAAGTCACTGACAGCTCACACCTGTGAGGGCAGAAAGGCACCCTGGGAATAAAGACACGCATGCTTCCGGACATTGTATAAACACTGCTGCTTCGTGCCTGGAGTCAGGCACCGCAGTGCTCGCTGACCACCACCAAGAATGGCTTCACAGAGGCCACATATAAGCCATTTTAAGACCTTTGCAGGAATTTCCCTGATCCAGAATCAGGAACCTGTGGCACAACAGTGCCACCTAGCCATTGAACTCAAAATAACTTGTTGAATAAACTGCAGGGCAACTTACGTAGGCACTGCTTGTGGGGATGGCATGTTCAGTTTTTCTTCAAAAAGTCAAAATTGTGGGATACAGAAGTGCCTTTCACATTTTTTTTTCTGCTGCAATATTGCCCAAATGGAGGTAGGCGGTCTTAAAAAAAAGCGTGAAAACTTCCTCTTGACTATTGGATGATTCATAATTTGTAGCCCCCTTTTTAAAATGGACTCATGAAAACAGAAGCTGCTATTCCCTTCATACTTCTGTATTCAATGGTGTTCTTTAGCCACACTTTTGTACTGTTTTTCCTGTTTAAAGTGCTTGTTGTCAAAAGACTGGTCAACCCTGAGGCCCGTGTTAACAGAAGTGCAGTTTCCCAGGCAGGCAGAGAAAAACGGTTTTATAATGGAAAAGAGCACCGTTCACATACATGATGCATCAGCAAGCCCCTGGCTCTTTCTTATGTTCTAAACAAGGAGGACAACAAGGCCAACTTCTAGCATAGCGTAGAATTTAAGTCAAGGAATATTAAAATTTGTGCAGTGCACTTCCCTTTAGAATCGGGTACAGAATTTGGAGGTAACAGTCTCTCTGGCGTCAGGACAGGAAAGAGAAACCAGACCCATTCCGCCGGTTAACGGGGTCCCACGCTCAACAGGCTGAAGGAACTGAGTCTCTTTAGTCTTGGACAGAAGAAACCAAGGGGACACAAGAGTCTTGAGCCAAGCCGGTGGATTTCTTCCGAGTAAACTCGTGAGGACAATCGAAAGTGGGATGTGGAAGTATATGTAAAAGAGTTCTTTACACTAACAGTTGTGGGATTGTGGAACAAACCACCCCAGCTGAGTTGGCCTAACCTGCTAGCGCACCCTCTCTCATGAAATGGCCACAAGAGATCCACAGGCACTTAGCTTCTAACAACCTCGAAGGGCCCAACTGCGACTTCTCGTTAGTGACCTTTCGCAAGTACTGGCCCATAACCCAAGTTAGTGGGATTTAGTTTTTCCTCCTTTTCCAGCCATCAACACCTCATTTGAGCTAAACGCACTGCAAGAACACAGTCCTCGTCAAGTCCAAGTACAGAGGAACGAAGAAACAAGACGACTCTAAGAAAAGCACCGTGCACCCGTGCTTGTGCTGTAGAAATTTAATGAGCACAAATGCAATCACTCCACAAACCCACGCGTCTTTTTGAAATTGTTTATTAAATCAAAAGACGCATTGTGCCGTGGGTAGTAGCAGAGGCCACCTCTTTAGCTGTCGGCTGCAGCCTGTTCCTGTGCTCGGAGGAAGCTGGCCTTCTTCTGAGCGACACGGTCCTTTCTCTGAGCCAGAGACATCTTGGCACGGTTCCACCTGTAACAGCACACGCAAATTAGCACGCAGCACGGTTACACCTTCACAAGAGCTCACATTCATGGCTGAAGATTGCCAGCAATGGGATCAAGTTCGGGTGAATTTAGACCAACGTGTATACACTTGCAAGCACCATGCATAACCAAATTTGAAATGTCTCTCAATGACAGCTTTGTCAGTGACATATGGGCTTCCAGGATCAACCCACACAACAGAAAGCATTTAATTCAGATGCAGTGGCTGATGTTCCTTTGAGGAAGAGACGATCCTTCTTTGCAAAACTGTTGAAACCCAGATGCACCAATTTATAAATCCACCTTTCAGGTAAACAAGGCAAGACTAAGGAAAAGAAAGTGCATGAATGAAGCACTGACGATGCTTGCGACAGATTTTGGGCCGCCATTTGGAGCCCTGTTACTATTCTTCTGTCTAGAAAGTTGTAGATTTGTATCTCAAACAGGCCACTGTTGTTCACCCACGCCGAGCCAATAAAACAGCCAGCTGTATAAATGGGTGCAAAAACAAATCGCTTTAGATAAAAGCATCCAATATAGGAAGCTTCCTTCATATATTATATTGTTTTTATTAAAAGTGGCTTTCAAACACGACTCGTGTGCCGAGACAGCAGGCAGGGCTGCAGGACGCCTCAGGCACGCCTCGGTGAAAGAACTGCTGTAAGAAAAGAGACCTACCTCTTCTTCTTGACTTCTTTTGTGGGCTTCTTTTCGTGGACAGGATTCTCTCGGATAGTAGCGTGAGCCTTTTTGTACATCTCCTCCATCTGCAGGAATCAAAGACCGACCACCTGAGCTCTCACATTCACAAGACACCCTAGAGCACTTGCCGTGGCTCAACCGCAACTTTGTGACAGGTTTCACCCTCATTTCCAAACACACAGGAACAGAGTAATGAAGCCCAAAGGGCTGTACGGTCAGCAGCCGTCTAGAATCATACAGCTGTTGCAGAAAAAATAACATCTGCCGGCTGATTTGCACATGTGCTGCTGTGCTTCAATCAAACCTACCCAACTCACTAAAGAAACCATCAGCTGTTCTATTTTCCCGTGCAAGATACTGACCCTTCTTACATGGCACAGCAGAAAATAACCTCTACACAACTCAAACATGGTAACGCTATGTTAGGTAATTCAATTAGGTACAGCTCCCACTTTTTTAGCAGCACTACAAAAATGGACATTTGCTAGGTGCAGTCTTTTCCTACCAATCCTGTACAGACTAAACAGAACAGTTTCAATGCAACAAAGCTCAGAAGATCAAGCAGAGCCCATAGCCTACTCTGCAAGTCCCTGTAGTGCTGTGTAGAAAAGAAAATACTACCTGCTAATTACTGCCTACAAACAGCAAGTTGCGCGCATTGATAACTGACCAACAAAAATCAACAAAAACTATGTCCCAGCATAGCTTTATCCAGCGACATAGCTGCTCTCAGCCCCGTCTTGAAAAGCTCACATCACAAATGCAAACCAAGGACCAACTACAGTTCGCTCAGTGTGCAAGAGGTCATCATCAAGCAGCTGTGTGCATTCCAACCATCCTACACCACAACAAATCTCTCTTCCTGCTCGTCTCCCCAAGCCAGAGAGGTTTCCCTCTGTAGAGGCGGCTACGGGCTCCAGCTGCTCTTACTGCGTCTGCAGTCACGCCGTTCTTGATGAACCGAGAGAACTGCTTCTTGTACGCTTCCTCGTCCTCCTCCATCAGCAAGCGCATGTACTCCGCCACGTTCTGGCCCATGATGTGCTTGCGGTGGACCTCTGCGTTGAACTCCTTGCTCTCCGAGTCGTAGCCAGGGAAACGCTTGGTGCTGGAGACACACGACAGACCCACAAGTCAGAGGCGCAGGTCAAGACAGCCACAGCATGGACAAATTCAGGATTTCTGTCTTTACACTATCAGTTCAAGAGAAACTTGTAGAGCAGAACCTACTTTTCAACAATATGTAGCCCAGTTTGCATGCAGCTCTACTGAACACCCAAACATGATTTCCAACTAACTCTGCTGCACATGTGACAAAGACATTGACCAAAACAGGGGCCAAGCAGGACACTGAACATCTCCCCTGCACACCAAGAAGGTCCCAGCCCAAGGCAGCTACCTGTGGGGGATGGACAGCCCTCCGTCCACAGCGCCCTTCAGAGCACCGAACACTTTGTTGCCGGTTGTGGTCCTGGCCAGGCCAGCGTCCAGGTAGCAGGTGAACGCCCCCGGCTGGTCGTCGATGCTCTCCACATTGTACTCGTCCCCAGTCACCTCAACCTGACCCTCGTACACCTTGTCCAGGCCAAACTTGGTCAGCAGCTGCAGGGAGAGCATTTGAGATTTTTGAGATACAAGCGCAGACCGACCTGGGCAGTGAGTAACCTACAGCACTGAGCATAAGGGTAGGGCCGTTAAACCCAGTATCCTGCCTAAACACCACTTTCTGCCTGATGAATCTGGCGCCCCTCAGGTTCCCTCTTACCTGCTGAAGCAGTTTCACTCCTCCCCCTGATCTGCTGTATGAAGACCTGCTGTTGCTTCCGAGAAGGATGTGCACCCTCCTATATAAGGCTCTTCATACAAATGCACCTAAAACTGCCACTACAAAACACCCCCAGTTGGAAGGCCCTCTTGCTTTTAAACTAGGCATTGCTCTACCAATGAAGCAGTAAACAGTTAGGCAGTACTTATATAAGCACACTGAACTTACTTGACACGCACCAAGGCCAACGAGAATACTATGGAAGCAGCTTTTTAAGATCACTTTATTGGCCATATACAATTTCTTGCAATAGGAATTTTGTCTTTTCACATACCCCAGCTTGCTCTCCATGAGACACAGGGAGAGAAACTGGGAGTCAGAGCGCAGGGTCAGCCATTTATACGGCGCCCCTGGAGCAGCTGGGGTGAAGGGCCTTGCTCAGGGGCCCAACAGAGTAGGATTCTTCAGCCAGCTGCAGGATTTGAACCGGCAACCTTCCAGCCACAGGCGCAGATCCTGAGCCACAGAGCCACCTCCGCAAACAGCTAATGGGTGCATTCCTACGTACAAAATGACAACCCCTCGCAGTCTCCCAACGCTTCACTCTTCTACCAAGTGGCGTGACAAAGACGGACTGAAGACTGCAGGGTACGATCTAGGAAACATCCACACGGATCACACTGCGACCACTGTCGTGCTGGACGAACACATCCCTACGCAGCAGAACTGCCACCCAGACCTGAACACCACGTCCACGCCGAGGACAGTGTCCAACTGCAGACAGCCCAGCCCCTGCGAGCTCAGCCCCCCAGTGCCGCCCGGCCACAGCCTTACCCTGCGGGCCAGCAGCAGCCCAGTGCAGTAGGCCGCAGCGTAGTTCGTCAAGCCCACGGTGACACCGTACTTGGGCAGCTCGTGGGAGTAGGCAGCGCAGACGATCATATCCCCCTCAATCTTGGCGTAGGCGATCTGGGGAGAGAGCAGGCCCCAGTGTCAGCCAGGCAGAGACACACGCAGCAGGCCGGGACAGGGCAGGGCAGGGCAGGGGGGGGCAGCTCACCTGGCAGATGATGTCCCTGTTGGTGAAGCGGACGATCATCCTGTACTTGGGCGTGTTGTACTTGTTCTTGTCCTGCACCACCAGGCGCTTGCGGGCATAGTAGTCCGTCTTCCCCTCTGAAAGGAACCACACGCGTTAACAGCCAAGACAGCACTCCCGACGGGCGGCCACGCACAGCACAGCAGTGAAATCGCCGCCCAAGACCAAGCGAGCGACACTTGAGCTCAGCCGCACCGCGGAGCGGCCATGTCAGCGGAAACTCCGGGGGGCGACCCGGCGATGCTGGCGGGGACGGCGGCACCCCTTACCTCTCCTCCTGCGGAATTTCACCTGGTACCTCTTGAAGTAAGACTTATTCTTAACTACTTTGACGAAGCCCTGCAAAGACCAGAAGAAAAACGCCGTGGGTGAGTGCGCCCCTGGGCTCGGGGAAGCAGCAGCACCAGCAAGCTGGGCATGACAGGAACAGGGAGCCCGGACTCCGACACCGCAGCATCTCGGCGGAAAACTAAACTGATCAACGATACTACGCAAGCAGGATTCACGGCAGTTACTGCAAAGGGTAACCCTTTAAGGCCTGGGATCAATTCACTTTGACGACGGAAACAACTTCATAATATGGGGATGGCTTCTAATTCAAAGTCACTAGACTTTCGAGAACACGCAAGAGATATCTGCTGCTCGTCAGATCTAAAATTACAAGTAAACTTTTACCAGGCGTCAGTGTGTAAAGGCACAGGAAGACCTCCTGACATTACAAGTCCAGAATCGCAAACAGCAGCCATTAGGCCACGTTGGAGCCAGCCCCGGCGAAACTCGCTGGGACGCAATCTAACATCATCCAATCCCATCCAAAATTATTTTCACGCAGGAAACGGCACAACACATACAGCAGCAGTCTTATGTATTGATATAGGTGCGTATTGTGCTGATGTACTGACCATTTTGTAGTCTTTTTGACCTCCGTTAGCCGGGAGACGGGAGTCTAAAGACTGGGGTTTAGACTCCGCTGCACTGGGAAAAGAACGAGCCCACTGCGCATGTTCCGTAAATAGTGTCGCGAAGCACTGACACGCGCGGCTGACTGATGCGAGGCCGGCCGTGGTGCTGCCCTCTGTGGCCGGGAGGAGTCATTACACGCAGGGGGACTGCGTGCACGATTTACATCGACAATCTGGCGGAGGCTGATGGTCTCAAAATATTCAGCAGAGTCAACTGTCCGACGCCTCGTCCCACAGACATGACAGCGGTAAGTCTCTTACAGGCAAGTCACAGAGGAGGTATTTTCGCAGATATTGCTTGTTTAGTTATGAACAGCCCAGTGGTCCAAGAGCTGTGTCGAGCCCTTTCTTGAATTAGCTCACAGTTAATTCTTGCATGACAACTTTTCAGTATTACTGGGGGGTCCCAGACTGCAGTCTCCCAGCCCACTCTGTGGGAAAACTTTACTACAGCAACGTTGTCAGTGCTTTAATTGATCGTTAACAGTCAATGTGATGTGTTACACGTTGTGTTTTTTCTCTCTACTTTTCAGCGTGGAAAGACCCCGATTTCTCTGTGTTTTTCACTACATTCTTAACAATCGAGGTGCTGCAGTCACTCGAGGAAGCACGGAAAGGGCTCTCAAAGAAGAGCAGGTGTTTCCGATTTGTGGTCCAACCAGAAAAGACAATTAAACAATTAGTCTCATTATTCTCTCATTAGGATTTTTCTCACGGTCTTTTATCCTTGATTACTCAACATTCCCTTCGTGAATGGCAGTTAGCTCGGAAAACACTTTGGAGACTGGTTACAGGAATTATGGTTACGCAGTTAATGAAAAATGGGGACGACTATGTAACTGACAGCCAGGGTAAACCATCAATCAGAAGACAATTCACCCAGCGCGACACGACGATGTTTTTACATCAGACTTCTTAGAAGTCTGCTTGCACGGAAATACAAACTATCGTCTTGTCCAGCAGCGCCACCTACTGATACAGCTGCGCAGTCCGCCCGTGCGCAGGGGAATGTAAATACCACTGGACGATTTTTAAACTGTCAGACCGATGCAATTTGTTTATGCCAGCTAGAATAAAAAAAAAAATAATCATGCTTTTCTGTCAATTTGTCGTTGAACTGTTGTACATCTTGATCACTCCTGAATGACAGAAGGCCCAGCCTCACACACCACACCTGCTCCTGAGTCCACCCTGGAGCGATCGCCTGTCCATCTCAGGGCACACTCTCACACCGGGGCCGGCCTTCCCAGACGTTAGCCTATCAGTGTGCCTGTGGACCGTGGGAGTAACCTGGACCGCCCGGAGGACAACCCACGCACACGCAGGAAGAACACACAAACTCCACACAGACAGCACCCCAGATGCTGACCCCAGTGCTGCCGATCTTTGTGAAGATCTCTGGGATCCAGTGGGAATGGGAGGAACGTATAATTATTACTTATCCACCCAACTGTTTTCTGGGATTGAAATCCCCTTTCTGAAAGAAGTCATTCAACTGTGCATTATGCCTCAGGTCCTGTCGTCCCAGTGTTGAAGGACTTTGAGTGGTCTATCCATAGTTATTTCAAATAGCACCCTAAATGTATCTTATTTGTTCTGCTCCCACATTATCGTCCAGTTGTCCAGGTGACAGCATGACCAAGCCTTTCAGCAGTCACTGCATTTAACCTTTCATGGAGAAAAAACAACTGGAGTCACAGAAACCAGGTATCTTTCCTGAGGGCTTTAAGGAACACTACCATCAGTGTTTTTGAAACTGTTTTTATTCCTGTGGCCTTCCTTCTAGTTGCCAGAGCAGCTGACAGGCCTGCTAATCACTGAGGTCCGTCCTGAGCGCAGGGTTGTACAGGGTGGAGCTAATCATGAACCCAGCCGCGGCGCAGAGGCCACCCCAGGCTGCGGATGCTGTGTCATGCAAGCCTGGAGCAGGCAGCGCCATGGCCTAGAGACAGTCCCTGTGATATTCACTCCTGATCCTGGAGGATCGCCACGTCTCCTGGTTTTCTTCCCACCCTGGACTCTTAATGACTCCAGGTGAACCACCTGCGACCATGCCGGCCGTACACACTCCAGTCGAACAGGCCTCGGAGAGCTCCGCAGAGCCCCCCTCTGCTGTTTATATTCCCAGAGATGCCAGTGGCACAGCTCTTAAGACTCCTTAGGTGAGAACTTGAAATCTCAAGTTGGCCTTGCGCCAATCTGCTCGACCCACTGAGCTCCATAAACCTAATGGGGGTGGAAAATGGTGCCCCAGAGGTGTATATTCAGATGATCTGGGAGCATTACGGAGGGTCTGCCTCACTACTGTACAACTTAAACTGTTGTATTGTAGCCTATTGTAAGGTGCCCCATTGTTTTGTACTGTCGATTGGTCATGTCTGGCTGTGTGCAAGAATCACCAACAGAGGGCGCTATGACATTGACTCTTTTGCAGAGTTGGTAGAGCTATATTAGATTAGTATCAAGCACAGTACTGCAGTGTTACTATCATATTTGTATAGAATCAATTATCTTTACCTCAACCTCTTAAAGTTACACTTCATAGTTTTTAACAGCGCTGGACCCACCTGAAAACTTTAACCTGGTCAAGTTACATGGGCTGTCAGGTGGTTTTTAACTAACGAGTCTGTGTCTGCAAAGCCACCTAGCAACACAGCACAGCACCCCTGACGTCACACATCTTTCAACACTAACCTGGGAAACAAGATGATAGCAAATACAGTATATATGACAATAGCCAGCTTAGGTCTGGCACTTGCTGACAAAGAAAAAAGAAAATACAAAATAATTACACACTCCACCCCAGGTCTTTAATACCAGTCGAGAACAAATATTGTCTTGTTGGTCCTGAGATCTAATTATAAAGCCAGACATTTCTTGGCGTGATTTAGGAGAAGGGCTTAGCTCGGGGGTACAACAGCAGTGCCCCCATTTAGGACTGGAGTCCCCCGAAACTCTGGTGACTAGAGTCCACAGTCCTCACTGCTCTTCCACAAATGGAGTGACAAATATAAAAACCTTTCCAAAACACTGACAGGCATGTGGAAGTCTGTACTGGGAAAGTTAAATGAGATCAGATCACTTTATTGGCCATATACAATCTCTTGCATTGGGAATTTGTCTTTTCGCATACCCCAGCTTGCTCTCCACGAGACACACAGAGAAGCTGGGGGTCAGAGCACAGGGTCAGCCATTTATACAGCACCCCTGGAGCAGCTGGAGTAAAGGGCCTTGCTCAGGGGCCCAACAGAGTAGGATTCCTCTGCCGGCTGCGGGATGTGAACCGGCAGCCTTCCAGCCACAGGCACAGATCCTGAGCCACAGAGCCACCGCTCCGGTAGGAGATCTGTTTGACTTCTCAGCGTGCTGTACAAGAATAAGTCTTTTTGTTTTTTTTACCATAATGTTGCTGTTAGCCCCAAAACAGGCTGTTCCCCTCCACTTGCCAGGCGAGCGACACCATTCCTTACAGACACACGTGGCACAGACTTGAGCCGCCGAGCCCGGCTCGGACAGGGCAGTGCCAACAAGCATAGCGACCGGAGAAGCCCGAAGACACCCTGGCGACAGCACGATTTCATTAAAAAAAGAATATATTAATCGGTGCTATAATTGAATGTTCCGACTTAGCCCTGGATGCACCGAGGTCGTGCCCCGACAGCAGTGTCTCCCACCGGCCGTGCGCCGGGGGGCTGTGGGGCGTGACACCCCAGGTGCGCCGGGACAGGGCTGTCGGCCGGTCAGGCCCACCGGCTGTGACGCGCCCTGGGGACGCTTCGTCACGGGTCCGAAAAACCCACCGGCAGAGGTGTGTCCAGACAAAGCAGAGAGTGACTCGTCATGTGCATTCACAACGCACAGCTTCCGCGTCAAACTGGAAGAGTAGGTTTGGTGGCACACAGACACCCCACCCCCCCCCTCCTCCTCCTCCTCTCCCCTCTTTTCCCACGGGGTGGGCCGGCGGAGGCGACTGGTGTTCCGCCCGGGCTGAGCCGAGCCCCTGCCCCGTGTCGATAGCGAGCGACGCGCCGGAAGGCTCCCAGAGGCCGGGGGGTGAGTGTAGGTCGGGCTGTGCGCCGGGAGGAGGCGCCTCTCTAAGCCGCGTCCCTGCCCCTTTAACTGGGGCGCATGCCTGGTGCGGGTCTGCCTGCCTGCTGGAGCCGCTGGGCGCTCGGGTCGTGGAGCAGGAGGGGAGTCGGGCCGGCCGGAGTGTGGGGAAAAAAAAAACTCGCAAGCGGATCGGGGAGAGCAGGCGGCGGCGCTGGTGTGTGTGTGTGTGGGGAGGGGGAGCAGGCTTTGAACTTCGCTACCCTTCCGAGTACAGCAGCTGTGCGCTCCCGGGGCGGGGAGGCCAGGAGTATGGCTCTGCGCCGGGCGGAAAGTTAATATTTGAAAAGCGTGGGATTTGTACAACGCTTCCAAGGTAAGACGGGTTTGTTTTGGACATGCCTTCTTCTGTGGGTGTCGGGGCGGGCGGGGTGACACTGTTACTCTGAGAGAGAGAGAGACTCCCGTTGACGGGTGGGTGTTTTGTGTAGCTGGGATCACATATCCCCCAGAATACGCTGAAACGGAAAGACTCGTCTGTCGGGGCAGGCTGGTTTCGGGCACCCTGCCCCGGTGATGTAAGCTGCGGGGAATCCGGCTGGGCGCCTCGTTTCTGTCCCCCCCCCCCCGTCCCTGCGCCGGGGCCCCCGGCCGCACCAGTCCGAGACCCGCCGCTGCCGACGGGAGTGGGGGCGGACGACAGCCTCTGCCCTCCCCCGCTTCTGCTGCTGCTAGGCCGGGCTGCCACACTTTCCCCGGCTCGTCCAAGAGACGTGACATTTCGCCGGCCGTCTCGGCTGGGTTCAGCGCCGGCTGGGCGCATCGCCCCTTCTTCTCTGTGACTTCGCGGATACTTACACTTATGATTCCTACATATGTTGGAAAACAAAAGTCTCTGTGTGTGTGTGTGGTGGGGGGGTCTTCAGGAATCGGCCCAGAACTGCGCCTTGATCCAACAGGGGTGTTTACACACCTGTCTGTGTTTGTTGGCGCCTGGACACGTCTGTCTTTCCTCGGGAAGAGGAGACGGCACGGCGCTGTTTCGAGACGACAAACTGAAGTGTTTGTTTGTTTTTTTAAAAAACGGGGTTTAAGCAGCAGCAGCAGCAGTAGGGCTGCAGTCACCAGTCCAGACCAAGTTTGTTGGAGGCTCGGAGCTTCTCCGCGGCCGGTATGAACCCCAGCAGCGCTCCAGCCTGCGGGAAACAAGTCAAGCGAGTCCACTTGGCCTCGGGTCGCATTGCTCGTTCTTGGGGGTGAAAAAACAAACAATAAGACATGACTTATTTGAACAAGCCCGTCGATAGTTCGGACAGCGCTATTTTGAAGCAAATATCTACGTCACCACGTAACTACGTCAGGGATAGGTGACGTCATCTCAAAAACAAGTTGTGTGTGTGTCTGTTGGAGGACTGTTACAGACGGCGCAAATTCAGTGTAAAACCCTTAATAAATAAGTTCCTAGGCATATGGGTAGCCCTTGATAAATGACAAATTGCTAATTCTGTGTGAGTTTTTTTTGTGGGCATGGTCATACATTTTCCTTCCTTGTTATTCTGTCTGTAAACACGCACCTCACAGTCGCTGCAGTTGAAACTCGCAGCGCAAGAAACGAGGCGTTTCAGAGTGCGGCAGGAGGGGGCAGGCCTGGGGGCGCCGGCGGAACAGACGACTGGCGAAGCAAGGTTGCTGGAAATAAAAGGGCACCCTCCGGGCTTCTTTTGCCTCGCCGTGTGTTTCTGTAAAGGGTGCGTCTGTCAGGTTCGGTTTGGATGATCATGAAGTGGGGGCGCTCGCCTGGCGCAAGCCTCAAGTCCCACCTCCTCCGGGCGTTTGTCTCTCCTCTCCTTGTTCCCTGCTTCCCCTGTTGTTCTCTTTTCTTTGTCTCTTAACGTGACCTCGTATTGTGTTTCTGTAGTCCTCACTGATAATCATTAGCGCTCAACCTAACCTAGGTTACCTAAGGTCAACTTAACAATTGTTTCGGCTCCAGGGACCCCCAGACCTCAGCAAACATCCTCTTTGCTTTGAGGCTAGAAGTGTTTACTCTGCCAAATGTCACAAACCTTATCTAAAATCGAAGAGACGCTTCTCAGTCACCTAAAGCTGTAACAATAATATCTTTCTAGTTTTTCACCTTATCTTTTGTTTTTCTGGAACTGAAATATTTCTGCCTTTTGCAAGCACTGACCTGCTACATTCCTGGAAAGGCTGATAAATCCACGGTATTTGAGTGACCATTGAATAGTCTTTAGTAAGGGCTTCTCCGGCTTTGCATGCTGTCATACAGAGAGACTGCAGAGCACTCTGATGAGACAAGAGGCCGGTGCATTAAAACCTCCAGTAAGAACCGTCACTGATGTTTATCCGAAGCGACAGTTATTTTCCTCCTCTCAGTCAGCTGCTTCCCAGTCGGCGCTGGGCGGTGTTATCGCGGCGAAGCAGCTTGGCCAGGTGAGGAAGGCGTGGGGTAGACTCGCAGGACTCGTGGTCTGGGGAGCCATGCGGCCGAGGTCCAGCAGAGAGCCCTGGGCTGAGGCAGCAGCGCAGGAGCCCTGGGCTGAGGCAGCAGTGCAGGAGCCCTGGGCTGAGGCAGCAGTGCAGGAGCCCGCCCGCGTTGCCCCTGACGCGGGCGGCAGCGGAGCGTTGCCCTCATGGCTCTTGTGCTCGCTGCGTCGCCCTTGTCTGTGTCCCCAGGTGCCCGTGCTCCTAATGGGGGCTGCAGGGGCCCTGCATAATGACAGGGACAGCGCTACAGGGAGAGGGTTAGTGGTCAGTACTGTATTGCTCTCCTGACGCCCAGGGGGGTCGGCCTGGTGGTATCCCCGCATCGAGCGCGGCGCAGACAGAGGCCTGCATTCAGGCCCAGAAACTGGCTGTTTTTTGTTGTTTTCCTCCTCCTGTTCCTCTCTCTCACTTGGATGAGAGTGGATCCACTTACAGCGGGCTGGTGCTCAGTCGCAGTGTGTCAGGTTTCTGCTTGTCCTAATGAATTGCCGGGGAACATTTGATAGCCTCACTCGGCTCATCGCAGGTGGCTGAGAATGGAAGGTGTTGGCGAACGTCTTGTTTTTTTTTTTTTTGCTCCAGACAGATCAGATTAAATGGATTGGTTTGTTTCTCGGCCTTGAGCTGCAGTTTGTGTGTCTTTGGAGTCCCTACAGCGGGAGAAGAACAGGTCTTGGATCATCTCCTGGTTGCAGTCTCTCTGGTTTTGTTTCTTAGTTGTTTCTTTCCAGTAAAGGAAGAAAATGAAAGGGCGCTCAGTAGTGTGCTCAGTCAGTGGTATCTTCTCCATCAGTACAGGTCTTTTTTTCAATTGCAGAAAAAAAAATGGTTCAAAATCTAGATGATAAGTGAAGATAATTTCAGGTAAATGCAAAGATTAAACATTTCTAGGAGAACTCCAACTTCATGGGGGTCCTGATTGGCAGCAGTCGGACTGTGTTTTCTTTGGGTGATCATGAGTACTGGAAAGGCACACTGTTAAATCCTTCATTCCTGTATTGTCACCCCACAAGCTAAGACACTACTGACAAGGTTACTGTAGTGTTTCTGTCCATCGGCTCATCCAGCCAGTTTGGTAGTTAGTAGTTAATTGATCCAAGGAATTCTTCCAGCTGTTTATTGAAAGACACTCGTGTATCGGCTTCAGTAACATGGCTGGGTAGCTGGTTCAATACTTCCGGAGCTCTACGGGTGCAGAAGTTTCTCCTCCTCTCGGTTTTAAATGCATTTCCAAGCAGTCTCCACTGATGCCATTCTTGGCGTTTGTGTTGACGCTGATGAAGAAGCTGCTGTCGGTGTGGGGGGAATGGTGGTACTTCCTTGTACTCCACCCAAGCGTAGTTTGCTGCTCGATCAGTGTCAGGAGTCAGCGGGCAAACGAGAGGAGACGCTGACTTGGTTCATCAGCTGGTTGCCAAAACAGAAATACAGAATTGTATGTAGATTATTGAGTACTGCAGCCCGTTGTGAAATTTGAGCGTCTGAGAGGATGGGTTTTGCTTTGGGATAATGTGCTGTATCGGTATGCTTACTGTTCATTTGGCTCGGTGTGTTTCCTGGTTCACATTCTTCTTTGTAGGAGCTTGGTTAGCTTGTGTCACCTCTGCAAAAAAAAAAAAAATCTAGTGTCTCCAGTTACAGGAATAAGAAAAATCTTTGCTGTTGTAGGTTTTCACTCCCCGAGCTACAGAACACAGAATGTTTCTAAGTTTCATAGTTTCCTTCTCGTACAGTTTTGGTCACGGAAAGAAATCATTGCTTCAGGCTCTTGGCCAGGCGCCCAGTAGCATATCTTGTTGGTGTCTTCCTGGACCACTCCGTTCTGCCTTCACTGCCGTTAGTTTTCTGTAGTCAGCTAGGCCCAAGGTCTCCTCGTGTCTGGTGCACATGGGAGGTTTAATGTAGCCTTTTAGCCCTTACAAGCAGTTAGGTTTTCATTGGACTCTTGTAGATGTGAAGAACGGCTTGTTCTCCGGGACATTATGGCGTGATTCGCTGGATGCCATATCAGGAAAAAGTTTTTTTTTTCCGGAGCCATTATTAATTTCCTTTTAGCAAATGACCAGAGTCTTCTTTTCTTCACTTGCACCTCTGAACGTAACCGTGCCCAGTCCGTATGCCCGTGGTCTCCGTTCGGCCCGTGTGGCGACGAAGCTTTGACGCGCCTGTGCTGCTGTCTGAACGCCCCGGGACGCTGCAAACTTGTGTGTGAGCAGGCGCCAGTTATAAAGCCATCATACTTTCCTACTGAGGCAATAACCTCTTGGGAAACCTCTGGTGGGAAGAGCTGGGCTTACATCTGGACATGTAGGATCAGAAAAGCCTTCAGTTGAGGCGGTGTGTTTTATGACTCATTACCATCTGTAGGACGAGGTTCCCAGTGGCAGGACTGGCCCGGCTCATCCCTGCGGGGAACGTGAGAACAGATACAAACGAGAAGCAGCCGCCCGGCCCTTCAGTAACACGGCTCGGAAGCTCGTTCTGGACTTCTCTGTGGGTGTCTCCTGTTCTTGCTTTTTAAATACCCTGCTCTCTTGGAGAGTCAATTGTGGAATCAGGTTCCCTCCCCTGTACTTGTGTTGCCACAGGCAGATCAGAATTGTTAATGAAACAGTAGATGTGTAGTTTTTTTTTCCCCTCTCCAACTTTGTTTCAGTGCGCTGTCCAGGCATTGTGCTTGGTACTGACAGTCGTGTCTGTGCGCAGCTGAAATCGGACCTTTTTAGCGTAAAATAGCGTCACCAGTGGTGATACTACACTATCTTCAACCACAGCAATGGCAAACAATTTTTAAAGAGTGTATTTCAAAGAAAAACCCACTAAAGTATCCAAGCTCTATAAAAGTTACTGATGAATGTATTTGCTTTTCACTTCGTGAATTAAAAATCACGACTCGGGAGAAGAGCACATTTTTCAGAGCTTGGTCGGAGACTTCAAAGGTGCATCGTAAGATTGGTTGGCATTGAAGTTCACTTGAATTTTTCACTAATTATATATGTACTGTACCAGCAACCTGATGGCTTCAGAATGTCAATAGCAGATTAGTCTGCTATGAGATTCTCTGGTTGAAGACTAATAATATGATGATATCCTTTGAAAACTTGATGATTCTTTTAAGCCTTTCGTGACTGCTCAATTAAAAAGGTACGACTTCTCAGCAGAGTTGAAACTGTGGTGGCCGTGCACTCTGTGTGCTCTGTATTTAACATGCCGAGACAAAACGTTTTCATTAAAGGGCTGAATCAATATGGTGTTTTAAAGCTATTGACCCCTCAGATTCAATGGGCACTGCAGTGACTTGATCTGACTCGGCCGCCTTAATGATGATACAGCTGCTGTAACTCCATGAAGGTCTGGGCTGTGATGGACTCTTTGAGTGCTCTTGTCAGCTTTAAGCACTGCCCTGCAGATGGATGTCCTGCAGCCGGGGCACGGTGGCCCAATGCAGAAGCCAAACGCCGATTTGCCTGCGCTGGGAGGGGTTTGCATTTCCAGGCTGTGTTTCCGAGACGAGAGAAAGGGAGCAGGGCTGTGTTTTGGGTTTTTTCTTTTTTGGATTGGTGTGTCAGTGGCTCGGCAAACTCCCCCGATCCGCTGCCTCCCACCCCAGCAAAGGAGCCGAGGCGAGGACCTGCGCCCCGACCCCCTCCTGCCCGGCGGCAGGGAACTTGTTCCTCATCGTCGGCGCCCCGGACGGGAGGAAGAGCCGTTGAGGCCGCGCGGCGCTCGGTCACACCTCGCTGCGGTCGCAATTAGGTGGCGGCTGATACGAGGGCTGGCTCGTGCAGCGAGAAGAGAAGAGCTTTTTTAAGATGCATTCCACCATGTCTTCGCCCACCCCCGTCTGATTCAGAGCAAGAGGAAGTCCCAGGAAAGAGCCGCCTTGGCGCGAGTGGGCGAAGTGGCACAGGTGCTGTGGGCATGAGCCCCCGCTGTGCTGTGGGCAAGTCTGGGCAGCCCGCGTCGCCCCACGCCTCTCGTTCCCGCGGGTGGGCTGGGTTGTGTTTCCCCCTGCGGGGCGGCGGCGCGCGGTGCGAGGCGTGCCGTCCCCGACCCCCAGCGGGGGGCCTGCTCGGACGCGTCTCGAAAACAGACTGGCGGAGCTGGGGGCCGCCGGGGGGCTGGTCTGGAGCTGCAGGTGATGACGGGTTGTCTGCCGGAGGAGCCTGACTGATGGTTGCGAGCCCGTTCCGATGATAAACGCGGAAACGTTGCGCTCGCATCAGCGTGAGGAGGAGAAAGTTGCAGGCGCAGAGGTGGTGTTTTAAAATGTTCAACACTGCGTGCATTCAAATGTTCTTGCTGAGGGCCTTAATGTGAATGTTTTATTGCTTAGTGCTGATGTTTATGTGTAATTTACTGTTTCGTGGTCACGTCGACTCGGGTATCAGGCTGTGGTCTTTTGATTTCTGGAGGTTAGGCCTCCAGCCCTCTCCAGGTTTAACGGCTGTGAGGCTTCCTGACTGAGTTGACGTTAAGACTGTGCACTCCTGTTAGGTTAAATTGTAGGGCTAGTAGTGTGAGGTGGTAGTTGTGTGTCTGGTTACAGATGAGTCCACACTGGTCACATCCTGCACGAGGAAGAGCCCTGTTAGAGCGATTCGAGTCTGAAAAAGACAGAGCAAGTTTATTTTTTAGTCATCAGTGATTTGCATTTCAAATCTCCTGAGCTTGAGTGTCGGGATGGTTCTGGCTGAAGCTGAAATGTTTTTCTAGCCTGTCAAAATCGGAGTTTTGAAGGCACTTGCAGCGGCTCACGAGAACTATAATTTGCAAAATCGCCTTTTTTTTTTCTCATTGTGTTTTTAACAGCCATGGCATCGTGTTGAGGTGGGTTTTGTGTTCTTAAAAAATTTCTTGAAAAATAAAATGCGGGAGCCTCAGTAAAAGCTGTGCTGTAAGCTGTGTTGTGATTTAATTGAATGCGTGTGGCAGATGAGGTTTGCTTGTTCACTCTGCTGAAAAGAATGACCCCTTCCCCAGGGTTGACTGACAGACAGACAGAGAGCATGCTCAGCTCTATTGAAGGGAGCGTCTCGCAAACGGCAGGGAATTAATGGGGTGTTCCTGCTCCCCTCTTGGGAGTGAGGGCTGCAGTGGCTGAGGGGTGTCTGTGAAAAGCGCAGCAGTGAGCCCCACTTTCTCTCTGGATAGGCTGGAGCGATAGTGCCTTCCTGTCTGCAGCTCTGGGGGTGTGGGGGGGCAGGCGGACATGCACCCCTCTTCACTCACGTCCTGGCCGGGCGTTGACGTTCCAGACCTGCTGCTGGAGCGGCCTGTTTGGGGGTGAACTGCGCGTCTCTGCAGCGGCTCTGCCTGTGGAGCTCTGTGGTGGAGGCTGCTGTTTGCTCCCCAGGTACGAAATGAGAGGACGGCAGCAAACGCTCAAGAGTATCGGTTTTCAGCCTTTTGGCGCCACGGAGGAGCAGGGGTGCAGAGTTAACTTCCTTGGAAATGCGCTCAGGAACTCGCAAAGCGGCGGAGACGTATGAGCCTTTCTGGGAGGAACGGATCAGTTGCCTCTTGTGTTGTGGTATGCTGGGTTCAGGCAGGCTTATTTCAAAAGTGAATTCAAGTTTGGGGAGACAGTTTGAGATCGAGTCCTTTTAGATGTACCTTAAACTCTCCTCAGCAACCCATCAGAAGTCCTGATATCCTGTGCTTGTAGGAGGAAATCCTTTTCCCTACAACATGGAAGTGTTTGCACAGCTGTCAGGTCTCCGAGTTCTCACACTGCAGACAGATGACATTTAGGGACAGAAGAAACTTTTTTTTAGATCCTGTTATGTGGTATTCCAGTGACGATCTGAATAGCTGTACCTTAGGGAACATTCAGGACTCGTTCGTCCGAGTATTTCAGATGCAGTGTCTGTGCAAGACTGCTGTATGCGGCTGATCTCTGGTGGCGTGCTCTTGGTTATGAGGGGCTTTGTGGCTGCTTCGCTGTGCTGAGAAGACGTCGCTGTCAGGCTGCTTCAGGGGGTGGAGAACTGTGCTAATGCCAGCCTGAAAATCCCGGTTCTCCTCGCGGATCTTAATCCAGAGAATCCAGACCAAGACCGAGTTTCAGCTGCTCCTGCCTGGGGCGTCTTGGGAGTTCAACTGTCCTTCCACCTCGTCTTGTTTTGTGTGAGGCTTCTTCCCAGCGCTTCACACATTTCTTTCCTTTAATCTGAACTGAATTGCCCTTCGGTCCCGTTCGTGGTGGGAGATGAATTATTTTGCCTACTTGCCAGTGCGTTTTGTGGTCTTGAGTGTGCAGGAAGGAATTTCACTTGCATTTTAAAAGGCTGCTTTATGTCTTTTAAGTAGTTATTTCGAAATCTATCTTTAAGAAGTGTTTCATGATGCAGTCAGGTGCAGTGCTGTGTGGTTTTCTCCTCTTACTGACTCCACGCGTCGGGAGGCAGCAGCTGAAGGTTGAAGAGTGTCTGTAATGTGTTGAGATACGTGCTCCCACTGAAGACTTAACGGCCCAGTCCTCTTCACGCACCAGGAGGGTTTTCAGTAGAGCGGGCTGTGGTGGAGCAGCTGGAAAGGGACATTTCTGGAGCTTCCTGCTGCACAGTGAAGTTTTGCAAAAGCCAGAACTTTTGGGGAAATGGCTGAACCTATCGCCGGTAACATGCTTTAACAAACAGTGTAGCTCAGGTAGTCAAGGTAAGATTTCTGAGATTTCATGGGTAATGGATGGTACTGAGTGATTGTTGAGATTATGCCCCATAGCCAGACAGATTCATATTTTTGCCTTCAATGTGTTAGTCGGTACAGGGTCTCCCCTGCCCCCAGTGTGAAGAAGTGAGCAGGCAAATGCACATGATGTGGCTGAATGGATGGACCTGCTGGAGAGTTTGAACTCCTAGCTGCTTGCGGAGAAAAAGAGCAGCTAGTAATTTGTACCCTCTGAGGATGTTCTATCCATCCAAGATGGATTCATTGGCTCGCATAGCAAGCGTGAGGTCGCTGTCTACAGAACAATGAAATGCATTGTTCTGAATGGCGCAGAAACAAAGGACATTCTTCATGCATCTCCCACCCGGTGTACAAAGAGAAGAAATGAGTTACAGTGGCCTGTTTGCAGTAGAGATGAAGCTGGTCCGTCATTATCCTTTGTTTGCTCACTGTTCGAAAGACTGAAATGTCACCTTAATGAAGAATGATGTATTTCCTCATCTTTTTAATCAGTGTTTTAGGTTTAGGGTTTTACTACTTTAGGAGAGGCCTGAATCCTTACAGAAAAGCAATTTCCAGTGTGCGTTATTAAGACGGAAACAAAAACTGCACGGCCGTGTTACTAGATATTTCTCAAAACCAAGGCTGAAAGCAACTCGGGGAGTAGTTTTCTGTTGGATGTGTCAATTTAATTGCCAGCTCAGATGGTGTGGAGCTTTTCCGGGGTGATTGAAACGCTCCACACTGGCCCCTTGTCAAGGCCCGTCTGGAAACAAAGCCCCCTATTGATTCAGTGTGGTAAGGAAGCAGCTCTGTGTTTCTGTGAGCCGGACCTCCTGTGTCCTGTCCGGGCTGTCAGGGATGGTCTGGACAGGACAGGAGGAAGGCTGCACATCTGTGTCGAACATCTGGACGGCCTGCACTTCCTCCTCCTCCAGCCCACAGACTGAAACACTGCGAAACTGTCCCTTGTGCAGTCTGACCAAAGGAACCAGTACTCTCCTCCTCGTCCTGCTCCTCCTTATTCGTCTACGTACTGCTGCTTATTAGCTTCTGGTGACTTCATGACAAAGTGGCGGGGCAGATGATAGGCTGAGGGAGAGACTTTTTGACCCTGTGCTCTCTGAATGGGGGACGCTGTGCTTGAATAACGCTGCTGGTCACTGGCCTCCGTTTCCTGCTATTGATGTGAAGGAGGATAATAGCTGCAGTCTCCTCTGATGTGGAGTAGCAGGGATGCAAAGAAAAAAGAGGGGGTCTGACCTACTTACTGCATGTGCTCAGCGCATGGGCCTCAAAGATCTAGTTAAGCGTTAACCCTGACCAAGCAGGCCTTCAGCCTGTTGAACTCAGAGCCTCATCTTACCGAGCAGTACTTCTTAAAAAAAAAAACGGTTCGTTTTACTTTTTTCAGTTCCATTGAATCTGTCCTGCTTTTTAAAGGCATCTTTGACTTGGAAGGTCTTTACGAAAAGCACAGGGGATGCAAACCTTCAATGTGCTGTATTGAAGCTAGCAGTGCTGTGTTCCCAGCTCCTTACTGTCTGTGGGTGAGCTCATATCATAAAAGAGCGATCCTTTGGTTTTCAGTTTTGTCCTCGCTGGTCCCCTTGTCCTAGTATTCGAGTGAACTGTGCTGTAACGAAATAAAGATGCTGTGTAGGTTGTACCTTATGGACGGAGAGACCATAGGAAATGGTCACTCTCTGTAGTTGAAGGTGATACCCTGGTTTCTTTCAAGAAACAGCTGGATGAGAACTGCCAATAAACAGTCGAGGTGGATGGGCTGAACATCTCTCTCTCTTTGTAAACATTATTTTGTTCTGCAATACTAAATATGGAAATTTGATTGTTTGCTTTCTTGCTGTTCTGAAATCCATGCAGTGCCCTTATCGGTTTCTTTAGAACTCCAGTTTGGAATGATAAGCCTAAATGTTGCATCACATTGATGGTCCTGGGATCCATTGCTGTATTTAAACAAGATTTAACCGAGCCTTATCTATCACCTCAAGCACTGAGCTGCTGCAGTCAGTTGAAAGTTTTTATCGGTAAGTAATAGGACTGCAGTTGTGGCATCGCAGTGCTTGTTCATGTGTTTTCTTGAAGCTGGGTTTTACAGCGGTATGAGGCAGGTTCCTGGTAACTGTTTCTCCAGGAAAGGAGTGCAAGCTGTCGGCACACCTCTGTTCCACGGGGGATACGTTTAATAGAAGTGTTTCAGCTGTTGTGTGTGGGATCCTCTCCAGCTGCTTGCAAGCGTCAGGCCCCAGTGAGACCGTTTCCATGAATAATTGAACAGAGCAGACCACAGCACACGATGGCATTACATCTCTGTACAGACTGCCAATTTGTACTTCAGTTTAGAAATGTGTACCCCCTTGGGGACTGTGGTGTATGACTTTAAAATTCAAATGATACAGCCGCCAGTACTTCACAACTCTCAGAGTGACAGAGTGAGAGATGTTGGCACGAATCTGCTCTTCAGTCACAGTGGCTTGAAAACTTCAGTTTATAGTTCAGGTATTTAGGAGAAACATGTACAGGCACTGAGTTAATCTATGAAAAGAATGTCTGTTCTAAGCAAGATTTGCAACTGTGTATGTTTCTGTGAATCTGAATGTATTTTGGAAAGTTTACGTGTGCAGTTCATTGACTATGTGGTTTATGTGTAACTGTGTGGGGAAACCTTACCTGAACTTTGACCTGTAAGCCTTTTCGACGTTCTGTTTTAGGGTTCAGATGTGATAGTTGTTTTCTTGTTAAATGTTTAAAATGGGAATAAACCGGTTTGTGATGAAAGAGAACCTGATGTGATTCTGATCATAGCTGATTTGAATGCTTTTTGTATGCGCTTGTGTCACCCCTCCTATATCTGTGAGGTCAGGGGACCCGCTGTGTCTCTGCTCCCGGTTGCAGACCCCCGGTCCGCAGGCTGGGGAGAGCGAGGACTTGCAGGCAGACTCCTCCAGCCTGACCCGCCCCTCCAAGCCAGCCGCCTGTTTACACCTCGCAAGCAGCCCTGCCCCCGAGACGGTGTCTTCTTCTTGTAGCTTTCCAGCAAGGCTCTTCCTCCGTGTTTTCAAACCTAAACGAGCGTGCAGTACCCTGTATCGCAGTGGCACACTGTCTGGGAAGTGGCTTATCCTGCAGCCCCAGCGGAGAGTGGCCGACTGTGCGAGTGATCGTGTCCGTCGTGCCCTGAGCCAGGAGACCGTCCGCGCGTGTCGGACGTCATTGCCCTTTGTGCCGCCTTTAGGAGTGGGTGGCTTCTGTAAAACTCCGTTTGGATTTATGAGCTAGTGCAGTAGATAGGAATTCGATGATAAATGATCATTTAGGAAATGGTAACGAAAAATGCATCTGCGTTTTCCCCCTCTGATCGAACATGAGCGAATCCTTACTGCAGAACATGCCTTTTCTCTCCCCCTGTGGTAATTAAGCTAATCTTTTAATTTCACAGAAGTGAAGCCTAAAAATTGCATTTTGCCACCATAATGGATAAACATCCCTCCTATTCCTTTGTTTAGTGCTTGTGAGGAGCGGTTTCTACTGATCCCTGATCCAGTTGGATGGGAGGTTATTTAGAGACTGCAGCTGCTGATTAGAATGTGAAGGATATTATTAAGACAAATCAACACAGAACGACAAAGGCCTGTTTTACTGTGTGTTGCTATGTCTCTCTCTTCATCTCCTCCACACACCCCTCCTCTCTCTCTGTCTCTCTCTCTCACACACACAGCAGGCGATGCAGTAACTCGCAGCAGAAATTCTGCTCTGTAATGCAGCAAAGTCATGGCTGGGAGTGTTATTTTTAGAGAATTCTCGCCTAATTTGATCAGAGTGATTTTGTCATGCTGTGTTAGTGGTTCAGTTGATAGGACAAAAGTGGAGTGGCTTATTGATTGCTGATTTGCTCGAGCGGGAAGTATTAAACTGTAGCTGCTCCTAGCCTACTTATTTTTAGTTTCGTCTCCGAAATCAAAGTTCCCTCACGCGTCACGTGCTACCTGAGAGATTTGCGTGACGAGGTCTGGGTTTGAGACCGTTTTTGCTGTGCAGAAGATTTTAAATAACCTGCTCTTGACTCTGCGGTTCGAGTGTTATTTCCTGTCCCTTTCTTTTAGGCCAGTTCTGTAAACGCAGATGGCTGGTGCTGTGGAGGGCTGGCCGCTGTTGTGTGACTAACGCAGGCAGGTCTGCTCTCTCCGTGAGGTCGTTGCAGGAGTGCCGTTATTTAGGAGCTCTGGGTTGTTTTGCAATAAAAATAACTCACAGCCTCCCTTTTAAAAGGAAAAACGTGTTCCGTCCCTAGAGAAAGAGGCAGCCGGGCCCTCCCTTTAGAAGGGACAGCTGCTGGTATTGGCGTTTCAGCACAGAGCCATGTGCAGCTGCTGGGGGACAGGCCAGCCCCACTGGGACTGCACACAGCTGGCCTGCTGCTCGGGGCGGGGTTCCACACAGGCTGTGTAAAGGCTTTCATTCCCAGGACTTGCTCTGTAAAGTTTATTAGACTTCAGATTTGTTTTTAATATAATAATAATAGCTATATTTAAAGCTTTGAACATATTTTCCCTCTATTAATTCTGTTTTTCCAGACTTTAAAAGGAGTCTGTCGGAAAGATTTTTGTATAAAGACAGAAAGGCAGTTAAACAGCAGGCTTGGCTGCTTTTAATTTTCTTCTTGGCTTGAACGTGGTCCTTGCCTACCCTCCTGCTCTGCAGGCTGCAGCGCGCTGCCCTGTGGCGGACCCTGGGCTGGCTCTGTGGCTGCAGCTGCTCTTCCGCGCGCGGCCCCCTCCTCTCTGTTGCAGGGAGGCCTGCCTGTGCCCAGTGAGACGGGCAGGCGGGCACTGTGGGCACGTGCCAGGAGAGAGAGAGAGTTAGGATGAATGATTCCTCTGTTTGCTCTGTAATTCTCCTGGCTTTTAAAGTATTCCCAGTTTAGCCCTACGCGTACGTAGACCCGCGCCAGTATTTTGTTTCTGCTGTGTGGGCACACCGAGGCCCCGAGCTCGTGCCGCGCGGCCACATCGCCGCTGGCCTCAGGGCGCACAGCCGCCCAGGAAGAAGTAGCCTTCCAACCTTCCCTCTGTTGCTTTGAATTCGCTGCCTGCCGAGCTAGCGAAGGCTTCCTGGTCAGGCCGGAGGAGCGGGGCAGCTCGGAGGGGCTCAACGCAGAGCCGGACCAGCCGCCTCTGTCCGCCTGCGGCTGAGGAGGAGGAGGAGGAGGAGGAGGAGGAGCCGGGGAGCACCGCCGGTCAGCTGTGTTTCCCAGGCATCCGGAAACCAAAGAGCCGTTTCTGCTGCAGACTGAGCAGCGCAGCACAGCGCAGGGCTCGTGTTGAGCGGCTGGGACACGCTGAAGATTCATCTGGGGGGTTGGGCTGGCCAGGCAGAAAGAAAGAGAGGTTTCGCAGGAACAGAGACTTGAAGCTTTTCCGTAGTCAGCACTATCCGAGACTCTGCGCTTGGACTGCGATCCGTGTGGTTTCGACTTCCTAAAAATAGCGCCAAACTGGGTGAATCTATTTGTACTGCAGCTGCTTTTCTGACAATAAAATCGCAAAACCAAAGGCTGTGAAATGCAATCTTGGATTTCTTTATTCAACGCACACAGAAAGTTAAGCTGAAGGCCTGCTGGTGCTCCCCTCTGATGACAAATATTGTGATTCCTGTGGTTATGTAGTAGTCATACTGATTTCAGTTTTGAAGTGTTAGGTGTTTTTTTTTGTGCTGTCAGAGACCAGATGGAGTTTCTTGCAGTCGACTTATCTGAAGGTAAATTCCACTTGAAGGCCAGGGGAGAGCAGAGAGATGTCTAAGATTGTTGCTGAGGGGGAGGTGTTTTTTTGGGAGTGAACACACAGCACACGTGCCAGAATTGCAGACTTTGTCATCGGCCTTTAAGATAGCTATTGTTAGCCGGGCACTTTGACCCTAAATGACGCCCGGAATGGCATATGACTAACGGGAGTGTTCTTCTGTGGTTTGAGAACGGAGGGGCTTTGCAAAGGCTTTCTGGCAACAGTGAGGAGCTGCAGTCGGGGGTCTGAACTCGTCACTGGGAGGTTGTGGGTTCAAATCCTGGGTCAGACCCGGCTGTTGTTCCCTTGAGGAAGATCCTTCGCCAGGACTGCTAGTTCACGATGGGCAAGCTTTCGACACGTTTTTAAAAAGAGGCTCTTGTTTTCAGCTCGTCTTGGATCTTTATTGAGCAAGGTTGTCTGTGACATGCGTCTGGCTTACTGGTAAGTAATGATTTTAGCACATTTTTTGGACTCTTGAGAGGCATCGGTATTTTGTACGTATTAACAATTGTAACTATTGTGAGCTTGTGTTCTGTTAAGACTTGTCACATTAAGAAACTCCAATTAGTTTTTGATCCCATTCAACTCGCCATTCAACTCTCCATCCATCCATTGTCGGTATTCCTTGTGGGGATTCCTGGTAATTCCTTGGTATTCCTGGTGAGGGCTGCAGCAATCCGAATCCTATCCCATAATCCTTGGGAGCGATGTGGGACCACCCCCATCACAGGGCACTCGCCTAAGGACAATTTAGAGACCCCAGTTAATGTGGACAGCAGAATCATGTCCAAGTGGTAGGACATGCAGACACAATCTCCACTCGGATGCAGGGAGAAGATGCCAACTCCACACAGAAAGCACTCAAGTCTTGAATCGAACCAAGGGCCGAATCCCTTTTAGCTATCAGTGCTAGCTGCCTAACCACTGTAGATAATAACTGATAGCATGCCTGCATCCTGAGAGCTGCCTTTTATAACTTGAAATCCAAAATTAGATCACCTGAAACGTGCGTTGTTTGTAGTGATACATGATAAATTCCTGATGGCCACGGTAGAGATTCTAATAAATTATCTGCAGGTCTTGTAGAACGTAATCTAGTTTGAAGGTTCTTACAGTGGGTCTGGGCTGTTGTGTAAGCTTCAGGAGTCAAACTAAAGGAGCCTAAGGGTTATCCGACAAACCTAACGAGAAGCATCTTAATCTTGTTAGAATTCTACCGTATTACTGTTTGTAAACTAAGACCTTGATCTTCCCTGCATTATGGGACTTCTCCTTTTAAAGAAGAATTTTGTTAAACGGCTTATTTCCAACTGATCCATAAGGTCGTGCCATTCCTTGCTAAAACTGTCGCACTTCAGTCTCGTCGTTGGACTGGCAGCACTGCTAGGCTGGCCTACCCTGCTGTCCTGTGCTGTACTAGCTCGCAGCCACCTGGAGCACATCTGGACAGAGAGCTGAGCCGGCTCGTTCGGATGATGGCCAGGCCCACAGAGGCTGTGACCTCTCTTTGCCACCATTTCTGCGGCATTTCACAATCAGGAGGGCATGACAGCAAGGCATCAGACCCCAGCACAGGCGACGGGCTTGGTTTTAGTGTGGGAAAGTGTGGAACAGGCGAAGATTGATGAGTGCCACTTTTACTTCTGCTGACGGCCAACATCTGTTCCCAACACTGTAACCAACCCTGATTGTTTTGGAAAACATGAATGTTTTAGGTGTCTTGGCAACAGTGAAAATGACCACATTTAAAATAAAAGCAAAATATCTCTTTTCCACTGTGCAACTAAACAGCTGAGATCTTTCGCCTGCCTTTAAGAATTCACAGCGTCTTGATTGAAAATGTACCTTCCCAGGGCCTCTGCCAGCTCTGCTGAAGCTGTTGAAGCAGAGCCGTAGTGCAACAGTGATTAAGCTTTAACAGGTTTGTGAGAAGGCGTGGGCGGGGGGCAGAGGGGGGCTGTGTGGAGTGTCTCTCGTGTGTTTCTTGTGTGCGGTCTGTCTGCTGTAGGTGCAGTACGTTAGAGCACCTGAGCGAGGGTTTACAGTGAGTAACCACAGTCACCACTAGGCTTGTGTTGTCTGTACAAATTGCAACAGCAGCAGATTTTTGCATACTATAGTATCAGGATGTACCCCCCCCACCGCCTGTAGTTTCCCCATTTTTTGCTGTGCAAATGTTTTCTACACATTACAGGAAGCGAGATCTGCCAGTTCATGCTGTGTCTTCTATACCCGCATTTAAAACATGATGGCTGAGTAGAATTTGAATTGGAAAACGTCCTCCGCAGTCGATTGGGCAAGTTGCTGAAATGCAGCGACGGGGTCAACCACAAACCAACCTGCTGGCTGCCCTCCTGTACCTCCTGCTGCCTCCTCGGGGCTTTTATCGAACGTCACTGCACATCTGTACCCTTTGCAAACGTTCTTTAAACGCGAGCAAGTCGCGATTTTTTTCGGGATCTGTGGGAAAAATAAAGCAGTTCTTAAGCACAGCCGGCCTGGTTTTTAACCGCCTGCGTTGAAACGCCGGGTCCGTCTGAGGGCCTTCGCGACTTCCTGCCCCCATGAGCCCCTTCTCCGTGAGCCCCGCGCGGCCCGCTGGCGCCTGGGGGCCTTCCGCCGGGCGTGACCTCTAGCCTCCTGCTGGGGCAGAGCGTGTGGACCTGTGGCAGGTTTCAGCCGGGCACTCCTCCTTCCTCCTGGCGGCTGTGCCTGGCGCCCCCAGCTCCTCGGCGCAGTTTCGAGGGGCCGGATGGAGGCTTCAGCAGCGTCTTGGACGCCAGATGAGGCGCGCACTGCGAGGACAGGGCCGGGGCGGAAACCTTCCTGGGGAATAGGCAGACCCCGGGGTCTAGCTGCAGTGCTTCCCTGCGCCTGCCTGCCTTCCTCCAGCCTTTCAGCCTCATGGCTGCTGACTGTCTTCAGACACGTTACGGCCTGTTTGTGCGTTTGGTTCGGCGCCTTGAACAGGTCTGCGCTCGGCTTATCAAAGAAAAGAAAGAAAGAAAGGGACATGCAGATAATTAGACACCAGTTAGCCCAGCCGGCATGCATTTGGAAAGTGGGAAGAAATGAGAAACAGCTTGCCAACGCCGTCCCAGAGGGGAACATGCAAACTCCACACGGACAGCAGCTCTGTCCAGAATCAAACCCAGGAGCTCGGAGATGAACTATAATCCAGGATGTGTAAGGAGCTGAGGTTCTGATCTTTCTTGTACTGAATTCAGATTCATTCATTGATCAGACGCCTCACTGCTATGACCACAGGCAGAATATGGGCTGGATAATAAGAAATTGTTGGCATTGTAGTCTCATACAGATAGATCGAAGTGCGTTATCAACACCTGATGTATGCTTTAGGAAGGAAGAGGTTATCTTTTTAGCACGAGGCGACATGATAAAACTGAATGTTGTTTTAAGTGTGCTGACGCAGCCATGATGACAGGGCACGGTGCAGTACAATGCTGTTCTTCCTGGTGGTGCTCGTGCCTTTCCCAGATCTGGTTTCACGTGGTGGGGCTGCTCATCGGCGCCTCGGTTTTGGCTCTGCGCTGCCAGCGAGCAGCCCCAGCCCTGCCCCTGCGCTCCTGACCTGGCTCTGCTCTGCTCTTTTCTCCCGGTAGGTGGCGACAGAAAAGGTTGCAGGAAAGCTGAGTTCTACTCTCTCATGGGTGAAGAGCGCGGTGTCCCACGGCGTCGGTCAAATGGCTAGTCAGGTGGTCAGCCCGTCGGCCTCCTCGCTGCACACCACCTCCTCCTCCACCACGCTGTCCACGCCCGCGCTGTCGCCCTCCTCGCCCGCGCAGCTGAGCCCCGACGAGCTGGAGCTGCTCGCCAAGCTCGAGGAGCAGAACAGGTAGGGGGGCGTCGCGCCAGAAACCCGCTGCAGAGCCTCGTTTCGGCTCCGGCGCCTTGTGTATTGTTGCCTTTTTTTTATTACCGCTTCAAAGACAAATGCATTTAATTATCCCTGCTCTTACGTACAGTAGGCTTTAGCCCTGCTTGTGTAGTTTCCCTCTGGAGATCAGTGGCCCCAACTCTCTCTTTTCTGACTGCGCTAATTAGCTTCCAGTGGGATGGACAGTCCAGGAGCAGCTGTTCCCAGGCATGAGAGAGCTGTGCGGTCTGGCATGGATTTGCAGGCTGGATCGGAGCTGCAGTTGGGCAGCGTGACTGCTCTGTGACCAGGCCGGGCCTGGTGCTGCTCAGCGGGGGGGGACGGGGGGGCTAGCTGATGGACACAGAGGATGGAGGGAGAGCACTCCTGGCTGTGCTCAGTGTGGCGCTGTGGTGGAGGATGTGGGAAAGGCAGGGTGGGAAAGTCCAGGCTCTGGGATCTGGGGACTCGGCTTGCGTTGGGAAAGGTTTGGAAGCTCGTTGTTTTCGGAGTGCTCACTGGGGCTGCCCAGTGATGAAATCACCTGAGCAAATGGAGAAACGGAGACAAATAATGGCTTCTGAAAACTCAAGTGAAAACTGTCAAGTACAGCGATAGCAGTTTTCTTAACTGAAAAGTGTAAATAGCAGTATTTCGTGCAAGAATAAAAAATGTATAATAGTTTGTACATGTCCGCATGTACGCAGGAAACAGTGGGTCCAGCTGTTTCACCCACCTGGTCATCTGTGGCAGCTCCGGAGAGCTGGGGGGCGGTGTCCAGCCTGCTCCTGGCCTGCCCCCACTGCCCTGACCCACACGGTCACCGGGGAAGACAGATGGGGTCTCCCTCAGCAGATGTCTTGAGGTTTAGGAAAGGTCAGTCATCTGCTGGCTCCCCCCTCGTGTATCGTATTTAGATTTTTCTTATTTCACACTTCCCTGATCGTGAAGTTCTGTGCTTTGTGTAACTCCGGGTGTGAGCAGGACTTATTTTAAAGTGTACGGATGAGTAAAAGAGTGGAGAGGCCACTTCTCTGTCCTCTGCCTCGGTTTTATTCCTGTATCGGTCCGCGTCGGCCGGGTGGTACTGTGGTTTTCCGCATGTTACATGTCCGGATGAGTCGACTGGTTTACCAGCCTCGACTGCAAGAGGATCAGGTGCTCAGCATCATTCGGCTACTGTACCCCATGGGAGTGATATCTTGGGGGGCTCCCAGTTCAGTTTTTCAGTCCTGCCTGGTTTAATTACTTAATTGAAGCCTTAATAAAACCATTAAGTTGCTGCATTGGAGCAACTGATTCCCCCACCACCACCACCACACACACTGAAAAAGATGGAATTTTCTGCTGCTAATGAAATGAATGGAGTCAGAGGTTGCCTTTCTGCAAGTGGAAAAGCTGAAGCAAATCAAATGGTTCAAATGACTCCTGTTATTAAGACAACAGAGGGATCAGCTGGAAGAAAGCCGGGCAGGTGTGTGTGTGTGTGTGTGTGTGTGTGTGTGTGTGGCCTTGGGAAACCCTGCTTTAGTTGGCCTGCTGTGCTCTTAAGATCTCTGTGGGTTTAAGGAAACACAACAGTAAGAGTCTCTGCTCCTCTGCCGTGTCTCGCACGTTCAAGGAGCTGCAGCACAGAGCATTGTTTCACAACACTGAAAGCCTCTCGGGGGACAAGTGTCCAATTATGTGATGCAAGCTCCGTTTTAGATGTATATTCTGTAATTGGGTCTGTAATTAGTCCAATTAGTCTATAATCGAGAGCTTTATTTGTTGTACCATGAAATGACCAGCAGGTGACCGACGAGTCCGTGTGACGTGGGAGCAGGAAGCCTGGTGTGAAAGAGCTTGTGTCTGAAGGTACAGGAGAAAGCGAAGCCTAGTTTAAAGTGTTATCCGGTGTCTTCAACACCGGATAACACTGGAGTCAGTTTCTTTCCCCTGACGTTTATAGAACATGATGGCTCTGCTGTAGTGCAGTCGTGGGTGGAATACTGGCCCAGAAGTTTCTGCAATTATAGAAATTTGTTCTCCATTTATATGGGGAAGCGCTTAAAAAATCTTCCTCCTCCTGGCTGTAAATCACCAGAATGCGTAGGCCGCTGGGGTTCTGTCATTCAGCGTTTTCTGCTTTAGTGTGATAACTGGCGCAGCTCTTTGTTGTACTTCAGCTGTTCACAATGTGGAAGAAGAACAGATTTTGTACAACATGGCCTTTGGGTTGTATTTTCCAAGCACTTTGGAAACATTTGCAAAAGCGGATCAGAGGTTTGGTTGTGTAAAACGAACACTTGCCTCTCGCATTTTGAAAGGTTTCAGCGCTGAAGCCTTTAGATCAGTAGACAAGTCAGTGCAGCACCTGTGTCAGACACTTTTGAAAGTGAGTGTTGCATGGTTCCTTTCTAGCTTTCCAATCATCTGTGCCTCTTCCCTTCATTGTGAGTTAGTGATGCTCGCCTGACAGTTGGATATTGCACAGGTTTATCTGGAGTGACTGGTTCTAACTTCTCAGTGCTAGCTGGACTCCCTCAGTGTCTTTATGGAAGAAGCCATTTCCTGTATTGTGAAGGGGAGTTTGTGCATCTTGAATCCATTCCTACAGTCACCCCCAGAAGAGCTCTCATTGCTGTTTTACTTGTTCACCCTCCTGTTCACTTTCTAGGTGTAACAGCTGTCAGTCTGAGAGTTTTAGCCTCTGCTGTTGTGCAGCGGGTGTGCTCCGTGTGCAGAGTTTGCACTCTGTCCTAAAGGTTTGCCTCTAAGGATTCTTTGCTTCTGTTTAAGTATGACTCACGGTGATGCAAGTTTGTGCCTTTCCTAAGTGTGGTCTATTCAGCAAAACTATCATTACAGAATTAAAGGGACTGGCTTCGCCCTGAGAAATTGATTACTTTCAGTGTGTCTGGAGAGATAATTACCAAAAGGAGCAGCGCCTGTATGTGTTCAAGTAATCTCAAAGGAATGCATGTCTTCGTCTAAAATGAAATCCCACTCAACAATAACATCTGTAGTAGGACTGACGTTGAATTTGGAATTGGATGAGTACAGTATATTTTTTTCCTGCAGATGTCTGAAGCTGAATATTGATTTTCCCGGTTGGTGTAGATTTGCTGCGCACATTGCTTTGGAACACCTCTGTATTCCTGGAGGAGGACCTGGATTTCGGGGTGCTCCTGGATCTGCAAGGCTGTAGGATGTCGGGGTGCTTCTGGACTTGCGAGGGTGTTCCCTCCTGCCAGGGCAAGACTAAGATGGCAACGTGCCTTCAGGGGGAAACCCAGCTTTCTTTGTGCCGAAATATAGGCCGTGCTTCTCTGTGATCGCTAGAGACAGAAAACGCCACGTTTGAGCCACTCTCGCTTTCTTTTGGCACTCTAGGAACTGTGGCGCCCTTAAGGCAGCTGAAGTTCCCCTCTGCTCATTATCCTCTTGCGCAGGCCCAGTGGAGCCGTCCAAAGTCCTGTTGTGCGAGAATGCAGGGTTACACGCTGTCAAACAAATGCTGGGGTCAAAATACTTCCTGAGCCAGGCCCGTCATCTCACGGGTTGAGACATCTTAGGGGGCTGTTGAATTTTGTGTTGTAGTTCTCACATTCTAAAGACGGTGCTGCTCTAGATAAAGGTTGCTTTTATTTATTAGCGTGGGTGTTTTTGAGGCGGTGCTCTGATGATTAGGTCTGCTGAATGAGGCCGACGGCTGCCTAGATGACAATGTGGAAGTGTGCCGTGGCAGGGAAGCCCGGAGGGTCCTAGTGCGTCGGTCCGTCTCCTGCGAGGAGCTGCCGTTGTTCCAGGCCAGGGAGAGGTCATTGCGCTGTGAAGGTGCCAGGCGGGGGGCAGAGCTGGAGAAGGGCCTTGGCACTGCCCTGCCCTGGCTCCTGAGAAGAGCAGCGAGCGAGCGAGCGTGCCGCTGCTCCCTGGTCCAGGCCCGGTCCGCGAGGCGGCGAGGAGAGCCATGAGCGGCCCACGGTAAGCGCAGCTTCCGGGCCCTCCCGCGTCTCGGCCCGACTCTTCCTGCTCCGGGCGGGCTGAAGGTGTCCCCGGCCACTCTTGCGGTGCTGCTGGAAATTCCTCCGCGGTTCCTCAGGGTCCTGCTCTTTGCTGTTCGACTGCTGGTAAATAATTGCCAGAGAAGCCAGCCTGCAGCAGGAAAACAGGCCGGAGTGGAGGCCTCGTGAGTTTCACCGTTGTCTTGTTACGGAAGGTTTTTAGGATATAGGAGGGGTGGTGGGGAAAAAATACTTTGTTTTTCAGCTGTAATGCTTGGTGTTGAGTGAATAATTGAGACAATATTTGTTTCCAAGACAAGGACCAAGTACAGGATTAACCCTTACTTGACCTGAGTCTGCACTCTTCTGGTCTTAATTGTGACCTGCGTCGTTGCTTTGAATGAAATAGCCTGGACAAGAACATTCCAGCACAGAAAATGTCACAGCGTCTTCGGTTTTGGTTTCTAAGCTTTTTTTTTAAAAAAAAAGAGAGAAGCCCTTCCTAACATCTTTCTGTAGAATTCTAAAAAGCTCGTTCGTGTTAATGAGTTCTGATGGATTTGTTGTACTTTTGCTAGTTTTCAAACTCCTGGATGCTGTGCGGTTCTGTGAGGTCTGTGCTCGTCTGTGCTGCTTGTGCGCTTGTTCCTGGGCTTCTCATGAACATGTGCAGAGCCTCTGCTGTTTTAACCCAGGTGTGGATCTTAGCTGAGCTACAGAAGCACTTTGTAGCACGTGAGGTGTTATTAAAAATTGTGCACTTGTTTTGAAGAAGAAGAAGTCTTCTTCAGTTTGCTGCCCAGATGCTGCATATGTGGTAAGAATGGATTTTGGTTGACTTCCCAAACAATTGGTGAACCCAAGGTACATCAAAAATTAATTTCAGCACATTGCAGCTCAGTGTTCTTCTATACATAGTGGTCTTCATTGCCTCTGTAGATCTTCGGCCTGTTCATTAGACGTGGAGTTGGAAATGGAAATCCTGGCTGAATGTTGCACCCAGCAAGTGCAGAATAGCATCTTCATAGCAAAAATGACACTGAAGACTTCATTTCCAGGAATCTTATCTGGTTAAGCAGTGTAAGAAGATGGTGTGTTTGTAACCGTATTCCAAAATGCTGTTTCCTGCGGGACTCTGTGCTGAAGCTGAAAGGCGGGTGTTTGCTCAGGATGGTGTGATGGCAGGGTGACCTCCCTGTCAGATGCACCTGTGCAGGATCAGGTGTTACAGCACCTCCAGCTGCTTCTCAGGATAGCTGTTCAGTGGGAGACTTGTGACATACCCACCATGTCCTTCATAAAACCGTTTCTGTTTCTGCAAATCCTTTTTCTTTGGCTGTAGGGATGCTTGTGAAGAATTTAGTTCACTGTGGAAAAAATATGGATGAAGGACACAATGTGGCCTTTTTTCTCCATCGGAACAGGCCCTGTGCTGGAGGTCCATCCCCCTGGAGGACAACTTCAGGCCAGAGTGCAGCCCAAACAGAACATGATCGACATTTTAATCATGGGATTGCATTGCTAAATTTGGCTAATAAAAAGCTTAACATATGCAGCTATTTAATGCTGCTTGAGCCCAAGGCATTCTGTGGGGCTGTGCACTCTTAAAGACACAGTGCTGCAGATTATTTGCAGGCTTTTTACTCTGGTTTGGGCTTTAGGTTTGTGCATTTGTGGATCGGTTGGCTATACGTGACGCACTGTCCAGTGTGTGCTGTCCAACTGGGTCAGCCAAAGCAGAGGCCACAGCTGTCGGCGCAGACTGATTGTTTTCACTCCGTCTGCCACCACTTGTGTTCTTATTAAAAAAAATATCCATGTTTATTTTTAGTAAATGACAAACGCCCAAAAAACTTCCTGAGCAATGCATCATCTGCAGTGAATGAAATGCAGTGCGGTTCTGTTATTCAGAAACTGACCTTCTGGGTAAAGGAAGCTGTTGGCGGCTCGGGTAGCTGCGAACACTCCCAAGCGAAACTGTGAAAGCTCACCCAGCAGCGCGCGAAAGAGGGTGAAACGTCTCGTTTCCCCTTGTAGAGGCTGATGCATCTCCGCGCGGTTCAGACGAGGGCATCTGATCTGCACAGCCTTGGCTTAATAGCACTCAGGCTACGCGGTTCTGTAAGTCTTGTTGAGCACATTGCTTAGTGGTGTTTCTGAAGAGAAAAGATGTGAAGTGAACTGTACTCCCCATTATGATCTGTAGGAGACTCAAGGGAAAATACTGTCAGTTGATAGCTACACAACTAGGTTCTCTTGTCCTGTAAGGTAGTAGACAATATTTCTCCCTGAGTAAAATCCTTTTGTAACCCATAAATCAGAAAAGGCATTTGCATTCTCCAGTTTAATTGTTGCATAGGTCTGAAATTTTCCATTTTTCTTTTCTCAATCACCAGCTCAAATGAGGCGTGCAGCGCTTTCAGAGCTCCCAGCAAGACACTAGGCGTAAAAATAAAAATGGATGGCAGTACATCTCACCAGTGGCACACTTGGGGACTGACATCGATGTGATGTAATTACCTGCGAGACGCATTATCCTGAGGCTGTTTCAGCAGTGCCCCTGCTGCAGGGTATCGGGGTCGGCAGTGCCAGAGAAAAACATCGGCCTCACGTGGACGTCCTTGTGACACAGAGGAGGGTCGCTCCGATCCTTTCCTTTTTAACCGCACTAGACTATAATGACCTGGGAAACGGTTTTTACACCGAGAAAGCCGATGCTATTGGACAACAGGTCTTTTTGTAGTGTGAAATGCTTTCTCTGCGGTTTAAAAGAAGCTGTCAAAAAGCCTCTGTCTTTCTGAGAGAAGCTGTTCCGTCTTTCAGTCGCAACCCCCTGCCGTGCTGTCACGAAACGTGTACCAGCAGTTTCCGAGATCGGGTTTCTCTTTTTCTGGAGAAGCCGCTCCCCGCGGCTGCTTCACCGGTTCCACAGAAGCTGCTCGTGTGGGTATCGAGTTCCCATGTCCGCGCTGCGCCCGTCGCGGCTGACCGGCAGTCGAGGTGGGTAGTGTAGCCTGGACAAGCAAACCGCAAGAGTGACGGGCTAATGGCGCCTCATTTTTTCACTGCTGTAGGGAGACTGAGGATGAAAACCCCTTCCCTTAGGGTCAGGAGTGCAGAGCTGGTGAACCAGCCTGTCTCTATGTCAGACATAAACCCTTTGTTGCCGTCCCTCTGGAAGTTTGCGCTGCACGTTAGCCACGCTAATCACGACTGATTTGGGAGACGTCTTTTAAGGCTTTAATCTTGTTTGCGTGACCTCAGCCGAGCAGCCCGCGGCTGGGAGCTCTGGAACTGTCTCGCAGGCACATGGCTCTTGCAGCACTGAAGGGGTGTTGCTCAGAGGTGCCTTTGATGGCAGCTGTGAGTGTCGCGGGATGCGGGATGACTCCGAGAGGCTTGTCCGTGAGCCCTTGAAGCCGGGCGCTGTGTAGTTAAGTGTCCTCTCCTCCAGCACGGGGCCGGAAGGTGTCTTGGTTCCTGGTGCTCCAGCTGTCTTGAGCAGCAGTGGAGTGTGATTTCAATACGCACACGATGCTTCCGGCTGCTGTGAGCACTGTCGGTCTTTCTGGTGGGCTTCCGGCGTTGCGCCGGCTCTTTTCACAAGGGGGGGTCTGTCGCACCTTTGCCTGATCTATGGGGCTCCTGCTGGCCCCCTGGGGAGCTGGGAAGTGGAGCTGCCTGGAGAGCCACTGGCATATTTGTCAAGACCAAAACCAGTTGAAGGAGCTCAACAAACGTGTAGTTCGGGGATGTGTTTTCTGTGAGTGACTGTATTGCTGGAAATAGAGGTGTAACCTGTGAACTAGGCGAAAGGAGGCACTTCTATACACAGAGGGTGGTGGGAGTGTGGAGTGATTTGCCCAGCCATGTTGTTGAGGTGGATACTCTACTGTTGGTAGGCCAGTAGTTACCAACATCCAAGCAAATTAGATGCTGTATTTATAATCCATATACTTACATAGCACTTTTCTGGATGCTCCACTCAAAGTACATTACAGGTGATGGGATGTCTGCTCTACCACCACCAGTGTGCAGCCACACTCACTATACTGGGGCATTCGGACCCACACAGACCGCAGGGTGAGCGCCCCCTACTGACCCCTTCCAGCAGCAGCCTTAGCTTTCCCGGGACGTCTCCCATCCCGGTACTGACCAGGCTCACGCCTGCTGAGCTTCAGTGGGCGGCCTGCTGTGGAAGAGTTGATATATGCTGTTTTTAATGATGTCTACCCAAGACAGCAGTTTGTTTGCCAGAAATGATCTCTATAGGTCATTAAACTTAACCTTTGATGCTTAGGGCAGATGGTAGGTGTTTGGGTATTTATTGTGCATCCTACTGGAACATTTTAATGTCATAGCCATTGTACCAGGCGAGTCATAACAAACGCCTCCGGCACACAAGGCCAGGTTCTCCTGTGCTGTGATAAAGGTCTCTGTTCGCACTGGAGGTGCGGTATACAGTTTGCCCCTGCCGAAACTGGATATTCATGTCCATCCAGAAAATCGATTAGAAAAGAGGAAACGGTATAGAAAACTTAACTACAAAAGCTTCGAGAGAGGAAGTTTCTTGGATTTTTAGCAAAAGGGCTGATGCAGAATGTACCGTCTCCAGGGGTAACTTTGACAGTACTGACGTTCGCCACGGACATTTACTTTAGTGAAATCTCACGCGTGGTTTGACTGAATTCAAGTTCTGTTTGTTCGTGTGGGGTCAGGAAGTGTAGATCATGCTGATGGACTACCTAAGGTAGGTGAATATTGTACACTACACCACCGGTGCTGGGTTCTGCTTTATTTCAGTGTGCAACACAAAACTACTGCATAGCTTTATTCTGTCCAGTTGAAGTTTGAGATCATCCTTTTAAATGGTTTTGAAGCACATTTCGACTAAAGGGCTTTGCTTTTTTTGGGGGGGAACCTGCAAAGTCCCGAACTCTGCCGTGGGGAATGTTTCTAGGCCTAGCCAGTCTGCACTGGGGTGTCCGGTCCTGGTGCCGGAGGGGAGGGGCGTCAGGTGCTCTTTAAAGCAGCCGCTGAGCTGGACCAGTGCAGCCAGTGAGCCGCTGGTCTGGCTCGTTAAGGGCAGCAGGGGCGGGACTGCACGGCGTGGGTCCCCGGCGCGCCGCCCTGGATTGTAACGCGTGCCGTCTGCCCCACAGGCTCCTGGAGACGGACAGCAAGTCCCTGCGCTCGGTCAACGGCTCCCGCAGGAACAGCGGCTCCTCGCTGGTGTCCAGCTCCTCGGCCTCCAGCAACCTGGGCCACCTGGAGGAGGACTCCTGGATCCTCTGGGGCCGCGTCGTCAACGAGTGGGAGGATGTGCGCAAGAAGAAGGAGAAGCAGCTCAAGGTGAGGCCCATGGAGGAAGAGGGGGAGGGGCAGGGAGCGGCGCAGAAACTCCCTCCGGCACCGGTCCAGGTCCGCTGCAGGCGTCCCACTCCGGCCCAGAATCGAAAGCAGGACTGCGTTTCTGGAGATCCGGTTGTGGCGCTCTTCAGAGGAGCAGTGTTAGGTCTTGGACCCTGTGGTTACAGAGGCAGCACCACTGTGAGCCGGCTGCCCTGCTGAGCTGCTTCTGTGCACACGGTCTTGCCTCGGGTCACCTCCTCCTTTCCTCTTTGCCAGCGCTTGAGCTTTTGCTTCGTGACTCGAGTCCTGTGATCCAGTCACGTCCCCGAGGCCAAGTCCTGGTGTTGTCAGATTTGTTGTCAGAAGACACAAAAGCCCCCCTCTCATCTATTTCCAGATCTCTGTGACACCCTGGCTCAGTGCTGTGCTATTTGTCGTTGCGTTTCCGATCATAGACCTTCCACCTGGCTCTGGATTTTAACAGCAGCCAAAGCCGTTTTGCCTGTATCCATGTTTACTAGATTTGTACATTTTGCTTATGGATTTGTCCGGGTGGATCACTTCATATTGTGTCCGGAGTGTCTTCTCTGTCAGCTGTGGCGTAAGCAGTGTCTCCAACAGGTACTAGACGGTGGTACGGCGTCAGAGGCCTGAGAGGAGACCTGGTTCCCCCTTGGGGAGACCGAGAGGGTCGCTGACGTTCAAGCTGATTTCATTCTCTTTGTCATCAAAAACAACCGAGGACTTTTGAATCACGACGAGACCTGTGAAATGCAAATGACGTCTTTTCTTCCTCCAGTAATCTTATATCACATCAGACCAGTAGGTCTACTGCATTTCTGACTATTAGTTATGAAAAGCGGATGCAGTTTATCTTACTAACCATAAGGAAGATTATGGCAGGAAAACATCGGTCCATTTCCAATAACTCGCAGTGAGCCGGAGCCTAGAGTGGTGGACCAGAGGTGCGAGGCAGAAAAAACGCTGCACAGGTGCCAGCCCATCGCAGGGGGCCCGCAGACGCACGCGCGCGCACACACACACACACTCATACAGGGACTGTTTAAAGATGCAAACAAAATGCCACATGGTCGCAGTGCGTTAATGTCTTGCTAGTGAATGGCTTCTGCTCCATGCGTCTCCCCAATCCCCTCCCCAGCAGGCGTTGGCCACTGTTTAAGTAATAAATCACTTCTTTATAATACCGCGGTCGCTTCATGAAAGGTGGCAGCCCCTGCAGCCGCGGAGCTGGCTAGGGTGCGTGCGTCTCGCGGTGAGCTGCTCGCGGTGAGGCTGGCCTCACTAACGCGGGCCGCGCCCCTCTCCGCGCAGGAGCTCGTCAGGAAGGGGATCCCCCACCACTTCAGGGCCATCGTCTGGCAGCTGCTGTGCAACGCGCAGAGTATGCCCATCAAGGACCAGTACTCCGAGCTGCTGAAGATGACATCGCCCTGCGAGAAGCTCATCCGCCGGGACATCGCACGGACCTACCCCGAGCACGAGTTCTTCAAGGAGAAGGACAGCCTGGGGCAGGAGGTGCTCTTCAACGTCATGAAGGTCAGGGCTCTTCCAGTTCGGGAGCACTAGAGGATTGGCCCTCAACCCTGAAGGCCAAGTTTTGGTGACTCCATTTCCTTTTCCTGTGTTTCTGTGTGGTTTTCAGCTCTTCTTTTTAATGTGAAGAGAAGTTTTAATTTTATTTTCAGGCTCTAGCCATAGGATTTGCCAGTGAAGGGTGGAGGACCATCTGTGGATTGCCACTAGGTGGCGCTGTGTACTAGTGGTAACCACACACCTTCCCAACAAGTGGTTGTGCCTCAATAATATATAGCACCACCTAGTGGAACACCAGATTTAGTCCTCCTCCCTGTATCTGCAATGAATGTAAACTGCTTATTGCCATTGAATATACTCCATCATGCCCCGTCTGTCCTCAAGAAGAACTCTTTGATTGCACCAAAGGGAAAGAAGTCTTTTTCTGCCATCCTCTATTAACTATTTTTAAGTAATGTGCTACCGAGGCTAGCCTCTGCTGTAAGGATTTTCTGTGATTCACGTAAAAAAAAGTCTTTTAAATGCGTGTCTCTACGTTACATTTTTTTGCAATTCCAGTTTTTGTGGTGGCAACTGGAATTGCCTGCCGTGAAAAACAGAAAGCCAGCTGGGCTCTCTCCCCAAGAGCCACAGCTGTAACCTGTGCAGCTCGAGCAGCCTGTGTCCCGGGCGCAGGCTGAGGAGAGACAGGGTGTGGACATGTGTGCAGCTGTTTCCCACACTCACATGCCTGTCTTTGCAGGCTTACTCCCTGGTTGACCGGGAGGTTGGCTACTGCCAAGGGAGTGCTTTCATTGTCGGACTGCTGCTCATGCAGGTGAGAAAGCGTCCTTGTGCTTCTTGTGTATTTCGTCCTTTCGAGATTTGGGAGTTTTTCTGAAGCTCGGGATTTCCCATACTTGTGCATGGTTTTGTTTTCAAAGGACAGGGTGATTAAAAGCGATCAAGTATACTAAAGAATGATCAGAAAGACACTTGCAATTCTCTCCGTTTTCCTTAGTAATCTCAAATAAACACAGAGTCCTATCTAAAGCCCCATCTATGCACAGATGTCTTATGTTTCTGCAACTGCAGTGCAGTTTACTTACAGAATTGATTGAAATTAGTGGCTAGATTAGAGCTGCTTTCTTAGGCGCTGAATTGTTTTATGAGATATCAGTGCCCAGATCCGAAACACACAGCTGGCTGTGTCTGGAGGCATGAAGCCTCCTTTGTCGTAAGGACTGGGGGGCAGGAAGAGTACTGAAGCCTGTTTGTATGCTCTCTCCACGCAGATGCCAGAAGAGGAAGCCTTCTGTGTGTTTGTGAAACTAATGCAAGACTACCGGCTGAGAGAGCTCTTCAAACCCAGCATGGCGGAGCTGGGGCTCTGCATGTACCAGTTTGAGTGCATGATTCAGGTAAGGGTGAAGACCTGCGCGCTCGAGCATCCTGGGCACAGCAGCTTGACCATTGCTCAGGGCAGATCTGCACAGGGGGGCACTCGGGCTAAACGCGGAGTTGCTTTGCTGTAAAGTGCTGTTCTGAACCACTGCCAGTCTGGATTCCCAGCTGTTGTAAAGGGGTGCCTGTGACATGAGCAGAATGCCCCCCTCACACAAACTCCCGCTATGGAGCAGTTTGATCCATTTCAGGTTTTTGCTTGTGGCATCCTCTCATACCATAGGCAAAAGCTGGTGGGGGATAGCTCAAGCTCGTGCCTTTTCTGGGTTCAGCTTCCAGACGTGAGGTGAGCTTTCGGGTGCTGTGCTTTCCGTCATCGGTATGGCACGCTCAGGCTGCGCGCGAGTCCTGTGGCCGGCGTCCCCAAGCTGCGCTCTGACTGTCCGCGTGTCTCTCCAGGAGCAGCTCCCTGAGCTGCACGTGCACTTCCAGGCCCAGAGCTTCCACACCTCCATGTACGCCTCCTCCTGGTTTCTCACCATCTTCCTCACTTCCTTCCCCCTGTCTGTGGCCACCAGGATCTTTGACGTCTTCATGTGTGAGGTGAGTCTGTGCTCCTGCCGTGCCGGGTGGCTGGAGCTCTGGTCTACAGATCCTCGAGGGGACGGGCTCATGTCTCTTGAGAGCAAGAAGGCCAGCCGCAGTGTGCAGGCTCACAGCAGCTCAAGCACATTCTGGTCCATTGACTCTCAAAAACCCATCTCTCTTTTAATCAGATTACAGACTGCAATATCACTGTTTTCGCTACATCAAAATACAAGTCACTTGTTTTTTTTTTCTGTTCTGCTGCTTGGTTTTTTTTTATTCTGCGGTTAATATCCCCTTCTCTCCGAGAGAAAGGACTGTTGTCAGTCGTTGAGCAATCAGGAAGCTGATGTTCAGCACAGGTGTCTGCCATGCCGGGCTTCAGACCTGCTGTCATCGGCTCAAAGGCAGAGGTGGCCACCTGCTGGCAGACAAAAGTAATTGACTCTGAGATGCTTCATTGCATCTAATTTTGTAAGGCACTGTTAACATTCAAGGTTCATTCCATGCTGAAAGGGAAAGAAAAGAGACACATTTCGGCTGTGGCGTAGGCTTAGGCTTTTCCTTTGCAGCCTATGCATGCTGACGCAGCTCCCTGCTTAACGGTTAACATCACTTTGCGTTCCTTTCTCGGCAGGGTTTAGAGATTGTGTTCCGTGTTGGATTAGCTATCCTGCAAATGAATCAAGCAGAACTAATGCAGCTTGACATGGAGGGAATGTTACAGGTAAGACGTCATTTCTTCTTAAACAATAAGGATTTTGTGACAAGATGCTGTAGTTTTTACTGCACACACATTTTTGAAGCCCACATTTACATCTACCGGGAGGAAACTTTCTGAAACCAAGAAATGACTTCTTCTTCCCAAGACAACCTTTTGCTGGCATTATTTCTGTTTTTGTTAGGCTGGTTACATCTCGCAGTGTTACCTCCTGAAAGGAGAGAGCCGATCCCTTTCTCACTCTCTGCCTCTCTAGAATTGGATCTGTGGCATGCTTGAATGTCAGGATTGTGGCCGGATAAAACCTTGTGTGGCAAAAACAAGCCTCTCCAATATTCTGAGCAAGGCCTGCTTTGATTTGCAGCCTCTGCTGCTCTTCCCATGAGAGGCACAGTAAGAGTTCAACTTCAGCTCATTCTGTAACGAGTCACTCCCTGACTCCCTGGCTGTGTCTGTGGCGCCCCCAGCTGGAGCTGGAGGCTCGGTGTGCGAGCAGCTGGCCTCGGCCATGTGCGGCGATGCGAGGGACTGGTCAGCGGCCTGCCGAGCTCATGTCCCGCTGTCTTGCAGTACTTCCAGAAGGTCATCCCGCACCAGCTGGACAGCGGGCCGGACAAGGTGATCCAGGCTGCGTTTCAAGTCAAATACAATGCCAAGAAAATGAAGAAGTGAGTGTCTGTCATCGCCGCCCAGAGCTTCCTCAAGAGCTCGCAGCCCTGTGAGCAAAGACGCGAAGGCCTCGCTTAACGTGCTTCAGCCCGAGCTGAAAACACAAACCCCGTTTCTCCTCTCACCTGGGTCGCAGGCTGGGGAACAAAATGACCAGCACAAGCGAGAGGAGGCCTTCCTCGATGAGTGGCTTGTTCCACACTCCCACAACCCTTTTTGTAAAGAAGTGCCCCCTGTTTAAATGCACTTCCATGTAGTTTCCACTTGTGCCCTCTGGTTCATGATGCACTGTTGATCCTGAAGGGCCAGTGCCTCTTGAATACCTGTATTTGCGCTTTTCTCTGTTCATGACCACAGACGGTCAGTTCAGTCAGCCTGTCCGGGTTGTGGAAATGAAGCCAAGTGTGAGAGACCTGCATTGCAGAGAGAGTGACTGTCTCATTGTGAGATGGGGTCTGCTCTAATTATAATGGCTTTCCTGTCGGGCTACGGTTTAGTTACCTTCGCTGTGCACTGTTGTCTTTCAGGTTAGAGAAGGAATACACTACCATAAAAACTAAGGAGATGGAAGAACAAGTTGAGATCAAGGTAAGTTTGGTGAGGGCCTCACAAGCCAACGGGCACTTGTTTTCCTGTACTGTGCTGTTAGGAGCAGCCCTGGTTCAGAAAGTGGGTGAAGATTTGCACTCCATCGAGAGAGATCCCCGGCGTGCTCTGAGGAGTGTGTGTGTGCTGCGCACAGACGGAGCCCAGGAGATGGGTTGGGGACCTAGCCTCTTTGACCTGTAGAGGAGACGCCCCAGTGTACTGGCTCGGCCTGTCGTGTTCATCCGTTTCTCTCACGTGAGCCTCTGTCTTCCAGAGACTGCGCACGGAGAACCGACTGCTGAAGCAGCGCATTGACACCCTGGAGAAAGTGAGTACTGTAAGACCAGTATGGACCAGGTATTGAATAAATAACCCGCATCTCTTATTTTACTGTAATCCTCAGACAGCAGCATGTATCCTGGTAACTAACCAAGAAAACTAGTCTTCTGTGTGTATTATTTGGGCCACTAAGACACACTGGTCTTGTTCACTAACTGGGCTTGCACAGTATACATTTATTAATGAGCAATGCACAACGTTTTTTGTGTATTTTGAGCAAAAGTTGGCTTTGCTTGTTTTTTTTGTTGTTGTTTTGCTTAATAATAAAAATCACCATGTTTTCTAAGTTTTCCAGAAACCTGGTGTAGCTGGAGCTCAGTTTTGTTTATCCCATTGAAAATGCATTCAGAAATCGTAACCAGCAGTTATGATTTTAGCAGCCTTTTTAAAAGGGCAGTGTTTTCAGAGCACTTTAACACTGGCATGGTAAGCTGGAATAATTTATGGCTGATTTCATTAAATATACTATACGACATTTGCTGATGGCCAGACTTGCACTAATGTTCTATTCCCAGTGAAGCCTGGAGTCGCGTACTGGCCTGCTCAGGCTTACGAGTACTTCAGCCCCCAGTTCTGAAGTTCTTCTGTAAAGTAGCTCATGTTTTGCTTTAAAGGGGAACTGCAGTCCCAGTTTTTCAGACCGGTTATTAAATCTTGTTCACAAAATAAATATATTGACGGTACAGAATTTTTTACAAATTTTGAATTAAGACTGTGAACTTTGTGAAAGTACTGTCTGGTCATCATTGTTGTCAAACAAAGCCCTGGTCTTGCCACAGGCGAGAGCAGGGTTCACGCAAATAGCCACTTGAAGTGGCCCTTCCTGCTCACTAGTCACTGTAATGACTATTGTATTGTGATGTACGAGCGAAAAAGTACAGGTCATGCAGCAGACATTTCACTGCAAGTAATGTATTTATCGGCAAAACCACCTTGAAATTGAGAGCAATATTTCTGTTGGATTAAAAGAGGTGAATTCACAAGCCTGCCTGTTTACAGTGTAATAGGGCAGCATCACCTCACCGGATGTTTTGTTGCCTCGTTCTGAATCGCAGAACATGGCGCTGCGTATACTGGGAAATCACGTCTGTTTTGTGATGTAAACAGGAGGTTTTACAAGTAACCGTGCACATTTTACTTTTATTGTGGTTTGAAATGCACTCATGCGCTGCTGAATCTTTCTGACCCTGAAGTATAAAAGTAGCGTTGCAGTTCCCCTTTAAATATGACCTAATCTAATTGTGGAGCTGGAGTGACTGTACGTACCAGTACATACCCCAGCGCCTCCCCCGCGTGCGTGGTCGAAAGTGCGTGCAGCGATGAGACCGCGGGTCTGGGACTCGATGGGCCTACGAAGTCTCCTCCGCTGCCGGAGGCGGAGCGGGGACCGGGCTCCTCCCTTGCATGGCGAGCACAGGGGCCGGGGGCCGACAGGGGGCGCTCCTGGGCTGGACAAGGCTTGTAGGGGCGCAGGGGGCTGGAAGGCCGAGCTTGTGACTGGAGCGCACCCAGACTGACGCACCCCAGCACGTACCCGACTGACACGGAGGCGTGGTTTCTCGTCTGACCCTGCACATCTGCACGTCTGTCCTGCGCTCTGCTTCACTCGCACTTCTGCTCCTTGCTCACTGCTGTACTTAACCCTCCTGAATCCTGAGGCTGCTGTTCCTTTTCTCCCTCCTTGATGGCCAAATTGCACGCTGCCCAGGCCCGTGAGCGGTTCAACCCAATCCGTCTTCTGTTAAGAAAATCAAGAGGAAGAAATCCGAACATGTCAAAATCAATATTGTCACTTCTCTTTTTATTGATTCTTTGGTTTTTCTCTCTTATGCTTCTGTGTGTATTTTGTTTTTACCTTTTATAGGAAAGTGCTTCCTTGGCAGATAGATTGATCCAGGTATATCTTTATGCTTTCCTTGTGCCTTTGTTAAATAGAAATGCTGCAGCTTTCTCTTTTTCAAAAGAGAGAAAGCTGGCTCTCCTTTCATGTGCATGCATTTCCATCACTCTTAGACATCATTGCTCCTGCTCTGTACTGTTAGGTATAACATTTCATCTGAATCAGGTTAGATGTGACTTAATCCTCCCTGCTTTTAAAAATGCAGAACAAATCCATTCGAAAATCAGTGAGAGCTCATTGTTGACACTTGCATGAACAATCAGGCAATCGCATGCCCTTGTAATTCTGTGTTTAAAGAAACAAAGTATTAAAAATAAAATCCCCACCATCCCCCAATTAAGCCCTACTTGTTAGACAGCATGCTTCTTTTACACATAGAGGAATGTCCAGATTCCGCCTTGCTTTGCAACTCATCGATAATCCTCACGCCATAATTATGTCACAAGGGACAAGTGACAAGGGCACAAGAGGCTGAGGAAAACTACCTCATAAAACGGGAGCTGGCCACCGTCAAACAGCAGAGCGATGAGGCCAGCGCTCAGCTGGAGCAGGCCCAGAGCACCATCAGGGAGCTCCAGCAGCAGCACAGAGGGGTAAGGAGCCCCTCACCGGGGGGAGCGTGCACAGCCGTCGCCGTTTCCTCTGTCCCTCAGACACAGGGCCCGGAGAGCCGTCCTGATCGGGGCTCTTCCTCTGCCCCTGGTCCGAGACGCGCTGCCCCGCCTAGAAGGGCAGAGCGGTTCGGTCCCCCTCCGGTGGTGATGACGACATCGGCACCGTCGCCTCCTCCGCTACTGGGGGGGTTGGTCAGCCCTGGTCCGGCGGAGCCTCGGTCTCCGTCTGACTCCGCTAAGCAGGCGGTTTCTGAAGCGACGGGGTCCTGTGGCTCCCGGGACGACGGCTGGCCAGTCGTGACCAGGGCAGAACCCGTTGACACCAGACTGATCAAAGTTCGCACGTGTTCCTGGTCTTTTCAGACTGGGGAGGGATGGGAGACTGACGGAGCCTGTCGCCCTAGGTTTCTCCAGGACCAGGTTGGGTCCCAGCGTTGAGCATTTAGAGGTCGTCTTACTGCACCTGCAGTCTGCCTCTGTTCTTTCGGTTCGGTAGTGTCGTACGCCCCAGACCACATTAGCCAAGTCTGCTGTTGCCTCCGGCGTTTCATGAGAGGCACACGTGCCACTGATAGTTCCTCTTGTTGGCTAGCTCACGTCCGCCTGGTCTCCTACTGCTTTACAGTTTTTAGACACTAAGATGCATCGCGTGCTGGGTCGTTCCCCAGCACTTCGGGCAGGACGTTGTCACTGTTATTTCACCAGTGTGTGTTGTTCTGCTGGCGAAGGGCTGTCTTGGTGAAGTTGGTTTGAAAAGCAATAGTTTACATTCTCGCTGTTGACAGTTGTACTGACGGAGGTTGTTTGTCCAAACTCTGGTGTCGCTGTTCTGTGAATTCCATTGCTTTTCGATGCCACAGGCATATAAAAGGAAATGGTAACCACATACATTTATGGATAATTAACGCTGCATTAAGCAGGAGGCACACGATTTATTGAAACAAGGCAATGAAGAAATATGTGAGAGAGAATGAATATTGCCTTAGTAACCTGCTTTGTAGGCATCCTCTCCAGTCATCATCACCTGTGTCTGTGTCTGTAGACACACTTAACTGTGTCTTTCTGCACATCTCATCCACATCTGTCATTGCGGTCGCCTCTAGATAAGACTCAGCCCAGGTAGAAACGATTGACTACTGACTTTCCAGTAGCTCCATTGATCTGTGTCTTCTATCTGTGTGTCTTTTGTCGTTTGTTGCTGGGTTTTTTTTTTTTTGCATGAGTGAGCTTGAATGCGCTGCTTGTGTCTGCTGCGGTTCCTGTGGACTTGTCGGATTTGTCCTCACGTTTAGGGGGGAGGGGTGTTTTGTCGACTTTCAGAGACGCTTATAGGTGAAAAGACGGGTAGGAGACAGGCTACCAATTTCTCGTCAAAGGCGGATTTCCACATGGGCTGGGCAGTGCAAGCGTTTCCTCCGTTCGCAAACGGGCACCCAGCAGCACCATCAGTACCAGTCTGAGGGAAGACCTGCTTGTTTGATTTCCAGAGTTAGAAGATCATAAGCATCCGTCAAGGTATCTCACTGAATACTCGCCTTAGTCTCGCTAACAGAAACCATCAAAGTATTCCACGTGGATAACATGCATGTTTCTGTCCTTAAAGACTTTAGCCAGAGCTCATGCCTAATAAGTGAGAAACGTGTTTTCGAAACGTCTGCTTATCCAGCGTTTCCCCGACGCAGTTAGATGGCCCGCTGAGCACAGCCTGTGCTATTTAAACTGAACAGGAACCTGTCAGGGTAAAAAAAGAACAGCACTCTAAACGGAGTCCTAAAACCACCACTTACACAGTCAGAGCAGGAAGCCAGGAGGACCCGAGGGTGTGGAGTTGGCACGACTGCAGGCCCTGCTCCCTGCCGGGACAGTGCGACGCCAGCGTTTCCAGACGCCAGGCCCTGCGCTCTGCCACCGCTGCGTGTCTGTGTGGAGTCTGCGCGCTGCCCGGCTTTCAGAGGACCATGAAGGTCAGCCGCGGGAGTAACTCTGCTTGCACGCGTCACCTCTGAATATCACAGCGTGTCGGGGTGACGCTGCCGGTTTCAGGGGAGAAGGCTCCTGGGGAAACGTGTAGCAGGTAGTGACGGTGCAGCTAACAGAAATAAAGACCTGGGCCGGCCTCCAGTTCTCCGTGCGGAGTTTGTCTCCTGTTTCACAGCTGTGTCGCAGGCTAGAACATTAGGAACTCCTGGTAGACAGCGTGTGGCTGTCCTGAGGAGCACGTGACGGACCGCTTTCTTCCTCCTCATCCTCCTCACGGGCTCACGGGCGCGGGGAGGGGATGGGACTGGGCTTCGTACACGTTGTCCCTCCTGCTGTTCCCAGAGGCCCAGCCCGTTGTCCGCTGGGAAGGCCGAGCGTCTTCGACCAGTGAGTGTACACGCGTGACCCCAAGACCCCAAGTTTTTGTGGGCGCCTACTGCTGCCCTCTTGAATCTCCTCTCTCTCCTGCCCCCTGTGATGTTGAATTCTGAATAGAGATCTCCGTTTACAAGAGTGACTCCTGTTCACGGAGCTGACAGGTCCGGCTGGTTTCTGTTTGCAGTTGGCTTTGCAGTGCGGTTTTTCATTTCAGTATGCAGACATCTTGCAGGACGTAGTGTTGGCTTTGTGTGGTTCAGTGTTTTACGTGGCGTTTCCCTCAGTAACCTTTTTAAAGGAATCGTAGAAGTACAGGAAGCAGATTTTCTCCATTTTTTTCTAGTGTTCTAGTAAGAAACTGAAACATGCTTTGATGCGACAGTTTCATTGGCGAGCTTGTCCTATATCCCACGTAATTCCAGACAAAATATTAAAAGCTGTTTTCTTTGTTTTAAAGTATCCATCATCATTCATGAAACATGTTTTCATACATTATCATCTCTTCATAAATTGTGCTCAGTCAGACTGTCTTTTGATAAGAAACTTAAGAGTATGTGTGAGAGAAAACAAATTGTCATCATTTATATATGAAATATATTTATGCTTGTGTAAAACAGACCAATTTTACATTTCATTGTCGGGGCATCTGTTTTTTAAACCATTGTTCTTAAACGTCGGTCTGCTGGTGAATTGGCTGGGCAGCTTGTTCCAGACTCCCACAACACTCACTTGGGGTAAAGCAGTGCTTCCTGGTCTCTCCCTGTCAGTCTGGATAGTTGACGCACTCTTCCATGTCGGCGTATTGAATTAGGTTTCTCCAGTCCCTGTATCAGAAACGTCATTCTCCTGACCAGTAAAGGAAAGGCAGGTTTTGTACGAGTGAAAGAGGTCCGTCAGCTCCCTGCTGCTGCTACTGCAGAGCAGAAACAAAACAGTTTTTTTTTTCTTCTTAAACAAATATCTGGATTCTCCTTTGAGTTGAGAACGGTTTTAGATTTCAGTTAACTTCCTCTGCACGGCAGTGCAATTTGAACTTTTGAGCTGGAAAGATCCCTACTGAACTCTCTCTCCGTCCCTTCATATCAGCAAGGTGGCGTCGAAGAGGAACGCCCTGACAGGGAGCAATCCGTGTTTTTTTTTTACCCTGAGCTCTCCGGCTGTGTGTTGAGGAAAATCTCAAAACCTCCTTCACTCCGTGAAGTGTGCAGTTACCCGTGAGAGGCTGCCGGAATGGGGAGCTCGACTCGCGCGACCCTGGCCCGGTCTGGCCCGGTCTGGCCCGGTCTGGCCCGGTCTGGCCCGGTCTGGCCCGGTCTGGCCCGGTCTGGCCCGGTCCTCAGGCAGCTTACTCTTCCCCCAGGCCAAAGCCCACCCCCGCTACTCGGAGGAGTACGTGCTGCAGCTGGAGCGGGAGCTGGTCCAGGCCCGCCTGCGCGAGGCCGAGTCCCAGTGCGCCCTGAAGGACATGCAGGACAAGGTCCTGGACATGGAGAAGGTGAGGCTGCCCGCTAGGCCGCGCTCTCCTGTGCTCGCCAGCTCGGTTAACCCTCCCTCTTTCAGGGTGTACTCGTACGGGAAAGAGCAGGAGAACTGCTGGCGTCTTCCTTGCTGCTCGTCTTTAGGGACGTCCGTTTGCCTCCTTAAAATATAAAGACGCTGCCCCCCCTTTATGAACCCGCACCGGGTCCGGTGGTTGTAATCCTTTTCACTCTGCCGTGCAGTTCTGCGAGTCACTGCTCATCTCTGCAAACTGCCCCGAAGAGAGAACCACAGCAGCTCGTGTGGTTTTTTAGTGTATCGTGTTGGACATCAAGCCCAGGCGTCTGTGGCCATGTCTTCAGCGTGTCTTTCCTGTGCCAGTGGCACCTCACTGGGACAGGGCGATACCAGTGCTCACGTCAGGAGCAGCATGCCCTTTTCCTCTGGCCCTGTAAGAGCCGGCACGGTAACGAGCACTGGCTGACATCCCTGCCGCCGCGCGGCGGGCCGGGCTTGCGCCGCGGGCGGGGGCCGGGGGCCGGGGTCACTGTCCCCTGACGGCCGCTTCGTGTCTGCTGCCTGCCGCAGAGAAACAACTCCCTCCCGGACGAGAGCAACGTGGTGCAGCTCCAGGAGGAGCTGATCGCGGTGAAGCTGAGGGAGGCCGAGGCGCTGACGGGCCTGAAGGAGCTGGGGCAGCAGGTGAAGGACCTGGAGGAGCACTGGCAGGTGAGCGGCCTCCGCGCGACCGGCAGCCCCTCCTGTCCCTCCGGGCTGCTCCAGCTGCGACTCCAGGGGCGCCTTTCCGGCAGAAAACTGGGCTGGAGGAGAGAGAGAGAGACAGGGGGAGAAACACGGGGGGAGAGAGGGAGGAGGAAGGAGCAGCCTACCAACGCGCTGCAACACCAGCGGGGTGTTTACAGTATGAAGGTTTGTCACGCTTTGGTTAGACAGGCTTTGAGATGGAGGGCGTTGTCTGATGCTAAATCATGGACAACAGCTGCAGACATTAGTCGCTAGCAAAGCCGGTTAAATTCTGAAAACAGGTTGTTCAGAATTTCTCCCGGGTGATAAAGAAAGAAAAGGTCTCTCACATTCGGGTGTCCTTGTCTTCGAAGTCCCCCAGGCAGAGCAGACAAGAAGCTTCCCCCAGCAGAGTGACAGGTTCCAGAGGAAACGCAGGGGGATCGTTATAATGATGCCCACAAATAAGCCATCTGCCTCCTGTGATGGCCCACCCACGGGCACGCTCAGTGGAAAATACCAGCTGCTGGCGATGTTCGAGCTTGCTGATGCGACGCATAAGCCCGTGTGAGCTTCTTCACTTTGCCAGGTTGTTCAGGTGCAGGGTCATATAATTCCCAGCACTGCGCTGCCCTCGACAGTGGAGTCGTCTCCCTCTCTCTCTCCTCGCGCGTGCGGCCCAGCAGTCCTGCTGTGGAGGGAGGCCGTGGCCTCAGGCTGGAGCTGCTGGGTTCTGGTTCCCCACGAGATGTTTATTAAAATGTGTCGGAGGCGCGTGGGGGAGGACTGAAGGGTCAGAGGGCGGCTCCGGCCCCCGCGCGCGGCTCGCGGCGGGGCGGCTGTCGCTGAAGGCGGGCGGCCTGTGTTGCAGAGGCACCTGGCGCGGACGGCGGGCCGGTGGCGGGACAGCCCCAGGAAGAACGCCCTGAACGAGCTGCAGGAGGAGCTCATGAGCGCGCGCCTGCGAGAGGCCGAGTCCCAGGCGGAGCTGAAGGAGACGAGGCAGAGGATGATGGAGCTGGAGACGCAGGTGGGCGAGGGGCGTGCGGCTCTCCCGGCCGGCAGCAGCTGCTGGGACGGGTTCATTTTCCCCGAGCAGTCAGCTTGTGATGGAGCGTCAGACGCTCAAATGCAGACTTAGCCATGCCTTCTTGGAATCAAAGCCAATTAGTGCCCTATGTACAGATCTTAACGGCGTTAAAGTAATGCTGACCCACTCTCGCATGATTTCAGATTGTTTTATGTAATTTTTTTCACCTGTGTCTAGTGCACCACAGTGCGTGTTGTCTTTTAAATTGTTTTGCATGCTGCTAAAGATCTCGTTTTCAAAAGTAATCCGCTGACTTCTCTGCCGGAGATAGCAGTTTGCTTTCTTGAGGTGGGGTTGTAATACTAGAGACCAGGCAGCAGAGGGCAGTGGAGCTCTGTTGTGGAATGGGTGATGTAGAGTTCAGGCTCCTGATTGATCATCTGCTAATGAAAGTTCATGGGTTTAGACATTTCTAAGATTCGCTTTACTTTCACTTTTTAATTAGCTGTAGAAGCAAACAAGCATTGAATGAGGGATAGTTATATAGACAAAGGTCTTCAACTATAAAACGTGTTATTTTATGATATAGCACGTAGATAGATTAGGTACACAGAAGTCTTTTTATTCCTGAAACAGACATTTCAAAGAGATGAGAACGCCGAGCGGTCTTTCAGAATGCTTAGTTTGCGTATGATGTGTTTGGTTAGAAAGGCCTTGAAATCTTCCCACTTGCTTTTTGTGACGATATTCTGGGGAGCCCAGTAGAGGAGAGTTTGGGGCGCCAGGTTCGAATCACTGCTGCACTATCTTGAGCAAGGAGCTATTCCCCGATTTGCTCCAGTTCTACATTTGGGGACCAGGCAGCTGCTGTGGGACTCCCCCTGTAGGGGACTGGAGTCCCACCAGGGGGAGTCCCACACTCTCAGCTCGCCATGGAAACCAGGAGGAGCCCCAGAGCTCGAGCGTGGACCCCAAGGTTCGTGCAGTTGAGCAGGCACTGCTGATGGCTTGCAGAGGAGATGGCAGACTCGGAGCCGGACTGGTGAAACGTGCAGATTTTATCCTTGACGGACTGGAAGGCTGGCCAGGCTCTGGCAGTGTGACGCTGTGGGTCCCCACGCAGAAAAAAGAGAGCTCAGCGGCTGTGTTCCACTGCTCTGTGGCAAACGCCCACGAGCCACGCCAGTCACCCCTGACCAGGCCAGCAAGGGTGTGTGAAGTGTTTGTGTGAGGTATGACAGTGAACTCCCTTCTTATCTCTTCCTTTTTGCGGAGTCTTGTTTCTTTGCATCTGCAGAATCAGATCAGCAGCAACCATCTGCGCCGAGCGGAGCAGGAGCTGAGGAGCGTGAGGGAGAGAGTGCAGCTCCTGGGCACCCAGAACAAGGGCCTCCTGGCGCAGCTCCAGGAGCTCAGGAGGAAGCAGGCCGAGACCGAGTGCAAAGTAAGCCCCACCACGTGCCGCGCGCCGCGCCACGCTCCGCGCCGTGCTCCGGGCTTCTCAACAGGCTTCACACCGCGCCAGTAGGGCGCCTGTAGCCCCGCTGAAGGACCAGCTCCAGCCCTGGCTTCAGCACAAATCGGTTCACGCTGCTTTAACAAACTGATTCTTCACATGAATTCATCCGTCTTCCTCACAGCCTTCTAAAGAGGGCTTAAAGGACTCCTAGACCGATAATTTATCTTTTACTACTTTGTCAATGTGGACTAATAGTCAGGGTACTTGCAGTGGTAGCAGGAGAGTAGCGCTGAGCGTTAACGTCTGGGATGGACTGCAGTCCCAACTTGGTGGCCACGGGCTTCCAGGATGGGCCTGGGGTCACCAGTGCCCCTCTTTCCGGTGATGGGAGGATGGAGAGTTCACTCTGGGGAGCCCCCCCCCTCTGCCTTCAGCCTAGAGCCAGCGCTCATCTGAGCGTCGGCGGCTGCTGAGCGTGGTTCCAGAGTGACAGGAGCAAGGCCCTACACAGGCGCAGTGGGGCTTGAAGTGAACAGGTGAAAACAAGCTGATCGCATGTGAGTTGTAGGCAACCACATCTCCCCCGAGTACTTTCAGTGAGCTCAGGTTGATTCCCTGTAGGGCGTTGGTGCATTGTATTTAAACACCTTGTCCCTGACCACCCAGTCTGTTGTGTTTTTCATCACTCTCCTGACTGCTGTTTAGGATACGCATTTCCTTTTCAACAGCGCTTTCCCCAGAATGCTCCTCAAACTCTGGTCGGCCTTAGAAAGAGCGCTGTTGTGTGTAAGGAACTGCTGCACAAAAACGCAGGAAACCTTACAGCACTGCTCTCCTTTTATAAAGCACCAAAACACAGCTCCTATTATTTCCAGTGGCCTTGGCTCATCTTTGAAATATTGGAACATTCCTGAGAACGCGCTTCCTATTTGTCAGTCCTGGTACCAGCCTGTCCGAATCCACAGACCAGCCTCTTGGAAGAAGGCGCAGGCAGTGCAGGCTGTGGAGTGAGCGTGGTGCTTGATGTAACACCCAGATAACCCCTTGCACAGACACTTCACTTCAAGCAAAGTAATCTGAGCACTAAAAACAGGCCTCTACTGAATGTGCTTGACTGCCGAGAGGTTAGGATGATTTGTATTTTGTCATTGCAAAAGCTGCGAGTTTCCCAAACAGGGCCATATCAGTAGATCATTCCCCTAATACCCAAAAGCCCAGTCTTAACAGGAACCAGGCTCTTCTGCTTTCTGCTGTGGTGAGAGTTTTGCCATTGACGTTTGAGGAGATAACAACTGCTCGGTAATGGTCTCAGTAGATGTTGTCTAACTGTCCTCAGCAAAACCCAGGCCAGCTCGAGGTCCTCCATCTCTTGAGGGGATGAGGCAATATCTGCACTGCTGGTTGAGCAACGAGGTGTCTTTTTGTAAGGTAAACATGTCACCTCCACCTCTGTGTTAGCAGAGGCCTTCTGTTTCCCCTGTGTATCCAAAAGTCCAGAACAGTGTCAGTGACCATTAATGACCCCGTGCAGGAAAGCCTGCTGTTGGTTAATTAACAAATATTTAATTGCACAGGAAATCCTGAGATCATTTCCCAGATCAGGTGATCCAATCCCAGCTGCCCTAAACTCCCGAGATCTGTCAAGGTTAGTTCATTCTACAGGACCTGATGCTGATGGCTGCTCTGGTGCAGTATATAGGAAGAGCTTCAGGGAATGCGTCAGATAGGCAGCGGAATGAACACCGTCGGGGCCGTCTGACCGAGCAGCAGGGGTTTGGCAGCTCTCGGTGCAGAACAGACAGACGGATCACCTCTGCTGTCGGCAGCAGTCGGAGGATGATCGACGTGCAGCTGAGGGCAGATTCTGGTCGGAGAGTGAAGGAGACTTTCTGTAGAGGAGGGGCAGGCCGGGGGTGCAGGAACTCCCCCGGGGGGGTTCTGTGAATCCCCCCAGGCCAGAGCCCTCCTGGGGGGACAAGCTGCCAAGACAGCTGTACGGGGCTGAAGGGCCGACTCTGTTCTGTGTTTTGTTCGTGTCATTTACAAGCCTTGCTCCTGCCCTGGCTGGTGAGCTCGGTGGGTTCTCTAAGTCCCCCAGCTCACGCTCATGGGCCGTCTGAGGCTGTGTGAGAACTCCATCGTGTCCTGCCTTGCGGGTTGGGAGGTTAGAGCACAGCTAGCTTGCACAATCCCGAGTGTTCCTGGATTTTCCCATTCAGTGAATAGCGTTCGGCGAGTGAAACAGCAGCTAATAAGACAGAAGACCTCGATCCTGTTGAAGTCGTCAGGCCTGCCTCTATTCAGAAACAGTTCTTTGCGTTTCAATATTCATGCCATCTGGACTAGCAGTGAGCTGAATCAACTTTTTCTTTAACCAAAATTAGTTTCAGCTAGTTTTAGAAGTTCTTCTGATGCTTTTGTTTTAAAACAAAAAAAAATTTAAGTGTTTTGGTCATGCAGATGTTGCATACTTCTGATCACTTGATGGTCCTTAGCAAGGAATCGTTGTTTTCCTTTAGCCTGGTGTTTCAGTGCTATCCTACACTAATTCGCTTGTGAATTTTAATGGAAGTTTGAAAATTGTCTGTTGAAGTGTTGCTTTATGTTGCTTGATCATTATCACAAGCTGAAGCATTTCAACACCATTTGTTTAGTGTTTACCCCATTCTGTTTTTTTCATGTACTTTTTTATGAGCTGGAATACGTAGAAAATGGGAAGAAATGTTCCCATGGAGCTTGTGAGCCAAGTTATTTTGGATTTAAGCCTTTTATCCTTTTAGGTTGTTTTCTGAGACTTTTGATTCAAGATGTTTCCAGTGACGAAGTCCTGTAGCTGTGATTTGAATAAAATGAACGTGATCCGTATTGATACGTGTGATATGTATTTTTGATTGATGAGAGGAATATTATTCCCGATGTTAGAACTGGCTCATTTGAAGTTGACAGTACACACTTTCAGCTGTTCTACTGCTTGATGACTCCATAGCCTCCTGGATTTGCATTTAAAGGGTCCATGAAAATGGGTGATTGTGCTTGACTTAGTCTTTGTTAAGCTTGTTAGTGATGGATGCTTACAGAACCCTTGGGAATTGTCTTTATCACACGTCGATCACTGGGGTCAAGACCCGCGTCTCTGGGCTCAGGCCACGCCAGCAGAAAACTGCAGTGCTGGTTGTTTTTCTTTTTGGTTGCTTGCTGGTTGCTTTTTTTGTCCCGTCTATAAAGTTTCTGTGTTACGTCCACGAGGCCGAGCTGAACCCTCTTCTCGGATTCAGGTCGCAGCTGTAGGAGCAGCGTTGTGATTTACTCCAGGAGCGATCGGGGACTTTTCCAAATGGCAGTTTAAATATTCAGAATGGAAGTAATCCAGAGAGCCGAAGAAGAAGTCTGTGTACCGGGGGAGACGAGAGGCTGCAGAGCACGAGCTTGTGTTACTGTTACTCTGCTCCTATTTCATTTAGGTTGGGAATCGCCATCTCTAACTCGCGCACGTGCGCTTGAACCTGCTTGTTCACTCGCGCCAATGACTAAACTGGAACTTTGTTCCGTCTCGTGCTGGGAACATCTATACCAGGGCAGGGCTGCGGCGCCCAGTTGGCCGGGCCGGACCGGGCTCTGGGTTCAAGCGCCGGGCTTTCCCAGCTCACGGCCCGTTTCTGCTTCCAGAATAAAGAGGAGGTGATGGCCGTGCGGCTGCGCGAGGCAGACAACATCGCCGCCATGGCGGAGCTGCAGCAGCAGATCGCCGAGCTGGAGATCCAGGTAGGGGCGCGGTCGTGTGCACTCGCTCGCTCGCTCTGCCCCGCGCCGCGCCGCGTCTTGCAGGGCCCGTGCCCGGGGGGGGGGTGATGTGTGGGTTGGGAATGGATGAGCTTGGAAGCGACATTCGTGCGTGTGGGTGTGTTCGTTCTGTCTGTTCTGTGTCCCCCCGTGGGCAGTGAGGAGATCAGCACCTCTTCGACATCTGAGAAGCACTCTGCAGCTGACCCTTCAACCCCCTCTCTAGTGACTTTTTGTCTACACAGCACTACGACCATAAATATCCGTTTTCCGTGCTGCTTAACCCACGGTACGGACTCTTTTTTCGGTTTGAAGAGCTCAAGTCAGTAAGCGTTTGGCTGCAGGAGATGTGCTTGCTGCTGCTGTGCGTTTCCCTTGGTGGTTGCAGAGCAGAAAAAAAAAGTGAAGTTGTAAAGCAAAACAAACCCGCGCGCTCTTATCTCGCAGCTGCACTTCCTGGTGACCACAGGAGGGAGTTGCTGGCCCAGCACTGCTGGGAGGCCCTGATAAGACCCCAGGGCGCCGAGCGCAGCAGGTGTCAGGAGTTACAGGCTCTGCAGCTCGAGCCCTGTCTGAGGTTAGCGGGGCACAGCCCCTGGAATCTGTGCAGCGTGAGATAGCAAGAGCAGCTCACCTTTATCTCTCCTTCGCAAGAACTCAGAACGCTCGCTGGAGGCCGCGCGACTCCTCTTCTACAAAAAAAAAACCTCACCCCACTTGCGAAAGACCGAGCCCCCACAGCGGCTCGGAGCCTTTTCCCGGCTGCGTGGTAGATCTGAAATCTGCGGGCGGGACTCTCCTGTCACGCCCTGCAGAAAGAGTTTCTGTGTCCGGCAGTGCAGAATGGTCCGTGTCCCCTGTGTGAAGACTTGGATATCGTGGATCTGGACAGGATGTGCATGGCCTTACTGGGACAGTGCCGCCTTTTGTGCTTAAATCTATGGATACGTGGTGTATCCAGGCCAGCGTTTGTGCTTAATCATTTCTTCATCACGCCTTGGTGCAGAAACCTTGCAACATGCTGTTCATTTCTCACTGTGGCCATACCCGTTTCTGAGCCACATGCTGCAGAACACCAGCCAGCACGTTACTCTCCTGTGTGTCCTTCACTTGGCATGTGCTGATCTGTCCACTGTGACCCGCCTTCCTCTGGTGCGCTCGGGCAAGTCAAGAGAAAAGTACGGATCGCTGTTTCTTGATCGCTGGCAGAAGAATCGAGTTCTAATTCAGCTCTTCTTCGACGCTGACTTAAAGCTGTCGGGGACTAGGATGCGATCCGCTGCCTGACCCTGTCTCCTGCCTGAATGGAAAACAAAAGGTTACATTACCATGGTGATTTACAAAATAGCGTTATTTGACTGAAATGATTTTGAATACCAGTAAAAAAGCCCTGATGTCATTTCTGCATGATGACATTTTGCTGCCCATGTTGCACCACGGCCACATGTCTGAGGGTGGGGGCAGAATCGCAGTCGTGGCACTGATCCCATGATAAGTGCATAGGAACTGCTGCAATGTAAAAATAAAGGTTCCTGCTTTGAGTGCAGGCAGAGTGAAGCATAACTGATTTTGTGATTAACCTCCCTCTTCGAGTCATTAGCCTTCCGTATCTATGTGACTTGTCTTATCTGTTTTCTGTGCGTTTTCTTACAAAGTCGAAAGACCTGGTTAGAAATCTTGTGAGTTCATTATGCGGAAGCCAAAGTCTAATTTTAGTTCTGCCGTGTTTCTCCTATCGCAGTAAGCTGACTTACTTTTCTCGGCAGCTTTATTTTTTTTTGCAAGACAGTTTTAATCTGATGGAGTTGGGGTGGTGCTCATTATCGTTGCTGCACCATAGCTCTTTGGTCCTGGGTTCGATTCTGGAAGGAACCGCCTCCTGTGTGGAGTTGGCATACTTTCCCTGTGTTCTCAGCGGTCTTCTCTGTGTTCCACGTTCCTCCCGCAGTCCAGATACACACTATCCAGACTGTCATCTCTAGAGTGCCCCCTATCTGTGTGTGACTGTAATGCGTCCTGTGCCTGCTAGGTTATTATCCCTATAATGGATGGATTTTAATCTGAAATTAAAGTGCCCGTTCAGGAAGTTTAATCAATGCCTGAAAGCCTGATAGTTTGTTTTGATTGAATTAGAACATCCAGCGTGCAGTTAAATAATGGACATTTTTCTCATGTGTCCAGATCAGTAATATCTTCGCTATTTAAACCTTGCCAGACCTTCACCTACCTTTCATGGTATGCAGTTAATCACAGCTCAAAATAAAATGTTTATCAGCCTGAAAGTGCATTCAGCTGGATTGTTTTTTTGACCTAGGATGCGTGTTGCTGCCGTGTATGTGAAACGCCCATTCAGGTCACATCATTTTGTTCATCTTTAAATATAAGATGTTTAATTCAAGTATCAGAACTAAACTCTTAAGTAAAACATCTTCCGTTTCAGATGTCCAAGTATGGTTTATGGTGAAGTATTTGCTGCTGTGGTATGTTCTTGTTTATTCGCCCAAATGTGTTTATTTGTGGCTCACGGTCCATTCCCAGTCTGCCTGCTGGAGAGCTTAATTCCGTGGTTGTGGAGACGTGGCCTCCACTCTGTGCCACCGAGCCACACTAGTCCGTTCAGAAACGTTCAGACTTTTTTTCCCACTTCGTCAAGAGTTGAAAAACTCATTGCTTCCACCGTTCGTGTGTTAGACTTGATTCTCGCTGAGGCCGACGGTTTACAGTAAAATACAAGGATCCTGGGTGTAATCTTGAAAGAGGCAAAGAAATGAAAGTCTTGATTTGAAGGAAATGAAGCATTTCAAAGGAAGCTGGCGAGGCTCACGCCCAGGGCTGTTTTTTTCCACTTCTACCCAAGGGGTGGGTGAAGATCAAGGGTGATGCAGCAACACGCCACCATCACACCATGCGTCTCGAGAACTTTGTGCAGCATAGAGGGGAGAAAAAAAGTGCGAGACGTTAGATGTCTAGTTTTAAAATTGTACACATACGTGTACACCCACGGTACTACTCATTTAAATATTTAACAGAAATGACAGATTTAAATCACTGAAGGATGCTGCAGGTCATATTCAGGTCATGTGCGAGACAAAGGCTTAGAGACAAGAAACTGTTGATCAGAAAGGTGGGGATGTAAAGGGGCAGTTTCCACTGTGTGCCAGCTTGTGCACTGTGTGTAGAGTAGAGCTGATCGACGGGAGAGAGATCACGCAGTTCAGGTCTTTTTTTCGTGCGGTTGAAATGTCTGCGCCTCCAGATTCGTTGATTTTGTGTTCAGCAAGCGTATTTTGGGAGTGCACTAACAGTGAGCAGTGCAGAGATCTTCGACATCTGAAACTGACCCTTTTTGCCTACATACGGTCTATAAATACCTGCGTTCTGTGCTTTTTGACCCATTGATACTGACTTTGTTTTCCAGTGGTTGCTGTGCGTACGTGCACCTTGAAGGTGTCATGAGCAAATCTTGACCTCTGTGATTCAAAGTCTCAGCCCTTTGTCAGATATTCCAGGATGTCTTTTTAAAAAGAACCCGCTGTACTGTGTCAGAGCTGCCCACAGCTGTACGGACTGAGGTTTTGTAACTCGGTCTCGCAGCAGCACCTAGGTGTCTCGGTGTTATTTTTTTCCTTCCTTCCTCGATTCGCGGTATGCAGGCTGCACCAAAGCTGCATTAGGAAAGGTTAGGGGCCTCTTGATTCTAGTGACAAGTAAGTCCCTGCCTGTCCATCTACTGAGCACTCAAAAGTGTGAGAAAAACCGATGAACGTGGTCATTTTCTTTAGGTGTGTGTGTGTGTCTGATGCTAGGCATTGCTAATCAAGCTGTTGCTTGATAGGAGGTAATCCTAACGGAGCTCCGTGCTGTGCCAGAGGTTGCTCTGTTGATCAAGCAGAACACCCACTCCTTGTGGTGCCCTCGAAACAGCGTGGGGTGCGAGTTGGTCTGTGGTTGGGGTGCCTGGTTTTGAGTGCAGAAGGCTGTGGGTTGTTGCCCTGCCTTATTCACAGGTTTCTCCCTGGCTCAGCCATCGTTCAGCAGGAGCCTGTGTCAAGACAGGATCCTGCAGTCTGAACTGAATAACCGTTATCCTGATTGCAACATCCTGCCAACAGCTCACAAGAAGTCTGAGCTGTATTTGAGCTGACCTTGCGCAGAGTCTTATTGGAGGGTTTGGGCACAGCGCAGCCTGGACAGGCCCTGACTTCTGTTCTTCCACAGCGCCACAGGTGCAGCCTGCACAGGCCTTTCTTCCACATGTGGAATCTGATGTACTCGAGGAGGGCTGGGGCAGCGCCCATCAGTGTTTAAGCTCATTCGTGAGGCTGGGGCAGTGCCAGGTTGATGCTGCATTAGATCACATAGCATGCACAGAAGAAATGCAGAAACCTCTCTAACAATGCATTCGGCTCTACATTTAAACCCACCTGCACAGAAATGTGCTATTTTCAGACGAGCCTTTGAGATATGTTCGGTTAAGCTCTTGTAAATCCTCTTTTACTCTGCAGAGATAAAGTGATAATTCGCTGTGTTTTGTTGCTGATGCTGCTGGTCACACTGTCGTCTTCCTTCTCCTTTTAATAAACGCCCTTCAGCAGCCCAGCTCGTCTGTCTGGCCCGAGGGACATTTATGCTCACTGGCATGTGTTAAGGTTTTGATATGTTAAAAAAAAAACACCTCCCGCCCATGTTCATATAGTTCTTTTGCTTTTCTTAGAGTTACTGGAAAATGTCACAAATGGAAGTGATGTAGTCAAGATTTTCATGACTTGTTTGAAAGCCTGAAATGAGTCAGCTGCTTGCTCGCTAGAGGACACTTCTAAACCACACGTTTCACACATTGCAGAGTAAGGTTTCGTTTTCAGTCGGAAATCTCTACCTCTGCTTGTCAGACCACAGATTGTAGTAAAATGGATCCGTAGGAGAACGGAGCCCGGAGCTCCTCAGCTCCTCCAGCAGGGCCTCGTGGAGGCGTGCCTGTGCCCTGCAGGGGGCACTGAGAGGAGGTTGCTGAGGCTGTGTGCAGCGCTTGGCGTACCTGAGCAGGACTGGATCGAAAAGAGCACCTCGCACGGTGGGGTTTTTCCTGTTTGCGCAGAACTTTTTGGATGGCGGAGGTGCTCGCATGACCTCCCCCCCCCCCCCCCGAGACGCCAGGGGTCCCCTGCTCTTCAGAATCGAGTCTGTCGGTCTGTTCGGGGGCTCGTGCAAACCTGCGGGGGGGCGGAGAAGGGGAGTGTGAGAGTGGTGCTCTCGGTCTTCTCCCAGCCTCAGCTCTCTGTTGGGCAGCAGGCGTGTCTGCGAACAGGTGCTACCAGCAGTTACCTTTCCCCCTTGTATGTGTGTACGTTTGTATATCATAGATTTCTAAACAAACTGAGGCATAAAAGGAATCTCATTAGAAGCATCCAGATTTGTGTTCATTAATATTATGGACTCTGTTTACTACAAAAACGGGAATGCCTATAAAAGGAATTTGAACCATATTTTGGGGGGTTTTTTGCAGCCTGCAGGATTGTTTCCGTTTTTTTCTCTGCTTGTAATACCAGATGTGAGCAGTGGGAATGAAACGTTACCCAGAATGTGCCTTATAGATGTCTCTGGGTGTTAAACCCCAAGTATTTTGTACGTCTCGTTGGGGACTCTTCAGTTATAGAGCAAAACCACTTTATTAGAATAACCGCAGACTGCAAAAAATACAGCATTTTGAGCAGACTTTTTTTTAAGATGGCTTCTGCAGTTGAAGCAGGCCCACATATTATTGTTTTCAAGAAAGCCTGCTCCATGCGTGACCCCTGTGCAGACCACAGCTCAGTGTGCGTTCACTAAATAACGAGAAACCACATCCTACCTGCCTCAAAAAAAGTACTGGCAAGAGCAAGAGGTGAAACATGATTTTATTTCTGAGCTGCTTTGCTTGTGTTGAGTTCTTTGAATGTACGGTATTTTCAGTGCTTCTATCCCTTAAATGTCCAAGTAATAAAAGAAAGGACTTGTGCAGCATAGTGAAATATGCTTTTTTTCTAAAATGATTCTTGAAATAGGAAGAATAGTTAAAAGCAAATGTGTATTCCAATAAAATCCTTAATTAATAGGGCAAACATTTGTTAATTCTAGGGCTTTCTCTGACAAACTGAACAAAGGCCTTAACAAGCCTTAGTGTTGCCACTGAAGGACAGGCAAGATTTGCCCAGAGCTGAACTAAGAAACAGACAAACATATTATGAAAAATTATTTTATATGTTGAAGAGTCCCTGGGAACCAGTTTAGAGATATACATGTGGTATGTAGTTCGTTTCTCAAGAACAGCCAAAAGGCTTCTCAATTTAACATTTAGTTACCGAAATGCCATTGATACTTTTTGTGTGAATATATATATATGTGTTACTCTGTTATATTGCTAATTTATCAGTTAACAGACGTGCTGACTGTGTCAAGGTGTGAATAGAAAAGGTAAGATTTGCTTTCTCAGGAGCTGGAAATCCTCAGTTGTTTGAGCGTCTTGGCGATCACAGCCTTAAAGGCTCGGTGGTGGAGAGGGACCATCGTGTGTGTTTCAGGTGCTGTATCTGTGCGAACCTGTGCCGAGACCCCCAGTTTTGTCTGTGAAATAGAAGGTTGACTTGGTTGTGTGCCCTTGATTGTAGCTGTGGAGGAAATGTGCTGAGATTGCATCAGCCCAGATAACCCTTTAGCGCCCACACACACTACGACATATCCCCAGGATTGTGTGTGTGGGGGGGGGGCTGTTCTGGATGATGTCATAGTGTGTTGCGCTAGAAGCGCCGAGCCTGCACATGGCAGGATGACTGGTGAATAAGTAGCCCTCACCAGGAGAGCCCTCTGCCTGGACAGCTGTCTGCAGGGACACCTCCTTTAACCACATGCTTGTCTTGCCCTCCCACAGTGCTGGAGTATGCAAACTCCCACAGCCCCTGTTCAGCACCTGGCTACTGGCCTCACCCACTTTGAGGCAAGAGCGATTGTATAGTCAGCAAGGAAGGGAAAAGAGAGAAGAAGTGGAGTGACTCGGTTATTACCCTGTGTCCCAGCGGTCCTTTCCATTAGCCTGTCAGAAAAGCCAGCCCCTGTGTGTCTTTTCCCCGCTGGCTGAAGGCTGTTGTCTTCAGCCCTTCTGATTTCTAGACTTCTAGACGGCGGGTATTGTTCGTCACACCGTCACGCCTTCACTGTACAGGCAGGTGGGAGTAGGAGGCCATGTTGTGAAAAACAACAAACCTGCCTTCTCTCTGCAGCTCCCTGCTTCATAGTTTCCATTGAGATGCTCGGCATCTTCTGACTCCTTGCTGCCCGCGCGTCTCGGCTTCTGGCGGGCGAGAGAGGATGAGCCGCATTCCTGTTTGCGCTTGTTTCTGTTCTGCGTGCGTCTTGAAAGCTCTCTGTGGATTCAGCATTGTTGAGTCAGGGGAAATAACTGAGCTGGGGCTCTGGAACAGACGAGGAAGCCATTAATTTCAGATGTTTGACATGCCTCGCACCTGTTGACTCGTACAGCTGAGCATAGGAAGCCTGTTAACTGCCTGTTTGTTATCAGACACTCTAGGGAAAACCTCAAGAAAAACAATGATTCTTGGAAGATTACACGAGATCCCCTTTCTCGGTAACCTATCCGGACCCAGCCCCGAGCAGAGTGTTAACCAGAGGAGATTGATTTCACATGTCACAAACTACCCGTTTTCAAGTCTGTAGAAGTCAGAAGGATCCAGAGCAGATTTGTATCCGTCTCTTGTCGCCCCACCCGGCCCCAACCATCTCTTCCTTCTTTAACTCCTCGCATCGGCCGCCTCGACAAGAGCGCAGAAGGCTCCTTTTTATTTTTTTTAATTTTGGAAGAAAAAAGATAAATGGGTTCGACCCTCCTCTGCCGCGGGCCGGCGGTCTTGAGTCTGCTCTCGGGCGAGACCCACCCAGCTGTGCCCGCGGGGTAAACAGCACGTGTGCCCGCCTCGGTTACGGTCTGTGGTTGGGGCGGCGAGGGGGCGCCCAGTTGAATTCCAGAGAGGCTTAGCGGGGGACAAATAAACCTGTTTTCGCAATCTGAAGCATTCACCAGCTGAAATCCTTGTCGCAGAATGAGTGAATCGCCCACAGTGCACCTGCTGGCCTGACCCTTCTCGCTCCTTTCGTGCGATGCGGATGAACCCTGGGCCGATGGCGACAGATCCCCGTTGGCTCCTGTAGGCCGTCTGTGCGGTCCAGATGGAAACAGACACATCTCTGTTGTTCGGCGGCTCCCAGTGTCTGTCCTGGGGGGCGCCTGCCTCTCGCTGGCCGGTTGGGTGCCCGTGGCAGAGGTCGCCACACTAGTGCTGTAGGAACGCAAGCTGTGGCTAACAACAGCGGAGGCCGGTTCCTTCCAAGGTGTCCGTGCAGATGAATGAAGTCATAGCGGTGAACGTAACACTTGGTTCATTTATGGCGTTTAAAGTTAAAACGGAGGCGAAGTCGATAGAAGTGGGTGAGTTTAAAAACCCGTGTGTCTGCACGCGTGTGTGTGTGTGAGGAGGGCATCCCGCTGTCCGCGCAGCGTTGCGGTCCGGTGCCCCGCCGTGCTGTGGCTGTGCGCCGGGGAAGCCGGTCTTTGCCGACTTGACACGCCTCCTTTTCCTTTCCGTTGCTGCGCAGAAGGAAGAAGGGAAGGTGCAGGGCCAGCTGAACAGCTCCGACTCCAGCCAGTACGTCCGGGAGCTGAAGGACCAGATCGCGGAGCTGGAGCACGAGGTGAGACCGGGGCGCAGGGCTCTTCCTCCAGCCACAGGGCGGCCGTCTTTCACTCCTCCCCAGGGGAGTCCACTGCTCAGCCACTGCTGCCGTGCCGAGACGGCAGAGAGGGGCTGCTCAGCCCGCTGACTCATGGGGATTTGCAGGAGGGCCGCTCTCTCCGAGCCCCTGCCCTGACACAGCCAAGGCTTTTACTTTCATCACCAGTCGGCATACTGGAATCCCTGGTCCAGAGGGGAGGTCCACCAGCAGCACTTACAGAAACCGCCTCATTGTCCCTAGAGGTCTCCCTCCCCAGTTCCCAGTTCTGACCAGGCCCGGCCTTGCTGAGCTTCTGGGATCTGAGCAGGTCAAGGTGATGCTGTCAAGGCATGTGGTCTGACATCATTCTAGCTTGTATCCTGTAGGTGTGCCTTTCTAATAAGAACCCTAATGGCAGTATTTTTGCATGCCTGACTGACAGTGGCCCTCAGTTTAGAAGGATGTATACACAAATGTGCAGATAATATCATGTCTGTAATCTAAATACTGTATGTTGCAAGAAATTAATTTAGAGTCACTTTCAGTTCTGAGCAAACCTGCATTTTCACAGAAACGTCCTGCTCGGCGGCGGCTTCTTAATGAGATTTTGATCTTTTTGGCTCTTCAGACGGCAGTGATGGGCTCTCACTTTTTTTCAGATGTATTTTTTTGTTTTCTTTTTTCACATTTCTTCAAATGTTTTTGTCTGTATATTTTGAGGCCACCTGCAGTCTTAATCGAAGTGTTAACTACGCCCTGCAGTGGTACGTTTCCTGACTGAATGGGTGTGGAATGTGCCAGCACACCCCTATATCTTCAGTCTTTGAGAGAACAATCTTTACACCCTGTGTATTTTATTTACTTCAACAAATCACTACTACCAGTGGCTTTTTAACTCTGTCAGGTGAGACGGATAACAAACATCTCGTCTTTCTTGCCTCTCGGGGGCGAAAATAAGCTTATTCACACATCACTGTCAGACTCATTGTTTTGGTAACTGTGTCCACATTTCTTCTTGGAATCTGTCCGGAATGAGTATCAGTGTCAAACTCCAGCCCCAGGAGACTGGATGCAGAGTCGAACAACAGGGTTTTCCAGCATGTTGGTGATGGAAACCTGAAGTGAAGGGTGTAGTGTAGCTGGCCGGGGTGTGCAGAGAACCGCTTGAGTTTTAGACGTCTGTCCTAACAGTGATGGTTCCTTCGCCGGACGCTTTCCTCACAGGGAAACTCCCAGGAGCGGGCGAGCGGGGAACAGGGAAGTTTCTAAGTTCAGCTGAAGGCCGCCAAGCAGCACAGGCACAAACACTTCACCTAACCGAGCTCCCGCTCTGGGTGGGGCTTCAAGTATTCTGACACTGTAAACAACTTTTTTACACTGCAGCGCGTGTTAGATTCTCGCCTGTTTCAGCGAGATGTTTTTAATTCTCCTGATTCGTGGAAACGGCCCGGGTTTGCTGTGAAGGCATTTTCTTTAGAGTTTAAAAAACCTGAAATGATCTGGGGAGACACAAGCGTTTACAAGTGTGCTCGTGCACATTTACTACGGTAATAATGTTCGTGGTTGGAGAACATCTTGATTATGTGAACAGAGAGGGGCCCACGCATGAGCAACTTGCCTCGTCTTGCATCTAAAGTCGAGCAAGCGCCCCAGTTAAACGAGATATAATGTGCCAGAAAACAACTTGGCCAATCTCGCCAAATCATAGGAGATCGGTGCAAATGACAGAGGAGAAGAATCACGTGTTCACAGTAAGAAGCAAACAAATTCAGCACAAGGTTGTGCCGTGCTCTTCAGCAATGTTCAGCCTGCAGATCATGGTTCAGCTGAGCGGTGCTGTGAGGCCTCAAGGCTTAGCTTTATGACTGAGTTTGGGGTCTCAAGCTGAGGACAGAAACGACAAGAAGCCTGAGCTGGGCAGGTTATTGATGGTGTCAGGCTGCAGTTGGCTCTCTGGGTTCTGCGAGGGACAAGTCAGAGACCCTCCTGGCACCCTGCTCTGAGCCGTCCATGTGTTTCGTCAGGGGGTCACCACCACAGCTCCTTCTTCCCCTCGGTGCTTCTGCCATTATCAGCCGGCTGATGTGCGATTGTACTTCTCCAGCCACTCGTGGCTTCCTGAAGATGGGCCTGGGGGCTGTAACCAAGACTGGTTAGCAGAGCTTGAGCAATCGATGAGGGAGCAGCACAGAGCTCCGTCCACATGCTGTTCTCTCCCTGTCTCTGGTACACTCCCCTACACTCCACTACGGGGGGGGGGGAGGACAATCTTTGCAAGTCAGTCTGAAAGCGTAAATCAGACTCCATGTTTAAATTTTTTAATCATTTGAGGTTTATGACTTGCATGAGGTTTCAGGCAACCTTTTGACCTTTCAGTCCTCAAGGTTTTATTATGAGTGTAAGCAGCTACATTACAGCCTTCTCTAACTGCTCAGCCCCGCAGTGAAGCAAACCAAAAGGAAGTGATGCAGATTCATATTACAAATAAAGCAAACCTAGCTACCAGAATGCGCTCTGTAAAATATTTTACTGATTTTTTTTTCCCCAAAATTAAAACCAAATTCTAGCTTTTAAAATGATATTCATAGACCTTACACATTATTATTGTGGAAGCAGGGTGTTTTAGCAAATTAGTGAGCTACAGAGCCCGTATTGCGATTCCAGAAAACTTTTGTTTTTTATAAAATTGTGAAATATTATGCTTTTGTTGGAATTTTGTGTTGCGGGGGGGAAATGCACATTATTTTCAGTAACCAGTGGCTCTAAAACGAAAATAATTAATTTACCAAAAACATCGGTCAGTTCAGCTTGCTTGCAGCAGGGATATGCATTGATCCCCAGTGCCAAAATGTGGGTCTAATTGAGTTGCAAAAAGTATCAGCTGTGTGACAGGTGGTTCATTTCTTTAAGGTCTGGAATAGTCCGCTGTGGGGCCTAAATAACTCCCACTTTCTTTCGTTGGACCATCCTAGAGAGGACAAAGACTTCCTCTTCAAGTACAAAGTTTGCACAGCACAACAGCAGTCTTTGTGGCATTGAGATTTCTTTGTCACACCATGCACATAATTCGCTGATGTTGGTTCTGTTATTGCAAAAAAGAAATCTCACCGTGTATTGAATTTAAAAAAAAAAGAAAGAAAAACTTGTGGTTTTGCAAGCGTTGCTGTCTAAAACTGTCGAGATAAGCGCTGGTTGTTTTTCCTTTGTGCAGAAGGCCCACTGAGAGACCAGAAAGGCTGCAACATCCTTCCCACAGGTCAACAGGAATTGTCTCGGGTCTAAACGGCTCACGGGGGAATTGGCTTGGGCAGAACAAGCAGGCAGGGGGCAGGTTGCGTCGCAAACTGGAGAAGTGAAATTCTGACCCAGCCTTTGTTTTAGTGTTGTCTAATTCGATCGATTTATTGGTGAATACATTTCGGCGTGGCCGAGATCCGTTATTAAGTTGAGGAATCAGATGCTGCTGAAGAGTCCAAAGTTCTTCATATTTCGAATGTCTTGAAGAGCCATTCTTTTCGTCTTTGTGCTCAGCTCACTCCTTGAAATTCAGCGATGCATCGCACTGGTGCCTTATCAGATGCGTCCCCTCTTGCATGCATTCTGGGGACTGAGTTTCTCCTCGTTTCGGAATTGCGCTGTTGTGCAAGCCCGTGTTTTGAAATAAAGCGTATCAGTGTCCCTCCACCCTTTTTTAATGTTTGTGAAATTAGGATTCATGGTTGCTGAAAGATAACAACACCAGTGACCTCAGTCCATCACAGTGAGATGACTTACAGGACGGGAATGGCCAAACCTCTGCCAGCGTGCATTAGAGTCCAGCTCTGCGGCCCTGAGAGATCTCCGTCTCTTTAGCTGAGTAGACTGTTGTTGTCACCTTGTTCCCACCGAGATTGTAGAAGTGGCCATTGGTCTGTTTACTCGGACGCACTCCGTTTCACCTATTTGTTCTGCAATGGGAAGGTCTTGCAAAAACAGTGTTGCTCGATAGAATTAAGCCAGCCCAGACCATGCTGCTAGTTCTGATTGTTTACGCAGTAACGGGTGCGTATTCAGGGGGGAAACAAATCTTAGCTTTTCAAACGAAAGCGAAAAAAGTAAGTGCATGTAAGACGAAAAACTTTTTTTTTTCTTTTCCCAGGTCCAAGATTTATGGAGAGGGATGCCGTCAGATTTTAACATGAAAAACAGCGGCTTGTGGTTAAATTGTACTGCAGTAAATCATGCATTGTGTTTCCACTTGCACCCTATCTTGAAAGTGCAGTTGGGCAGAGCAGAGACGATCAGATTTGCAGTCCCCTGCAAACCGAGGTTGACTTGGGCTTCTGAAAGCACTATCTGATTGTCAGTACGTGACAAAGATCCCAAGTCACCTCGCTGGCTCAGTCTGATTTAAGTGGTTGTGGTCGATGTGAGGAACCTGTGATGTGATAAGATAGCACTAGCAGAGAGGTCATGTGGTTTATAGACACCGTGCTTCAGTTTAGCAGCTCATGTATCTCTTTTTGTCGGGTGGGGGGGGGGGGGGTAGAATTATAGATGTTTCTACATTCTTGAAATCATACAGGGGGAGAGCAATCAAGTGCAGGTTTAAAAAAGAAGACCCCAGCGATGACAGAAATCACTGTAACCTGTTGACAGACGCACTGTGTCTATGTACATGGCAGCAGCGTCTTGGGTTTAGTTTCTGTTTGCCTTTTCCATTTTTTTTTTTATAATCAAAGCAGAACAGGTAGGCAATTCCCCCTTTTTTTAAAACAACAAAAACATGTTTAAAATCCCAGACCTTGGTTGTCCTGCGATATTTCCATCTCGCTCCCTGGTGTAGTTCCCCCCAGCCCAGGATGTGTCTGTGCCCAACGTGTACCCCTCCCTGCAAACCACTCCTTCTCAGCCTTCGTGTGCTGCAGGGCTGCGGTGGAGATAGCAGAGCTCTCGTGTGCAAGACGGCACCGCCGTGGTCCTGTCAGGGCCCCCGTCTTACAGGCTCCTGGCTATGAACAGTGTGGTTTCTTGGCACAGCGCGTGCAGCTGTCTTCCCCTGCCCCAGGCCTGCACGTCGGGACAGAGACACGTGGCAGCCTGCTCAGCCCCTCAATGTCCACATGTCCAAACGCCTTTATGTTCCTGCAGTGCACATCATCGACCCTGATCATCTGGACTTCACTGACCTGGGCGTGGGAGGTCTTGTCCTTCAGTTTCGTAGTACATATTTGTATTTTTCTACTTGTTTAAAGTGCTTTCAATTATTTTTTTTTTTAAAAGTACAATCGGTACATTTTTAAAGGTGCGAGACGAAAAGGCATAAGAACAAGGTTCCTGGGGCAAAGAGATAAAGAAAGTGGGAGAAGGAACAGTGAGTGGCTCAGCACTGTTAAAGACCAGAGTCATCACCAAACAGGACAGGATTGTGCTGCGTGTCTTCAGTTCACATGTATGTGGTCATACTGATGAGATCATATTAGGTTCTTTGCGCTCAGATTAAAGCCTCTAAATATAATGATAGGTGCTTTTTTTTAAAGTCGGACAGTCACAGACTTCCTATAGAGTCAACAGAATGCTTCTTACACAAGCAAAAAAATACCCTGTTGAGAAAAACAGAAATAGTGAAGATTTGAAAGTGCTTGACAACCACCCTGTGTGTTTATTTCAGAAATACCACCACTCAGCCCAGCTTTCCATAGTTCAAAGTTGCAGAATGCAAACGGTTATCACTGCACCTCGTTTGCTGCTATTTCAATCACGTATTCTCTAAAGAGGTAGAAAGTTACAATCAGCCACAGAGCTCAGAGCAAAACCAGACCTCGCTAATCTGACAAGATCAAGGAGTCATGACCTGCTAGTAATCGCTTCTTGTCTGTTTTGTTGTTGGTTTCCTGTTCTGACTCACTGGAGTTTGCATTTTTCACCAGTTGTCACGTTTACAATAGAGACCCTTCGACTCTTGAGGACAGGCGTCTTTATTAACTGTCGGCTGCAGAGCTGGGATCTGCCAGCTTTTGAGCAGGAGCTGTGAGCAACAGCTACTGGCTACTCTGGGAGCAATTGCAATAGCCAGTAGGGTTCAGTAATTTCTGTGTGCTCAGTGAGGAAGGCAAGTGTCGAACAGTTTCCAGCACTGTTCACAAGCAGAGGATTGCATAGAGTGCCCTTGATGGCTGATAGTGGGGACTACTTCTGTGATGTAGACGAGTGGGAGATTTCAAGGAAATGGGTTTCGATTTACATGTAAAAAATAATCCAGCTGAGCGCACGTCAAGTTCTTCCTTGTCGAAAGCTGTCGAGTCTGTATCTCTGATGTGCATGTAATTGAGGAAGTGGCGTGTCGTTGAGAGGAATGCGGCTCCTGCTTCTAGTGTCCGTCAGGGCGTCTGCACGAGTCCGACGGGAGAAGGAGCTGCTGCTGAGGGCTGCAGAGGACAATGTTATGGGTGGGTGGCCTGTCGTCAGTATCGCTCCTGCACTGGTCTCTTCTGGAGAGAGACCAGAAGAGTCTTCCCCCGTGCTGGAGTTGGGCAGGACCAGCTTGCACATCTGTGGTGGAGGCCGGGGAAACTCTTCTGATGTCCTCATTCCTTCTCCTTGGCTCTTAGGCCAAGTGTTCTTATTAACGGGCTGCGGCCGTGGCGAGTCTCTCCCCGTGGAACGATCGCGCTGGCCTGGGAGATCACCTCTCCTGAGCATCCAGGCAGCACTTGGGAGATGAGCTCCATCAAGACATCGCACCCTTGTTGTATGCGTAGAAGTTATTTTTCACTTTTTTTCCCTCCCCACCGGCCTCACTATTACTTTTACTTTTACTTTTGTGACACTTGGGAGCCTTGATTTATGTGCCTTTTGCATTCGAATAAATCTATCTTGTTGTTGTTTGCTCACGTTCACATGACCCATTTATTTATGAGCATCTGAAGAGTTGCCGGGCAGTGGCCGAGGAGTCTGGGAGTGTTCTCACCAGGCTGTCTGTTGGTTTGCTGTGGGGAGCTCAGCAGGCCGATCTCCGTGCTGTGAATGGGCTGTGTGTCCACTTGGCCAACTTTCTGGCTACCTTGCTTCTCTTTTTCTGGCATCCACTGAAGTCCTCGGACCTTCCCGAAAACCACGAACCTGGCCAGGCGACTCGAGCGCTGGCATGTCCAGCCGGCCGCGCCGTTCCCCGTTTCCTGCGCGTTCCCAGCACTCCGATTTTGATCTTCGATCTGGATTGAGACGGTTGCCCGCCGGCCTTGCAGGCCGGAAAAGAGAAGAAAAAAATGACGCAAGGGTCTTTCATAAGCTTTCCTGTCGAAAACACAAGAAGAAATGAAGAGCGCTCAGCGTGCCCAGCGTGCTCAGCGTGCCCAGGCAGCGGATATTGGGCACGAGACCTCGGGGGTTCAGCGCCACACTGCCTGGGGGCGGCCTGGCCAGTGTCCCCTGACCCCCCCCGGCCACAGCGCCCCTCCCCCTGACCTGGGTCCTGGGCAACGTGGTTAAGAGAAGCCGCCGCAAACCACGTCTCTCATCAGGTGTGCTGCAGAGTTCAGGACACGGACAGTGAAAAATGAACGCTGGATAGGTTCGTCTGGGGGAGCAACCGAAATGTTGCACTGTGCCCGCGCAGTACAACGATTGGGATGTTGTGTCTTCTCTACAGATCTGCCACCAGAAAGCTGCTTTTCTCCTTGTTCTGTATGGCATTAACCTGGCCTTGATTATTAGTAGTGCTCGGTCAGCGGTGTGTGATTTCCTGGCAGTGCGCTGTGTGCTGGAAACGCCTGAGAACCGCTGATCTTAACTGCTCTTCTCCCTGCCTCTCTCCCACATGCCCACGTGTCTGTCTCGCGGAGACAGCCAGCGTCAGGTAAGAGGCGCAGCACGACCCCTCCCCAGCTCCTGCAGTGTCCAGCGCTCGGCACACTCACTGCTTCCTTGCACATTTCTGTGGTCTTGGTCATCATCATTTGGTCTTCACCATTGGTGTGCAATATGAAAAAGAAACCTTGTAAACATGCATTGTTTATATGATTGACATATCATGATTAGTCCAGGCCATTGCATGCTTTCTTCTAGGGTGACAACATGTCTGTCGTGTGGTAGGAATTAACCGCGGTTTCCTTTGGGTTTGCAGTCATTTGCTTTATAATCATTTTAATGTTTTTTTTTTTGGCACCTAACCTTGATTAAACATGTTCGTTACCAGCCGAGCCCTGCATGATGGGAGTGATGCTCTTGAGTAATGTTGCTGCTCTCTAGTTTTAATGATTGATTGTTTAAGAACATAAAGGTTACAGGTGAGAAGAGGTCATTCTACCCCTCAGGCCCGATAGGTAACTACGGGCTTATTGATCCCAGGATCTCCTCCAGCTGTTTCCATCACACAGCTGGGCAGCTTGTTCCAAATCGGCAACAGGGTACCCTTAGGATAAAGAAGTGCCTCTTGTTCTTGAGTTTAAATGCACTTTTACATAGCTTGCATTTAAAAAAGTTCTCCTTTTTCCGGCGTGACACAGCCGTCACGGTTTCTGAAAAGATGGTTTCTAAGTCCTCGCGCGTCGTTCGGAGTGTATCGGCGAAGTCTCTGTCTGCCCCCTCTGCCTCACTGTCCCAGACGTGAAGGCTGGGGTTCACACCGAGACGACTCGCAGGCTACACCAGGCCTCTCCTGCCCACTTCCTGCCAGGGCTGGCGTCTTCTGGTTTTGTTCCAGCCTGAGCAGCCAATTAAACAATTAGCCTAACAGTTTTTCAGAATTCGACGTATAGTGTAAGTGCTTTTCCGGGCCATTACACAAGACAGATCATTATAAACAGCTCAGGGCCTGATGAGGAGCCTTACAGTCACGCAGCAACTATTTCCAATGAGTTAGACCAACTATGTAAGTGAGAACACAAACCAGGAAGACACCAGGTGCATCCTGAAACCAGGGTGGGAGTTTAAGACCCCCGCTCTGTCCGGACGACAGTTACTGGCTGCGGTGACGATTCTGAAGTGTTCAGGGTGGGGAAGAGGGCCAATGCAGTGCCGCGCGGGGAGGTCAGAAACCAGGCTCTTTGGACCGGCGGCAGCCGGGCTTGGCAAGGCCGGTTCTGGTGCTGCCTTGCCGAAGCCCTGGAGTGCCACAGCTCTGCAGCTCGGCCCCTGACCTGACTGCCGTTTCTTCGCCCCCCAGATCCGCTGCTTACGAGGCCAGAGGGCCTTGTCCGGCCAACCCACTTTTGACGGGATCCATATCGTCAACCACTACATGGGGGACGACGAGTCCTACCACTCCTCGGACGAAGAGGGCCTGGCCGGGCCCGTCGGGCGGAGCGCGGCGGCCGGCGCGTCTCGGCCCTTCGATCCCCGGCGGGACGTCCCCAGGATCGTGCTGCGCGCCGACCTCGAAGACACGGACAGCGAGGACGACGAGGAGCCGCCGAGTCTGACTGTCCCTCCCGAGTCGTACTCCACCACCGTCTGACCGCTGCCCGGGGGCCTGCCTGCGCGTGGCTCGTCCTCCAGCCCGCAGGTGGAGAGGTAGAGTTCTGCCGCTGGGCGTCGGCCACATCTGCTAAAACCGAGAGGCGTCGTCGAAGAGACCAGCGCGTACTTCTACATTTTACTGTCCTTCCGATTTTTTTATTTTTCTGCCTGACTGTTGCCAAAACCGGTCTGTCGTTTGCGTTGTTGCCAGCTGAAAGCCCAGGACCGGTCAGCGAGAGGCGTGTTTGTCCAGATCTCGTTCCGAGCTGGGAGCTGGGAGCTTTCCCGGGCGGGACAGGACACTGAGGGTCTGCAGACAGAGGAGCCCCCTGAGCTGCAGTACAGCTGGAAACTGTGTGCAATATTGTGTTTCAATGCCCGGCAAGAACAAATTTTTAAACCTATCGGGGTTTCTGCGTTTCGAGCGGTGGTTTCAATGGGGCATCAGGGGCTGTCAGTGGTCAGTTACGGATAAAGAAAAAAAAAGTCCTCTTTTTTTAAGAGCAGTTTGGGAGAGCATGACCACAAGCCTGTTCATCCTCACTACAGTGCTCAGTCAGACATTAACCACACCGATACAGAATTGCCCATGAGCAAACAGAAATCAAATAGGCTTCTTTATTTTTTCCTGTGTGTGTTAGTGGTGATAGCCATGACAGTCGAGTAGTATTTGTACCCGTGTGTATATGTAAACAGATGTTCTGCTTTCCTTACTTTTTTGTCTTTGTATTTTAACATGGACTTGAAGATCTGCCTTTTTTTTATTGATGTTGCGGGAGATCTGCTCTTGGACATCAAGTGCGTCGTTCAGATGAAATGGGTGCTTCACCTTCGAGTCGGGTGGGAGAAATGTTTTTAAAGCACGTTATTGATGGACCTTCTCACCAAGAATGTGTACAGGCAACATCTGAGAGGCAGCAGAAAGAAAACGTGTGTGCTGTGTGTCTGGTCAGTTCCCTGATCTGCCCGGCGTGAGGTGAAGGCTCTTCCTTGCCCGGTACTGCTTGCACTTCGCCTGCGGCAGTATGACCATTTGCTGTGACAGAAAGGGAAATGCACAATCAGATCAATCAGTGGTAGAACAAATTACAATTAATAAATACTGAAGAAACAACTTAGAAATCCTATTTAATGTTTGTTTACCGATGTAAATATTTTGTTATTTTATCTGTTGCTTGGGAATCTCTTTTGAATGCAAATACGTGCAAACCGAAACAGTACATTTACTGATTAACCACATTTCTAACTCTTTAAAGTGGGTGTTGTCCATACATAATTGCTTTTAAAAAGGTTTTTTGTTTTTGTTTTTTTTTGCTCCTGGAAAGTCTGCGTCTGGGTCTCTTCGCTGTAGCTGTGATCGCTGACAGGCTTTCCCGGACAGCAGGTGATGTGCAGTGTTGTACGATCGCAAGCCTCACTCCGCCTCACCCTGTGTTAGTCCTGCTGGGATAAGCGTGCGCTTCTGACAGGCTCTCCCCCAGGATGGCTTTCAAACAGCTCCGCTTCAGTGCGAACTCCGCTCTGCCCTTTTTTTTTTGTTAGTTGCGAATAAACTCGCTCTTTTTCCGGCGCTCCAGAACTATTTTGACAAAGTAATAATAAGCCCGGTCAGTTACCTTCATCATACTGGGTTGCAAAGACGACGCCGGAGCAAAAGTGTGTTTTTAAACCTTTCCGATCTGCGGTCAGAGAGATCGTTCAGAATGCAAGAGATTCAAACCGGTTCCATGTGATCTCCTTTGACTCCTCGCTCGATCGGAATGAACCAGGTTTCTTTCGCGGCTGGTGGTTGGTTTTCCATTTTTTTTTTAGCACGGTGAGGTGATGCGTAGCGATGCGGTTGTGGCGAGAGGACTGGCGTGGCCGCCCCCTTCCTGTAGGGGTCGGTACTGCAGGGCACTGTGTCCGCCCGCAGTGCAGCACCAGACCATCGGCACCAGCAGGACGAGGTGCTGCCACCCCTGTGGAGGTCATGCCTGTCAGTTAACACTAGCTAAAAGTATCAAAGTCTGCCATCGATGTCTAACATCCTTTTACTGAAAAAAAAAACACTATTGAGCTCTTAACTTGAAATGTACATGATATGTATGTATATAAAATATGTTCGAAATAAAATTTTCATGATTTAATAAACCCCGTTTGATTTTTTTGCTGCTTTCCTCCGGCTGAATTCGGTCTTTGCAACGCAGTGGGGAGTATTTTGTTTGCATCATTGTTATTGCTGCCGTCTTCAGTGCAGCTCAGAGACGGGGTTTTTTCCTGTGAACGCTTAGCGCCGCTCTGCACTGCTGTGCAGTACTGGTGAAACCCTGTGAAAACTGCTGCTTTGAATACGAGGTCATGCTGTCAGTTGGGATTTCCGGTCAGATCCCTCCGATTAGAATTTATTTTGGTTAGCAACCAGCTGTTCGGTTACCACAACAGCTACCAGCCTACGTTTCTGCGTCGGGGCTCATTCTGAACTGTGTGCATCACTTGAAGAACTTCATCGTTAGATAGGGTGACCAGACGTCCTCTTTGTCCTGCACATGTCCTCTTTCGGAGACCTAAAATATCGGTCCGACCGGGATTGATCAAATTTAAAAAAACTGTCCGGGATTTTGTTTTGCTCGTTAATTACTCAGACTGTGTAAACAAACACAGGCCTACATTTTTTGTTCGTTCCACGCCTTACCGGTAGATGTTTTGAACTTACACGCAGTGTATCTTGAAAAGGATTTGTGTGTGTGTGTTTGGCTGTTTTTATGGCCGTGAGAAATAACAATGTTTAACTTGTTTCGTTATATTTCAAAATGTTTCGTTAAAATTGATCATTTTTGCAACCAGTGAGGACGTCTCCTAAGTTATGTCTTCATTTTTTCTTCTGATGTTAAGACTTTTGTTGTGTTAAAATGAAAAAAAGAGGGCTATATTTTTGTTTCTCCTTGTTTGCCATTATGGAAGAGAAACGACAACCCTGCAACTGTTTAAAAGTTTACTAAGACGTTTAATAACTAGAGAGTTTTAAATTGTTTTTTTGTATTAGAAAAAGTAATAAAAATGCATTACTTTGGAGGAATGTGCCGAGTGTCGATTATCCCCACGCCCTCTTTTTTGAAAACCGAAATATGGTCGCCCTATCCTTACATAAAAATAAGAAAAGGTGATTGGAAATTTCCACTGTTTGATTTTTGGAGGATACGACACGGTGAATTTGGAACCGTCTGTAAGTGGCACATAATGACGCAATGAGTTTATTTGTGGCTTCTTTAAGCACTGATGCTTGTGGCCTGTTGTTGTGTTTGATTCAAAAAGCGACGTCCTTTTCGACAACAGCTGGAGCAAAGCGAGAGCGCCGGACCCCGGTTTGCCCTGAACACCTCTCCGAGCTGTGTCGATCCGCTGCGTTCGCATTCCTTCGCGTTTGCGCTTGTTACTAAATTTGGTCCTGAACAGCAACTATAGCAGTAATTGTGCGCATTTAATTTCCACGAGTTCTAAAATTGCACTTCCCGTATATAACCTGGTTTAATCGCCTGGCCCGTGCGGCTCCCTAAACTGGAGTCCTTTATAAATACCTCCAACGATTACAGCATGAGCATTTTTTAATCAGTTTTGGAGAGAAAAAAAATATCGTGGCGGCCGCACTTCTCGTCCTTGAAAATTCCGCATTGGCGGAGCTTTTCGCTTCTTAACGATTTTCTTGGGAAAAATAACGAGCCGCCTCCCGTAACGGGCAGAGATGTCAACACCTGCCGGCAGCTCGTTTTTACTACAGCACTGGCAACACGTACAGCGGCTGCGGCGCGTTAGCTCGGTCGGTAGTGGCAGCGGTGCGGATAAAAAGCGAAACTGATGAACCGTGCAGGATGGTAAAAACGTGTCTCGCCGGAGCGCCCTCGACAGTGAAAAACGAAATTCGGTTTCTCTGCCTCCTCCTGAGCTTCACAGAAATCCCAAAACGAGGAAATCCGTTGGAGTGACTAGTTTTAAACGAGGCACTTGGACTAAAAAGGCAAGACTGTTGATATCCTTCATTTAGCCCATTCTGTCTGTTTCAACACCCAGGGTAAGCCCGAGGCAGCAGCCGGGCCCGGGGAGCCAGCGGAGCACCGAGGTCCTCGAACCCGGGGCTGTCGGCGCTCCGAGCCTGCACACAGACAGCCCTCCAGGTCGACTCAAGCTCAGGCCTGGCCCTTGGCCGTGTGCCTGCGAGGCCCAGAGCCCCAGCCTGCGGTCTGCTGTGCTCAAGGGGCTACCGCCACTGCGGCTGACCAGTCCGTCGGCTTACAGGCGGATTATATCGTGTAAACTTAACGCCACCTTTCCCCTGCACCGGCCTTATGTAGGGAAAAAACCGTAACCTTAATGAATGGCATTTAATAATATTGCCGACGCATAAATACTCCTCCCAGCTACTGTAGACTAACTGGGAAAACGGCTGTGATTCACACACAAGGACTGTAAAGTTTAAACTCAAATTCCGGAGCTGGTCAAGTCCGAGGTGAAGTGAGAGAAAAGACATCAGGTGTCGGGGTTGGTTTCTCGGCCATCGCCCAGCGCTGCCCCGCCAGCCGCCCGGGCGAGACCTGGAACCCGCTGGCCCTGCAGCTCAAACTGGGGAGGTCGCGCCGCCTCTAGCGGCCCTGTCCTCGACGTCCTGTCGAGCCGGGTTCATTGTCGGTGCGGAGGAAGAGAGAACCGGCAAAGGGGCTCTGCCTTCTGCCATCCTCGCTGCGCGTCCTGTGGCACGAAGCCCAACCCGTCCGGGGCCGTGATTTGGTTACCGACGCCAAGTCAAACCGTGAAAAACGTTCTGTGTCTCAAATCTACATTTTCCCCGTGCTGAATTATAAAAGCTATAGGTTTGTAATGAGATGTCAGGTTCTGCTTTCCTTTAAAGAGGAAATTTAACTCGTGTTGATGTTCTGTTGTTTGTCATCTGGGAAACGATTTTTTCGACGGAGAATTGTGCGTTTTGAAATGACGGATTACTTCTTATTTTCTTCATCTCCTAAAGGTGCTTAGATGAACCAGCGATCGGGGCAGGGTTAGCTGCAAGGGTGCTCCGAAGCGGAAACTCGGAAAGGAATCGAAATAATGAAAGATTCGGTCCCTAGTTACACCTGTAGACCGTGAACTCTGAGGTCACCGATCCTGTAGGTGCGAGTGCAGCGGTTCGGCGGTGTTAAACGCAGAATTTGGCAAACGAAACGCGTCGGATCCCCGCACGGCCAACATCTGCTCTGCTTAAACCCGTTGACATGTGATCGAACCGGAGTCAAGAGTCAAGAGGCAGCAGTAGTTTCCTGTTCTTTACGAAAATACTTTTGTGTCTCCTCTCCCTGTACCCAACATGTAAAAACAAAACGACAATGAAACAGAAAAATTTCTACTTTGTACCTGATCTTAAAAACAGATAGACTTGGGGATTAGGTAAGAATCTGACAGGGTACTATTTTTTTCCCGAGAGTTCGCGTGGGTAGATTTATTGTTAAGAATAACTGAAGTACTGGTAGTTTAATTTCAGCAATATTACAAGTGCATTTACTCCGCCCAGGGCATCCAAATATAAAAATGACCTACACAGCAAAGGAAATGAGAGAAAGCTGATTTAGGTTATGCGCGGGGATGTTAGTGGGAGTATAGGCTGTGTAGTCTGACAGATTCTTCCGGTCTACTGTAACTAACGGCTAGTTGCAAACCTAATTTTTTTACAAACAGGTTTTAAGATAGCAATTTGCTACTAGAGACTAGCCAGGGTATCGGCGTTTAAAGATTAAAAAAAAAGATTAAGGGTGTGATTAGGAGTTTTTTTTTAAAGCAATATACATTCGGTATTGTTCTCAGTACAGCATGCTGTCCTAACTGTGGCGTGTAGAATAATTCAGCTTTTAGGCGAAGTCGTTGCTGAGATCGTTATTTCCAACTTGAACATACAACCATCTGCGCTTCCTTTCGGCTCAGATACACTGAACCAGTGTTATCGTAAGAAACGGTTAACTGGTCGAATAACCGCTTGAATAAACATTTGCGCAATCCAGAATCCAAATCAAATATTAAAATACTTCCAAGGTTACAATATACTGTATAAGATTCTGTAACAAGCATTTTAAAAAGGTCTTCATAGCCAGCACGCATTCACAGGCGCTTTTCATCTGAGCTCTGAGCAGTGCTCTACGGTCACAAACAGGTTTTCCTTTATTTGAAAAGCTTCGCAAATTGAGTTGCTCACGGACCTGTGTTTTTTTTTTTACACCTAACTGATCTGAATTGTATTTCGCAAGAAACGCATTTGAGCATTTGCTTTTAAATCTGTGCTACGGATCTGCAGGTGCTCGCCTTTCTCTTTCTTTCATAGCGGAAGTTAAATCCAAAATCATTTTAGCTTTACAGTGATCATTCTTGAGGCGTTACGGCGAGCAGACCCCGTTTGAGCGTCACGAACCGAGGTCAGAGCAGAACTGTTACCTTGGGGATCTGTATCACCCCTTCCACATATGTTTGCTTATGAAACGTGTTGCAGAAATAGTTTCTAACGTTCAGGAAGTTGTCTTGTGGTTTTGGGGGCCGAACTCTATTGGAGTTAAAACTGCAAATTTGAGATGGGACACTCAAGGGAGTTCTCTCAATAGCGAAGCCGCAAAGCACAGCGAGGATTCCTGTCCACAACACGCCTCAGCTCCCCCGGAGAGCACGGTCTGAGCTGGTAAGGTATGGCGTTTTCTGTTCTCCTATTTATGATCTCCGCCGTGCCGTGTACCGTGTTCCCACTGTCAGTAATACTCGGCTCTCTTCTCGGTTCAGCGTGCGTCTGCAGAAATGGCTCGGGTGCGTTTCTGCTTCGGGTAAGACTTGACTGTCACGGGTAACCTACACAGCACACAAGGGGAATAGCGTTTTTATTCTTTTATTCGTTATCGTTTCAAGCGCTGTGCTCCATACGTACATACATTGAAATAACGGGGTGGCTGAATGTTTTTTTACGCAACGCAACAGACGCAAGCACTAACTCTCTGGCACTGTATTCCAGCGTCAGTGGGGTAGAGCAATTAAATACCGGAGCTGGTGTCATAGCAGGAAACTCTCAAAAGTGCTCGTGGAGAATGTTAGGTTTATCATCAGAATAGACAAGAAGTGCGTTTTGTTTCTGTTTGTCGGGTTAATAATTTTAAATATACATATGTACGTGCCCCCTATTGCCTGTTTCAAAAACAATGTTATTTGCAGATAATCATAATTATATGCTGTATAATATTTCAACGTGAGACTTAATAGTCCGTCTTTGGTGATATTATTCACTGGATTTGTGGTCCTCTGTTAGTGCGACGTTATTAACGATAACTGCGGCAGAACGCAGCTGTGATTCGAGTTGTGATTGTGTTGTGTAGAATCCGACCCACCCCAAAGTGCTGTGCTTTCAATGAATATACAAGAGGCACGTCCCCAACGAATACATTCTGGAAGAAAGAAACTACCTCCAAACCCCGCATTAAAACACAAATACTCTTTACTCCACATCTAAATCAATCTTGCATCGCAAATGCAAAATCGCGTGAAACATCCGTTTTGTGGAAATGTAAAAATAAATAACTGAAGGCAACGTCTATTATTTTTTCCCCACAACGTCAATTCGTTAAGCCAGACATATCCCGGAGCCCTTGCGGACTGATGTCTTTTGCAATCGCTTTGTGTAATCCTAAAACGTTTTATTGAAACAGCTCTCTTCTAATCTGTTCAGGCGTCGGGTTGCCCAAGCCGACAATAGGAGGGCTGCTGTGGAAATTCCAGTTCCCTTAAAAATCCGTAAATGAACATTAATATCCAGCTGTATTATTTTAGGAGTCATTTCTCCTTCGTTGTCCCTATTCGCGAACAAACGCGTGTTATTGCAGGCTGTGAGTCTCGGGCGTCTGTTCCACCTGTTTATCTGAGGAATTCGGACTTGCAGGTGGTGGCCGCAGGTCGTTTCCCACATTTACTGTATGGAATCAGGTCTGAGCGGGCTGGAAACGCCCTTGGACACCGAGGGTTAGCGTGAAACGCCGCAGCAAAGATTGTATCGAACTTTGTTCGCTGGACAGATTTTTTTTTGGGGGGTAACACACTGCCAGTATGTTCAAAATCTGGTAAATTATGTGAAAAACAAAACCGCTTCCATTTAGATGAAATAAAGCGCACAGTGTATGCTTACGCTGAGTCATTGCATACTAGGATACTTCAAATCATATATTTTAATATATATATAGAATGGCGTTTTGCAACCTGCTCCATTCCTTTCCGCTCACTAATTGTTTTTAATTTAACTACAGGCCTGTACGTCACCAGGCAATGTCTCGATGCTATCGACAGGGGGCACAAGACACTGTGAGGGGCGAGTGTGCTTTGATTTTTTTTCATGGGCCGCCGATAGTTAACGCAGACGCTTTCTCTCAAGGCCACAGAACAAGCACCGTGTTGTTCAGGCAGGTGGAAAGGAAGACTGCCGTGTCAAGGCTTGTGACTCTGTCAGTCCGACATCTCGGATTCTCCAGCGCAGATGAGCGGAGCGTTTAAAACCGCACAGAACCGTTATTCTGATAAAATCACCACAAACATGCAAGCCGGGCATTAAAGGAGTCATTGATTCTCGTCTGCATAAAAACCCTAAAATACGAAAGCATGTGATAAATTCTGAAAAGCTCTGCACAAAGGGTCCAGCTTTATTGTTGAAATTTGATATTGAAATGTTAATCTTTCGGGAACTGACTGGAATGTAACTACATTCACCTGGTTTTGCGTGACTTCTGCATTGCCTCCAATCTAAGACACGTCTGCACATGTTCCACTGGACAACTGGTCATTTCACATCTAAAAGCTAAATCCAGACTCGTGTCTTTATTCTTTCGCTCAACCTGTTCCAAACAAAAGGAAGGACGAGCTCCTCTGGTTTATTTATAGAACAACTGGTCCAATTTCCCAACAGAAGACGTCGAGTCGCCGAGGAGCTCCGTTCCTGCGCCCATACAGATCCCGTGGGCTGCTGAGCACATTTCTGCCTCATGTGCCCTGCCAATTTGTAAGCTCAGCACCGGATTTTGGGGCCCATGTCAGCTTTAGGACAGGTGATTTTTTTTTTTACTCCTATCTGACGTATCTTTTTGCCGAGGGCAAAAAAAGCAAAGTCGACTCACCCCTATTTTTTTCTCGATTACAAAAAGAAAGAGAAGGTTTTTTTTGGGATATTGTTTTTATGAAATGTGTTCAAATATTTCGTTAGAGCTGAAATCAGGGCGAGACTGAGCAAGGGTTTTGGAAATCGAACCTTTGCTATTTTGACAGAGAACGGTATATTCTGCTCCCGAATTATACTTTTTAAGCATTTACTCCTGTTGAGGTGCGCAGAGGCCTTAGGAAGACGAATTATTTACTGCTGAATTGCTTTTTTGTTTTGTTTTCTCCAAAATATTTGTTAGGGACTTAAATCGATCTAGTGAGATTTTCGCGTGTCGTGTTTTCGTTTATAATCATAATCGACAAAGCGCTGAACGAACTCTCTGTGTGTTTTCAATGCCCCACCCCTGGACACGAAGTCCTTTTTGTTTAGGTTGATGTTAGATGGTAGTGGGTGGACGGGCGGACTCGTGGCTGTTCTCCAGGTGCTTTCATGCGCGATCGGAGGTCTGAGGACCCCGGACCGGCTCTCACCGGCGGGCTGTTGTGTCGGATGATTAGAGAGGATGTTATCAGCCGGCCGTCTGCGTGAACGGGGAGCGAGACGGCTCCCTTCACCCCCGGAGCTGAAACCCGAGCCCTGCCCGGCCGGGCCTCTTGGAAAGTATGGGGGATCTCATCCTTTCAGACAATAAGAAAAGTCGAACAAGAACAGGGAATCACGCTGGCTTTATAAATCCAGTCTGTCACTGCCCAAGTTAACCGAACCGTTTCTTCTGCAATATTATGATGATCATACATGAGTCCCATTTTAAAATATAGATACCATTTTGATATTACTTGTATACATTTTCATACTACGGAATGTTTACAGTTGCAGATTATATATATATATTTAAAACTCTTATTACCACGACTTTGTTTATAAAACAACAGCGTGACGATATTACAGCGCAGAACACGCCATCTTCAAATTCGAAAAACATTTCCAAAAACAAAAAAAAAACCAAAACAAAACAAGAACGCGCTCCGTTTCTCCAAGAAGAGGAGAGAAGGCGAGAAAGAGGCATTTTGTTCAGGCTAACAACAAAACAAAACAAAGTCCAGGGTGCAGAAGCGCCGTTTTTGGAGACTGTAATTACACAATTACACCGAAAGGCACGTCAGTTAACCACGTGCCACCCACAGCAGCAGCTCGTGCGGGCACTGCGGTACCTGCTCTGAGTTTCCTCTCCTCGCTGGCGGCGGGGGATTGGGTAACAGGGTGATCAAGTACTGTGTGCTACTTATCCTGATTGCCATCGGCTTCAGTCCCCCCCCCCCCTGGAAATACGGCCGGACCCGGGGGGGCTGGGCTGGCTGGCTGGCTGGCTGCTGTTTGTTCTGTGAGGGGCCAATCACAGTGACCGAGGGCTGTGGGATAATGGGTTCTTTAGGCACCTGTCTGCGCAACACCTGGTAAACGACGATGGGGCACTGCGCATGCTTCAGCCCCTGCCAAAAAATCCCTTATATTGGAGCAGTCGTCAACCCATGATCTCCAAATCTTGACAGAGATAAACACGGGTCTGCCTGCTCCGGAGGAGAGTGCTGTCCGGGCTGAGGGATCGAGAGTGATTTCAGAGGCTCCGAGATGCCCAGGTCATTTCTGGTGAAGAGCAAGAAAGCTCACAGCTACCACCAGCCGCGGTCGGTGGAGGATGATTACAGCAAGCTGGACAGCATCCTGGCCCACATCTGCGCAGGTACGTGACGTTTACTGTGCTAAAAAGATTTCTAGAAGGACGTATGATTTTTGTGACAACGCTCTGATATGGTTTTGACTGCTTTATGAAATGCGTGACGTGATGTGCTCCACGTTCCTTTAGAAATTATGACGAACTGTAGTTCAATACGAGAACGAAAACATCTGTACATCAAACCCTGTAAATGTGCAGGCTGATGGAAAAACACTATAAAAACATGATATCCACACATATCTTATGCTCCAAATATTCATCACAGTACACTCCCAACTGCGTTAATAAAAGCCCGACCCATCATGTAGGTTTAAAATGACAATACATGCGCTTTAAAAATCTCGGGTTTATTTAGAATGATCAATACTGTGTGTTCACGCATACTTATGTATACATGACTGGAAATAGTTACGGTAAAGGCTAAATATACGTCACAGCAATGTGTTTATGAGAATTATCTGTTATGCGATTAAAAAAAAATAAATTCCATTCAATTTTAGAGGACCTAATTTGCTGTAAAAAAACTCACCAGAAAAATAAATTATGTACATCACTACTAAGTATTTAAATTTTATTTTGTGTTGAAATTTTATTTTGGTTTTTCTGCGTTGGCCGTTATGTAGCAAATACATTTATTAAAGTGCCCACTCAAAAATATACGCTATTTAAAGACGCCCAAGCCTAAGAATAAAAATAACTTACTAGTATATGATTATATGAATTGTTTTTAAGAGATTGCAAAGATATAATTTGCGGGAAACAAAACTGAAATTGAACAAATTTAAAAACCGTAGACGATTGCAATTGAATAGTAATTACTCCTTATACATTTACTAGGACTGAACTTAAAAAAAATGTTCGATAAACAGTCTTGAGCATTTTGATGAACGATTAAACGCCGTTTAATCTGCTGTTTCTGCAAGGGATCTGGCGACACGAGTTTCATATGCCAACACCTTAAAAAACATACAGTACAGAGTACTTTCAGTATCCGGCATTTATTTCACACCGTCTTGCGAATCTATTCTTTTTTTTTTTCCTGCGCAGAGGCGAAGATACCAGAAGAGACGGGGTGCTGCTCGGACGCCCTCGGGTCTGAGGCCAGAGGCCGGTTCTCCCCGGAAGCTCACCTGGTCGACACGGCCGACCTCTCCTCCAAGTCTCCACCGAGCTGCGAGGGCAGCGTCTGCGGCCGGTCCTCCGACTACGACGACTTTTGGAGACCGCCGTCCCCGTCCGCCTCTCCAGGTGCGTACAGAGCTGAGGGACAAGCAGGACAGTCAGTGGGGGGGGCTGGTATTAACGGAGCTGAGGTCACCCTGCTTTCAGCAAAGTGTGAGTCTCCCGGTCACTACCCGCGTAATGCCAAGCGTGCGCTGTTCCCCTGCGTATTCGCTAAATTGCCGTGTTTTCAAGATTGTATCAGGTCACAGGGGTTAACTGGCCTGTTTAGGAATTAGGAAAAGTAGACCGGGCCCTGCAGATGATCTGATTTCACGTTCACCGGATTGAGAAATGAATTTGGCCGGCGGGCCTGTGCTGTAGCGCGTCCGCCGCTGTGGTGCTTGTGGGAGGGCTTCCCCAGGGAAGATCATTCCGTCTCGTCACTCGGAATCCGGAGTCTGTACTCGGGGGGTCGAGATAAACACGCGGCCCCGATGATCGGAATGGTTGCGGAGGGAGGGGGATCAAAAATTGTCAGAAAGAATGAAAATCTGTCCCTGCGCCCTGGTCCCAGAGCCGGCTCCGTGAGGAGATCTCCAGCACAGCGCAGAGGGCTGTATTCTGTAGGACAGGCGCTGGGGAGCTCGGGTCGCTGAGCTTACAGTGTTTACACTTCCACTCATTCTGCGAGTCCTTCACAGATTTAGACTATTCTTATCTGGGCAAGAAAATTGTGAAAAGGCATAAGCAAGTTGGTGTTTTTTGTTCATGGTCTGGCTGTTTTTTTTGTGTGTGTGTTTATTTGTTTTGTTTTGTTAGTATTTGTTTTTTTTTCTCCAGTTTGTTTTTGTTGGTTAATTTTCCAAACGTCTTGAACCAAATTCTTTAAATAAAAAAAAACGAGGTGACTTTAACTGGGTTTACCGATCCGGGGTTATTGTTGTTGTTCTTTTGCGTGGATGTACATTAGGCTGTATCACAGAAGCCCTAATCTAAACTAAATTTAAAATAACTCTAAATGATTAAAAATAAACTACATTCAATTTAAAGTGAATGAAAATCCCTTTGCCTTTTGGTTTTGGAACTGTACGAATTCTTATCCTATCCAGATAAAGGCACCCAATGCGACTATGCTTTGACGTCAGTAGTAGGCTGCTAGTAGCCTAGTGATCTGCCGAAAATGGTTCAAAAGATCACAAGGGGAAGATTTCAAGAGGGTAACGAAATACTTGATTTCTGAATGAACTGTCACGGCGGGGCCCCCGTGGTTACCGTCATTCACGCCCTGTGCCCGTGTCTTGTTCCGGCAGACTCGGAGACGTCGCTCACCCCTTCAGTGGACGAGACCAGCCCGTTCTCCATCTCCTTCAGGCCCTACGCGTGGAGCAGCTACTCGGGCTCCGAGCTCAGGCACCTGGTGCAGCAGACGTACCACCACCACCCGGTGTCCCTGGAGCGGAGCCCCTCTCTGGGGCTCTATGCAGATCGGGGCAGCGACACCTCTCTCTTTCCCGACCGCGGCTCTGCCGGGCTGTACGGCGACTACGGGACCGCCCCGGGTCTGTACGAGCGGACCTCGTCTTCCGGCGTGTTCCCAGACCCCAGCCGGCACAGCAAGGCCCCGGACATCAAGGCGGAGTCGGAGCTGCCCTTCACCCGGCTGCTGCTGAGCGGCGGCTCCTACAAGTGCGTCAAGTGCAGCAAGGTGCGTGTCTCCCGCAGGTGTGGCACGCTTCGGACACACAGCTTCCTGCCTTCTGGCCTACTGAACCTTATAGGCTACCACAATGAACTAAGAAAAAACACGACGAATGCATGCACTACACGGGCTCTCGGGTTATTCGCTTGTTATATAAACCCAACGGCTTGTTTGTCTTCATTCATTTTTATTAGGGTGTGGCTTTGCTCACTCTTTGTGACGCGACGCGCGTACACTGTACGTGAGCAGAAATATCCTGATTATTAAGGGACCAGTATTCGTTTGGTCAGCTACTGTATCGCAAAGGCGCCTGAATGAACAATCCTGCAGGGCCTTCTGCAAGAAACCGGCAGCTTTCAAAAGCCAAGAATGTTTAAAAGACATAAAGAAATTAATTTTTTAAAAAAAAAAGACCGCGCGTGCACCACTGCGCTTGGGCGCCCATTAAGGACACGACCATTAAGGACTCTTCCCCGCCTGGAAAAAATAAATCACTCCCGCCCGTGTCCTCCGCAGGTGTTCTCCACGCCCCACGGGCTCGAGGTGCACGTCCGCAGGTCCCACAGCGGCACGAGGCCCTTCGCCTGCGAGATCTGCGGCAAGACGTTCGGCCACGCGGTCAGCCTGGAGCAGCACAAGGCCGTTCACTCCCAGGTCAGTCCCGCCCGCGACACGCGTGTTCGCGTGTCTGACGTGCGCTAGGCAGGTGACAGAGCCTCTGCTCACAACAACAACAACAAGAACAACAAGAACAAAAAGCGCTCATACGGGTCGGGTTAAACGTCATAAGGCTAGACGGCTTTAAAAACAATGAAATAACGCACCCGTGTTTTGATTCACTGGGGCGATGGGACATTTATCGTGTACAAACTGCAGAGACAGGCAGGAAACAAAGACCTGCACTACAGCGATTTTGGTGTAAAATATGGTACAAGTGGACAAGAGTGGTTTTATTGTTAGCATCTGCTTTACAGGTTCATACAACATGCACCTGGGTTTTAGACGATATCTTTCTAGTGTTGATAAAATAAACAATGACAGGGATGAAGTAACGGCTTCTTGTAAGAGACGGTTTGGGGCGATGGACGGTTAAGTAGTGCTATTAATGCACTAGTTCACACCCGAAGAAGGCTCCACAGCCGAAACGTTGTGTTTACCTCTCTTTTCCGCACGGAATAAAGCTTTACTTGGTCCTTATTAATGCAATGTACATTTAGGTAAATTACAATTTCTGTATTGTACTTGATGAGCCGCGACAACGTGTGCACATATTGATATTTGCTTCCAACCTCTTCACATTTCCCCCTTTTTTTCAGGAAAGGAGTTTTGATTGCAAAATATGCGGCAAAAGCTTTAAAAGGTCGTCGACTCTCTCCACACACCTGCTGATCCATTCCGATACCCGTCCTTACCCCTGTCAGTTCTGCGGCAAGAGGTTTCACCAGAAATCGGACATGAAAAAACACACCTTCATTCACACAGGTAAGGTGAGGCGGGCGTTTACTTGAGACACCCGGTCACTTAGACACAAGCTGCCCCCTGAGAGCTCAAGCAGTGCGTATGTGAAAGCACTTAACTACATTACTATTACACCGAGCACAGATCACTGGACTCTCTTTATTTTTAGACTGTGTTCAAAATGTTTATTCGTTGATATGAATTCAGCTCACGAAGATCGTAAAAAGGGACGAATCTAAATGATTAATATCAGGAGGAATGACTGAAATGGTTGTGCAACAATTAAAAACAAACTAAATCAACGAACTTGCTGATATCACAGCCTGCATGATACATCTGTGTTAATGATTCCTGTATCTCGGATGTTATTGGGATAAATGTAAATGTCTATACAGTCTTGCAATATTAAAACCATCTTACTATATACCTGTCGCAACGAAGGGTTATCTAACACTGTCACCACCAACTACAACAGTTTAATAACCGGAACCTGTAGCAATCCAATCACTGTCGCCCGCATTTTGATTCGGTTTGTGATTATTGAGGAAGGCTTTCCGGGTAGGATGATGAGAGGGTATTATATGAACTCGGCCTTGATTTTTTTCGGGCCACTGAAGTCCACCTGACAGGTGAAAACGACACAAGGCAGCACCCAGTTCTCAAATGCACACAGCTCTCTCTCCCGCAACACCGTGTCAGAATAAAGGACGGAGGCGATTCCAGCCTCTCTAAATATTTGCTCTGGGTCTGTGCTGTGCTGCGACCGAGCATCACTCCACGCGAAAGAAAAGCTCGTGTCCCATTAGCGCTGTGGTGCTGACAGAGACACAGGAAACTGTGCTGCAGAACACGCCCTGCTGAGCCGCCTTCGCCCAGACTGATAGAGCAGAGGAGGCAACTGACTCAGGGCACGCTGCGAAACAGAAAGGTCACTTGGTGAAGAACGTGGGCCCAGTTCATTAACGACACCCGGTTCCGGGAATGCCGACAGGTCAATCTAATGAAATAAAGCTTAATCTTCTTCATGAGTCCCTCCGCTCGACTCGTGTGACGAGGCGACACAGTGTCACGGGTTTGTGTGTCGATGAGAGTTGTTTTCATTAACCGCGGGTTTCAATGATGTACACGAGGAGCTCGTACCGATTACAAACGGGCAGGTTTTAATGGCGAATCTTGTTTTTTTTGTTGTGTGTCGCACAGGAGAGAAGCCGCACAAGTGCCAGGTATGCGGCAAGGCCTTCAGCCAGAGCTCCAACCTGATCACGCACAGCCGCAAGCACACCGGCTTCAAGCCCTTCGGCTGCGACCTGTGCGGGAAGGGCTTCCAGCGCAAGGTGGACTTGAGAAGACACAAAGAAACGCAGCACGGACTGAAATAATGAAATAAATCATTATACAGCCGGGGGGAGGGAGGGGGTGGGTGCGGGGACGATTTTCCTCACGGAACTGGCGACAAGACAGGACTCGAAACACTAGCCAGGGCTGCACGGACTCGGAGCGGGGAGACGGGGCGAAGATGAGCACCCCCGGCCGGTTCCGACGGCTTACCTGAGCGACGAGAGGAGGGAGGACCTGCAGGCGTGGGCTGTGGTGCGAGACCCACGGACTGCGGGCGCGTCGGAGAAGTTTTCGCGCAGCGTCCCCTCGACGGCCCGGTGGTCTCCCACCGGAGAGCTTCCGTGCAGCCGAAATGTTGTGGCGTAAATAATACGAGAGGCATCGGAAATACAACCCGCTGTGTGTGTGTACACCCTCCACAATCCAGGACGCCGGTGAACACGAAATCACCGCTTTTTCAAAGGAGACGCAGGAGGTGCTGGCAAAACAGGCACTACAATAAGACGAATTGATTTAACAAACAAGTGGGTTGTTTATATTTTGGGTTAAAATATTTGATTACAGTTGGCCATGAGGTTGTCAACGGTTTTATCTGCTGTGTTCTTGGTCAGACGATACAATCATAACCAGTATTTTTTGGGAATTCATGAAGACCAATTTAAAAAGTTTTTGCACATTTTTATTATTTTTGTTATCGGAACCCAGATATGAGTTGTGAAGCTAACAGAAACCTCGCCGAGGAAGCTCGGTGATAACTATATATATATATGCAAATAACTGTTAGGGAGTTCAATCTTGAGTGATGATGAGTTAGTTTCTAAAACGATATTGTCGTAAGCTGTTTTATATATATATCAGATACTATTTGTTGTATGATGCTATATTTCCTAAGCTTTATTTATTGATTAAATATTCTTTAAAATAAAAATTAAGACAAACTAATGATGCATCTTTGTGATCGGATAAACGGATAAGAGGGGGACTGCGATCTGACAACCTCACTGATTAAGCGGCGACAGCCGAGATCGGACCCTGCTTCGTCTCCAGACTGCGCCTGGTTCAGGTGTGGAGTCAAGTGCTCTATCGATCGTGTTAACCAGTTAAACACCATCGACGGGCTTATCGCCATATTAGAGCCTTTACACTCGAGACCATAAAACTAGACACATTGACAACGTGGGTCTACTTCAAAAATACAATGCATATATTTGAAAAAATGTTGCAAGTTAACTTCGTGCCATTTCTACACCAAACAAATGGAAGCCGTACGAAGGAGGTACAAGTTGTCTTCGTTTATTTTCAATTCGGATTTGTTTACATTCATGATCATTTAAATCTTGAATCAAAATGTCCTTCGTTCGAAGCCAAAAAGAGAATTAGAGATTACGACACCGTCCCTACAGTAGAACTCAAAACAAAGCACAATTCCCTTTTCAAATTAACGTCTTAGAAAAGTGGATTGAGAGAATATTTTTTTTTCCTTGGTAATCTATCACGAATAGATATTCTATTTAATTTATATTCGATTGCACAAGCATGTGTTTTTCTTTAAAAAAATAAGGAATGTGAGGATAAACTAGTAAACGTAATTTTACCACCATATTTTCTTGATGTCTTTTGAGACGCTTCTGCTGACGTCGCATTACAGCAAGGGGCACCTGGAGACTTTTTAATTTTCCCGTCATTTCCCGCCGCGTGCTGTTGGGGTGTACCGCACGATCCTGCTGTAGAAAATAATTAGGAAGGCAGCGCCATCGTTTTAAGAAAATATTACAGTGCTAAAAACAAAACGCCGCCTTATAGCTCGTTGATTCGACACGGCAAAAGTGCATCCGTCCCCTTTTTTATTGGTACACTTCTGTTTTTTATCATGCCGAGAATATTCCCAGATTTTGTTTGTCTCCGAAACGATTAACAAGTTTTATTATTATTATTAAAAATGCATCGTGCAGATTCCATGTCTAATTATTCATCAAGGTAAGATCTGCACAGCCCTTTGTCTAGCTGAGTAACAGACACCCGTGAAAGAAGATCTGCGGAGGGACACCTTTGTTTCAGACGGTAAATTTTTAATGACACCTGCAGCTAGCCATTTGGTAGCGCACAACTCGATGAGCAGCAGCGCAAAGGGCTGCAGCTTTCTAGTTGAAAGATAAACCTTTCAAGAGATACGAGGAGTTTTCCATCGTCCACTTCAGTGCTGATTAAATTACCTATCAAGTGTACAGAGATCCAGCCACCCGGAGCACAAACACAACCTTATACCCAGATAAACCGTGATTCAGACAGAGGCTGCTCATACGCACGAACTCCGTCCTGAGAAACACAAAATATAAAGCAACAGCTGCATCGCGTATATATTGTATAAAAATAGTTATTATATAGCATATTATATCACACTGCACGACTCAATAACCAAATTGAATTTTTGCATTTTACCTTTCATATTCGATTAACGTAGGATACGCGGGGAACAATAAGGAAATTGGATACGATTTCACATTCTCTTATTTTAGTCAATTGTGAGATTAATACAGAAAAACATCCCAGTGGTTAAATCTAGACGCCAAAACATTCTCTGAACAAACAACGACTCGCATTGGTAATACCGGGTTTGTCTACCCATTGAAAAAAACACATTGCTGCGTTCGTATTTTTAATTGAATAAAACGTCTATTTAAAATGAGCAAGTCTACGAAAACCATTACTGCGGGAGAAAATAATTTTCGTTTATTTATATGACAATATTCCCTTAAATTCAAATGTTCCATCATCAACAACAATATCAATAATAATAATCCTATTTCACAGATGCATGACGTTCAAGTTGTGCAAACAAACACCGATTGAGTACCGTGACAGATGATGTACCGGCTCACTGTTTATTCGCCTCGCCCAAATCACTCCAGTGGCGCGTTTCTGCACTTCCACGTGAGACACCTGGTGTAAACCAAATATTTTCAGTCTATGGGCTTCATAAACAAATATTGAACAAACGAAAATCAGAGTCAACAAGGTGGACCGTGAAGGAAGTTTAGTTAAATTGATTCGTTTTTTTATGACACTCTTTCCTACAAACAGCGATCACAGAACGGCCGATTCCGGCCTCAAGCTCCATTACATTCATTAGCAAATCAAACAGCGTCTGACTGGACTTCTTTACCAGGAAAATGTTTGCGTGCAGTGAATTGTCTTCAACTTCGCTAATAAACTATTTGAAGACGCGCTGTTGTCTTCAAACCGTTTCACGCTTGCGGGTCAGCAATTTTCTTGGGGCGCCCGGTTATTTTTTATCTGATCTTTCGACACTGAAGAAAAGTTCCCTATTAACGCACCGCAGATATGCGTTTAACGCGCCAGATGTTAGAAGCGGACTTTTAACAGCTTTTTTTTCTTTATGTCACGGTGTTACTGAGCATTCCTGAGCAAACAGCAACAAATGAAAAACAAAAACAAAATAGCAATCCGGATTCAACCAAAAGCATATCTTATATCGTCACTCCAAAACCAAGCCTAGGCTAGCTCACAGGAAACGTAAACAGACCCGGCAAGATGAGTAGCCTATATGATTATTTTGCGTTCAGAAAAAAACAAAAATATCCCACCGACAAAAAATACTGATTTTATGCTAGACAATATGCAGCCCAAAGTCTTACACTTCTCAAGGTTTTTTTTTTCTTACGATTTGCGTTTTCACTTGTCTAGAGGGAAATGCGGGGAACGGAATATTATAACGTTTATTTTTGCTGTTTCAGTCGTTTGGCCGGTCGATTTCACCCCACAGCAGCCGCGGCGGGTCGTGACGGGAATTGGCAGGGAGCCGAGACCGCAGGGTCATCGGAACCGCCCGCCGGCCGACTGGAGCCCGGTTGACCACCGAACAAAATCAACGTTCCGGAGTCACGATTCGTCTCCGTTCGCGTCAGATTCTAGAACCGCGCAGATCCGGGGAGCTGCCCTCCCGGGGCGCGAGAGATTGGGATCGAGGGACCCGCGGGCTCGCGGCGTCTCGGGGTCGCACTGTCTGAGCACGAGCAGCTCACGACCTCCTTCGCATGGGGTCAAGGTGACCATTTCAGAGCCCCCCCACCCAGGTAAAGAGAGGTTTCTACCAAATCGCATCCACACTCGAAATTACAGCACTATCAACGATAAGGATACACACAAACCAATTTTTTTCTCCCCGTTTTCAAAAGGCTGATGTCGTGAAACGCCTAACTAAAATCAGACTGATTTGTACGACCCCCCCCGCACGAATTGGCGGTGTTGCTATATTCTTAACTGAATGCAATAGCTCTATAAAGTGCTTTCTTGCCCTCGGCTATCTTACTGGAAATCTGAGAGGAGACCGCAGAATACGCCGAGTGTCACAAAGACTGACTTCAAATATCTTCTGCCCTGGAAAGGAGGAGAAGACGGGTTTGTGTTGATCCATTATTAATTGATCGAAGTTATTTCCACAATTTCTTTCACGTGAAGGCTGCCAGAAGATTCCGCCTGGCGGTCTCGTTATCTCGCGGGAGCGAAAGCCTAGCTTGCACTGGACATGCCGCCCACTGCCCCGAATCGTGCATCCCCGCGGTCTCAGCACCCCTAGAGGGTCGCACGTCGGGGCTGGACCCCTGGACATGACGCTGGGGAGGGCGCAGCTCACAGACGCCGGCTAACCTAGACAGCACGTCGACCGTCTGCAGGAGGAAGGTGACCCACGGGGCGCAGGAAGAGGTCGCACCCCGGACCGAAGAGCAGCAGGCGACGCCGGCCTCAAGATCACCCTCTAGAGTTCTCACTGTACTGGGCCTACGGTTGTGCGTAGAGAAAAAATACTCATTTATTCAAAACACTGCATGGCGCTTTAGCACTCAGTGCGTGTTCGCTGTTACGGCACGTCGATATTAGCTTGGTTAAGGAAGATGATGTTATACAGGAAAATGCAGAATTATGCCGCCCTGGTCATTTAATGCACAGGCGTGATATACATTCTTAAAGAAGATAGTACACTGGCTATTTTAGAAACTAAAAATCAGTTTGCGGCCTATTTAAGTCTTGAAGTGCTTGTTCACAATTTGATCAGGTTATCGGGTATTATTAAAGAAAGACGAAGCTGTTAAAACCTCTGTGAAATTATGTCCTGTAATTTTACACACCCACACCAATTTCACCCAAACCCGAGGTCTGTGCACATGCCCAAGTGAGAGCACTACTTTCAATAATAATCCAAACAAGTGATCACGACTGAAAGTGATTCCAGAAGAGCTTTAGCTGGTGTGAATGACTGGTATTGCCGTCCTGAGACAGACCGACACTTGCCAACAGATCTCTGCCAACTCTTACCCCAGCCTTCACCTTCCCCCTCATCTCCAGTCTGCCAGGGCCCAACCTGCGGGCCAGAGAGAATGCTGAAATGCCACACCGCCGGGCTCTCGTTCTTGTTTGTGAAAAATCTGAACAAGAAAACCTGGCTCACAAAAAGACACCCAATTTGAAGGCAAAATGACAACACCCTCTGCCTGTTGAGATGCTCCGCGTCTCACACTGCCTCCCAGAAACAGGAGTTACTAATTTAGCCCAGGTCTGACCTAAAATTGTAAAGACAGGCAGTCGGCCCAGGACAGGTAGGAGTCCCCGAGCTGGGCTGTGCAGTACTCTGGAGAGTGCGTGCCCACAAGCCCCCCCGAGTGGCTCAGCACCAAGCTCCAGACCTGGTCTCAAGCACAGACAGCTGATGGGAGAGACTGGATTCTTGTTTTCATCATTTAGATACACTTGGGTTGATGGAACAATCGCTTTTCTGCTTGCACACCAGCCGCTACAATGTGGCGCAACGTTACAAATCGTGTATTAAAAGCAATTTCTGCTAGCGTCATATTTTAGGCATATTAAGCACATGGTGGAAGTGATCTGAGATGACGTAGGGTAGGGGGTGAACGAAGGTTATCACGGAAGATTTGACAGAAGCCCCTTAAATGAGACTCGCTTCACCTTGTTTAGTTTAAGAAATGCTGGTGTGTGAAGTTTAACAACTCTTAAAGCTACTTCGGCTTGAGGTCAGGGAGCACGGCCCTACATCAATGTTCCTCATTCTACGAATGTCATCCTTTAAGTGCAAATGTGTTCCACTAAAATCAATTTCCCATTAAAAGGCAATTAGAGAAGCATGACTGAGATTATTTGTGGGCTGAAGTAGTTCAAGTACGGTTCTGTGTCAGCAGGCGCAGGCTGCAAAGGAACAAGTAAAGGCTTATTCCATGCTGAAAAGAGAAGAAAATAAAAGTTTCGGCTGTGTAGACTTCTTCAGGTGTCACAGGCTCCACATTGTTTTTTTTTTTCCCCCTCTCTTTTCAGCATGGAATAAACCTTAACTTGTGCCTGAGATTACGGAGATAAACATACACAATTATTACAATACATGGCACTAATTAACGATACATACCCTTCGAAACCGACGGGCGATGATCCCTTCGCTGGTGGGGGCTGATGTCTGAGATTCCCGAAGTCACGATGGAGAGGAAGATAACCTGAGATAAATCTCAGTAAAATGGCTAAGGCTCCCAGCACCGGCGCCCACTGACAGTGGGCAGGGCAGGTAGTGTCCTCTTCACTCCCATAGAAAGACCATTAATCAAAATGTAATTAGTTAAACTTCTGGAAACGCACAATGCACAATAACATCTGTTGTAGGAACAGGAGGGTGAGGAGCCCTTTCCAGTGGGCAACACTAGTGGGCGCTCTCCTCGTGCATCGTGGCCCCACCCATTTGAACAGGCTATTAAACTTCAGAAGCATCTTCTCCCTGTATGAGCACAGCCTCGAGAAGACTTTAATCAACTTGGCCAATCGATCAGGCAATAGCCAAACAAAGAATTTTCACATTGCGTACATACAGAGAAGAACAGCCTTCCCACTTTGCACACCAGCAAAAATTGCTGTAATTAAAAACAACACAATATTTACCCTAGAAAAAATATGAACTACACGGGCATTAGGATGTGTGGGGACCGGCCAGGGAACCAGATGGTGAGAAGATCTTCAGATAAGACACGATTAACTCAATCTCATGAACATCATTATTTCCGCACAATAGTGATCAGCAGCAGCTCTTAAAGCGAAACGGACACAGACGGCAACATTTCCTCACTTGCTTTCAGGTGGCCAAACTCAGTACTTCTGACACGCTTTGAAAAGTGACTGTCAAGACCACTAACGGTAACACAATGATGCAGTCCGCTATAACGCAGTGTTGTACTTGTGGAGACACAATACACAGCTCACATGGATTTTAAACATTACTTTGTGAAAGTACTGTCATTATGCAAGTGCTCTGCTAAGTGAATACCACTGGATTATGTATTAATTTAGCCTTCTGGACCTTTTGTAAGCATCCTCTCATTCATTCTGAGACATCAGAGGTCAGACTGTACTCTCAGAGGTCTAAAGTCGCTAAACACTTCATCATTTTTTATGCAACACTTCCTCCTGATCCAAAGGCATGAACCCGTGCCTCCAAAAATGCTGAATAATGTTTTCTAAAAAAAAAAAGGTTGCTGCGCAACACCTGACAAAATCCAAAAACACAAATGACATTCATTCTGAAAGTGCATTCAGGGTATGTGGAGACAGCAGTATGGAGGTGTTCTCGTTAAGTCCCAGACCAGAGAGCTGTGCATTGGTTTGAAATGTGCAGAGGCGAAGTGAGAGTTCACCTTTCCTATTAGAAACCGGCTATAAAGTAGGTTTTAGCACAAATGAAACACAACACACAAAACCACTAATAAGGCTTTCTCATAACTCAAGTCACCAAGATTCTCTGTTGGTGAGCTGGTGGCAAGAAAGACAGAGATCACAGCAAAAGGTTCTGTATTGAAGCAAGCGAGGAAACCGCTGAACAGAAGTTCAGGAGTTCCTACTTTCCAGTGAAGAACGCGGGGACACAAGCAACTTCCCCCACGGGTCCCACAGTCACACGCGAGACCCGCTAGGAGCCCCGTCCCCCGACTCCCCAGGAGGAGCTGGGACAGATCCCACGGCCAAAGACAACGCGCAGAGAACCGGAACGAGATCTGGTTAAGAATGATTTAAAATAATTTATTTCTTCCCCTCCAAAGTCTTTAACAAATCAATGGAAAAAAAAAATCAAAACAAGAAGGCAACCGCTGAAGAGGACATAGACGTAATACTCCCGACCATTCTCAGTCTTTATCTGTAGGACATGTTGAAGAACGCCCGTCCCCCTCTCAGTCCTGAGCAGAAGTCACGGGGCGGAGCAGCTGGTGTCATCGCCTCACCGGGCACTGCTCGAACCCTGGGCACTGCTCGAACCCGGGGCACGAAGCTCCTCCTCTTTAAGTCTCCTCTGCTGCTCTCATCCCGTGCTCACAAGCGGACGGTGCTGGCAGGAGGACCCAGAGGAGACGAGGGGCTCCAAGGGCCTCCGCCGTGGCCTTGCAGCCGGCGTCTCTCGCTTCCTCGCGCCGTTCCGGCCGGGCCCCGCCTGGCTGCAGCCCCGGGCCCCGCGGTCAGTCCCTGGGGCTCCTCAGGACGCGCACGAGGCTCCGCAGGTCCGCCTCCTCCAGGTGCAGCTCCTGCGTCAGGGCGGAGAGATACTGGACAGAGGAGGGGCTCCCCATGCACTCCCGCAGCACAGGGGACACCTGCGTCAGCCTGAAAAACAGGAACCGAGGTGAAAATCACACCTACTGCACGGTTCACAACGATAACTCAAGAGCCCCGACCGCACGAGAACTCCCACTCCTCCGTGAATTTGTCTCGGGGCTCTGGTTTATGCTGAAATTTAAAGAACTTTATTCTCATGCCAGCTCCAATCTTGCACTCTGATGGAGGCCTGTGCAAAGCACAGTCTCCTACTAAGCCATTACCCTGACCAGATTTTCCTTGGAGACCTCCTGCATGATTCGTGGAAGAAGAAAAAACAAAAAAATTTTAACCTATTGCCACTGGGCACATCAAATATGAATAAAATGACTCTCAGAATGTGCAGATCAATAAATGTGGGTGAATAATCAGAGCAAAGCATTTTCTGTCCATCGAGCCTGTGGCACAAATCCGTTTGCTTTGCTAATGCAGAGAGCGAAGACCAGAAACACCACAAATCAAATTATTCATCAACTTTTCCCTTTTTTTAGACCCAGTGGTTAATGAAAACGGACAATTTTTGATGTAATGATCTGGCAACACAGCTGTGCGTGTATAAAATTCAGCAAGAGGATTAAAATGTGCAGGGCAATACATTATTGATGCTGAACAGGACATAAAATAAAAAACACAGCCACAACCTCACAATTTTAAGTTTACTCTCCAAACGACCTACATTGAAAGTTCTGGTCTGAAAAATGCTCCCTCCCCTGCCAGTTCTCCCACTTCTTGACTTGTCTGCCTCTGTCCGGTCATCCCCCACCCCTCACACCTGGTCAGGGGACAGCACCGTTTCAGGCACCACTGGTACATACACAGGGGGCGCTATTCCCCAACACAATAACCCATTCAAATGAGACATCAGAGGAGCCCCTCGTGCCCTCGAGTGCCACATCAGTAATCCAAACTGAGAAAGTGCACCAGGGTCCCAGCGCATGTCTGTCAGGGCACGTTCGCAAGGAGACCCACGGCAGATGACATAAGGACACAAAAGCAAGGTGACTGCAGACCAGATCGCGTTCTGTCTCCTTACAGGCGTCTGCAAGCTTGCATACAGAGCATCCTTCATTTACAAGGCAGGAGGAGGCAACTCTAAAGCTTCGAGGGCCCAGCTGACAGCCAGAGAGAGGAATGGAGGGAGGGCTCACAAGCACGGACATGGAGAATCTGCTGTGCTCGTTCGACACGGAGAGGAAACCGGACCGCAGCTGTCGGAACTGGAGCTCAGTGGGAAGGAGAACAGCAGCAGGCGTGTGGAATCCCAGTCCGAAGACACGGGAATGGAACTTATGCTACACCTTGGCAATGGCTTTAGGAGATGGAACTCATGAGGAATAAAAGAAGACGAACGACAGGAAAACAACAAGGTCATGGAACAGCACCTTTGAGGAAAAGTGACCGTCCACTTCAGAAGGAACACAGAGTGGGCACACAGCAGAAGATTTCCAAAACACCCGTGCTTCACTGTACTTCTCAGTGGTGTGCAGACACGCTCACACACGAGATTCATGACTACCAGATGCTGCCTTTAATCTGCAATTCACCGCCTTAATTCAAAGTACAGTTTGACAATCTGTTGCTATGAAAAATCACACAACCTTATTTGCTAGCACTTGAAAAGATAAGCCAAACCCTGTAGGCTACAATCAAGGAGCCACAGCATCTGGCAGACACAATCTGACAAACAGAGAAATGACATGTCCTGAACTGCCGGGAACAAGAAAGGAGAAAGGGCCAGTATACAGATCCCTTAGGCTGTTGACAGACAATACACATGACATTGTGTGCAGTGCGCCTCCTTAATATACTAATGGTTAGATTTAAAGCAAACCTAAAATAACTCTTTGTAGCACAAAAAGGGTAGGAAGGATTTATTGGGATAAAGTCCCGAACAATAGCCACACGCTTTTGAAACATGCTACTCTGTCACATGTACAATGCACGGATTAACTGAAAAAAATGGAATGTCTTTCAGGGGCACTTTGAGGCAGGAACATTAATTAAACAAAGAGCATTGATTAAGACTGCCGATGGAACCACATCTGTGCCCAGGTTGTGCAACTGGCCATAATTTAGGAATTTAAGAACTTCTGCTCCGTCTGCTGGTGTATCTACCCGTATGGGGCTTATTGTAGTTCCAGAGACAGAGGTCTTTGCACACAATAAAAACGTCCTAAACGCAAGGTGGAAGATACAGTGTGGAGGAGCTGCCACGTTCACATCAACTCTTGGTTTCTCTGCAGTGCAGGCCTTTTCTGCATGCAGTCAGAGACACACACACACGCCCACGCACAGCGGCTGGAGAGAGGGCATTCACGACGGAACGAGCCTTCACAAAACTCGGAGACACTCTCTTGTGGGAAAAGGTAATGGATCGGCTACAAGAGATGAAGAAGCAACTTCTTCACCCCAGCTGGCCCTTGTGCTTTTCTTTATTCCCTCGGAGATATTTCCCCTCTGGATGGAAGGGGTTGTGCGGAGGGGTACGGAACGCTGATACTGCCTGCTCTAATTGTTGGCAGGGTTATCCATTATTCACCTGATCTGAACAAAAGACTGCAAGCCAACTGCACGTCTGTCAGCAACCAGCAGAGCTGAAACACAAATTATTCATGACTCTGGAAAGAGAGAAAAGGGAAAAAATAAAACACAAGAAACCCCCAACACCTCACACACCTAAATCTCTCAGAATGGAACCCGAGTCCTATCAGGTGGCAAACGGAGAATGGGAGCTTCTGGGAATGAAATGATTCCAAAAGTAAACTGCAGGGAGACCTCAGTGACTTCTAGACTACTGACTGAAAGTGCGTTTCTACTGTTAGACATGCTAGGCCAGGGTTAAAGCAATAACTTCACGTTTTTGTCGTGATGGAGGACGTACAGTTTGGACAAAACCTTTTAGGAGAAAACAGAACATACCGTCAACTCAAACCTTCAGTTTTTCCTAATTTATAGGCGGGACTATTGTAATGCTCGATCAATATCTCTCCATTTCCTTAGACCATGTCAGTGTGAACCACACACCACCAAACACCTATCACACCCTTTATGCTTGACGCGGTCACGGTCAGATTATTCACAGATTTTTAGGTATATTTTTAAACTCAAACACTTGCATGCATGACAAGAACATCGCTGCATGACAACTGGAAGTTGTTTTTGACTGCAGTTAATCAAAGAGCCTGCATATACAGCAGCACTCTAATCTTCATTAGTAGTATGAGCCAGTGACTCATACAGTCAGAAGCAGAATTTATTCCCTATAACAAAATGCTGGTTCATGAATGTTTTGAGATAAACACTTTCGTCTTAAGACAAATTTAAAGTCCATAAATTATCATTGAAGATAACTTCAGATTCTAATTTTTTGTACCACATAAAGATATATATTTTTTAATTAAACAAGTTTAAGACTCTTATGTTTTTGATTGAGAAAGAATGTCAACTTCACAAAGTAAAAGAAGTGTAACACCATTCCCAGTCAATACATTAGATTCTCCTGACCGTTCATCAGGTTTGCCATTTAATGAATTGAGGGACATGGAAGACAAGAGTTCTTCTCTTCCGGTCCTCCCGTTACCAAAAACGGCAGCACAAACTGTTTAGTGCAACATTTATAAGGTGTTTAAAAAAGTTTTTTTTCCCCCCAAATCACGCACGTGCCATTTGTTTAATGGTGCGGAAAAAGATGAAGGCCGTTTTCACACTAATTATGAACTATGAAAGTATGAACAGAGCTACCTACCCCAATCCACCCAGATTTAACCACAGGACAGTGTGAAGACTGATAAACATTCTTAGCAGTGCCCCTCAGTGCTCAAATATACACCCTGCCCAGTCTGTCCCACCGTCTACAATTATATTTATTACATTAACGAGACAGCAGGCACAAAGTGCACTCCTGAATGAAGAGCTGCACAGACGCGAACACAGGCCCGTAAGTCCGGGGGAGCACGTGTTCGAAAAGATGCGTGCCGTTCAGGAGCGACATCGCAGAAGGTGTGAAGTTGTTCTGTGCCTCTTGCACAGGGCGGCACCCGGTACAGCGCACTGAGCAGGTGAGGAACGAGCAACTGAGGGTCACGACAGCGTGTCGGCGTGTGTCTGATGAACAAAGACCCGACCTGCAAGTTCAGCAGCTCAAATGAAGGTTCCAAAGCAAATGGGCAACTTAGCTTTAAACCTGAGCATCTATTTACTTACACAACCTCTTGCTGTGCGAGTGTGCGCACCAGTAGATGGTCCCCACAGCACACAGTTTTTTTCCATTAATAGTGATTAATATTTCATGAGATGCACAGAACAGGCAGCATCTACACAGAAATCAAAGGTAACTTACAGAGGTGGAGGGATTGTAGCAGTTATTAAAGTACATTATGTATTCTATCATGTTATTAACATATTATTGTAAAGTTCCACTTTTAAGGTCATACAATATCTTCACACTTTCAATGTTTTTTTTCTTTTTCTGGGAACACTAAAAAATTCCTTTAGGCCTTATGCTTACGGGGAACTCCGCTGTACTACTGATGTACAAACATTTCTGTATTATTGGCTGTGATCTCAGAGCTGGTCTCCTTATCTAATCCATATTAATCAACTCTTGCTCGTAGAGTTGAAGCAGTTATCAGAATTATCAATGGAAAACATACAACATCTCAAGTCAGCTGCAAAAGATGCCTTACTTTGCATGTGATCATCTTCTGAACTAGGAGAAAAAAAAATCATGACTTTATTGCTTACCTACATCTTTTACCCAGTGAAAAGACGGGTGAAAAATGAAAATGAAAACTTTTCTTTTGCAATTTGCAAGTTGTCATTTGATTTTTTTTCCCCAATATCTTTTTCATTTTTGCTGAATTTCTAAATATTACAACTATATTGCAAAACTGAGAACATGACCATACACATGTCCTTTAGCACATTACCACACCAAGAAAAACACAGATAGGGGATTCTCATTCAAAACATAAAGAACACTGGTAGAACAGTGAAGGAGAAGCAGAGAGGAAGAGGTTTCCTCTTCAGACTAAGGGACCAAAACCCACAACCAGCACCGTGAGAACGAGGACGTGCAGACTTGCTCCTCCAACACGGCCCTTCGTCAGAGCCACCCGCCCTTTGAAACCCCGTGAAACCTCAGCCCGAGCCTCTGATGTCTGGGCCAAGGGCTCCCAGCTGCTCTCTTGCTCTGCAGGGGCCTTTACCGGTCACATGACTCGCAGGCGGCGCGAGAGGCAGGCTTGACCTCGTGACAAGACCCGTCCACCCCCGGCCATCCGGATTCCCCGAGCCCCGAGGGAGCAGACCGAGGACCGCCACCGACAGGAGCCTGAAATCCAGGTCACGGGCTGCAAGGCCATGCCACAGGCCCAGCTGCAAGCGAGTTCACGATCTCATAACGACAGCACAGCGTTACCGTGTATGGGACCCTGTCCTGTGGGAGGTGCTGTGCTTCGGATGAGACAGTAAACCAAGGTCCTGACAACTTGGCCATTAAATATCCCATTGGGATCTATTCTTTCTCCTTCAAAGAGCAAGGGCATGACGTCCAGGGCCCTGGCCGTGCAGTGGGGCTGCTGGTGCAGAAAGGCCACCACACTTCGCCCAGGTGGGGCTGCACTTCAGATGTGGATCCAATAATGTAAAACCCTTAAGGATCCTTAAGGATGAATTAGGCTACAACAATGCAAGGAAGTATTAACTATCAGGTCACTTAATAAACTTTCAATTATCCATGGTAAGAGTAAGAAAGAGCGTACAGCAACAGTCATTAAAAGGGGCACACTGTGTCTGAAATTAAGTATAAATCAACTCCAGGAAATATGAACCAACGAACTCTGCTGTGGTGCAACATTAGAATACACGATCGCCAGGGTTAATGGCTCGAGCCTGCAAGCTCTTAATCTCTTATCGCAAACGCATCATTCCATGGAAAGCAAGATTTTGCACAACTTTCAAATTGCTGATGCACTCCTGATTTCAAGATTCGTTTTTCTACATGCAGTGCCTCGCAGATAACATCTTCACAGCGCCAAACGTGAAAAACAGAAACCATTCAACTGGCATCCCCAACACCACCAGAAACTGGCGGGGTTTGCGACGGCCTATAAACCCCTCTAATCCCCCAACAGCACTGGTGACCATTAGAATTAAAACACGTATCAGAAATAAGTAAAGAACAGGCTGTGGCCAGGGGCTATGAAGGCAAAATGAGCCCACACGTCAGTGTAGAAAACATATCTGAAACACCAACCAACGAGAAGCAAGGCCGGAGCAAAAAGAAATAGCGTCTCATTCCAGGCTGAGAAGCAGAGAGAAAGAAAAAGGAGAAAACACATGTTTCTGGGTGTTGAACCTCCTTCAGGTGTCTTTTCCCCTCCACTAATCAGCGTGGAGTTAACCTCTGAATCTTTCTCTGGCAGCGAACACACGCTGACACGGCTCCCCCGGCTCGAATCCGCCTGGACGAAAACGAGCGTCTTTTCGAACGTCTGTGGAGAAATGCCAGCGACGGCAGCAGCCGGGGGCTGGGGGGGGGGGAGGGGGGGGCGTGAGGGTGGAGAGAGGGAGGGAGAGTTTGCACACTGGAGGGTGTGGGGCGAGGTCAACAGTTCAGCAAGACAGCAGGAAGAAGCCGCAGCGCTGCTTCAGAACGGCGAAGGGTCTGAGGCTGGGCGTGTGGCTAATTCACAAGAGGCATTGCTCCGAGAGGAAAAACTCTCTTCTCTGTGCCGGCACTAGCCCCTTATTTGAGAGCTTCCTCTTTTTGTGGACATTTATCCAGTAGAGGCTACGACCAGCTCTGAACGACCCTGCAGGGCCCAATGCCGTTAACGCAAACGGAGGCACAGAAGGAGCTGATCGATAACCAGCACAAAGAAATGGTCTTTTTGTACTAAACCTGCAACTGGCAGTGTCTTCTGACTCTCTCTTATTATCCCCAAAAGAACAAGCTCAGCCACGTTAACTGCAACTTTGTCGTACTGCTCACTGTTTCATTAAATAACAATAATGCATAAGCAAAGATGACGAACGGCAGCTTGTCTTGCTCAGAACTGGCTTTCCTTTTCAGAATGACACGGATTTCACTACCCAGTGCAGGATTAGCACCATCTTTTCCAGCAAGACCAGCAAGCCTGCAGAGAGTAAGAAACGCCAAGTCTGCGGGGCCGACGGAGAGAGCAAAGACCAAGATTACGTTCGCTAGAAGTGCATGCAAATGCGATTCGGTGGAAAGGAGCTGCAGCCACCCCAGAGAAAGCTCCAAGGTGTCTCCAGCTCCACCATCCTGCTGCTTCTCTTCCAACAGAGAATCGCAGGTGCCATCGCATGTCACGCGGCTGTAGAGAACTGGAAGACTCATTAAGACCTGGACAAGTCACTCCGAACCCCCACCAGGCTATAAATTCTCATTTAAGCTACTGAGACAGACAGACACACACACAAGGTCTTCCGCGTGATTACGCGTCAATGTGTGATTTCTATATAAGACACCACAAGCCACGCCTGAAGAGTTCTCCACAACCTGCATCAGAGCTTTTTAAGGCACCGAGTTAAACTAGACATTGAAAGAAGTCTACACTGACTGCTGCATCAATGATTATTTACAACGAACACAGATAAGCACCCCGAAGGGCGTATCTGGAAGATGCCCAGTTTGTGGACACAGACGGGAGCAGTCACTGACTGACGCGCCAGGCTACAGCGGTCTGCCAAACACTCAAGCCAGGCTGTGCCCTTGTCCTCTCTCCCCGCCCCTGTCCCTGCAGCCTCCTCGTGTGCTGACAGTATATTTATACTCTGTGATTCAATCTTCCCAGAATTTCTGCGCTGTTCCACACCCTGAGTCACACACCTGTAATTATTTCCACTGTCTTTCACTGCAGCGGTTTTGCAGTGGAAAAAAACGATGATGTATCCTTTCACAGCATCGACCTCTAACCCATAAACCCACTTCAGATTCCTGGTGCTTTATGGCATATTTCTTCAGGAGGGGCTTACCCCATACAAAATGAAAAAACAAAAGAAGGACACTGAAAAAACAATATTTACCTAGTGCCTCCTTGTGACTGCAATAAATTTTTAACAGGTAATGAGTTTGCTCAGTGGGAGGACTGCAAGTGAAAACTGTACTAGGAAGATTCCTTGAATCCTGTTCGTAACAAGGCCAGGACACACATTTACCTGGTTTGGGACCTCCTTACTATCTTTTATTTTCCAGTGATACATCATAATTTTAATGATCCTGCCTTGATGAGTGCAAAACTTTTACATTGGCTCCAGAGTCCTCTCACAATCGCTGCCAAAAGGGTCACTTCTAACTAGGGCTGTGCGTTTTTATTACTGAATCTATTTAATCTTGCAATAAGCAATGAACAATCACTAAATAATCATTCCATTGCGTTGCTTAGTCTTCCCTTGAGTTTAAAGTCCTTAATAGACACATACCGCTGAAGATAGCCATGGAGCTCTGTATCCAGTTTTAAATCCTTGTGAATATTTACAGCATAGAAGGATTATAGATGGACTGTTGGGTTTGCAGGTACAGGAAGCCCTCACTTTAACAGAAACTCTGGTAAAGGCAGGGGTGTTGCCTGTAAAAGGACATCTGTGCTGTTGACTTGTGTTCTGCAGCCAATATACTGGCCAAGCACATGAAACTGGACGTATGGCTTTGGCAATTTTGTAAATGTTACAGTACTTTGAATAAAATAACCTAGAGTGAAACTTTGAGGGAACCCGCTGAAGAGACAGAACTGTCCCCTAAGAGACACAATAAATGAATCCAAGACAGAGGCATCATACTATCCCAGCTGTGCGCTGCTGACAAGACTGGTCTCTTCTGGCATTCGCTTCCAGAAAACACCATGGCGTACGAGAACAAGGCATCTTCGCCAGGAGGTAAAATCAGATTTATTGGCCTTTTCTGATCAAGATGCATCAAGATTCTTTCGTTTTAATTTTTTTTCTGAAAAACTAAAATAGACTAATCCTCACACAAATCAGCAGGAGAGAGCCACGCACTGACATTGTTTTGTGGGCCCGATTATGAGGTGTTAATGATGATTGTCTGCTGTGTACATACAAAAAAAAAATGCAATATTAATTCCACAGTTTGTATTGCTTTGGTCAAACATCTGGCTCACTGCAACAGCAGTGTCAAAACCTTAAATGTGGATGTTAAAAAAAGAGCTGTCTGTATTTTTTTTTTAAGCAGCCACCAAACAGAACTCCTCACCAGGGTCCCTCTCTTAATCAGAGCAACCCTCTTGTAAAAGGGTCTAAAATACTGACCAAGCCTCCCCCGAAGAACCTCTCTCCTTTTTTTTTTTAAGTGAAGAACCTGGACTCTTAAGTGGGTCACTTGAATCGCTCCGGTTTCCCCATCCGTAAAAAAACAAACAGAAAAAAAGGGGTCTATCTTCGGGGACTGTCAGAAACAATTTCCTAGAAAACTCCAGAGGCCTGCAGCCAGCAGAGAGGTATTTAAGAGGGGTCTCGGAGCCCGCCTCGCTGAGAGTGTAACACCTCCAAACGGCGCACTTGTCTGTATTTTTCCACTAATCCGCCGCGGGCCCTCCTGTGTATACCTCCACGCCGCAGAAGCGAAATAAAATGGCTGTTAACAGGCTTTTTGTTCAGAAGTCACGGCGGCGTTTCAGCCTGGTAGAGCGTCAGGTCCCAGGGCTCCAAGCTCAGCCCGGCGCGCTGACCGCAGGCTGCAGGAGAGACACCGCGGCGTCCGCGGCGTCCGCCGGGCGCCCAGCAACCAAATGCGAGCCGACGTGTTTCTCAAGCATGGCCTGAAAGCATCCATTAGCCAGCACCTGGGGTATAGGGCCGAGGCCGCCGGCGGCCGAGGCAGCTGAACAACCCGGAGCGCCGGGGCTATCTGCTCGTTTAAAGACGTGTTTAGTTGCTTCATTTAGCATTGTGTATCAGTGCACCGTTGTCGAGACGGGAGCCATCAGTCGGAAAAGAGGCCGGTGGTGTGGCTGGGGCTTCAGGAGTCGCCTCTCTGGGCCAACAGAGACAATGAATGTTAATATAGATGTTAATGTTACTGAATTGCGGCTGTGAAGGGGATGGAATGCGATATTTAATCACCCTTACTCCCGATTAATTCAGAAATCTATGTCAAGCGATTTTTACAAGACTCCAGAGGGGACACGATGCCGTTTATTTCCAGTCCTACCAAGACGCCCATCAGAAGGACCCAGCTTGAGGTTCTCGCGCGCGCTCGAGTTCTTAGCATCTCATTTCGCCTCTCGTTCCGTGAGCCTTGAGCGCAGCCGTAAGCGGGGATTCGCCGTGCTCACCACCTCTGGAAACAAAGATTCCCACCCCCACCTTAAATCTTAAACACATAAGATTTGACAAGCCGGTGCTGAAATATTAATGAAGCTCCAGCTCAGAACCTTTAAAACCCTTTATGTAAGATTCTGCGCGATGTATACAGGACCTGCCACTTTCAATCCAAAAGTCATTTCTAAACTTTGACAGCATTATTCCCAGAAAACAAAGAGTGTAAGTGTGAATAGATTGGGAGCAGTGGTACTTTTATTTAAAAAAAACAAACTTATTTGCACGGACGGCCTTTGACCTGTCCCCATTAGGTCCCCAGCCTAATAAGAATCCGGTTTCCATTACTGTTACTGTCCTGCTAACATCTGGTGGCAACGCACTGCATGCGCGTCTGTGATGGAAGAACACAGCGCAGCTCAACGCTCCTTCTGCGCGCGCAGGGAGAGCCGCGATACGCCCCCCCACCCCACCCCACCGAGCCCGACTGCTGCTATGAAACTTTCTGAAAAATTCATAAGATCTATTTCAACAATTACCAATCCGACTGTGTGGGCGTATCGGGAGGGGGGAGGAAAAAGAACGGGGGAGGGACAAAAGATTTATTCTCGGGCGTTGATAAAAAATTGATGCCGCAGCGTTCAAGTAAAGTTACTTTCTGTGTTCTGATTTAATGAATCGGTTGAGCGGTATCGGGCCCGGGGGGGCGCGCTAATGCCTGCCCTCCGGCCACCTGCCCTGGGACAGAGGAGCTGCAGCCATGTGTCAAACCAGCCGAGCCCGGGACACCCGCCCTCCACGCGCCCTGACCCAACAACCCGCCTGCCCCAGAGGCTGGACTGCAGTGCCCCGGCTGGCCTGAAGGGGAAAAAAATAAGCCTCAAGCCTCAGTGCTGGTAAACTGCCTGGGAAATGAGATTTTCTTCAAATCCTGAAACCCACAATCTGGGGGGGGAAAAGAACAAAACACTCCAGGATTCCTCTGCGCCCGACCGCCGGTGTTTCAGGAGGATCTCTCCGCGTCACAGAGGCCGAAACGTAAAAATAAATAAGATCAGATCACTTTATCGGCCATATACAATGTCTTGCATTAGGAATTTGTCTTTTCGCAGACCCCAGCTTGCTCTCCGTGAGACACAGACAGGGAGAGAGAAGCTTGGGGTCAGAGCGCAGGGTCAGCCGTTTATACAGCACCCCTGGAGCCGTTGGGGTTAAGGGCCTTGCCAGCCACAGGATACAAACCAGCAGCCTTCCAGCCACAGGCGCAGATCCTGAGCCACAGAGCCACCGCTCCGCCCAATATCACAATATTGACGTCAAAATGAACACAACCACCCTGCTGCCCCAATCACAGCCGGATCGCAGCCCCGTGCACGTCGTTTATGCCCCCAAATGCTCTTTTTTTAACAATAGCATCAATCACAAACAACGAAGAGAAAAAGAAACAGGGCGCTAAGAAATAAAACAGTTTTGGAAAAAATCCTAAACACAGACAAGAACAGCACCTTATTTGCAGAGAGAGTGGATTTCAAGTGCACTTCTGCTAAAGCGAAAGCAAACAGCAGCGGCTGTGCTCGGTGACCCACGGGTGCTTCTCTCTGTAGGACTTTGAAGCTGCGGCTCAGCAGAGCTGTTTACACAATAGGAATGCAGCAGCAGTCAAGTGCCTCTATCGTTAATGAATGATTTTTGAAGCAGGAAATCACACCAACACGCTTAAAGGAAGCCACCCAGTCCAAAAACTAACACCTCCGGCTGTGTAGCTCCTAAGCACCGAAGGACCGGTATCGTTAATAGAACCGATAACCTATCTGTGAGCCTAAGGCTGCTACTGTGCCTGTAGTAGTTAAAACTGATCGCTGATGATCGCCTTTCAGGGCATTCCGGAAGTGTGCCATATCCCTCCTTCTTACAAACGATGATGGTGGGCGAGACGAATTTCAACGAAAATTCTCTAGAAAATCTGACACCTGACTCAAATAGAAACATTTGGCTCGGAACTTAGCAGCACAGCCTATAAGATCATTGGTTGATGATGGTGATGATGCTAATCATCCATATTTCATACTGTGCCCTTTATACCTAACAAAAACCAAGAGCAAAAACAAAGCAGTTAAAACTGCAGAAATAAAGAAGGTGCATCAAATATACAATATAAACTGTATTCCAACATACAATGACGGCAATAAAACAAATCAAACATTTAAGGTAAGGAAGGTGAGAAAGCCCATTTTCAGTTTTGATTTAAGAGAGTGGAAAGTGTTGCTGCCCCTTGTGTCGTTCAGGAAGATCTGCAGAGCTAAAGAGCTTTTGCAGGAGGTGGCACAGTCTCTCCAAGCCATTAAATAAATAAAACAAAAAAAGTCTTAGAAAAAATAAAATACTACACACAGAGCTGTGTTTGCTTTCAGTTCTGGCCACACATAGGAAGACACAGGGTCAGTAATGTAATTCAGAGCCAAACTATTCAGAGGTTTAAGTGTTAGAAGCAGAATTTGGATTTTTTTAACCTGCCCGGAAGCCAGTGCAGGGATAATAACACTGGGGTGATCAGTTTCAGGATTCTATTTTTGGAGACAGTTGAAACCACTGGACCCTGGACAGATTGCAGCTTATTAGGAATCTTGTTTGAAACACTAGTGAGCAGAGCATCATGCTCATCTCTTCATGAGACTGCAAAAGTGTGTAAATATGCACCTCTGTCTGGAAAGCACAAGAACGACATGGGCAATCGCACACGGGCAAAGACACCTTAAGAACATAATAAACCTACTCCAAAAGTCAAAACTAAGACAGAGATTCTTCATAAAATAACTAGGTAGGACCTCTTGTCTATCAATGGACAAAGTTTTGTTTTCACATTCATGAAGCTGATAGAAAAGATCTCTGGACTTAGCTGCACACGCAGCTCTTGATATGACTAAGACTGCCGCATGTAAATGTGGGTATTGTCACTTAGCAATCCGTCAAAAAAATCTGATGGCAAGTCAAAAGTGAGATGTTAAACTATTTTGTATTTTGTTTCCTCCTGGCGGGAGGCACTGTGGCACAGGGGTCAGCACTGCTGCCTCATAGCGCTGGGGCCCTGGGTTCATTTCCAGACCCGGGGTGCGGTCTGTGTGGGTTTTTTTTTTATGTTCTGCCCATGTCTGCGTTGGTTTCCTCCAGATGCTCTGGTTTCCTTCCACAGCCCCCCAAAAATACTGGTGGGTTAACTGGCTTCTGGGAAAACTGGCCCTGGGTTCAGATACGTTTTTTTTCGGATATTTTTCAATCCCTGGAAACCCACGGAAGAAAAAGGGCTCCAGGTTTCTGGGCATCGCCTCCAGCGTCATCTGCTCACAATTACCAGCAGCTCTTGAAACACTCCCCATTAACAGGAAATCTACCAGAGAGTCAGAGCCCAAGGTTTTAACACTTACAGGACTTACAGACCTGCCGCCTTTCAGAGAATCTGAATGCGACACTTGGGCTAAAGGTGGCGAATTTCACTATAATTTTCACATGCCGGGTTCCTTTTTTTTTTTTTTTAAGTCACTAACCACGCAGATTAGAAATCTGTACCAAAAACGAACTGCAGCATTACAAGGGTGCACCATGTGGGTCATAGAGATATACAAGATCGGAGACTGAGCACGTACGTCGTCTCCCACAACACGCAGCAGACCAAGACAGATGCTGTCTGCTGTTAGAGGGCAGATGTGAAAACCCACCCCGATAGGAGTACTCTCATTTTGGCATCCGCTCACTGTTAGTCTGATAAAGCACGAGGCCCCTATTGACCATACACGCAAAAATGTTTTCTTTTTATTCAGCAAACAAAATTTCTCCAGCCCCTCACACAAATCCAGCCTGCAGAGATTCTTTTGAATATATCTTGAATGATGCATTTGATGTAAACAGCCAATGGACAGTTCTGCTCGCCGTTACTTTGTCGACATCCTGCGACATCATTGTGATTTGTTTCCATCTGTGCGCGCTGTGGTTTCCTGCGGTGTTACTTACACGGAGAGAAGAACGAGGGAAATCAGGGTCCATTCTGGGCTTCTGAGGATGATATTGGCATTTGTGAACCTGTTAGGGAAGAATAACATTTTTTATTAGGACACTATTAAGCAGTTGTTTTCCTCTGTGGCTAGTAGACCTGATGTAACACACAAAACTAACACATAACACAAAACACATAAAAGCAAGCGGTGGACTGCCAGAATTACAGCATTCAAATATGCTGTTCTTTAGCGGAGGTGTTTATTTGAACATGCTTGCACAACACGTTTCAGAAACTGGCAGCTGAAAGACTGAGCCTGCACAGGCCCCTTTGTGGCCAGGCTGGAGGTGACGGGGCACGAGGCGAACAGCTCGATGGGACAGCTCTCCTCGACCCGCGGGCCGTGTCGGACACCCGCAACCGGCAGACGCAGAAATCGGGGGCGGATAAAAAGAGAAAAGGCTGAACCAAATGAGTCTGCCAAAGAAAGATGGCCGCCAAAAGTGATAACCCCGCCCACCCTCACGCAGGGGCAGATACGAAATTTCATTCACCAAAGCTCACGAGGCACTCCGAGACATGACCAGCTCAGCTGCCGCACGGCCCATTTTCCAAGGTGATGCAGAAAGGTAACTGCGGACTTCAACAGAACGCAAGAGTAATTCCAGCAAACTTTCAGTCTGAGCGTTCTAACGTATAAAAACATGAGAGTGGATACAAACAAGAGGAAACTGTCTGATCCAGCCCAATTTTGCATTTCTGTGAGACAGCGAGCAGTTGCAGTTTTTTTAACCACGTACGAATGCCACTTTGATTTTGGCAGACCTACCATGGACTAATCTGAATGACGCCTTTATCCGTTTGCACTCATTCATCCAGCTGGGCGTTTTACTGGAACGGTGTGGGTGAGGTGCCTGTCTTAAGGATACAGCAGCAGTGTCTCACCTGGGATTCAAACACATAGACTTCCCGTTTGATGTGCATGAGTTTGTGCAAGAGGAGCAGGAAAGAGGAGCTCGTCAGAACACCAGCACAGCGCTTCCAGTCACTCAGGGAGGGTCAAAGAAATGCAGCTGGTTAAGAGGCTGAGCTGCAAGCCTGCTCTCAGGATTAAAAGCACGTCCACACAGTTCCCACTTGTGTCTTTTGGTTCCTGTTTCACTGCTCATTCTGAAGAAATCCTCTGTGTTGCCTTTAAGGACTTCGAATACTCGAATCGGTTCACATTGCATGTAGTCTTTTCTGGTCGAGACTGAAAAGATTCAGTTTTTACAGTTTTTCAATTCTGGAATCCTGTGTGATGAAAAAGTCTACACCAATGCAAACAACTACTCCTTTTATTTTTGGGGCAAACCTAATCTAGACTTTAGGTCATCCTACATTGTTAATGTACAGCAGCCACACAATAATCCTCTATTTAACCTGATGAAGTCATATTGCAATTTAGGAGAGGATGCTTTTTCAGGTTTAACGACCGCTAATAAAAACCCACACAGGTGTCTCAACACACCTGAGCAAAGCTGCCCCTTAGACAAAGGAAAAACCTACTGGACTCCCTAAATAAGAGGTAAGCTTGCCAGGTAAAAAGCAGCTGAACTGAACAGCTGGACAGAAGAGACTCTATCAGGCCCCATCACTCTGAACAAGACATCGGAGAACAGCACACCCCCCCCGGCCCCTCCTTGCGCGGCTGTGACAGAGAGAAACATCTGTTTGAAAAGCCTGTTGAAATCCCGCTGACAGGCAGTGAGTGGCTAACATTCCCGCTAATCGGCCGTGAGGAGCTCCCGGCGACGAGACAGCCCAGAAAAAGCTCACTGGGGGCGACACCCTGCCAAATACCCACTTCCAGCAGCAGAGCTCCAGCGCCTGGCTGGGAGGCGATATTGATCAGAGAGAGAAAGAGGTGTCGCCCCCAGGAAACCAGGGAGAGGGGGAGCGCTCATCTGTGTCAATGAGCTCTCCTGCTATGTAAGTATTGATTGAGGACAAGTTAACACTGGTAACTGCCATCAAAAGCCGAGCCCGGAGAGGGGGCGGGGAGGCGGCAGTAGGGATCCGTTGCTGCGTCACCCCAGTGGAGAGCGAGCCGGCCTCGCACCCGGGAGGGCCGGCCCCAGCGCCCGCAGGGCCTCCCCTTTAAAAGGAGAGGTGCGTGCGACCTCCAGGTGAGGCCTTCGTGCTCGTTCAGCCCAAGAGTACGGTCAGGCGCCCACAGAAGTCGCCTCTACAATTCCTGCACCCCCCCTGTCCCAACTCCCCGACTGGCCCGCTGCAGTTGGGGTCCGAGGAGCGGAGCTTGTACAAGGCAGACGGGCTCTGAGTTTCCCCCCGCGAGACCGGGGGCCCCGTTAGCCCTCTGCCAGCACCGCTCTCGCAGGGAGAAGGGAGAACGAGCCAGCCGAGTGGCGTGCAGGCCGTCCAGAGCCGCCCCGAGCTCCTTTTCTCTCATCTCTAACCACTCACCAGCACCCACAGCATGAAGCTGATAACCGCTTGACAAGCAAATGCAATAAACTTGCAAGAAGTCAAAAAAAAAAAAAAAAGATCACTGGATTAGAATCTCGCCACCACCATCTTACAGCTCAGAATCAATTTTGCATCTGACCGAGTGTGTAACCACATCTTGCAGCCAAACACTGTCTTGCAACACAGCAGTCCGGCAGTTAATCTAGTGCTTGGCTTTAGGTAAATGGAAAATGCCCCTGCTTGTGGACAGAAGACAGCAGCTCGGACTGCGGGCAGTAGTTTTTCTGTTGTCTCAGGCAGGGGCTGGACGAACAGCTGCTCGAGAGTTAAGGGAAAGGCGGAGAGGTTTACTGCTCCCTTCCTCTGTTGTAACAGTTGCACATTTTTGTTTATTAAAAAATGAGGAAGTAATGATTCATGCTGAAAAAACAATGGAAGGTGTACAAAAAGGCAAACAAACAAACACACAAACCTTGTGACTGCACTGCAAAAAGTTACCTTTGACCAACGTTGCCTACTGCCCTAAGGCATCAGTATGGGTAACAAACTAATTCTAATTAACCAAAGTGCAGAAGAGATTTTGTATTGAAAGGGGTTCCTTTAAAAATAAAAATCTGACAAACATGTCAAAGGCAGGGTTTTCTGTGCTGCTGGAACAAAACCCACTCGCAGATGATGCCCTTCACTTTCAATCTGTCACGCGATACTGGGATGCTGCTTCAGTGCACAATTAAACCCCTTTAGCTGCAGCAACTCCTGCCCCAGACTCTCTCCGCACCTCCAGAGCCCTGCTCTCACCTCGGCTCCTCCTCAGCCAGGGGCAGACGAGGAGGAGGAGGAGAAAAAAAAAAAAGAAAGCAACCCAAACAGTATCAAAACCGGCTCTGTTTGAAATCGAACGCATCAGTCAGGCCTGCTTGCCGCAGCTCTCGCTGGCCAACGGGGAGTAGCTCAAACGTCTCCGGTGTTCCTGAGAAGTGCCAGCAGAACTCCGGGGCAGGGGGCGCGTGAGCGGAGCCGTACCTGTACGAACCCGGGAGCCCCCCCCCTCTCAGCGGCAGCGGCTGGCGGAGCTGGAAAAAGCCGAAGTAAAATGTTCAGCTCTTGCGGAGGATGGCGGAGAAACCGAGGGCAGCGGGAGAGGGGCGGGGGGTGCTGAATGAGAACACGCTTTTCACCTCGCATCACCCCCTCCCCCACAAAGCACGCGCTCCGGGACGACAACCATTAGCCACCGAGACCCTCCTCCTCCTCCTCCTCCTCACAGGAATTCCACTTCGACCCATCCTCCTGTGTGGCTCTCCTTCCGTTTTCTAGACATGGTCGGTGGCTCACTTTGCTGTAGCACAGCCACTTGCACTCAAGCCTTTGGGCAGACATGAGGAAAGAGGAATGGCACTGCTCCATCAGCTGCCGGGGGGCTGCCTGGATTTCAGCAGGATGAATTGCTTGATACAGAGGACAGGCAGAAAACAGGGAGCCAAGAAATACACTGACAGGCTGAAGGAAGTGGTTCCATTTTGGTCTCGAAGTGAGAAAACTAAGAGGGGACCCGATACAAGTATTCAAAATCTTAAAGGGCATTGCCAAACTGAACCAGCAGATTTCTTCAGAATGCACCGTGAATCACTAACCAGCAGCCGCAAGTGGATACTAAATGGAAGTGCATTTAAAGTGAGGGGGGGGCATTTCCTCACCCAGAAGGTTGTGAGAATCTGGAACACGGTATCAAGCCACGTGGTTAAGGCAGATATCCAGCCGTGTCTTGGGTGGAAACAGGGTAAGCTCTTCGGATCAATTAGCTTCTAGACGGAACAAACAACCTCTTGTTAGAAACCGGTTTCATGATTTAAATCCCTGCGAACTCTATGAGGAAACACCACGTGTTGCGCCGAGATCTCTGTTCTTCTCCCTGTAGCGTAAACGGCGCCGCCCTCTCTTCATTTTTAAGAAACTGCCAATACCCTCCCTCATCCGACACCCAACCACTGCGTTCCAACTCGGGGCTCTGCACCACGACCTGCGGACTGGTGGGAAGATGGCCTGTGCACGCGCACCTACCCTCCTGGAGAACGAGGGCCGATGGCAGGAGAGCTGAATCGCGCCGAGGTCCCCTCACACTTGCGTGGCCCCGCAAGGCACCCAGATGCACCCGGGGCCTGGACAACCGGGGAGGCGCTTGGCCAACACCTGAGCTTCTCCGCATTTTACTAAAAATGCACTCTGCCCTTCCGGCAGCCCTTTACAAGATCACTTTATTGGCCATACACAACTTCATGTAGTAGGAATCTGTCTTTTCACACACCCCAGCTTGCGCTCCATGAGACACACAGACAGGGAGAGAGAAGCTTGGGGTCAGAGCGCAGGGTCAGCCGTTAATACAGCGCCCCTGGAGCAGCTGGGGCTAAGGGCCTTGCTCAGGGGCCCAATGGAGTTGCAACCTTCAAACCTAGGAACCTGCAACCTTCCAGCCACAGGTGCAGATCCTGAGCCACAGAGCCACCACTCCACCTTTCTCGCCTACAATGACGTGTCGGCGCTTTAGAATTCGTGAACAGGCACAGCAGACTAGATCCAGTACTTTCCTCCTGCACCTCTTCCATCAGCAGGGACACCCAATATCGGCATAAGGGAAATCTATATTTATATTTACGTATTTGTTTTAATTAAATCGGAAGACATTAAAAGCAGAAATGCACACCAGTAATTTAACCATGTGACAGTGTCTTAGAGCTACATTTCCCCCTACAATCAAATGTAATAATTTTATTTTGCAATATTTGCAACGGGCTCACCTGAAAGTCCTGACCAGGTTGTTCAGATCGGTGATGATGTCATTCATGGTCAATCGAAGGGGTCCCACAATGTCCTTCAAGCTTGGACCACAAACAAGTTATTAACATAACACTTTAAGAACTGCAGCTAAACATATTTCATTTTGTATTGGAGGCAGACTAATTTTCCAATTCAAAACTCAGTCATGTAGACCATCATACATGCCTTGAAAAAGAATTCAGACCCTTTTATGAAATCACATAATGCATACACATTTATTTTTTTAAACTTTATATTTTATTTATATGAATAGTTTAATAAAATTCTGAATACTCACACAGTAGACATCTAAAGGTAAGCTAAACTACAGTAAACGATGGCAAAACATAAAGACAAAAAACGCAATATGTTGATTCCATAAGCACTAGGACCAGTAAACTACCAACTTTGCTGATTAAATTAAATTTGGCCAATCAGCAGATCTGACAGCAGATTGACAGGCTCACTCAAGGTCTCTCAGTTAGTTTGGGTATAGCTTATGGACAGCAGTTGTCAAGCTGTTCCACAGATTCTCAGTAGGAATAAAGTATTGACTTTGACTGGGCCACTTAAGGACATTTACTTTCTGAAGCCACTTCAGCGTACCTTTGGCCTTGTACTTTGGATCAGTGTCTTGCTGAAAGGCGAACTTGTGTTGCAGTTTTGGGTTTGAAGCAGGTTTTCCAGTAATTTTGCTCCACCTATGTTCCAGCCAGCCTTGACAAGATTCCCAGTCCTTGCTGATGAGCAGCTGACTGGGCTGACTGAGTGATGCACTATGCTGACTTGGCATCAGCTGTTAAAACTACATTTAGGCCAAACAGTTCTAACTTTGCCTTGTTTGGCCACAAAGCCTTTCGCCAGACATTTGCAGTATCACTTAGTTGCTTTGTTGTAAACCCCATATGGGATCCAAGACATTTTGTTTAAAAAGTTTAATTATTATTGTTATTATTCATTCCACCTAGGGTCCATTTAAGGAGTGACCTGGTTACTGCTGGCCCACAGACATTTTCACAGACAATCTGTAGCTCTTTCAAAGTCACCACTAGCCTCAAGGTGGCACTCTTGACCAGTTTCCTCCACGCCTGTCTGCCCAGTTTGGAGGCTTACAAGCTGTTCAGATGCTGTCCCTGCTAAACACATGGCACAGTGATGATGTATGACAGTACAATACCCAGAGGGTCGCACACGTACCTTCTGATCAGCTTTTCTACTACGATCTTCTTCTGGATCAGGTGCTGTGCGCTGGAGTCTATCAGCGGCAGAACAGGAGCCTCACCGCCAGCATGCTGGAACCAACAAACGACATGCGCAGGAGCACGTGAGAACTGGAAATATGGGCGACCTGCATGCAGTAAGGTGGAAGTGAAAAAGGTGTGCACAGAGCAAACCACTGACAAGTCTTCAAACTGAAACTGCCATGAGCTCCTGAAACCAAACGAACCACAGCCAGCCCTCGGTCGAGCCTCTGCTGCGCTGTGCTGCCCTGGCGGAGAGCGAGCGCCACTGTGAGTGAAAGCTGAGGCTTAATACCAGTGTGTTTCAGATACTGCAGGTGGTCTGCAACAGAACTGGAGGAAAACAGAAAATGCAACAGGACTGAAGAACAGGCTGCTCTTCTCCAGCTACGAAGGCTTAAGGTTTTCCCTTTCTGAAATGCAGGGGGACCTCTAAGCTAAACAAGTCCTGCATTCCGGACGGAAAGCGTCCTTGTGGAAGCATTAGTACCTGGAGTCTAACCTTCATGGTCAGAGCAAGGGCTTGCCAGCCCCAGACTCCTGTGGCACTAAAACATACTTCCCCAACAGGCGGTCTACATTTCAGCTTGCGGGTTCTCCAATGAAAATGTGGTGAGAATTCAGATCCCAGCATTCTCCACCAAGAGAAAATTAATTCTGCCTGTGATCTGCTAAACCCAAACAAGAGAGTACTTGTGGGACCATCCTGTGTCAACAACTCGGTGTTCACGCCACACTGCCCAGTCAGCACGATGTCCTCCACTCCCCGCCTATGAAAGTGTGCAATCGATTGTTTTTAAACTGTATTTATTACTGAATGGTGCGCGCTGGTCTGCACGTTTCAGTCAGCGGTCCACCTGGCCAAACCCGCTTCAGAAAAGAGCTTTGGACTTCAGGGTGACTTGATGGGGAAAATGAAAGCGATGACAGAAGACACGGAATCGCACTTCCGTGAGCTCAGCACTTCTGCTGAAAAGCAGCTTTGACATATTTTCACGCCATGTCACCAGTGAAGGCTGGTGCAGGTGGACGGGGAGGAAGAGGACTTGTAAAGAACGCGATAACATTCGCCTCGACTTGCAAGACAAAGCAAATATTTTTTAAACCGGGTGTTTTCATCAGCTGTCCCCCAGGGGCCTTGCGAAAAACCACCAGTACAGCTCTGCAGAGTGGTTTTCACAGACTGAGAGACCCACAGTGCTTCCGTCTCGGTTTGTCAGAAGAAACCGTCCGCGTGTCCCCCCCCGTCCCAGCACACGCACTGCTGCAGACAGGCTGAGCAGCTCATGGGCCTCGTGTGAAGCCATCGCAGGCAGCAAGCGGCGCCAGATGCAACAGCAGGGAGAGGGCTGCTGCTTTATATGCAAACGTAATGAGATACAACAGGCATGCTTAAAAATCACGTAAACTGGAGGGGAGCAGGCACAATAAATCACATTATGCACGTACGCATGATAACCTTTTTTTTACATTAACATGCACGCACACATGCAAGCCGCCAAACAACCATTCATTTTGCCTTCGGACTGTGGGAGGAAACTGGAGCACCTGGAAAAAACCCAGGCGAAACACAGGAAGAGCATGCAGACTCCACACAGACAGCACCCCCGGAACTCAACCCAGGGCCCCAGTGCTGCGAGGCAGCAGTGCAGACCACTGTGCCACACCTTTCAACAGCAACTGATATTATTCCCAATACAGCCAGATCTTTAGGAGTCTGGAACAGACAACGGAGACACATTGTGTAGAGTGAAACCCGAGACCCTTCAGGACTGCATGATACCCTGGAAGCAGCTCTCAACTAGCAACCAGACGAACAGGAGGGCCTCCTGCTTGTAACCTCACGATTTCATTGTGGCTTTTATGTCCTTATGAATAAGTGGCACTACTAAATTGAAAATCTGTCTGTAGCGTTCTTCTTTGGTCGTCCTGCATTTGTTCCATCATACATTTACCTTCATCTCACATTCAAGCTTTCAGGTTTCACTACAGTAATGCTTTCACACAATTTCAAGTAGAACGATCACTCCTGGCAATCTGAAGATAATCAAAACAGGCACTAAAAAAGCAGTTGCTGATATATGTTCTGACCGGCTTTCAGGAAAACCAAAGCCCTAGATGTTTCATTAGTCTTTCTCAAAAAGTCACTGAGCACGGAGCAGCACGGGAGTCTCAGCGTTGTATAACTACACACATCTTTCCTAACCTCATATGTAACAAAACCTCACTTTAAAGAGGAGTATGCATGGCTTCACTTGTGTTATTGTTCACAATTTGATAAACAGTGCCCCCAAGAGTCCTTCAGGGTATACTGCACAGCATGGATAAACGAGAAAGCTGGGAGATGCTTTTACTGAGCACTTGACAGGAAATATTACCTTTCTGTACAGGTAGTTCAGGTGCGCTGTCATGGAAATCTGTTATGCTTCCTGCATTTTCTGAGATTTGAGTAGGCTGCAAGCACCTTATAAGCAATCAAACCAGCACAATCCGTTATGAACATGCTACTGACAATGAGTGATTTTAGTTTACTTAGAAAGATTAACATCTTTTGCAGAAGTATCATAGGCTCTAAGGAAACTGACATTAAAAGCACTACCAAATTTACTGCTCTCATTCTTATTTCTCCAGAAAAATGATAACTAAGACAGTACTTGTTCATGTATCCTCTATGTATAGATTGTGTCACAGCAAACTCAGCCTTGACCTGATACTGCCCCAGATCACAGAGAGACGCAGTGCCGTCTACAGGACACACGCAGAATGAAAGCAAAAAATACCAGCAGCTGTGGTTACAGACTCACCTCATGGATTTCATTTTCCATTCTGGGGTTTGGCACGATTTCTTCGGGCAGCACAAACTCCCCTCTGTAAAACTCTTCGACTTTCAGGGTAAGCATCTCTGTCTCTCTCCTGAGGGTCTCGAAGTCGGGCACTGGAGCAGACGGCTTCCTCCGCGAGGCCCCAGCGGAGCCTGGACCACAGCCACCGACGCCCAGCTCCTCCGGGAGCTCCGCCAGGTCATCCTCGTCCAGCTCTTCCTCCTCCTCCTCCTCTTGAGCTGCTTGGGCTGGGGCCTCTGGCGTCCGCTGTTCATAATCTGGCCCGTACAAGAACCTCAGGGTCTCTTCCGTCTTCCACTCCTGCAGGGTCCTCCTCAAAGTCTGCAGCAGGCTGGTCTTGAGGACGACCCGAGACGCACCCCCGCCCGGTTTCTGGTCTTTCAGGAGACTCCTGAGGCCCTCTGCTGCCCTCTTACTGACCCCCACCCTGGTGATGCCAGCCTGGGGCTCAGGAGCGTCGTCTCTCAGCTTGTTCCCGGTGCCTGGTTCCTCCGCACCCCTATCCCGCTGGCAGCGCCCGGCGGAGGTGCCTTCATCACCCTCGCTGGCTATCCTGCACTTCCTCAAACCCCCAGAGGCTTCCTCCACCGTGCCCTGGCCCATCCTGCCCCGCCCCTCTACTCTCTTGGGACCCCACCCCCCGCCGCTGCCGGTGGGCGGGGCGACCCCGCCCCTCGGCCCCGCCCCCTCCGCGGGCACGATGCTGGACACGAACTCCTGCTCCGCGTCGCTGCTGCCGCTCTCGCCGCCCGGCGGGTCCCGCTCCTCCTCGGGCTGGGGGGTTTCGATCTCGGACAGCCGGACGGGCTCGGCGGCGATCCTCACCTCCTCTCCCGAGCTGCCGCTGAGCACGGGGGGACAGAATGAGATTAATGAATGACTGGTTTTATTAAGGCAGGCACTTGTATTCCAGGCACCCGGACAGTTTTAAGACCATAGGCTCTGTGCAGGTAATATGACAGTAACGATTCTAATCACTAATGTGCACAGCATTGAAGACCAGTGGATTTGCACCAGATCTGCGAACGCCAAACTAAAGTTTCTCAGAACAGGCCGTGCGCTACGGCAGCAGACCAGTATTCCCAGTCACGGACAAGCTGTCGGGATTAGGAGATGAAGGCAGCTTGCGAGCTGCGGCCGCCTACACACTCCCTCTCCTCTGTCACCGGACGTTTTTTTTCCCCATTTTCAAAGTTCCGAAAACTGTTAAAAAAACAAATCACCACCCCCCAATGAAAAGCACGAAAGCAAACACACAGCATGAGGTAACCGGCTGCCAGCGACGTGTTTGCCTTGCGGTTTGGCCGCCGCGGGCTGTCATCGCTGGGCAATAGCGCGGAGCGCCGCCCGCTCAATCCAACAGTTCAAACACGCCTCTCCTCCCATTCACCGGCAAATCTGGACGCGTATCCGAAAGCTCCCCGATCAAAAAAAGCAAAATCGGCTTTGTGTACAAGCGGGGCGCCACAGGAAGCCCGTGCTTGCTGTCGATATAGTGTTACACGGACGCCCGGGCCAGCTCAGCAGCTGAGGCACCTCGTCACGTTCCGGCGGCAGGGCGCATCGCAGTAACTCAATACTCTGCGATTCTCCTCTGCTCCAAACGCAGTTTTTCTTCATTTATTCGTTGTTTGTTCCCCCCCAGCTCACTGACTGGTAGCTCCCTTCGAAACGGGGACGGCGGCTGGGGGAACGGGTCATGTCCCTCCGAGTTTCGCACCATTTCGCGGCCATGTGCGTAAATATCTGCCCTGTGTGAGATCTGTTCACGCTGCTCATGTTTATGAGGAACTAAACTCTTGACAGTATGCCGCAAAGAAACGCAAAAATATCGACCAAGTCGGACGCCACTGAAAGCTCGCGATTTCCGGCAGTGCCGACAGCGTCGCCGAGCAATCCGAGAGGTATTGAACAGTATTACCGAGGTGATTGATAAAAGCGGGACCGGTTCGTGCGGCCGGAGGCGTCACTTTCGCCCAGGCCGCCGTTTCCATTTTAGAGCTCGGCGCGGAGTCTCGGTAGAACCGCACAACCGAGCCCCTTTAAAACAAGTGGAGCATTCCTTGTTCGATCAGACAGTCGGTTCAGGCAGCAGTGTTTTGCAACATTTTGAAAAGTACACTCATCTGAATCTCTTTTTGGAGTTGCGTTTCACGCCGTTTCACATTACACAGGGAAGTGGCCTCTCCAGTATGACCTCCACAGTAACAGGTTAAAATAGTCGACATACAGATTCATACTGCAGCCCTCAGAATAACTAGGTAACCAAAATGTTTCTTCTGACCGCCCCAGTACTTCCTCTCCCCTGACAGGAACAAAAGCGAGCTCTTAAATACATACCTCTCGCCCTGCTTCATTAATGTGACATCTGGGAAGCTACAACACAAAACGGAAAGGGTAAATAAGTTACTTCCGTTCAGCCATGAAACCAGGCAGCTTATATGCCAGCAGAGGGGAAACTGGCTTTGCAACAGGAGAAGGATGAGCTTTGAACTGAAACTGCAGGAGCAGTTATGGATCCGAGCTCATAACTGCAAGGCTTCAGCCTCTGCAGTTTCCTGAAACAAGATTTCTAGGTTCAAACCTTGGATGAGGCATTGAGGTCTGTGTGCGAGGCCTCTCACTTGGATTGTGAGAGTAAGCCACCAAGCTGTATCAATGAGTATAAAACTCGTTCTCTTTGCATAAAACCATCAGATAACCTAAATCAGAAGAAATCCCAAAGTACCACAACTGTTCCGGCAACAAAATGATGCCTTATGACGAAGGCCCTTTGACTGAAACACTGTTGAATTCGTCTTAGTTTTCAAAAACCTCTCCACTATAACATCACAATTCTGCACCTCTCAATGTAATGGTTTTGGGTAGCCTTGAGGTTTGTCAAACTGATCACAGATATAGAACCCGTCGATCAAAAAAAGAGAAGATCAACGGAAACAAAAGTACGATATCAGTGGTGTGGTTGACAATGACGATGACAAAATGCTATTAAACAGCAAAAAGCTGCTCTATCAATAAGAGCTGATGCATATCTATACAAGTAAGACACAGTGGAGCCTTCTGTCAGTCACTTGATCCCAGAGAAGGCCAAGGTTACTTTCTTAAAAACCGTTGAAAGGTAACAAATGAGAGGCCACTCGGCCCATCTTGCCTGTTGGACAGGGATTGACCCCGTCCATCTGCCTCGTGAAAGAAACTGGGGCGTTGGCACAACGACATGGCTGGGTAGCTGGTTCCACACCCACCCAAATCTGTGGAATAAAGAAGCACGTCTTTCTTGCACCGTGCTGCTGCCATTACCTCTCCTCTTCTCGCGACCACAGGGGAGTCTTGGGGATCTGGCCTTCGAAATACTTTGATGCTTTGTAACAAAAGTTACTGCAGAAACACTGAATGGGGGGAAAAAAAACAACTGTGTATCAAAACACAGGTCACACTTACATAGCAATTTATTTAAAAAAAATCATCCTTTATTTTCAGATACTTTCTGCAGCTTTTAGTGAAAGGAGACAAGAGGTGTTGCTCCCATTTCTTGCTGGAGAATCCAAAGTCTTTCACCTCCGAACTAAGAGGGGAGCACAAGACAGCACAAAGAGAGCGTCACGCACTCTTCAAGCACAGGACACAGGAGAGAACTCCGCTGTGTGTTCTAGAGTTGTCAAATCCACAAAGATTATGACAAAAAGCCACCCAAAACATTCTGCCGGAGTATTTTTTATTAAAAAAATCAAAACAAAATAAAGCACCTTACCTTCCGTTCTGTGATGTCATACACTTTATTCGTTCTGGTTGAAATTTTGTACTGCTGCTTGGGAACCTGTCATTATGAAAAAAGAAGATACATATATAGAGATTTGACAAAAGGGGATTTTAGAAGACGAACACATTTCTGGTAAACAAAAGAGACAATGTTTAATGTCTCATAGATGTGTCTGAGCAGTGTGAGGTCTTACGTTCACAAGTTTGTTCTGACAGACAGGGTAGCCACACAGCTTGACTATAGATCTCTCGTCCACGACGTCTCTGTAGTTTCCTGGAGTAATGGACTTTGCCTGGAATGATAAATAGTGACCCATTAGGCAGACGGGCAGCAATTTTGCACTACATTACACACACTGCTCCAGATGCGTCTGTGCCACAGCTGTAGTGCAGGTCCGTTGGCCGCAGCTGGTAAACCTGACCTCCCCTCTGTGATGCACTCTCCGAGAGCGAAGGTCAGCCTAAACAGAGGCCAACAGACGGGGTGCGGAAGCCCTGCGGCCCCAGGCGAGCGACTCTCATCTTTTCATCCGGTCCGCTTCGGGAATCGGCCTCCCGCCACCTCGGATCTGAGCGCCATCACGCTCCCCACTCCCCCTCCCTCCGCCCCTCGCGCCCAGAGCAGCGTGGGGCGGGAACGTGGAGGCGGCCCCCTGCTCCAACCCCACGCTCCTCGCGGCACCTGTCCGCTGCGAGCCCGGGCCCCAGGGGGAGCCGAGGGCAGAGCGAGGCAGCACGCGGCCCCCCGGGAGGACACCCACGCAGCCCAGCAGGAAGTCCTCCGTCACGCTGTCCTCCAGCAGCTCCTCCACCAGGCGCAGGGCCCTCTGCTCCAGCTGCAGCTTCCTCCTCACGGCCTCCTTCAGGGCCTCCTTCCTGCGCGGGGTCAAAGGAAGGGGCTGTAAACCGAGGCCCAGGCTGGCTCAGGTACGACCGCTTCATCGCAAGGTATGGAGGGTGGGAAACAGTGTGAAACACGGTGCGGTTGAAACGAAATGGTTCTATTTCTGAGCCACCGAGTGCGGCTTTCATGTAGCAATGGTTATATCTGGAAATGAACGAAATAGACTAAATAACTTCACACTGAACCGAAGCCCGTGGAAGAACAATGGACATAAGACTGAGGGAAAGGAAGTAGGAGCCCCTTGAGGTACTGACTGTCAGAATGGGTCCCATTTCTGCTCAGTTTAAGTTTTCGGGTTTTTCACGTTGCTGTCATGTCCCAACACTGCACAAGCCCCGCAGTCCAGTACCTTTTAGCAGCTTCCAAGGCTGTCTGCGCCTTGACCGCTGTCCGACCTGCAAAACACACGCATTGGGTCACTGCTAACGGACCGGCCAAGCGCTCACACCTCCGCGGACGCGCCCTGCTGAGCACGGCCACGTGTTCCCGTCAATAATCAGGGAACAGAAGACCGTTCACTGTACGCGTCACGTCCGGATCAGCTGTGAAGGGCGTGCTGTGCGCCCGCGGGCTTTCGCGGAGGAGCTGCAACGCTGCCTTTAAGGTTGAACTCCAAGGCTCAGTTCAAAGGTCGCTACGAGGGGTAACACGTGTAAGAAACAAGACCTCTAGCACAATTCACGCACCCAGGAATGTGCTCTGCTTCGGTGTTTCGACAGTGGTCTACAGAAAAACGAAAACCTTATTTATACCTTCGGCTTCAGACAGAGAAACGGCGCACTCTGTGCTCCAGAAGGGGGTGTACTGGGCGGGGCAGTATTTCAACCCGTCCCTCTTAATCACTGAGCTCCCAGTGCCTGATGTGGCAGAGGTGAACAGCACAGGGGAGGGAGGGGGGAATAAAACTCTGCATTAAGCCGACTAACCTTTCTTTCCAGGTCCCGCTGACCTGCCGGCTGCTCCCCGACACTCTTCCATGCTTGTTGTTCTTCCGCTTCACCTTTGACCCGTGACGTAGGGCGCTACGGCTCGCGGACAGGGCCAGCGCCGGCGCGCGCACTTCCTAAATACACGCGCCGCTCCTGCCTGTCTGTAAGTACAGCGCCTTGCACAGAGCAACACCGTGTCTCTGCTCTCTGTCTGCTACACGATGGGTAATAATAGCTGGTAGTCAAATTAGATCATCAGTCACGCATGTGTCCGGGAAAGACAGAGGTCTGTCGTTTTGATACAGTTGCCCTGCCATGACAGCGCTTCTTTGTTTTGGTCTTTCGCGCAGCATCATGAAAATGTGGCGACATGCATTCGTGATATTTTTATCGTCCAGGATAATTAGGCGCAAATAAATCGTTCAGCTGTTTTTAGCCCATAGCCACGTGGTTGGCAGACTTTCGCAGACTTTGACGTGCATTCCAGACGCGAACTACGATCATCATGCTTTTCCACTTGATGATCTTGCTAAATATTCAGTCGTTGTGAGTTGTGTGCAGTGACTTGTTGTCTGTAACTGTTTGCAAATAATTGCTCTTTTCTAGATGTTTCCGGGGACACCGGGGACAGCTATTAGTCCATCTTTAGGACAGGCAGTGCTGCTCCGTGCTCGGTAAATCCTATTAATCCGCACACAATAGAAGGCAACACAGTAAGAGGTTTAAGACCTCTCTGCTGACCTTGTCGGTACCGGCTTTGCTTTCTGTAGACAGATTACCTGGGAATCGCCCGCAAGAGTAAAGAAACTTTTAACAAATATCAGGGAAAAAGAAAGACGGCGCTGATTAAAATGTGGTGTCTTGTACTTCTTTTATCAAACTATCGGAAGGAATAGGATAGGAAACTCTCCTCAGTTCAGAGGTCAAGACAGCTAACGTGCGTTGGCATGATTTGGCTTAAAACGTGTGACTGGGATCCACTAGGGGCAGTGCTGTGGGAATACGGGTATGGTGGGGTTAGTCGACTCTCTGTGACCCCGCGACCCCTGTGACCTCCCAGGTGCAGTTGTTGGGGGACACGTCCCCCCAGAGATTGCTGCTGAACCTCAGATATAGGGCTGTGCTGCTTGTACCCTGTTATAAACGCACAATTACATAAATCCACATCAGGGTGTCCAAGATCACTGGCGGTTATCATATTACAAATGTCTGATGTTTACATTTCAATTTCAGTTCACACAAAGACACGGTTCGAGTTGGGAGGTATTTCAGGCACCTGTGACTGTTCAGCATGTACGTCCAATCCCCCTCAAATGACACGCCTGTCCACATTTCAGGACAGCTGGCATGCGTTGACCAAATGTGGCTTAAAAGTTTGCGTTGAGCTCTGTGGTCACGGGTTCGAACCCGAGTTTCAAATGTCTCTTTTTAAACCCTGTAGGTGCTGGCACTGAGGGGGGCACCTGGACCTCAAGACGCTGAAGATGGCCTTAGAGCAGCTATATGACATGTTGCAGAGATGTGTAAGTACCGTCAATGAAGCGGTTCTGTAGTAATAGCTTTCACTGCTGAAAATAACTTTTTAAAAACTTTTCCCAGCCGTTTGCTTCAGTACCTGCTATTGATAAGATTCACTCAATAATTCCACCAAAGGAAACCTCTCAAAACTCTTAATTTCAAGATTTGGGATGACTCTTCTATGTCTGCGTAAGTCGATGTGCTGCTAATTTGGTGCTCCTCCAGCTTTACACCCTCCCTGCCTGCTCCCTGTCTGCAGCAGGTGCTGGCTGACGACAGCTTCAAGCCGGAAGACTACGAGCAGTTCCAGAGCGCGGGCCGGGCCTGTCTGGAGCGAGGGGGCGCGGCACAAGTGCTGGAGGTCGTGCAGGATGAGAAAAACAAGGTCCGCCTGCACATGCCGAGCTGAATGGTGCACGTTACGTCCAACTCCCGAGCAATACCGAAACAGAGCTCTGACAGCACTGGGAGCAAGGCTTTCAAGATGTCCCCACCAAAGTAGTTTGAAGGGGAGGAAAGCACATGGCTGCTCGGTACTTGTAGTGTCCCCTGAAGATTTCGGGTTCTAACAGAAAGGCATAAGAGCGCAGCACCTAGGCTTTGCTGCAGGGTTTAAGAACTGTTCCATGTGCCTGGCAGTGAGAGCCACAGCCTGCGCCATGGCTGTTACACCCTGCTGTTGATCCTGAGGTGCCAGCGGAGAGCTGCAGGAGAGTGTCTGATTTCTCGCTCCACTGGTGTCCTTCAAGGGTGCTCCAGTGTTAAACGGTTTTCTTGTATTTAAACTGCCTGGTGTTCTAATACTGGCTGTCTGCCTTTCACAAAGGAGCAGATGCTTTTAAAAGGCACATTTTCAAAATCCAATTGCTTCAGAGCACAAATCAGAGGTCTCTTAAAACACCAGGCTGTAATGGTAAGTCACTTATAAAAATGAGAAACGTCACATATGGCAGTGGATTGATTTATATTGAACGAGCAAGATTTTTGGTTTTCTGGAAACATCTTGCACATCAGAGGAGAGAATTAAAACCTGTGCCGCTGCTGTAGCAGGTGGGCTTGCAGCTTGTGAAGGGGAAACAATAGCAGGGAGACGCTGGATTTCTTAGCAGGGCTGAGAGGGATTCGTTCCAGGCCCTCCCTGAGGCGCCCGGGAACGAGGTGCCGACACCTGCTGTCGTATGTTTGAACCGGTAAATGTGCAAGTTTGAAGTGCAGGGGACCCATTAAGGCCCAGACACTGCCGGTTCGGGCCTGTTTCCGGATGACTGTGACAGGCGGTCCACCAGGAAAAGCCTGGCCAACAAGGCCAAGCCCCCTGCAGCAGGGCAGCGAGAGACACACAGCGTCTACAGGGGCAGGTCGGTCTCCGGTCAGGAGCCGTAAGAAAGGGCAATTTAGGATGGGGTGGGTACGTCATCAGAAATATTGGTGAATTAATGATTTGAGGAATTAAAAAAGGCGTCCGATGCGGCGTGGCCCTGAAGAGAACTGTCCTCTTGCAGGCGATCGTGAGGAGCATGGGCTGGAACCTGCTGGGCCCGCTGGTGCAGGTCATCTTGCAGAAGGATGAGAAGAGCCTCCAGCACTGCCTGAGCATCTTCGCCCACCTGCTGGACGTGAGTGTGGCTGACATTAGACCTGCAGGAGCGAAACCTCCACTCTGGAGCTTTTTTCAGTCGCAGACCTCCCCCTTTCTCCCCTCATGTACAGTTGCAAATTGCAGGTATACAGTATGAGGAGGAGCCCGGGTGACACTCGGAAGAAGAGGCTAGTTTTCGTGCGGGTGATGTTGTTAATGGGTGACCCCTGTGATGGACCGGTGTCCCATCCAGGATCGGGGACGGAGACACATGCTCTTCAGTCTGCTTGACCCCACCGGAAGCCATGAGCTCTGGCTGGCCGCTGACCCTCGAGCTGGACCTCAGAGCTCGATCGGACAATCGGACGAGCGCCCTTCACTGGCTGAGCCCCTCACGAGCCCCCCTTTTCCTGTTGTAGGTTTGCAGCCCAAAAGAGCTTCTGGTGGGCTTGCTGGAGCAGGTAGAAGACGCAGATCCCGACAAGATAGCCGAGACCATCTCCCTTCTTCTGCCGCCCCTGCAGTCAGGTAAGCAGGCCAGGCGTGCCCCAGTCTCACCCCTTCGCCTCACTGCTTTGCTCTTCTCCGCTTAAAACTCTGCAGCTTGTTCGGCTGCCGGTGCAAAGCCTTCTAGACAGTAGAAAGAAAATTACTAGCTGATTCGGGAGGGGAGGTTTAAATTGGCCAGGTTGAGCAAGTCTGAAGTGGTATTTATCCAGGACACTGGAATTGGCATCCTTACTGCTAGAACATCACTCTGTCGATCTTATTATAATTTTTATATTTCTGCCTCTGATATGTATCTTTTCAGACTGGCCCAGATGAAAAAAGATGTCTCATTTGTAACCCCTCGTATGTTCTTAAACCTGTCCCTGGGTGTTTATCATTCAGTTCACCAGAAACACCTGTGATCGGAAATGTTGCTGCCTGACAGCAAAAAAGCGTGGCAGCTTCGCAGGAAATACTTTGAGAGGGGTTTTACATGTGTTGAGTTGCGTGTATCTAGATTCAGATGTCCAGCCTGCGTCAACCTCTCACCTTGCAGCGTTCTGCTCTTGAGAAAGGGATTCAACTTCTCCGTCTGTTGTCTTGTACGCACCTTTTTGCGGTTTCTTTGCTTGGCTCGAGCGTTGGCGGACTAACCTCAACCCTGGAAGATCACAAGCTTGTAGAATTGAGCATTCGCTCAGGACGTTCATCGCTGTGACTTTCACGAGATGTTTGCTTCAGACACGTTCCTGGAGCTGGGGTGTCAGGCTGTGGCTTTCCCCTTAAAGGGCAGCACTGCAGTGCGGGAGGGCTGATAAGCAGGGACCAGCCTGGTCTACAGAATGTCATAATACTGCACTGTCATTAGGATGCGTTACAACAGCCCTCAAAACTATTGCCATTAATGATGACTCTGGACTAACGTTTCACTTCACTAAACGCCCAGGCCTGTGAAACAGGGTTTCTGAGCTGGGCCTCTTGAGAAATTGTGTTCAGCATCTGGGTTAAAACTACTGGTTTAAGCCTCTGAAAATATGGCGTGCTGTGGAGTAGCTACTTGGCAAAACACCGAGTCCCGTCAGTAGGCATGTCCACTGTACACCACACATTACAACCTGAGATTTTCTCAATGTGAGTATCGTCACCCTGAGACATTCATGGTCACAGTTTAGAAACAATTTCCTACAGAGCCCTTCTCTGCTCTGCTTAAGCTCTTTTCTTAATGCACGTCTAATTAATTGCCAGGTTAAATTAATTACATATTATTCCTACAGTATTCCTTATTGCAGTCGTTGATGTGCCAAATGATAGTATATTTTTAAATGACTGCATGCAGAACAATATACAGCATTCTCCTATGTTTCTGAAATGTTTTACCTGTTATGCATAACCCCAAACACATCTTGTGCGTTGTTTAAAAACTGAGCTTCAGCATCCGCACTCGTTTCTTGTGGCCAAGCGGTGAAAATTCCTCTTCAGGCAATTTAAGGCCCGGCTGAGACGCGACTCCCGCTGGCTGCGCTTGCGCCTGCCCGTGCGGAGAGCTCCCCCTGCTGTCCGTTAGTGGCACTGCACTGCTCTCCCCGCAGTCCTGCTGAAGCTGGGCGACAAGAAGGCCGCGTCGGTGGGCATGGCCCTGTCCACCATCCTGAACCAGCTGTCCCGGCTGCCGGTGCCGTACACCCGGGAGCAGGAGGAGGACGACGCCCACGGGCTCTGCCGCTGCTGCGCGGCGCTGCCGGGCTTCGTGGGGCCACTGGTGGAGGAGGCGAAGCAGACCCGGCCGGGGGGCCGGGGGGCCGAGCTCAGGACCGAGCTGCTCAAGTTGTGGGTGTCCCTCGCGCGCCGCCGGGCCGGGCGACTCACCAGCCGCACGCGCGGGAAGCATCGCCGGAAGGAACCAGTCAAGGTTTGTTCCCGGCGGGGAAGAGTAGAGAAGATCAGAAACGCAACGTTTCGGCCGCGGAGCCTTCTTCGGGACGTTGTGTTTCTCCTCTGCTCTTCCCCGCTGGGAATAAACCTTGACTGGTTCCTTGGCAGCCGGCGCCCGCTGACGCAGCTCCTGCTCGAAGAGCTAGCGGCGCAGAAGGCCGTGTGTACAGTAGGAAGTGCACCTGCAGTCCAGGGCAGTGCGTCAGCTGTGAAGAGAAAAGTAATACTTGACTTCAAGCTGTCTCCAGTTAAGGAAGCCACTATCTTAAATAACTAAGGAGACGATTTGAAAAGTAAAAGGCACAGCCTTTTCCAGGAGAAGTGTGAGTGGTGGAAACTTTGTTTTTGAACGATTTATTCATTTCGTTGGCTATACTTTGTTAAAGTGCTCCTGAAAATGCATCTGCTGCGGCAGTGTCTGTGAGCTGCAGTCGTGTCGATTGGGCTTTATCTAAATCCCTGTAGATACTACATTACAGTCTGGGATTGTTCTCTAACTTGGGATCAGCTGTTGGCAAACACAGCTTAAACGAAAGGAAGTCGTTAATGCCCTTTTTGATTTGGACCCAAGTAATATTTTGATGTATTTGTTTTTTAAAATATTTTCTTTAAATGAATCACTCCTGATAAAAATTAAAATAGTGTCAACGTTACCCACGGCTGTTCTTCTCCCATGAGGAAGACATTAGCCCCCAGGGCCTGTCCAGATGTGCGCTCCAGCTGTCTGTGTCCACAGCTGTATGAAGAGCCTGAGAGAGCCCCTCCTGCAGGCCCAGCTCGGCGACGACCCGGACTCTCCTGCCGACTCTCCCCTGAGACGCTTCGCCTCCCAGATCCTGGTGAGGACCGGCCAGCAGGCCCGGAGCTCTTGGGAGCCCCCTCTCCTCCTCCTTCATTTTAATTACGGGGTCTTGTGGGATCCAGGTTTCCGTAAGGAAGGGTTGTTCGTGTTCCCCGCCGGCACCGCTCCAGACGTGCCTTCAGGAGGCTTTTCCCTGTACGCCAGGCCACGCTGCTGAGCCTGGGGGAGTCCCTGCCCCACCTGCTGTTTCACCACGTCCTGAAGAAGAAGGCAGAGACGGGATTCTTGGAGGAGGATGCCAGGTACTCCAGAGAGTCCCTGGCGTGCCTGGCCTACCTGCTCTTCGTGCAGCGCGCCGCCATCGACCGCTTCCCCGCCGTCTTCAGGTGAGGGCCGCAGCCCCCCCGCGGGCGCCCGGGGCTTTGCCAAAAAACGAGAGTTTCGGTGGGTTCTCCCCAAGCCGTGGTTGTTTGCTGGCCTTGGCATTCTTTCATCTTTGCTTATAGAAGGATCACGCGTCGCTGTTGTATCTGAAAGCTTGCTTTTTCCCCGGGGGGGTCCAGTAACAGTAAAGATTTGGGGGGCAGTAGATGCAGGTGCAGTTAGCAGCCCTACGAGTCAGTCTGCGAGCGTATGCCTCTTTCGAATAAATATGTACCATGCGTATGCCAACGTTGAAATGATTATAGATTTCTAGAAGCACAGGTTGAAAAGAGTCCCGAATCCTGTTTTTAAGAAGACTGAAGATCGTTCGACAGAAACACTTACCTGTTGCCAGCTGTCACTGAACCACTGTGTGCTAAGATGGCTGTTTTTCACCTTTCAGCCCTGTGTTTGTCCTGCGTTGCAATATGCAGTATGTCGACATCTTGCTGAGCAGGTAGGAGACGTTTTCTTCTGTTTGTTACAGAATACTGATTTAATTTAGAAGCACCAAAGTATTGTAACGCTTACGGCCGACAGGCACTGTGTGAGAGCCGGCGTACCAGAGCAGGTGACGTCACCGCCCTTCCCTGTGATAGCAGGACCACAGCTACTGGGCTGTAGAGGGATCTCTCTTTGGCTCACCGGGCTGGGTCCCTGTTGAGTGACACAGGAGTCCCGGGTTCGAGCCCCCGACGGTGCAGGGCCGACCTAATGCGGCAAGGGTGCCCGCCTGAACCCCGTTGCGTTACAGTATTCTTCACTGGAAACCGTCTTGGACATTAAAACTTGGTGAATCGAATTTGTAATTTGTGCTATTGATTGTATAGAAGGGAAATACTTGAATGCTTAGCCAGTCCAAATGCATCAACAAGTTGCTTCTCTGAGATTTGATTCGTTCTACTAATTCCTGTCTTTTGCCATTTGTGATCGTTTTTGAGGATTGAAAACCATATCCCATGTTTACCTTTGACAGGACAGAAGAGTCCCGGGTATCCAAGGGGCTGGTAAGTTGGAAAATCGTTAGGAAATCTGGATCCCGTCATTCATTAACTCTGCAGTAACGAGCTTTTCAAAACCCTCCTCCATCCTGGGCTACATTCGTCCTCAGGCCTGCAATTTGTTTTTGAAGTTAAAACACCTGGAGTCACCTTGGCCAAAGAGGCCTTTGTCCCGGAGTTTCAGTTCAGCGCTCGGCTTGAGGCTGTGGCTTCCTCTCCTCGGGGGAGATCTGTACGACTGCCACATGCTGGAGTCTGTTTGATTTTTCATCTGTAGGACCTGTACGAGCAGAGCCTGGTGAGGACGGAAGACGGCAGTCTCCCGGTGGAGCTGTTGGAGTTGAGGGTGTTCCTCAGCGTGCCGCAGGTGTGTGTGTGTGTTTTTGTGTTCGTGTTTGTGTCCACGCGCACAGAGAACACTCCTCCCAGGGACCACATGGACAGAGCGCCAGGCTGAGCAATGGGCGGCATGCCACTCTCCCTCTGGACACCCTGTCTGAGCCCCAGACTGGTAATCACGCCTTAAAATAATGACTGGGAAAGCTGTAAATTCCACCTGAAGGAAACCTAATCCATACCCTTTATATAAGTGCGCCGGGAGGAGTTTTGTCTTGTACCAACTGCTTAGTTCCAGTCATCTTTTAGCAGACGCTCACTCCCCTTTTAACACTTGCAGTACTTTTCACTGGCTTTAAGAACTGTACCGTTAGATCTACCAGGTTATTTCACACTGCTCTACACAAGCTCACAATTATAATCAACAGAACACTTTTTACTGTCTCAGAACAATGTCTTTGAATAGATGTTTGTGCTGTAACCACTGCGTGTTATTTCAGAATCTGGTGAAAGTCATGACCTTATGCCCGATTCCACACTTGGTAAGTGGGCCCTTTTGATATAAGACAGGTCAATTGCACGCCAGTGTGTTCAGGCTCCCTGGTAGTGTTCAGTCTTTTCTCTTCTGTTTCAGAGAACAAAGGGGCTTGCAGTGTTTCAGCTCAGTATAGACAAACTCGACATGGAGGCGAAATACAAATTCTTCAGGTGAGGCTTTCTGCACCCTTGCGGTTGTAGCACCGAAAGCCAGCTAATTAACACTGACGCTGAAGTTCGTAGCGTTTGCTCGGGTGTTTTTTTTTCTGTATTAAAAAGTATAACAGACAAACTGCTGCCCCTAAAGATCAGTGGTGTTTTGTGACGGTGACCTACATTCACTTGAATTCACAAAGGGTTGTGGGAGTGTGGAACTAGCTGTCCCTCCATGAGGCTGAAGCAGATGCCTCTGGTTTCCGTCAAGAAACCTCTGGATGAGATCCTGGGATCAGTTAGCTGTCCAGGGGGCTAGAAGGGCCAAATTGCCTCTTCTTGTTTGTAACCTTTCTTAAGTTTTTATGTCCTGTTCAATTTACCAGAGGACTGCAGTGTTTTCAGTCAAGGACCTTAACAGTGGAGGGAGTATATCTGACATTTCGCTGTAAATCTTGGAAGAGATCTTTATACCATTACAGAAAAGTAATTGGGGGGGAAAGAACAGAACACAGGATGATACCTGGTAAATAAAATAAAAATATATGCGTTATGTTGTGAAAGTGAACAGAACATTTCTCGTCCTTAAGGTGCCTGCTGAAGACCAGTCACCATGCTGGAGTAGAAGGCTACATTATTAAGAACATTAAAAATCAGATTGACTTTGCTCTCAAGGTAGGACACAATTTGGTATCTGAACATCAAGAGCTTTTGCATACTGAAGAGATCCACATTGATCATAATTAAGAGCATGCTGTACTTATGCCTTTTGCTCTTAGTAATTGGGTCGGGCTTCTTCCTAACAAAGAATACAGCTGGAACTGTGCACAAGAGTTAAAACCTAAAATTGCAATACTGCTGCACATTGTGAGCTATTTTCTCCCATTTTAGAAAGTGAGGTCCAGAGCTTGAAATCAGTGCTTTCGGTTCACAAGTAGGGCAGAAAAGAATCTAATGCCAGTGAGTGTACAGGCTTAGACAATAGCTCTCTGACCTACTCCCCTCTCTCAGCCAGGTAACGGCAGCGTGTGGTTCTCCGGAGCACAGCTGCTTCCTCTGCTGCGTTCAGTCCTGACGCTGCCCGAAGGACCAGAAACAGACCTGCTTCAGAACCTAGACAGGTAAGGCTTGCTGCCTGCTGCTGAATAATGCATGCTGTCATTAAGCGATGAGTCCTGCACAAAGCAATTAGACTGCTGCAGCCTGGCTTCCACCAGCCGGCATGCGAGTGCGCACGGGTCTTTCAAAGGCTCGGTCACGCCAGAGTGATTTATTAAAGCCTTTGAAGTAGAGCAGATTCTGTAAGCAGGTGAGCAGTTCCCGATTTAATAGATCAATGTCTGCAGCATTTATTGTTTTTAAATAGAATTCTGTTGTGCTTCTATTTCAGCTGGGAATAACAATTTTATTTCCTTCCCTTACATTACAGACAGAAGTCATGTTCCATTACATGGGATCTAGTGCACACAGCTTAGTGAATAGTTTAGGAGGTATCCGGACTGCACTGTAATTGGAGTAGCAGATTTCACATGATAAGGCCCTCATTTAGTCAGTTTAGCACACAAGACAGTTATTCAGGTTTAATGAAGACCTCTGGAGTGTACAGGGACAGATCTTGAGCCTATACGTCATGTTAAGATGTCATTAGCTAGGATATAAATAGAAAGGTTTGTATTCTTCATCTGCTCAATGAAATCAAGACTAGAAACATACATTTTTAATATTAATTGTGCCAAATTATTATTGTAAATAATAATGTAAATGTAAATATGTAATAACAATAGTAATGTAAATGCAATAGTTTCCTTTATTTCAGTGAGAAGGATGACTTTTTGATGCTTTCTTTCTTCTAGAGTAATGGAGTCTCTGAATCTTCTGAGATATTTATTGATCAGAGATAAGGAGTGGGACAATCAGGCAAGTTCTTCTTTTTGCCATTTTACCAATAAAGATTGATTTTAAAGTTTGTTTTATTAGTGCCACCTGGAAACGCATAGGTTATTGTATTTCTTTAGTTATGTTTTAGTTATGTTTAAAACCTCCATATTTTATTTTAAAATATTTTATGCAGTATAACCAAGCTTTTCAACATTCATAACAGATGTCTGAAGTCAGAAATAAAACACAGCCTGAAATACCAATGAGAAAACACATAATGGGCTGTCAGAACGAATACAAATGTGAGCTTTGCTTGATTTTCAGACTGGGATTTGGACAGAGCTCTACAAGATCGAAGAAAACTACCTCAAGCCTTTACGCACTGGGCTAAACATGTCCAAAGCTCACTATGAAGCTGAGCTTAAAAGCACAAAAGAGATCAAAAAGTTAAAAGGTCAGAATCTTTTTAATTACGCATATACTGATAACCATCCTTTTAGCTTTTGATTCTGTAGCAAGTTTATATTTGAGCCAGGCGTTGATGTTTTTGTTGGGCGGGTGGGTGCAGCTGGGAAAAGCGATGTTACTATACTCCCCTGAATAAAACCCTCATTTGGAGGCATGCAAACTGTGAAAACAGAACAGAGTTCGAAAGGTGGACTCCTGCAAGGCAGAGCCTTTATGTCAATTTCACAAGCGTCAAACTGTGCTTCTTTATGAAATCAAAACAAACCCAGCCTACTGCATATTGAGACTTCTGGCTGCTCTTGTTCTACATGGTATCTTTTCCCTTTACAGGACAAAAAGAAAGTCGGCCTGTTTGCACGGTTACAGTAGGCAATGAAAAGTTGCCCAACATGACTCCCGAGATGCAGGTTCAGGTATGTTATTACCGGCGAAACATTTTAGAATTGTTTGTGTCAGTGTGACTGCCACAAACAATGGAAATAGACTGGAAATAGATTGCTTAAAGCCTGATACTGCTGAGCTTTGTCTTCAATAACTATAATGCATTTTGACATTTTAGGTTCTGCACTCGGCCTTGTTCACGTTTGATTTAATGGAGAGCGTCCTGACCAGAATCGAGGAGATCATTGAGGTGAAAGTAAAACCTTAGCCAGCAGGAAAACTGGGTCAGTCAGCACATTACTGGCACTGCCTCTGTGGTCAGCTTGTTTTAGCTTCACCCTCAAGAAGAGTTTTGTATAAATGAATGTTTCATACTGTTGTCCTTTATTGAAAGAGAAGCAAATTAAAAGAACAACTCTCACAGACTGTTGGTTAAATTAACTTTTAAGGGAATCTTGGCTTTTAAATGCTGCTTCTAAGCAGACTTTAGGTCACAATTTTCAAAACACGTTCTGAAAAAATTATTTCATAAAGCATTATATTTGATGTAAAACGCTTTGAACCTGTGTTCAAATTCTAGAAGCAAATCCTTTCTTGCTGTGTGACAATCAGAAATTAAAACTAGTCTTAACCTACTGCAGTAACACAATTCTTTTTGAAGAATATGGTGCATATCCACCTGTGCCGCTTTACAGAAGGAATGTCTTTTACAACGGGCATTTTCGTCACACAGTTACGGAACACAGCCCGTAAGGAGGAACACCTAGAGAGCTTCATTCTTCCCCAAACTGCAGCGTGGAGAGCACGTCCCACACAGGGCTCCTCTCGATGATCTGAGCCCGTGCCAATGCCATCCGATCCCGCACACTGTCCACGTGAGGCTTACTTGTCGCCTGGAAGACAACCGCATTGAAGGCCTCAGACAGAACCGGACACATAGAACTGCTAATACAAATCCACATGCATCATCTGTCATTTCTAGAATACACCGTTTTCAACAAGAGTCTGTGTTTGCAAATACCTTGTAATGATAAAAGCCTCTTAAATATTTTTACTCGTCATTAGATAACTGTATGTTAAGCTTCTTTAAATAAAAGCGTTTGTAAGTGGCTCAGTCCAATGAAAACAGTGTGGCTGGGACATCAGACAATTCCTGTCTCTTTTAACAGATTAAATTAAAAATATAATTCTCAAGTATTAATATTCACAGCTGAGCACAGCTAAGACTGTATCTGCTCCAGTAATTGTATATTTCTATAAAGAGATGTTATTTTTATGAATCTACAACTGAAGGAACAACTTCTGGATACATTGCTCTGCTTGCTAATTCGCAATCTCATTTGTATCAGTAAACCCGAAGTCAAGGGAAGGTGTAAGATCAGCATTTTCTCACCTTTGCGATAGTAAGCATGCTCTTCACCATCTCTGCAACGTTGTGCACAGGTATAATGCGAAGTTTGCTGCCCAGGAAACTAAATAAAATACAAGGAGTTTCTTGGGGATTTGGCACTATGTTTCATGCTAAATAACAGACAATATAATCCTTTTTTTTTTAAAAAAAAAAGTTGATATTCTGTTTTAGAATTACAAAATACTGTGCCGGCTCTTTGCCACTTTGAAATACAGGAATGTGGATGAACCACATTCCTGCTTTTTAATTATTCCACTTTTAGTGGAAAAGAGGCTTACAGTATTATTAGCTTATTTAGTTTGACCGTTAGGAAATCCAGGAGGCATTAGATTCCTGTGCACTGTAAACCTCCAGAGATCTTCAAAAGCACAGGCTGCATGAGGAACCCAGCTTGTGGCTCTCCCTGGCACCTTTCATACGGCAGGGTCACTCACCTCTGCTGAATGCGGAACAGGATCTCCTGCTCCCTTTGTGCATGCAATGACGACGAGAAGAGCAGGAAGCTGTTTCGGTGAACCTGTATAAACTTCCCAATCTTCTCAAAAAGCCTCGATACTCCCGGGCTGTCTGCGCACTCCTGTGTGTCCACGATCATGAAAGCAATACCTGTGTTAATAAAGATGAATGAAAATCAGTCTCATGAGACTGCTACACCAAACAAACAAAAAAACATTCATCTTGCTTTCAATAAAGTTCAAAGACTCAGATTTCCTAAGCTCTTATTCTGGAAACTGATGAAGCCTCTTAATGACTGTAGGCCAACAGTAAACCTCCTTAATATCTTTTGAAACAGCAGGCTAAGTATTAAAATATTATGGAATTTCTGAAACGGGTTATAACATTGTCTTTAAAGTTTTTTCAAGGGTAAACTTAACAGCCTGTCAAAAACTGTCCATTTGGTGACTTTGTAAGAGACATTGCAAATGTGTCCTTCGTGTGGCTTTGTGTTCACATGGTTTTGGCACGGGGATCTATTGCGTTTGCAAATTCTGATCGCTCGTCTTCTGGCCGAGTCTAATGCGGACTGGTGCACTCGTCGGAGCGAATACGCCGAGCCCGCCGTGTCACAAACGAGCTCATTAACCCCCACAGCAGTGGAACCGGAAAGCTGAGACAACGCAGACGAGCGATGCATGAAGCTGCCTCTCCTATGCGACAGCTGTGCGGCAGGGCGCGCTTGCTTCTGCAACGTGATACGAAGGCTTTAATCACTTCCCTGAAGTGAACCCGAAACCCACCGATTACTGAATTTACCCCCCGGGACCAGAGAGAGAGGATCCTACAGACGGCTCAGACGACAGACCGGGTCCCTCAGACTCAGTGCGCACCTCTCCCGCGGCTGCCTGGTGCTCCCTGGAACCAAACCGAGCTGAACTGGACCGCTCGGAGGTACTGGACAGGAGGCTGGACCAGTTCGTCCAGCCCGCCTGGGTAGGACCCCCCCCACACACACACACACACAAAACCTGTACTTCAGATCCTCGTTGGTCAATTTCTACCTGAGAGGGGAAAAATATAAGTGCCCTCCTCCACAGAGTCTGAATATCGAACCCGGTGCTGCTGGGCAGACAGCGCAAGGGCAGTTTCATGGCTCTGAAACAAAAGAGAGAAATTCATTTTCTGATCGCAATTATTTGAAGGTTAGCCACACTTCAGCTACAGAGGAATACGCTATTTACTGTCCATCACTGGTTCATGCTGGACTTCCCCCCATTGTAAATAAAGTCTACAGCAGACTGTAATGTTAATAAAGGCGCAGGGGGAAAGGCCGTGGTCTGTATTTGCCGGGGTGAGGAGGCCAGGAGTCCAGCTGACAGCAGGGTCTCTGTTCAACCCCTGTGCCATGAACCCCAGGGGGGTCCCCAGTCACCCCAAACCGGCTTAGGGAAAATATTTGAAAAGAGGCTATATCGTCCGGAGGCGGCAGCGAGGTCCGCGGCGGGCGGGCAGGGTGGATATTTCTGGGCCGGAGGAGGCGCCCCGCTGCGGCACCGGTGTCCGGAACCTGAGGCGGTACCAGCCGGCCGGGCCCCGGTACCTGCAGGGAGGCGCTGGCGATGACCGTCGTCCGCCACACGGTACCCGCCATGCTGGGAAAAGGGGGCGGAGTCGGGGTTCAGTCCCACCCCCCCTCCTCCTCCCGCTTCCTCTCCGGAAGCCAAAGCCGCGCGCTCGCCGGCTCGGGGGGTAGGGGCCAGCTCGCGCAGGGAGCACGAGCCCGTAGACACGTGGATTTTTTTTTTCGGGCGTGCGTGTCGCAGGGATGTATTTTCCAAATTCGCTAAACCGTGCACTCACCCGTCTCATGTCCCTACTTCATCGAAATTATAGTCGCTGCGTTTTATAAAGCCTTTCAACTTTTACTCACTATCCTCATACTAAATACACCTGTTTGTACTTCGTTCTATAAATGACACAAACCCCGTACTCAACTGTTCTACAGTGTATTTGTAATTTTTAAAGCCATAAAGTTTTTTAAAAAAAACGAGCAGTACGTTAGGTAATTCGATGTAAAGTGATATAGTGTATATATGCTTAAATCAAATCGTCTTAGTAAAACGCATTTGTATGTGACGCGTTGTCGCATATCCAAGATCTTTCATCTTTGAAAACTGCACTGTTGCAGTCCGTCATTTACCAGAAACAAGTTAAATATCTCCTAATACCTGAGAATGCTTAAATGTAAGAACGACTCTCCGTTGTGCACAGTTATTACCAACACAACGAAAAGCTTTTAATCATTTAAACGCTTTACAACGCTTTTTTTTTTTGGATGTATAAATATCTGCTCTTCGGTGACAGATTTGCACTTTCCAAGCAATAAACCTTTCCCGTTTGATGTTTCCCCAACAGCGGTGAGCTACTGACTGCGTCGCCTAAGAAAATGCTGTTTTTTTTTAAATGCTATAAATGCTATCTTGCTATTGACACGTTTGTGAACACAAAGCCACGAAACGAAATTTTGCGCAGGGCAAAATGACTCACAGTCCACCCGTGGACATCACTACCGGAAGGGATGTCACGCCGAATTAGTCAGCAGAGCAGAAAAGACTCCCGGCACAACAGTGTGATTAATTGGCCTTCTAATGTTACTTATTTCTGCCAATTTGACTTTTACAAACTTAAGAGCCGTTATTGACACCCCGGGACAGGCGAGAAGGAACCGCGCAGGGTCCTCTCGATTATTGACAACGAGCCGCGGGGTTATTTACATGGGATCGTTATTGAACTGAATAATAACCGCCTGTTAACGGACAGTTGGGCAACAGAGGAGGGAATTTCCTTTTCTTGCACAAGAAATAAAAAACACATTTGGGAAAACCAGGTATCAAAGCCTAGGGGGTGATGTATATATACATAAACGGCAACAAAGAATGAGAACCCGTGTCTTGTGCTTGTTACACCTCCCTGTGATAATAAATAAAAGCCTACAATGTCCTCCACACAAGGTTCACCAAGTTCTTTCCACTTACTTGTACCGGAGCCTAGAGCAGGTAGGTTATCTCAGCCCCCTACCCAAAACCTCCATCTTTAGGATAGCAGGCCAGCGAGTATGGCAGGCCGTCCCTTAATGGAGCCCTCCTACTGACATCGACCACTATCGACGCGTCTCCTCGACCGCAAACCCAGCAAAAAGCTTAGAAAGATAACGTACCTATTTGTAAAAGTCTCAAGCAAATGTCAGCTACAACCATCACATTGCAAAGAATGGCACAGCGGTTCCCAGCCCTGGGCCTGTGTCTCCTGTACTCATTAACGATGATTCAATAATCTGCTTGCTTGTTTAGACTTTCATTTTTGTTTTCTGGGTCAGTCCTGAGTGCCCTAGGAACTAGGAACTTGTGCCCTAGTTCTAGGATACTATTCCCAAAAACATGAAAACTCCGAACTTTTATGCAGCATCTTCTCAATTGTGTTACTTTTATTTCTGACTAGGCAGCTCTTATTAGCTGTTCGTGTGATGAACACGGGTACAAATGACACACCGTGACACTGTCAGTGGGAGCGACACTGCATCAGACGCACCCAGTGGGAGGGACACTGTCAGACACACCCACAGAAAGAGTGACAGTGACAGGCATACTCACACTGGGAGTGATGTTATTGGACACACCCACACGGTGGGAGTAACACTGTTGGACACACCCACAGAGGGAGTGACAATCTCAGACACACCCACAGTGAGTTTTTTTTCTTTCTGCAAAGGTCCAGCTGGTAACACTTCAGGCAGCACACCTGATTGAAGGCACTTCTGAAACTGGCTCAGGGTTGATACAGATTACACATTCACTCTAGCCTTTTAAGAGCTAAGAAGTTACAAATCTGCTGCCAACTTCCAAATTAGTCTGTTAGTAAATTAACTATGAAAGATGCTAAGGGGGCCCTTGTTGTTTGTACCTGTTCTTGAAGCTCAAACAGTCCTGTAGCAGAGAAGCACAGCAAATTTATCTGTGATTTCTTTTAAATATACTGTTCTATAAATTTATTTTTAAAGTGATGTTAAAGACCTCCCAATAGTCACATGCTCAGTGAGGACATGCTGCACATTCCTCAAAGCTAATTTTGTCTTGCTTTCCCGCAGATCAACCCTGTGATCAGTTACAAAGACAAAATGAAGAGACAAACTAGATACAATATCTGGAAAAAACCAAACAAGTGTTAAGTAGAGAAGTGTGTTCGTTACAGTGCTTCAACCCTGTTCAAATGCTCTAGTACAAAATCTTACCTTTCCATTCATCTTCCGCAGTGGTGCGGTCATGCTTCCTTTTCTTAACCAGATTTATGAGCACAAAAATGGGCGCAGTGATTTGTACCTTCAGACATCAAGGCTGTACTGAAGAACACAGAGGAATGTGACGGAAAACGGAAAAGCTGAATCACTGATGTAAGCGCTAAGTGCTCAGTGTGACCTTATTCTGTCATCCTCTGCAGCACAGACACGGGACCTCAGAGCAGAGCACAAACACAACCCGGACGAAGTTCTGCAGAGCATCGCTAAGGACCACAGATTTTTATTTTTTTTTATCTCAAACACAACATATAAGTGTGAGCCGACAACAAAAACGGCAGTTTCCAGCAGACGACGGTCATGAAGGCTGCTCGATGATGAGTCTTTTCTATGGAGGCTGAAGCGACACCTAGTAAACATCTACCAAGTAAACAAAAGAAACAAAGACATGCTACACGGCTCTAACTTGTTTAATAAGTCTATACAACAGTTTGTCAGGACCTTTGACGGTACCTAATAAAATCGGTTATACGAAATGTAACTGCTGCTGTAGAATCCACAGGTGAGGTACCTCAAACGCAATGCAAACAGGAGCTTGCTTGCTTGCGTGGGTCTTCCAAGGTAGTAGAAAAAGAGCACAGCTCGAGACGCTCTCGCCCGGAGGCCCGTCAGTGGTGCGTCTCCAGCTCGACGATGGTCCACTCGCCCGGAGGCGAGGCTGCGTCCTCCGGGGAGAAGCTGGTGACGGTGATGCTGGTGGCGGAGTCGTCCAGCGGGGACATGAGCTCGGCCCACCGCTTGACCGAGTCCCTGTCCAGCGGCAGCCTGGCCGGGGTCTTCAGACAGTCGCGCGACAGCGCCAGCGTCTGGCTGATGAGGTACTGGGCGAGGTTCAGGTCCTCGGGCACCGAGTTTATGACGCCCCAGCTGGACTCCTGGTCGGAGAGCAGCTGTCTCAGGAGCGTCCAGTCCCTCTCTGCAAACCCGCTGCTTTCATCCTCCTCCTGCTCCTCTTCCTCGGGCTCCGCGAGGCACCTGTCCGCATCCAAGCTCTGCTCAAAGGCTGGCCCAGTGTCCATCTCGTAAATGGGAGAGAGGGATTTGGAAGGGCGGCGATCATAAGTGCAGGTTTGATCCAATCTGTCACAATCATCTAAAAATAATTGACAATACTATACAATGTAAAAAAAATCAATCTAGCCTTCTGGTTGTTTGTTTTTTTACAGAGTTCAGTGACAGATCTTTAGGTTTACCTTAAAGGCAACTGTATCCTCCCGTTTAAATGTTTTGGGGTGATTCAGATTTTAAACACTATGTTTAGGCAAGAATCCTAAACTAAATATTGTTCTAATTCTGTGAAATTTCATCATGTCAGTAAGCCAGCATCTCCCAGCTCTGCCTGGAGACCATGTGCAGCACTAGAGAGAGCCGTGTCTCCATGTGCAGCACTAGAGAGAGAGCCGTGTCTCCATGTGCAGCACTAGAGAGAGCTGCATCTCAAGTGGGTTTGCAGGACAATGCAGGCTTGAAGTACACCAGGACACAGCTACCGTTAAGGCAATGAGCAACAGGACATTTCTTCTGAATGTGTCTCTTTTGTCACTCTTATTAGCTCAAGACGGCAAGACGACACGATACAGTTGTCCTAGTACAAGAGATGTGCAGAGCAACATGTTTTTGCTTGTTCAGGCATGAATGACTTTTGTTTTTCTACAGAAAGTCTAGCATAACTTGTATACACGTTAATCAAACAATGGGGGATTGCAAGCAGTTCAGTTAACAATTCTGTTTCTTTTGGGGTTTTTTAAAACACATGCCCATAAATCATAGTACTGTACATTTTCAATAGCTTTCTGCAGCACAGAAAAGAGCGCAGTAGAGAGGTGCATCTTTTCCAATTTGGGCAAGACCATACACCAGTACTGCATATATTCGGGGTTATTATGTTACTCGAATGCTTGATAAACTGGGAAAGGATTGAGGTTCATGCTGGCTCACAACCCCCTGACAGAACGCACTTTGCAAATGCAAAATGACTGAGCTGGAAACGAGTGAAATTAGCAGACTACTGCCGCTGAGAAAAGCTGTATCATACGAGCATGACGGAAAGAGAGACATTACAGAACCACAAAGTATCTACCTGAGAAACACAACCCATACACAAACACAACTACAAGCATTTCAAAAGTATAATACAGCAATCTACAGGAGTTGTTCTGGTGACCCAGAACTACTGAAGTTATCGGAAATAAACACCACAGCCTATCAAAAAGAAATCATACATAAATAAAAGGTGCACACAAAATTAAAGCAAATACAGGCAGCACACCAACAGTGGCAGGACGCAAAATACAACGAAGAACAAAAGGTGACTCATATAAAACCAGCATGCAGGAGTTCTGGCTCTGCAGATTAGGAAATGGGGAGGCAGCGACAAGCACTCTCATGGATCAGAAGGACGAGCTGCACTGCTCCTGCGCACAAACACGTGCATCGGTCTGAAAAGCCACCCGCCCCCAATGACAGCTGTCAGTCTGTACGCGTCCAGAAGCAGAGAGTCCACTTCGTACACCCGTGTCGTCAAATGCAAATTGGAATATCTGAGTATTGCAGCCAAAAGTAAACATCGCGCAATGCATTTTTCGTCAGCCAAAAAAAGAATTCTGTCATTTGCATTTTAACATGACAAGGTATTTCTTCTATAAAAATAAAACATGGCCTAAACGCTGAATCATAAATTATACGCAGCTCTGGAAGTGCAGTGCCATGCTTTTTATCAAAAGTAAATCATATGTTAAATAATCCTTCAATATATATGTATAACTATATACATCAAAGTGCACTGTTTCTCTGAAGTACAGCCTTGTCACAAGGCCGATGATGACAACCAGTGATCTGCGCAGTACACAGGCATATTTAGCATTTCAGTAAACTGTCACAAAGAAATCAGAATTTGCATTTGTCCATTTTGTAAACCTTGTTGAGAAGGTAGTTTAGTTGCTCAAGATGAATTTAGCTTATTCATTATCTTTCATTATTCTCTGTGGACCAATGAGCCTCCATTTTAAAACGGATATCAACGGTGTAAATTACGATTTGAAGACGACAGAGACGTCAAACAATCGCGTTTGGCCAGCTAAGAAATCAAAGGAACTGCCCGCCAACGCCCGACGGCAGGAAACATCAGACAAGAAAGCTCGTAACATGTCAAAACAAAACGTGTCAAAAACAAAAACGCCCTTTGTGACACAGTGGATTTTAACCTGTTTTCGAGAGCCAAACTACGAATGTTTTCCTTGCAAAAAAAAACAACAACAACAACAACAACGACAACTCCGATATGTGCAGCTGGGCCCTAGTGGTGTTTCTGATGAGCTCACTGCCTGGGCTGAGGCTTCTTGAGCGCCAGAGCTGCCCAGCAGGAGGCGGCAGGACGACGGCACCGCGCTGTGCCTGCTGGCGGGTGTGGGGAGGGCTTTCGGGACTGTTCTGGCAGCTCCCTAGCGCTATACATTACCTGCCGGCGAGGCGGGGGGGGGCTGGGCGGGGGGCAGGCGGCGCGGGGGCAGGTCCAAGTGCTGGGGGCGCTCCTGGGGCCGCGGGTCGTCCGGGGTCGGGGGGGCGGCGGCTTCCGGCAGGAAGGAGGGGGGTCCGGCTTCGGCCGCGTGGCTTCGGGCCGCCGGCGCCGGGCCAGTTTCCTGCTGGGCGTGCGCTGCGTGTTTCCGGGGGCCGGGGGACCCCTGCTCGTCGAGGGAGCTGGCCTGGGTCGCCGGGGCGCGGTGGGGCGCGCCCTCGAAGACATCCGAGGGGGCGAGGGGTTCCGCGCCCCGACGTGGGGGCGTCTGCCCCCCCGCCTCCTCGGATCCCAGCTCCTCGCACTCGTCCACCGACAGCAGCACGGAGCGGCGGAAGTTGGCCGCCGACGGGTAATCGTTCTCCTGCTCGGCGATGTCCTCGAACGCCAGGTTGACGATGCCTTGAAACTGGTGAGGGGGGGGCTCGGCCGGAGGGGCGACCCCTCGTGGGATCTCGGCCTCGGATCGCTCGTCCTCCGTGTCCTCGTCCGAGGACGACGGCGGGTGGCCGGGCAGGTCCTTCGCCGTGACGGCCGCCTCCTCCTCCACAGGCCCGGCCTGCTGCCGCGCCCAGGCCCTCGCCCTGCTCTTCCCAGCGTCCTCCTCGCTGGTGGAGTGGGCGTGGAAGGGGTCGGCCGCCTCCCGGCCGCGGAGCCTCACCTCGACGCGCAGGCCGCTGTCGTACATCTTCAGCTCCTCCGGGGTGCTCGTGTCGCTGCTGCTCCGGCCCAGGAAGTCGTGGCACAGCATGGTGCTGCACTTGGAGACGCCCCTGTCGTTGGAGCCGTCGTCATCCTGCGAGCCCCCCGCGTCGTAGTCCTCCGACCGGGGCTTGATGTCGTCGGAGGACGTAGTGGCGCTGCCCGATTCCGACTCGGGGCTGCCCCTCTGGTGCAGGGCACCCCACGGGTCCTCCAGGGGCGCCTCGGAGTCCTCCCGGCTCCCGGGCGTCTCCGCCCCGTCCATGTCCTTCGACGCGCCCTCGGGAGAGCCCGGCTGCTTCGCACTCCGCCCAGGGGGCTCTGCCGCAGCGTTTGTGGCCTCATTCTGGACCCTGGATTCCTTCCGGGGGATCTCGGCACTTGTCGCAGAGCCTGCCTCTGCCGGAAGGGAAGGAGCGCCCCCAAGATTTTTGGCAGCGGTCGTGCCGTCTTCAGCTGGCAGTTCCCTCTCTGGCCGTTCTGCAGCAGCACCGATAGAGGCCGTCGAGTCTCGAAACTGTAACGGTGACTCACATCCAGCCCGAGCGGGCGGTCTCCTGGGAGCGGAGGAGGAAAGGCCTCTGGTTGTCGCCAGAGCTCTGGGCACAGGACCGTTTTCCTTCTTTCCGGCGAAAACAGGCCGCACCGTTTCCAGGGCCCTGCCTGCCAGCTCCGGCTCCCCCTCCCCCCGAGACGCCTCCGCGTGACGTCTCCGCGGCGCCTGCTCTCTGTCTCCCGCGGACGCGCCGTCCTTGGGCCCGGCAGCCTTCGAAGACGGGCTCTTGTGGTGAGGCGACTCCTTCGTTTTAGCCACGTGTTTTTTGCCCCCGGAGGGAGACGGCTTCTCCGATCCCGCTGGTGCGGAAGCCTGCTTCAACGCCGGCTGTTCAGAAGCTGCTTTCTGCTTTGGTGCACTTTTGCCTCCGGCAGGGGGCTGCTTTGGGCCTGCAGAGGCGGCCTTGGCGGACTTGCTGGTTCTGGCCTCGGTGCAGGCAGAGCCCGCCGGCTTCAAGGCCTTTCTCTTTGCTGCTGCGGGGGAGGCTTCTCCGGCAGACCGGGGCCTTGTGGGAGCCCTGGCGTCCTCCTTTCTCGGGGAGACGGCTTTCAGCGGACTTACCGGCGCCGGGGAGCTTTTCGGCCCTAAATCACACCAACAAAACACAAGCATTGCTTTTGACTTTCGGTCACACAGGATTGTATGCTGTGTGCCCACAGGACTTATAGACAAAGAGAAATAACATAATAATGCCTATTAGTCCTGTCTTTGAATGTTCTTGCAGCACCAAGCACACCAGAGCAAATTCCTCATACAATACGGGTGATTCTGATCTGAGATACACTGAACGTGAACAGTCGCTTCGCCACTCCTCCACTGGAAGATTAGAACGGCAGTAACATTTTAACTTGCGCTCAGGTCACCTTTTAAATAATAAAATGAAAGGGCCGAGCAGAACGGGGAAGCGGTTTGGTTTCGGACGGAGGACCATGGAAACAAAACCAGCACTGAGATAATACTACGCAGATTTATTGCATGTCGGCAGGGAAAAGGCCTATTGCGATTCCCAATCCTCCAGACAGCATTCCGACTGTTTCGCACACAGAGCTGCAGACACTATCCGAAGACAACAGACCACAGACGTTTTCACGGTATTCCCTCGCCACACCTCCTAAACTCTCCTAAGAAAGGCATGTTCGCACTCTCCCTGTGAAGAGCAGTTTCCGGGTCAGAAGGCCGGAACAGGGGAAGCATCTGTCTGAGAAGGGGCGGACGTGGAGAGCCGGGGTGCTAGGAGGTCAGCGCAGGCGGGTCCGTGACGTCGAGTGTCGAAGCAGCGACGGCCGGCCGCCTCTCCCGGCGGATCTTACCGTTGCACCCCTCCGCGGGGGCAGGCTTCACCCTCTGGTCCGCGTGGGCCCCGGGACCGCCGGCTGCGGCTCTGCTCGGGCCGGGGGGCTTGGCCGCGCCGCTGTCCCTCGCGCTCGGCTTGCCGCCAACACTGGAACCAGTTCACAACACGGCGGGTCAGCAGGGACGCCACCGCCTGAGCCGCCAGACCCCCCGAGAGCTCAGGCTGCTGCAGCCCACGACCTGAGCGCCAACAGGCCGATACCAGCCGGAGAGGGGGGTCTTGTTTTGGGGCACACAATACATTCCCTGCTCCTCGTCCGAGACGGACAGCTTTCCCAGAACCGCGCCGAGTGGCTTGCCTGCCTTCCAGCTGTCAGTTTATACATCAAGGGTTCTGCTGGATAATTAACACTTCCACCTTACGGACTGTAGATCAATTAAAGCAAATAACATGGGCCTCTGGCACATGGTGGAAGGTATTTATATATAAAGGTATATATTCTGGATTACAGCAGGGACGACTCGTACAGTTCCAAGAAAAAGTACACGCCCCTTTTCAGATCTTCTAACTTTTTGCACATTTTCGCCGCTGAATGTTATCCGAGCACCACGTGGGGCCTTGTGACATATACAGGGAATCTGAGTGGACAAAAACCAACAACGTTTCTTTTACTTCTTAAGCAAGGTCCCCCAATATCCAAATGTTCTGCGCGAGTCAACATGACAAAATTCTCCCCGTCCAACCCGAGTGTTCACCAGCTCTCCACAGGGGGGCAGTATAGGCAGCGGCACGGGGAATTCCCTCACCTGTGGGGCTTGGCGGGCTCAGGCCTGTGAGTCCGGCTGGCTGGGGGTCTGCCGGCTGTCCTGCTCGCGCCCTTCGGCCTGTTCTCCGCTGCAGAGAGAGAGGAGAGTGAGGGGAAGCCGTTCAGCAGCACGACGCCATACCCAAGCAGAATTACCCTCTGTGGGCGGGCTAAGAAAAGACACTTACAGACATTTGAATAGGCTAATGGTTTGAATGTATTTGTATACCGTGTACTGCTTTATCCTGCATAGAACCTTTACAAACTCAATAATAATCGCACAATATTTAATGGCAAATCAACTCTAGGGAAGCACGACAGAGCAACTGCCTCGCAGCTCAGCGATCCTGGGTTCAACTGAGGCACCTGTCTGTGTGGAGCCTGCACGTTCTCACTGCAGTTGCTTTGCTTTCCACCCACAGACCTGCCTGCTAAGGCTGCCCAGCTATTACATACATGGCGCCCGTCGCCCAGGCTCTGGCACAGAGACCAGCCCCCCACCCGAGGGGAAGCAGTCATCCCAGTCCTGCCCTGCTCCCCGCGCGTCTGGGAGAAACGGGCGAAGACGGGAACCGGCTGGAATTCAGCTCCCCTTCCCGCAGCTGCTGCTGCTGCTACTGGCAGGGCCGCCGGGACAAGCCTGAGAGCCAGGCCCCTCCTGGAGGAGGAGCGGAACAGACCGGGTCCGAGGGACAGGGGGCGCCACTCCCAGACCACGCAGACCGCTACAGCAGGCCGACCGGGCTGCCAGCTGTGCTTCCTGGAAGCTAAGACCGCTTCTTAAATCAAGTCCTTCCTCCCTAATCCTGTAATAAAGGACCTGTGCCAATCAGAAGGCATTATCGACGGCATCAATAACGTCTGAGGCTCTATACTAATAAACAGATAATGAGACTGCGCAGTCTAGAATTCAAAATCAGTGCATCTCTCTCTGCTAGTGAGGGTTCTTATTAAACATCAACCTGAGCACAAAAGATCTATCCATCAGACGTGCTGAGATAATAAGATAGAATGTTTTCATGTTTCAATTACACTCTTTAACGAGCGAGCGGCACAGCACGGGCCACCCCCCGCCCTCATCAACGCGTCACTGCCTCCTCCCACGCGCAGCTCCAGACGGCGAGCTCCGGACTCCGGGGACGCCGCGCTGTAACCACACGCTTCTATCGGGGGCCCAGGCGGCCACGTGAGACACAGGCAGGAAAAACAGAGGGCTAAGACCAGGCAGGAGAGCCTCAGCTGATAAAGGGGCTCGCCCAGGTGCAGGCCGAGCCCGGGTTCGAGTCCGGGACATGTCCCCAGCCGACTGTTACTGTGATCCACCAAGCTGTAGCTGGACAGGGCTCTCTGTGGCAGGCCTGCAAGGGAGTGTGCCTCTCCTGCAATCTGCACTGTGCCTCCAGCAGGGGGCAGTGTGGCCCGTGATGCTCTACACTCCAGCCGGCCTGAAGGGGGAAGGGCTGGAGGAGCCCAGACGTGAGGAAACAGGCCATTCTGAATCAGCTGGGTAAATAAAAAAACAATAACTGCCAATTTAAAAAGAGGAGTTGGGAGTAGAATGGAGCAGAGGGGAGGCTTTTATGCAAAAGCCACACTCTTGTATGCAGCTTTCTTACAGAGTCAGGCTGAATGAACATTCCCCTGCATTATCACAGACCTTTAGGCCAGAGAGCCGAGACACTGTGCGTGTGAATGAGAGATTCTGTTCCATGTCTTCGGCTCCCACACCTCAACTTCATCAAGGTTTGGCAAGTAAGAGTAACGCAAGGAAGAACAGGGAGACTCATGCCGGGGGGGGGGGGGGGGAGACTCTTGTTGGAGGAGGTGGGGGGGGAGACGCATGCTGACATGCGGCGGGAGCGGGAGAAGAGGAGCATGCTGGGACCTGTGGTGCTGTTCTGCGGGCTGCTGGAGCTGTCCTCCGGCGTGGCGCTGCCCGACGCGGAGCCGCCTGCGGGCGCTGGGGGCGGGTGGCCCTCTCCCAGCCCAGCTGGCTGCGGGTGGGCGCTCCTCCTCGCCGGGCCCCCGGGGCTGAGCGGGTGGCAGTCCGGGGACCCCTGCGGGGACTCCTTCCCTGAAGTGCCCTTGTGGGGCTTGGCCTGCGTGGCAGCGGCGGCGGCGGCCCTGGGCCTGGCGCCCGGGCCGGCTCTCCGGTCCTGGTCCCGGACCGCCTTCCCCTCGGGGGCGCTCTTGGGGCCGTTGGCGGTTGGCTTAGCGCCGGGGCTCTCGGCTTTGGCGCCGCCGTTGCCGTCGAGCTTGGCCTTGGCGACCGCCCTCGCCCTGGTGGGCGCGCACTTGTCGGCGGGCTTGGCCTCCCGCGCCCCCCTGACCCTATCCGCGCCGGGCCTCGCCCTGGGGGCGTCTGGCTCCCCCGCCTTGTTCCCGGGGGCCCTGCCAGGAGCGGGGGGTCCGGACGCTCCCAGCCCATCCGACTTCATCGCCCCCTGCTGGCTGGAGGCGGGACGCCGGGCGACTCGCGGGGTCTGCCTCTCCCGGGACCGCCGCGCGGGATCCTCACACGCGAGCCGGGGCTCCCGAGGGCATTTCAGAGGCCTGTGCTGCTGCGGGCGAGAGCAGGACGAGAGAGTGAGCAGGGCTGCAGCGGCACCGAGACCCCAGGGGGGGTTCATACTCGTCAAGAAAACCCCCCAGTGAGGAAGAGCAGGGACGCAGAATACAATCTGTCTATTGTGCTCAGAAGCAGATGTGTCCCGTGATGGGGAACTGTAAGACACCCATATAGGTGGTGAAAGAAAGGGCGGCTCAATTAGACATCTTGTGAGATTAAAGGAAGGACATTTCCTCTCGCTCACTTTCCAACTGCAAGAGCTCACATCTTCTAGAGCCCGGCGCTGCGCTCTTATTGCTAGTGCATGCTCATCCTCGCTGCGCTGCTGCACGGACACCTGCGATCACACTGCCTGAAAGCCACAAGAGCCCGGCACGGCGCAGAGCTGCCTGCTGTGGCTGCCCGTGTCCAGGACAGAGCATCCGACAGGAGAACGCAGAAAAACGACCTGCGTTGCGGCCGAACGACCTGCCTTCTTCGTACAGGGCTGACATGGGTTTGAAGATGAAAATCAATAGTCCCAGACTCATGGCTAAGACACTATTTTTCAAAAAATATTTGTTTTATGTTGTAAAACTGAAGGTACAGTCGCCAAGCTGCAACGCTAATGCTTCTGGCATGGGAGAACGGGTGCAGAAACCAGTTCTCTAAAATAAACATCAATAAGAATGCATTTAAAAAAGTACATTTTAAAACGGACACGGAACACTTTTACCTGTGAGCTGGTCAATACGGGTTTCCTGCCCAGTCTTCTACCGTCCCCCTTGTCCACAGCAGCTGAACGGGGAGAAGAACAATCAACACAACGATGAGACTCCCCCTTGACAGACAGGAGGGGCGCCTTCCCTCCTGCCCCTTCACAGCCTGGTCAGGGGGAGCGAGAGGGACCTTCGGACTCCAGAGGCCGGACTGACGGGGCCGAGCTGGGAGACGGCAGCCCAGCTCCAACAGACACTCCGGGTTTTAAGGACCACGCAGGGAGGAAGAGCCGCTCCTTCAGCACCGAGCCCCTTGGGAAGGTACTGGGGACGTGGAGACGCCGGCCCACTGGGAGGAGCGCCGCCCACCGGGGCGCCTACGACAGCAACCCGGTTCTCCTCGGGAATCTTCCACCCCGGCCCGGCGGAGCGGTGGTGCTGAAGGGGAAGATGACAGAGTCCATCCTTCTCTTGACGGGGGAGCTCTGCCCTCAGAGCGGCCCCCCCAACACCCCTGGCTGCACGGGGGCACACCGGCTGCACAACACGAGAGATCCCCTACGGTCCGGGCTCCGCGGGAGAGACACGCAGCCCCCCTTTTCCTTTGTGCTTCTTCTCGTTCCTGCAGCTTGGGGGTGCCCGTCTGCCTGCCTCCGAAAGCTAAATCGCCAAAATGAGCTTCGAAAAAGCACAACAAATCTCGGCAGGCTCTTCACCCAGCCTCCTCCTTCAGCACCCCAGGTGGGCCGAGACAAACCGCTGATCGACGCTGGAGAGAGAGGAACTGGACGGGCTTCCAGACCCGCGGCAAAGCACTGGCTGGGCATGGGGGGGGACAGCTCGCCAGCCCCCGAGAGGCTCCTGTGTCACAAACACTCCTTCCGCGACCCGCGGCTCCCCGCGTGTGTGTGCGCGCGTGTGCGTGCGTGCGCGTGTGTGTGTGTGTCTGCTTCCTGATTGGGGGGGGGGGACAATCCAGCAGAAAGAAAAGCACCAGCACTGGCATCAGAACTGTCCGGGATTAATAATTCATGTCCCGTGTTCACAAGTGTCATGTCGAAAAGCCGTGTACACAATACATTATTCAGCGCTTGCTTCCTATATGTAAACACACACAGAAGAGATGCCATCTAGACTGGGTTCGAAATCGGAACGGAGAAAAAAAGGAGGGGGGAGGCTCCCAGGAGGAGCACGTGCTCCAGACGGGCGTGACGGCGCTCTCCTGCTCACCAGCGGAGCGCTCACCACGGAACCTGCCCCGGAGCGGAGCCACACACCCAGGACCGGCCGCCGGCTCCCGGCTCGCTCTCCTCAGGGCCCTCCGGCTGCCTGCACGCGCGCTGCCGTTTCCACGGCAGCCCAGCGCCGCGGCTCAAAGGGCGACGGCGCCCGCCGGAGGCTGGAGCCCCCCCGCCCCCCCCCCAGGCACGTACCTGCTTGGATGAGCTCCCTGTGCTCCCGGGGCAGCTGGCTCCATCCCTCGGTGTGCCGCACAGCGAAGAAGGACTGGTGCAGGAAGGTCCACAGCTTCACACGCAGAGCCTGGGCTTCGTCCTGAAAGCCCTGCTGGCGGAGGAGCGAATCAGCAGCGGCTCAGAGCCCCGTCGCCACGGCAACCCCCCCCCCGATTCCTCCCGGAATCTGCTTACTCCCTGAGCTCCATCGCTGATGTCATCACTCAGATTGAAGGACTGTCTGCCGCTCGGAGCCGCGCAGGAAGAGCAGCGGGGGTCTCACGGCAGCGCAGCCTGAAAGCCCGATTACCCACCCATTCAGCGGCCCGCTCGCCCGGTCGGCCGCCTGCCTGCCGCTCCTGCACGCTCACACAGCTGTGTCGCACCAAGGTCACGCACTCATGGGAGCAATTAAACTAGCAGAGCAAAGCACCGCCGCAACACAGCTGCAGGGAGCTACCGAGCAGTTCAAGACGGCTTGTAATGTTTACTCCTGGTCACGCCGTCACATGTCCAGAAAAGCGCTTTAAAAGAGGACACACGCGGCCGAGCTGTAAGTCCTTCCAGAACCCACATGAAGGACTGTTCCGGAATGAAAAGCAGTAAAAATAACAGACTTGATGAACTGCAGTTTATAAATAAATCTCTTAAAAAAAAATCTAGCTTTTTCTAAAACAGATTTCTTTTGATCACCTGTCACGTTAAAATAGCTGCAAAAATCTGAACGATTCTGTTTTTGAAAAGTCTTGTGGATCCCAGCGCGGTGTAGAAAAAGGCACTGCTTGCAGAAAATACAAGAAGCAAGAGGTCTGGTTTAAAATGCACAGGAAACTGCAGAGACGCCGCAGCACGTGCAGGATCGGATTCTCCATTCACGGACACGCAGACCGTGACCCAGGAGCTGGTCACAGCTGGGTACTTTCACCCTCCCAGAGGCAGTGGCACATCCAACTCACTCAACAACAGCACAAGCATCCACACGGAGCAAGCATGAGACCCTCAGGCCCAGGAGCTTGGAAATTCCCAAAGCCCCCTAAATCAAGAGCAGCGTCGCGTGGCTGCTAATTTCACACGATGCCGAACTCCGGCTTTCCTCCACGCTGCTTTCCCGAAGACAAAAAGACCGGAATAAGACCTGCAGTACCTCGTGCCAGACTCCCAGCTGGGTGTCCTCTTCCTGTTCCTGTCTCGGAGGGCCGCCTGGCACGCGCTCACCGATCAGCTTGTCCACAGCCAGAAAGAGAGCACAGCAGTTGTCCACAGTAATGCTGTTCTCAACAGACAAATAGATCTTTTTCCTAACGCGCGGATCGCAGTTGAATTCTTCAGTCTGGAAAAAAAACAACACAGGCAACCGATCTCTGTAACAACTTTATAATAGCATGTTTCTAGTAATAAAATATGTAACAGAACTTCAGGTTAATCCAAGATTATTTCCCAGCTTTTATCCTGTCTACTGCATATCAGATACAAGAGATTTGAGATATTTCAAGCACATGTGGAATAAATTCTAGAAATGTTCTTTCACCCATGAAGAGAATACACATTTTCAGGAACTGCATACTTCAGAAGGTGAATGTTTCACCTTAAGCAGTGGTCCTGTCCTTCCCTTGAAAAAACAAACAAACAATACCTTGCATTAATCCGACAGATTTTTCTGATTGGCACTACAGCCGAATGACAAAACGCTGGAGGAAATACCTTTCCTCAGTAAGCCTGGCACCAATCACTGTGCTGTGCACTGATTTTCAGACATCTGTCGCTCTGTGTGACGCTGCAGTAACCTTGAGGGTTGAGCTGAGTCCACGTCATGAACAGTCTGCTGTACTATTCAGTGTTCCAGGACTGCAGTTTGTGCCAACGCACTTCAATAGACTGGTGCTCTTGCAGAAGTACCATCTCTCTCACACTCGTTCTTTTGCTCAACAGAGTATACTTCCCAAATTTAAAATAAAAATAAAACAAGTTTCATAAAAAGGCAAAATAACAGGAGCACCTTACAGAGGTACTGCAGATGAACTTTGTGTTTATTGGACTGGAAGGAAAACAGACTGTCCAAGACTCGGGTCTGTCTGGGGTGCGGAGTGGTGGCTCTGTGTCTGGAAGGTTGCCAGTTTGTATCCCGCGGCCAGCAGAGGAATCCTACTCCGTTGGGCCCCAGAGCAAGGCCATGAACCCCAACTGCTCCAGGGTCACCGTATAAATGGCTGACCCCGCGCTCTGACCCCAAGCTTCTCTCTCCCTGTCTGTGTATCTCACGGAGAGCAAGCTGGGGTCTGCGAAAAGAAATTCCTAACACAAGAAATTGTATATGGCCAATGAAGTGATCTGATCTTATCCTGTCAGTTGGAACAGCATGAGCAGTGTAGTCAGCTGTAGATGAGGCTAAAAGGCACAGAGCTTGGCAGACGGCCTGGGAATAAGGACAAAACATTGGCCACTCCGGGGCAACTCAGGGTGCAAAACAGCACCGTCAGCCCGATCACAGGCGACCTCTCACCCATCGTAATGGACAAATCATTCAAGCCACAAACTGTGCAGTTCCGGCTCCAAACTGGGTTCCTGCTCTATTTAATAAGGCTTCCATTGCTGAGGAAGGCTGCCCAGAGCAGCAAAGAGGAAATGATTGAAGCTGCACTGGTTCGTACATTTCCATTAGCTGAAATGTTGGAATACACAGGCGGTATGGAGGTTTACCTGAGTAAAGGTGTAAAAGATGCATTGAATTTGGACATCAGCACAGCGTGGTAAACCTTCCACACCTACAGCTCTCTATGGACTTTTCTTTTTTAATTTTAATAACAAAAACAATTCCCAAACAATGGTTTGAGATGATCATCATACATCAGGTTCACACATAGCTCACGATATCTTCAACCATAACTTTTAGGTTTAACATTCCAGTTCCTGAATCCCAGTTATCCTGCATCCATCACAGTGTAACATCAAGGAGACAAAACCAGTCTGTTAGCAATAGGTACTGTTACCAGAATGATTTTGTTCACACGTTTTTGCTTAACCCACAGGTCAGAGCAACAAACTTAGAAAAAACTGAGATTTTCTCAAAATGTATAACTGACATTTTTGTAGTCAGGCTACTTAACTAAACAAAACCCTTCTGTTTTTTTGCAGGTTCACCTATAACGTACGGATTTCTTGCAGAGGGAGTTCAGTTGCTACACATGTAAATTTCTGAATAAGCTCGAGAGATGATGACTGCTCCACTGCTGCTGGGGCAACAGAACACAGGTCTTGATACGTCAAAAAAACTCTTAATATGCACGTCACATTTCAACCACACAAGGGCTTTATTAATTCTGCACTGGCAGCTCCAGATCAACTGTAACCCCCACCCTCCTCCACGCACGCAGCCCTGTTAGTTCGGCTAGTCTGTGCGTTACCATGGATAATGTGATTTGAGGGAACCCGTTTTCACAGCAGCTGCCTTCCACTGGAGCAACCCTACCGAGCCCTGCAGTTCAGTCTGTCCTCATCCCGTGCCTGTCACGATCCCTACTCGCCAGATCCAGCAGCACAGAGGAAATCATCACAAAAACCAAAGGAATCGGCTCGAAACATCCTCGTTAAAGGATTAAAATGTTATAGCACTATCATCGTTTTTAAACTTCCCATTAAAAAGAGCCTTCCATAATGACACGCAAGCTTAAAGAACAACAGAGCTTGCTGTTCGTGTAACACAGTACTGGTTGAGTACATTCAGCAGACAGCCATGATCATCGCACTGGTGGAGGAGGACTCTGGCTGTCTGACTCATTGCAGTCCATTAACAAGGCACACAGTCAGAGCCAGTAGAACAGTAGAAAAGGTTCAGCTAATGAGCCTGTCTCTCTCTCTCTTGCTAATGTTAAACAAGCTATAAAAATAAAATCGCCCCATTCTCTTTTCATATGGTTTTAGATGCGGACAAATACAGAATTATGAACCAAGAGGTCATGTAAAGAAATTAAAACTGTGTGTGCATCTAGCTCCCTCCCCAGCACAAAAATAAAAGCCGTTATCTTTTTTTCCCAGCGATCTCCAAGACAAGGATCTTGGCTATGGGCAGGGGGGTCTGATCTGAGCAGGCTGGGATTAACACAGGGGCTTTAGGTACTGCCCCCAGGGTCTTGGGGCTTATTGGGGCCCCAGAAAATAACGACATGCAAGGAAACATGCAAGAGAAAATCAAAGCTCTTTTGCCAGCCTATTGTCCTGCTGCTTTTGCTTGCTTCCGGTGAATCTGTGCTGCAGTGCAGAGCAGTTAGGGAGCGATGTTCAACAGATGAGCAAACTGAACAAGCTGCTTCAGTAAAACCAACAAAACACAGGCAACAGGCCGGCGTGCCAGTGATGGGCAGCGATGTTAACTCAAGCAAGAAACGGCAGGCAAGCCCGAGCCAGACATTTCAGATCCCAACACTGAGGAAGATCACCCATCTGAAAATGACCACAGCGAACGCATTTATCGCAGACTCCTGCAGCACTGAGGTGGCAGGCTGGGATCTTACAGGATCACAAAAGGGCAGACAATTTCAACAAAATTGTCAAAACAACAACAAAACAAAAAACTGGGAGTTTTTGAAATCTGGAAAACAGTACAAACCTCAGCAAAAGGTGCCCAGCACCAGCAAAAGCCCCCTTTGACTTCACAGCACGGGCAAATCGCCCCAAGCTTTGAAAGGGCGTGTTTTTGCTGGGTGAGATCTGCAAGTGCACTGACTGGTTACGGCTTTAAGAACACACTGCAGTTCACAGGCTTCTGATTGGGCACGGGCTTGCTTTCAGGGGAGACAATGAGACTCTGGGATCCCCCCAAAACCAGAAAGTGCCCAGGCACCTCGGAATTACATTTTGAAGCCACCTCATCTTGATCAAAAGGCATGTTTAGTGTAGCATTAACGGACTCTGTAGCAGAGTTACGGCTGCGTTTCAGATTGAATAAAAGACTTATTAGCTGGAGGCCTCACAAAAGTCTTTAGCCCAGGGCCAACAGAAAGTGTCGATCTGGACCCGCAGCTGAGACTTATTCGATATAGGAGACTGGGGACTGAGGCTCTGCAACAGCAGCCTGGCCCCGAATGTTCAAACAGGAATATAAGCAGCACGTCGCAGATGGGTAAATGCACACTGGCTAGAACTGTGGGGAAAGTCAGAGAGCAACAGGTAAGAGGCGTTACCGAATGGAGCCGCAGGAAGGGCCCGGTCTTGGTGACCGCGGGGAAGTGGGCGGCAGCGAAGCGCAGGCACTCCTCCTGCAGCGCGGCAGCCAGAGACGAGGTCTGCTTCGCCCAGCTGACCGCGGGCAGGCAGGACATCAGGCGCTCGCTGCCGGTCAGCAGCGGCACCACCTTCCCCACGCTCTGAGGCAACAGGCAGACGGAAGAGACAACGTCAGGGGCGCCCACAAAAACACAACTGACCTACTTACTCTTTTTCATATTTGCTTCTGCAAATGTTAAATTCCTTTTTTTCCTTTTTAGAATTGTTTCTCTTTGTTCTATTTACTTACAGTGATTTGATGAAAGGCATTATACAAAATATTGAGTTTTTCATCATCACCATCATTATTACTGTTGTTACGAATGATCATCAATGTTACTCGGCCACATTCCACACTAGGAGAAGCCCAGTTTAGGATCTAGATGTGCCAGTGTTCCTGCACACAAGAACCCAGGATCTGGTATTAAAAGACAGCTCTGTCGCTGTGGCAGAAGAGCACAACAATCTGCAATCTTGCAGTGTGTGTACTTTGGAGCTGAGCTCGCCTGTTCCTTTTGTTGCAGCCCAGGGGACTGTGGTCTACAGCAGCGAGGAAGAAAGGATGCAGACAGACTCCATTACAAGCGGTGATGGCTTTGCCGTTCAATACCCCTATTGTTTTCGAACCTGATTAACTGGTCATTACTGGGAATCAAATTAACGGTGCTCCTGTTACTTATGCTGCTCATTTCTTCCATCGCTGTCAGAATGCGAACTGGAAGATCAGTTTGCAGAGAGAAGGAAACAGTGAGTGAAAAAATGGGATGTCTGCGAGGATGCGTGAGGTTGAGCTGGGAGAAACAGGAATATGTTGTGTAAACCCTTCCACAGTTCATGACGGCACGAGAAGTTAAGAATACTCAAATCCTCTTGCTTGCTAGTGCTGATCTCAGTTGCAACAGTGCCCTACAGCACTGGGGGTTAATTACAAAGCAGTAGAGAGACAATTATCAAGGAAAACTACATTTCCTGCATATCCACAGCTGATCCAAATAATTCTTCGGGCTAAAATCGTGCACAACCTGGCTCAAGCAGCTTTAGGCGTGATTGGGAGACATACCATGGTCTTTACCAGACAAGCTAGACAATCCTTCTGGACTGCAGGCGACAGGAGACCAAAGCTTCTTTCTGACCAGCATTTCACAAAATTATCCACGATCCACCTGGAAATGGAAAGCAGACCAGAAAGGAAAGCTTGATAAAACACCATTAAGAAGTAACACAGGAGGTGTGGTAACACAGCCCTCACCACCCTGCCAGTCTGGGAAATGGCTGAGGTCTGGCAAGGTGATGTCACTCACGCCCCGGTCAGCCCCCCCTCCGCCCCCTGGGCCCACGCCTGCTCCAGGGAAGCAGTGCACTGGAAGGAGCACAGAGTCACGGGCCGTCCTGTCTCGACTCCCTGCACAGGTGCCCAGCTTGCAAGGCCACCGGCTGCTTTCACAGAGCCACTGAACCTCAGTAAACGTCCTCTCCTGCCGTCACGGTCAATAAGCAGTTCCGTGGCCTTCCACTTACGTCCCATTTATTGACGTTCCCCTTTTATCTGATGGATTTTGTCGTCAGCCCAAGGAGCTTGCCACGTAGGGAAAACCAACCTAGTCTGATCTGGGACAACGGTATTGAGGGCCGCCGAGCTTCATATGCTCAGATCCATCAATCAAGTCGGCGGCGGACAGAGGTTTGCACAGCCACGGGGAGAGCTGAACTTCAAATCTCCGAACACCGCTTCACAGCTGGAGGACTAATCACTTTGCTGAGCCCCACTCGTGTTTTCTTACAGGTACAGGCACCTTCGATCCAACGCAGGAGTGACCCGAGGCACTCGGAGCCGTGCTCGCTAAATAAAGTGTCGCCTTCCGGAGCTTAGAAGGACTCACCTTGAACACAGACCATAGAGGTGCTGGAGGCCCAGGGAATGAGATATCGACAGGCACTCTACGATAGACTTCTGGACACCGTCTCCTGGCTGGAAAAGCACCACAGAGAGAGAGGAAGGGTGTGAGGCTCTGCTGCCATCTCCCCTCACGGCACGCGCTTCGGAAACTGCATCTGTACTCCCCCCCCAGATAAGCCCGGGGAACAGTCGATTAAACGACTGAACGAACAATCGCCTGGAACGAGAGCCCGTGCTCGGCACTCGTCAAATTACTACTGGAGCCACAAATGGAAAATCACGAACACGAAGCAAGATCAATGCGCTGGCGTTACTAATCACATCACCTGCAGGTTTATACAGAAATGCTTTTGTTTGCTCCTGAAAGGGGATGTCTGTCTTTTTTCCCCCCACTGACTGGCACCGAAACTTGCAAAACGGGTTTCACCCTTTGTCTTTAACTAGAACGGGGTGTCTCACAGTTACCAGACTGTCATTTCTCAAAAGAGCAGATCCCATCGCCGAGGGTTTTGTCAGCGGCAGAAAGGACTGCATTTTAAAACGACCTACAGTAATATTTTCTAGCAGTAAAGCCACCTACATTCATAAAGTGTACACAATGAATTTTTCAACAAAGTTCGCAATTTACAAGATCTAGACAATCCAGCTCAGCCCGTAACCCATGCAGAGTATTTACAAGCATGACAATGTAATTTCACACATATGAAAAAGAATTAAAAACAGAGTCTGTAAATGATACCTCTGCTATGAAGACACAAGAACCACTGAACGCATTTATCACATTATTACCATGGAGCTAGAGCAAGAATAATGTGTTAAATGTTTACATGCTTTATTAGTGTCTGAAAAGAGGCTGTTCCTGTATTAAAAAAATACAGTAAGTACACGTGAAACAGAAAAAAATGGTAGTCACTCAGTATATGCACTGAAAAACCAGTGAGCATTTTCCTGCCGTCTGCGCTCATCTGTCTCGTTTGCTGGAGACGGCTCTCGCCCCTCTCTTTGAGGGGTCCTCATCACAGCCCAGCACCACAGCAGTAACAAGCAGATGAACTGGCACTGTCGCTTTTATTGTACTTGAAGGGCTGTTTCTTTTGTCTTCGCACGCACAGCAGAACACAAATATTGGGCCCGGAGCGGCTTCCTCTAGCCCCTGAACAGTCCAATAAAAGCTCCATGAAGCCACTGCACTACGGGTTGCACTTGGATCCATCACGCGTAACGGTCACACAGACACTCTGCACATGGCAGCTACAGTATGCTGTGAGCAAATTTATTCAAACGGTGATCTTTAACAAATCAGCTTTGTCGCATCATTGTCAACGAATCAGATGTGGTAAAAGGCTTGCGGGAGACCAGGACCTCTACAGTGTCAGGAGTACCAGCATCCCGGGCCTCAGTGCAGAACCCCCCCCCTTTCAGAACACACTGCTTTGAACATCTAATCCCATTACGTGTTCTAACAGAAGGTTCTCTCCTGATAACCCACTTGGCTTTAACCTCTGGGATCTGACAATGAACACAGCGCCGCTCGCAGAATCTCCAAAACACTGTACTAGGCTGCAACTAGAATAATAACTTCTTCACAAAGCACATTATTTCAGAAACGAAGAGATGGGGGCATTAAAAAAAACAGAGAACGACAGCTAAACACATCTTTTGTGTGACCTACTTACTGTCCTGAGTTCCCTGTATGCTTGGTGCCTCATACCCACACAGTCAGGAACGGAAAGGCTTTTAGAGCAATGACATTCAACAAACACAGTGACCTCTGAGAGCAAGGCACACAGTCCAAGAAACAGAAGAGCCTGTACCCCTTTCAAACTGTACCCCAATAAGACTGCGGGATTCACATCTCTAATAAAACGCAGCATTCCATTCAGTCCCCCAGAAATGCACTGATACACAGTCCTGATTGCTCTGGCAGTAATCGCTTCTCACTACCGTTCACAGGCACAAGAGGCCCCCGAGCTGAGGTCTGTGACAAAGCAGAGAGGAAGGTCACAACCTTCCACAAACAGGCTTAGAGCAATCCTCACAACCGCTCATGTCTGCCCATGAACAGCATTCCTGGCGTGATGCTCCTTACTGTGCAGTTTCCGGTTCACTGATTTCTGAAGTACCTGCTACCTTGATCTGCCGTCACCCCCTACAGGAAGGGCCTCAGCGGATCTGTGACAACGATGTCTAAGCCTCAGCCCAGAGCGCCTTCCCCTCTGCACCCCTCCCTGAGGGGTGCACCCCTGCCCCAGCTCGCCGTGAGGAGGCTCCCCTGGAGGGCACAGGGCTGGAGCCGAGGAACCTGCACAGTTTATTTTAAGAACATCTCTAGGAAGCCGTTTTGGGGGGATAAAAGGTGAAGGCGGAGTGCATGCTCGAAAACCACCGAAGAGGGTGGCAAGAATGTGTCCTTTTAGTGTCGTGCGTTGCACTTCGTGTTGCCACGGTCCCCAACACTGCACGGCATCAGAGGAAGAGCACCGCTCAGGAGCAGCTGTGCGGCTTCAGTTGCCACCCGGCGCTCGAGATGTAAAAATCAGAGCTCTTTCAGAGACTCCTGAGGCGGCAGGCTGGCACAGCGGCGGCGCCCCGATCCCGACGGCACAGCGAGCGAGGCTTCTCAACCGCGTGCACACCAGCGCCAAACCGGGGCGACTCCACACCCGGCGAGACCCGCACAGCCACGGGCAGGGGTACCTCGGGGAAGAACCTGCAGTAGTCTCTCAGCAGGAGGAACTCCACCACACCAGTCAGGCCGTCCAGGAGGAGCATGTTGGCCGCGAAGAGCACCTGGCTGAGAAGAGAGCAACACTTCCAGGTTAACGGGCAAGTAAGAGAGCGGGCGAGGCCAGCTGAAGGACCTTGACCTCCGTCACGGCCCAGCGGAGGCTGCCGCAGGTGAAAGGCAGTGTCAGCTGCTGTATCGAGCTTTCACTTGCGTTCAAGCATTGCACTCTGGAGAGCAAAAGCAATTTGCCAGGAGCCAAACTCTAAAATGAGAAGTGTTTATAGAAAACAGACTTCCTTTTGTTTTCCACAGTGAAGAAACAAAGAAAAAGGCTTTTGCCCCATGCACAGTTATTTGCAGTTAGGCCTGAGGAAAGATGTTAACAAGGGTTTTATTGGGGAAATTCAGAGCTCAGATGGCGTCGGGTCAGGATTAATGCCGACGCACCTTTCCCTGACTATTCTGGGAATCATTACTGCCATTGCACAGAAGAAATAAAAATCGCAAAAGGTTAATCCCAACATTCACCAAGGGAATTTAGAGAGACACGCTCGCTGCCTACCTGACGTTGGCTCCCGGCGGCAGGTCCAGAAGAGCTCCGTAAATAAAGTGCAGCAGGATCTCCACTTCCGCAGGGCCAACTCTGCAGCACAGCAGCACAGCCCGGTCTGACTCATTTCAACCTTTTACCCAGCCTGTGGCTTCCAGCACACAACCACACTGGGAAGGTCACCGATAGAGTCTGACCGACCGGCGCACGCCTACGGACCAGAGCATTCTTCTGCTCAGAACAGACGAGCAGGTTAATAACCCTCAAGCGTCAGTGAGCATTAAACCACAAATACACTGATCATCGTTCACTGTCCAGTCACCAGTCTGACAATTCTTTAAGCCTCTGCACAGTTATGTCACGAAAGCCCCTATTTTAGCTAAAGAGAGCTGGTGCAAAGAAATGTATTCGACGCAGCCATGATCATGTATAGTGTTTCTCCGCAGGACGTAATTTTACTGTATACACAACAGAGAATTTTAAAACTAAAGAGCAGCAAGTTTCTAAATAGCAGCACGTCGAGAGAAATAAAAGGTCTGTTCAAATACAGAATGTTTTTCCTTTTACACAAACATTGCAAAAGAAAGTACGTTTTATAAATAACCCATCACCAGTTACAAGGGATTACCTTTTACAACAAACAAAAGGTTGGGGGAAAATTATTTTAACAGTTCATAACAAAGAAGTGATCTATGCACTTAATGTAGCATTATATAGCTACGACATAAAGTGACGAATTACCTCTTAAAAATAAATTTCCCTTGAATTGTTGTTAATTTGAAAAATTAATCCCTCAAACCTTTAACGGATAGTAATGGATTACCTTTTAAAAACACCCTCTCCCAAAACAGCAAACAAAACAAATAGTATCTTTTTCACTGTAGAAAGAACATTTTTTTTCCTAGAGCGTTCCCTTGATGCTATAGATCAAGAAGTAAAGAGAATTATTATTAGGAGAACACATATTGCAAAAATATGAAACACAAGTACAACAACAGGCACATTTATCCGTAATCCAATCCACACGAAATAAGAAGGATAGGTCTGCCAGCCATTCCATTAAACTCCACTCTATCCACCTGCCACTCGATTCTACACGAGAGCAGAAAGGGGATGAATGAGCCATGTGTGACCATCTTGAAATGCAATTAGCAAGTTAGCGCAAAGAATTATCAGCAGTCATGGTAGATTTTTTCCCCATTATGTCATCCAAGGTTCTAGCGAGCTGGATCACAATTAAATCCTTAAACCTAATCTATCACGGCTCACAGACTACAGCCGCCCTGCCTCTGCGTGTACAAGGATTCGTGGTGACGAGCAACAGCAGGGCAGGGCTCAGACCGATCTCTTCCAGCAAGGCCAGACCTACAGGCACATCGCTTCTCTTAGGACGGGCCGAGCAATCAAGACTGAAGGCCTCCAGGTGTGCCCATTACAAAGCGAGGGCGGTGGGCAATCACAGGACAGTTACCGGAAGGACATTGTTTGGTTTGCTTCGGAACATTAAACATTCTCAAAAAAAGAAAGCATCTGCCGAGATTCTTTCAAGCAAATTTATAACAGTGCAGATATTTGTTATATCATATTAAGTAAAACCTCCTCATTTACAAATGGCTCTGCTCATTCGAAATGAATCGTGAAAGAAACAGTGGGCGCCGGCTGATGCATTAATAGCTCAACCAGCTTCGCAGACTTCAAGACAAACGGTTGCGTGGTGGAACAAGAAAAGCCGATGAATCTCCTGCAGTGGCAAATACACCAGATCCATTTCACGTTTTAACACGTTTTTACAAACAGGGCATCGATATTGCAGAAGCCCTTCACTAACAGACTTCTTTACTCCAATCCCCTGCCTGAAATCATGAAATAAATTAGATTTTCAATGAAACATTTTCATGGCCTTCAATTCTTAACCTATTTCCTTATTTAAATCTCACGTTTATACATGTTTCAAGTATTGACATGCTCCATTCTGTTTACCACCTACTGGTTGAGATCATTCACGTAAAGAGCTTTGAGAAGGCTCTGGATTGAAAGGCGAGACCTACAGCACGGATACAAACTGGCTGACTTCGGTGTGGAGGCTTGTGTCCAGAGCGGCCGTGTGACTCCCTGCCCACTGGTGACCCCGCAGACCTGCTGAGACCGTCAGAGGCGAGCCCCCCCGTCGGGGACCCCCGCAGGACCTACCCGTGCAGCGCGATGAGCTGCTGGGAGCTCTCCAGCCAGTTCCCGCTCAGCATGGCAGAGAAGTACCGGGATCGAGCCGCGAGGACAGGCCTGGAGGGGAAGAGCAGCAGGGCAGAGAGACGCACACCTGTGACCTCACCGTGCTGGGAGCTGGGCACATCACTCACATGACAATACCTGCCCGTTATACAGTGGATACCAAAAGTCTACACGCCCTTATTGAAGAGTTCAATACAGCCATTTAAAAGAGCATAAAATCTACTAAATGATAACCAACATGCTGAACACATGCAAGATTATATTTTCTGGATATCCTGAATTATCCCTTTGCAAAATGTAACCTAACTCAGAAAAACAACTGACTTCTACCATGTCAGCTAAAACAGGCCAATCCGTAAATTAAATGGGTTCTTCACGGGAGTTCTGTTATAAAGAAGGCAGAGGAGAGGAAAAAAAAAAAAAGCAAACTTTCCCGATTTGAATAGGATCCGGAACACCCCAAGCCGGATGTTATTTTAATATCTGCCTTTAACAACAGAAGGTACAGCTTTCTGTAGAAAGTCCTGTCACAGACATCTCCCTGTATCTGTCGCCATGCCAGCTTGGAAGCTGTCATTGTGCGAGAGCAAAATCTTCTTGCTATGAAAGACACCCATCTGGGAGACAACCGGTGTTCAGTCCAAGCTGCACACAAGCCAGCGGCACTGCAGTCGTTCTGGAATTACTCTGTTATTTACCCGTTTCGGACCTGGTTTCTAATCGCCCTGACACGCTTCACATTAGGAAAGAACGCGCTGCATGTGGCTGTTACATGAGTGTTCTTGGGGAATGTCATGTTTAAGCACTTGTCAGAATATCCTACGGAGCTGACCTGAAAAAACACACACCCCTTCAAAAGAGGCAGAACACTATCCGTCACCTCCAGCCACAAATTCCCAAGATCTAACCAAACATCACACTAACAGGCTCCAAGGAAAGTATTTGCTCAGCTGCCTTGCTCAGCATTAGCTGGAAGATGATGATTAAAACCTTTAAAATCAAAGCAAGGAGATTCCCGTTTACATTCCTTCAATTCGGAACGGCTCCCCACTGCGCTCTCCCTGGAAACGAGAGCCTGGAGACCTCCGCAGGCTCACGGCACGGAGTTAAAACCACACCGCCCAGACTGCAGGGCTGTGGCTGCACTGGCTGAGCCTCTCTGAGCCCCATACTTACTTTACTTCCTGCAGGAATAAGCAACACTACTCGGCAGATGAACTGGGTTGGTTTTGCATGGCAGTAACAGGTGCAATTTGTCACTGACGGCTGTACAGTAGCTCCGAGACAATCATGCTGATATAACGTAAGCACTCACAAGGCCTGAGCTCCTGAGACACTGAATTGATCTCAGTGGTAACTGAAAAACTGCACCGTTACTTCATTTCTCACTAACTGCAGGGCTGTTAGGCTCTGCCTCTTGTGAAGAACACAGACATTTCAGAGCTGAGCTCTCAGCACTGTGGCTGCAGGTCAGCTGGAGCAACAGGGAAGGGGTCTCCTGAAGCTCTGTAAAACCACGTGCTCAAACACTGCTTTATTAAGTCCGCTTCACAAGCCCTGCTGAGCCTCAAGGCAAGGAGCTGCTCTGTTCTATTGGCCACGACTGGTCCCACCTGACCCAAATGATGAAAAACACTCTGGACTGTACACAGGCAGATACACGGACCTACAGCAGTGAGCACGAAGTGTTAAGGTGCAGTGAAAAGTGGTTTAAACAGAATATTATCGGGCTGGGCTGTACCTGTGAGCTCTGAACACACGAGTCCCAGCCTGAATGCTGATATCGGAGGATTCTCCGCTTTTAAACAGCGAAAGCAAATCCGCTCCAAGCACAGAGGCCGGCTCCAGAGCTGCGGTGTCTGAGGGGTGTTCACAGAAGAAAAAAGGTGTTAATGCAGACACGTCTCTGTAATCACAGTAAAACTGCATGCAATGTGCTGCTGGGACTGACAGTGAATGGTTTTACGTTAAGGGAAGGAGAGAGCTGAGCTCCACTGAGACAAGTGCCTCTTCTTCAAGGGTCCCGAATGGAGATCCCTAACAGCCAATCATGAGGCTCAGTCAGACCCCTGGGCAGATAAGAGGCCCGAGTGAGCAGCCAGGAGGCTGCGGGACCGAGCACACGGGGGCTCACCCGAGAGACCGCTGGCTTCCGTGGCCCCTGTCCTGCGGCGTGCATCGGGCACCTCCTCGCCCCCGGCCCTCTCCTCGCCCGGCCGCGGAGGGCTCACCCTCCGGTCCGCGGTGTACACGAGCCTGCAGGCGCGGGGGAGCGACAGCACAGATCAGATCCCCCTGCGTGCACGTGCCAGCACACATGGTTGCAAGGAACCCCAGGAAACAGGGGCTGGCAACACAGAGCAAGACCACACGGGATCACCCTAGCAAAACACCCTGAGATTCCAAACCAGGACAAAAAAGCACAGACACCTTGGAGGAATAAAAAGGGCATACCGACATACCTAAGATCTCATACAGCAACACTAGCTCTTACACCTGATCAAAACGTCTTACAAAAGTCAATGCATTTTTTAGATTTGATTCATTTAGGCTGTTTTCTGCTGCCTTCAAGATTCCTCCAGCTGCCAGATGTGCACACAATCCAGATCAGCAAGAACTAGATAGATAGACAGATAGATAAGACTTTATTGATCCCGAAGGGAAATTGATGTGTTACAGCAGTCCAGCCCAAGACGAGCAAAAAAAAAACAGACATCAGGATAGGCAAATAATTTGAATACGTACAGTAATACAAAATAAATATAATATAAAATAAAATAAATAAAAATAAATACATAGGTGTGTGCAAAATATGATCATAGTCACTGTAAAAACAATAATATATGTGCAAAATGTGCACAGGTATATACAGATTGAGTGTCCAAAAAGTACAATGGAGCAACATGCTGTCCATAGACGAGCAAATGAAGGGCTAACAGTCCTAGCCTAGGGCAGCGTTATACACCTGAGCAGGTGTTTGCAATAGGAGGCTGCCTCCTTACCCGGCGCAGGGTTCCTGAATTGCCCCACTCACACAAAGAGTGGTAATACCATGCTCACCTATTTGTGCTGCCTTGCAGCACCTGTACTGATCAGCCATCATCCATGCGAGACAGTAATGGCACTGTAGCATCTCAGCACTTCCTGACAGCACTCCAGCCTGAGGGCTTGAAGAGAGCTTGTGCACAACAAACACTCTGCACAAAGGGGCTGAGTGGCAAACCCACACACATTGCATTATTCTATATAAGTGGGGGAATAATTTGCACATTTTTACAATCATAAACTGCGATCTCTTATCAGTGCACCCTGAAAATAAACCACTCCTGCCGATATGAGATACTTTTCATGACTAAAAAAGACTAATTATGATGGGCACAGCAAATCAGGCAGGAAATCAATATAAAAGCAGATGCAATATTAAAAGAAAGATGTAAGATTTTACTCATACTGAAGAATAAAGATTTATTAGCAATGCAGGACATTGTAATTGTAGTGCTAATTTAGTAACGGAGATGTCTATTTGTCTCTTTCCTCTGCTACAGCCCAGGCAGGCCTGTGCCTGCTCAGGGGTCTCTCAGCTCCAGATGCCCCACAGATGCTCAGTGCTGCCGAGGTGCGAGGGGTCAGTCACAGATCCACCTCCACAAGCAGCAGCAGGAGCACGTGTTCCTGCTGGAATGCTGTGACCTCAGGACGAGACCTCCTGTCTTCCTTGACTTAGATCACTTAGAACATGCTATTCATTCCAGGTTCACACCTTCACAGCTTTGGTTGGACAGAAAAGCAGTACTACATTTATACGATGTATTAATCAAACCAACCAAGAACGGAGAGCTCAGGTGGAACACCTCAGGACAACACAGCAGTGCTTGTTTTCAAATAGAATTGTCTCCTTCCAACGTTAAAACTAGGACAAATCTGCAATGAGAGTCCAGCAGACCCTCTTGTGAGGGTAAGTACGGGCTGGTGAAAATTGTTACAGGTAAAAATATTTTTTTTCTTTTCTCTTTCCTTCAGCGTGGAATAAACCCTTACCTGTTCCTGTGCAGCCTACGCATGCTGACGCAGCTCCCTACTAGAATTCCTCCAACACACTAAATCAACTTGAAAACCACACCAACACCCTCTATTTCCCTATTTTTGCTGGGGAGTTTGAAATTCCCCACACGTACCTAGACAGCAACAGCTCTAAGATGAGACAGGCTGTCAAGAAAATTATCCCCCGTGCACTGACCAACAATGTTTGAAAACAATACCGTAAAAAGTTCTCGAATTCGGGGGGCTCAAAGTTTTCCACTTGGATGCACTCGGAGTTGTGCTGAGAGTCCTGCAGCAGTTCAGGGGCTCTGGCCAGCAGCACGGCTCTGTGGGCCCGGAATGTCGCGGATCCGACACGGAGCACTATGTCCGTCTGGGACTCCTCTGTCAGCAGCCTGGGGAGAGAGGAAACGTCAGAGGGTCAAACTGTTGCACACCAGCTGCGGAACAATCACTTATCTTCAGGGACAAAGTCAAAATCCCACCCCTGACATGTTACAGCTCTGAATGCTTTCAGCTCCCAGTCCCGCCTGTGATGCTCCTTCTCCAGCTCCTACACAGTCACTGGTCCCTGGTTCCGGGCCAGGCACGTGTCCCTGGGGTGCTGATCGTGCAGAGCAGGAGCGCGTTCCTCTCTGTCCCGGGCTGTGGACAGCGACGCGCACGATACTTTCAAACCCAGGTGGGAAGCTTATTTTTTAGACAAGAACTCCGTTCATTCACCCTGCTTTTATTAAAGTATACATTTATCATTCTGCCACATCCTCATTCTGCTTGATCAGTTTCAGGCTGGTGAAACACTCTGGGATGGTTTTTCTTTACGCGATAGGTGATGACCCTTAATAATTTCAATTTCATACTGTACATCGGCCACCGTCTGTAGAAGCACGGGGAGGCAGGAGGGCGAGGGGGTTGAATCTCTAAGCGCAACCAATCCGGACACAGAAATATTTGCATCTTCCAGCATTTTGTAGAGGAAAGAAAGGCGAGGGGAGGTAGTTTCCTCTGGCAGAATATCTTGCATCATCTTTCAAACCGTCTCTATCTTCACAAGGACATTTCCTTACAGCAAGCCTGCTGTCTTTTGTCACATGAAGCGCTGCATTTACACTGCCGACTTTACAGCCACTGTCTGACAAGGCCTCCAGCAAACTGTAACGTGTCGAGCAATGCGCTTGACGGATGTCATTTTCCGCTAGAACGCTTTGATGTTCCCTTCATAAGCTGAGCCAGCTGGGATTTGAACTTCACAAGGCAAAAAATATTGTTTGTGTTCATTAGGTATAGAACATCAACACAGCTTTACAGTGGCTTAGGTGATTATAACAAAACCAGACATATGGCCTGAGCTGGAAACTGTAGTCTGCGCCCGACACAGCAGGGGATGAAACAAATGATGATTTTATCCCAATAAGAAATGCAACGAAAGCCTCCAGCAGAACAGTGGTATAAGCGTCAAAGACTGGAGATTTCACGTGCAAATCCAGCCTCCGAACCCCATTCTATTAACTCCGCCAGAAATGATGTTAACTAAGCCCACAAAAACCCTGTGACAGCACACAACCGCTGGGGCATCGCCGTGAGTCTATCAGGCTCATGACAAACAAACAAACACACTGAAAATCCATCATTAAACAGAACCCCAAGTTGATTACTCCCCCTAACAGACTGCGAAGTGGGATGAACTCCACATGCCCAGTGATCCACAGCGCCAGACAGAAGAAACCTGGAGCACGGCGGTGTCTGAGCCCGCGGGCTGCTGGGAGAACAAGACCACGACGCTCATGGGAACTCCTGCCAGCAACCGGACCGGCTGCACACAGCACGGTTTACTGTTCCCTGGCCCGGCTGGAAGACCGGACCTCACAGCACATCGCAGGGTTTCTCCAGGTTCTCTTCTCCACTGGCGCTGGCTCATAGCGCAGCTGTACAATTTGACACCACAAAAGCTGCGTGGAGAGGAAACAACACACCCAGCCGAAACTCTCGACACCAGAGTGCACCTTGGACAACACGATCCCCCGTGCCCAACACACAGTGGCAAAGCCATACCGGTCTAAACCCCTCAGACGAACCCGGAGGACCGATCGGCAAGGTCTCGGGTGGCCAAGCAGGTGACCTATAAGAGAGCAGTACAACTGTGGGAATCGGAGGGGCAGGTTTGTCACTGAGCACCAAGGACTCCCAGCTGCGAGGCATGACAGGGTGGCAAAATGAAATAAAATCCCCTCCCGTCTCTAACGCTGTGCCCTCGGGGTGAGTGATCCCAGGACAGAAAGAGAGCTGAAAAGGAATCTGGACACCCAGTGCGCTATGAGCACGAATCCAACTGGCTCCTGTCTTGATGTACTACTGGGACACCAGTCATGTTTCCGCACCGGTGAAAAAGCAGAATTTGACCACTAGAAAACACCCAAGACAACCAGCAGAACCCTTTCACTTGAGCCCAGTGACTCATCCAGCACATATTTAAATGTACAAGTCTATGCAGATAGACTTATTCAGGACTAGAATTAAATCTTCTCAAATCTGTTTCCTATTTTTTATTTATTGTAGTAAAAACACCCTGGTCTAGTCGCAAAATTTAGTATAAACAAATATCAAGTTTAAGTCTTTGAACATACATCTTTGCAAATGCCAGTGGGATTTACATTCTACCAGTACGTACAAAAATTGAACAATTCGGTGAGACGGACAACACTCTTGTGTCAAAGCTGGTTTGCTTGTCCTACAGGTGGTTTAACTGCTGCCCAAATCTCACGCGAGACCTGCGATCAGACACGCTTGACCGGCTGGGCAGACACGCAGTCGGACCTACACCTCTGGACCGCGGTCTCTCTGGAGCTGCGGGACCCACTCAGAACCAGCACTGGGTCAGCGAGGCGCGTCAGAGGGAAGCAGCCGGCGCAGACGCCAAGGAGGGAGAGAGACAACACCCCGCGGTCCGGACCAGGGGAGCCGCGCGGCGCAGTGGGACAGGCCGGCCGGTCTCTGCAGGGTTTCGGGGTGTCTCCACAGCTGGCTCCTCTAACACCAGCCAGAGCAAACACCTCACCTGCCACCTTCACAGGTTAGTAGCCAGAACTTCATTCACCACCGAAATAATAATAAATTCAAAATGCAAAACCCGTGTTCTCCCTTCTATTATAAGAAAATGAAAACCAGTGAACGGGGAGGGGTCTCTAAAAAGCATCTACTGTCCAGCTGTGTCCTTTCACCACCTCCAGCCACTGCTTCGGATCAGTGTCTTTTCTCAGACAAAGCAAACTGGGAAACTTCTGATTAAGACACCACAAGGGGCACAGCTGATGGACTCACGTGTTCATTAACATGCATGAGGCAGAGAAAGACAGAGCTCGCTATTAAAACCTCTTACTGATCTTGGCCTCCAGAGCCAGTTTCCACCTGGGACTTTCTCCCCATTTTGTTATGCCTCTGCAACAGAACACAGGAGAGGCCTGGCTCGGGTCTTAAACTGAAGCTCAGCAGTTATCGGCCTAGGGCAGCGCTGGAGTCTTCCGGGCACTGGCAGCACTCAAGAGTGCTGAGTCCCCAGGTAGTGTTTTACCAGCCGTAGTCAAGGAGATGAGAGATGTTGTTCAGAAGCCACTGACACGGCTCTTCCAGCAGTCCTTCCAGACAGGGGTCGTACCCAGGGACTGGGGGGTTTCAGGGCCACGAGGGAAGCAAATACCAGGCCCTGCTGGGACTATTGTGAGGGACTGTCACCCCTCGGTGTCCCCTCAAGTGGTTACCTGTGGAGATCTGTGGCCAGGCAGGACGCCAGGGCCTCCTTCAGCTTCTGTCTGGCTCTCCTCTCTTTGGTGTGGCGTTCCTTGGCGGCATCTGCCCTGGTGCTCGCTGGAGTCGCAGCCATAAGGAGCTCAGATCCCCTGTACCCACGGGGGGGGGGGGCTGGCCAGGCACCTCTCTAGTCGGGACAGAGAGGCCGTCACTTGAGTAAGTCACACGCCACTTACCGAATATGCAACTTGAAACGCGCTGGAAGTAAGGGACTTCATGGAGTGATCCAAAGACACTAGGTAACAGTATAACTGGCAGGTTAATCTTTTAAACTCTGTAAATTACCGTCTTACACGTACTAAGTATTTTTAAAAGAAGTATCGACTGGCGCGATTATTTCGGCCGAAAACCTTTTTTTTCTTCCCCTGTAACAGCACGGTTACTCTGCACTTTTAAGAGCGGGAACCGTCACCCGAGCCGAACTTTACTTTCTAGGGACAAAGTACTGAGACCTGGACCGCTTTCGACGCGATGAAAAGCCAGGAATTGCTCTGATGGCTCTGGCCAGCCCGCAGTTCCTCCAGTAAAACAGCGGCTTCACAAAAACACCGTGGATTGATCCATATACACTCACTCCTGACCTGTGGACTACATCACCTGGCCGTGTGCGCGTAATGCTCACTTCAGCAGTTACTACACCCCTGGAGGGAAGATCTCACTTTCGTACTTGCTGGTCCATGGCGCGGCCGTGATGCATGCACCACCTTCGCCATGCAGTGCGAAGACTTTAAAACAGAGCTACCGAGACGCCACGGGCTGTTTAAAAAGCACTTCACCTACTTAGGGGAGAGGCACTTGTGCTGTGTTATTCCTGGTCAACTGTGTAGTTTGTAACCTGTACGAGGCCACATGAAGTGCTTTTGCTTTCACGTGTGAACGGCCGGCAGCCCGTGGATCACGCCCCCGTGGTGCACCAAATGGAAACTCACATCTTGCCCGACCCGAATCGGCTCAAGCAGAGCTCAAGCAGAGCTCAAGCAGAGCTCAGGCGCCGTCCTCACCCTCCGCTCCAAACACAGCGGCCACGCGAGCCGGTGACGTCCCCGCGGAACCGCGCATGCCCGCCCCGGCTCTACCGTACAGTCGCGTCAATAAACGCATCCGTGATCTGGGTCCTAGTGCGACTGGGCTTCATGTACAAACATTTGCCTTGCAGACGCACAAGCCACCATCTAACATAAACGGGGTTAGGTGTGAAACGGAATACGCACTCAAGAGAGTGGGTAGACTATAGTGAATTAGCAAAACACCTCAAGATTGGAATCTGAGTCATCCGATTTCATGATACAGCAATTACAACCTCACATGCGCATTTTAGGTGATTCATGTCTATCTTTCGTTCGTGCCGGCACTCTTCCCCCTCCCCCAAATGTAACTGCAGGAATTAATGGGAAGGATATAAAAGCGAGGTGTTGCAAAAGAAGTACGAAATTGTTTGACAAAAACGATGCGCGTTGCTGGGAGTTTACGGTAACCACTATGCAACACGCTCAAAGCATCTTGGGTATTGTAGGACACGCGACCTCTCCACCTTTCTAGCCTCGCTTTTTTAGAATAAAACTCCTCACCTTGGCTCTGCATGTACTGTAGCTACCCCTGCCTTACTCTCGTGAATAACCAGTTCAAATAAATTCAATCTTTGGTTTAATCTGTTCTGAGGAAGTGGACCACGCGGTGTCGCTGCGGGAATGAGTCTGCAGCCGGTCGGGCGGGTTGTGGGTTCTGACCCACTGCTGCAGACACACTTAAAATAACTTGGACTTGCATCTCCAAGGCGTTAAACTGTCGCATCAACTATCACTTTTGCAGTTTTTAATAAGCTTGAAAATGGGGGTCGATCCGGCCAGGGAAGGTGAAGGAATTTCTCTCCTGGAGCGCAGAGCTCGCCGCCACACCACTGTACCACCCTCACAGGGCAGCTGAAAAAACACCTTAGGCCGATGACACAGAGTACTCTTTCGCCAACCGGCGAACAGGTCAACGGAGGTCTCTTGTGTTGACTTTTCAGATCAGCTGAACAAGCGGAGACGAATCCTTTCTGATCTAATCAAGTCCGGGACCTCCAGGGGGACCAGATTCACGAAGCTCTCTGTGGCTTCAGCCGAGACGATCTCTTGCTGCTGGTCACTTTCAGGAAGGCAATACAGGCGTTGCATACATGTCTAAAGAACGGGATACATACGAAAGACCAGAGATGGGCAGAATTTCCTTTGTTATTTATTTGCTTAAAAAATGAATGGGGTGCAGAATTGGCTCAGTGAATTAGTAAATGCAGGAAGGGATACAAAAGTTTACAATATTCAACGATCACTTTATGTACAGGAAGATAACAATATTCCAGAAGAGCAGAACGATTGTCAAAAATACAAATATGAAGAACGCTATTTTAAGACAACATCACCTGATACAGAAGGCAAGAGAAGAGTGCTCCAATAGTTCTGTCCAGTTTAAAAGAAACCGGGCTCTTGTGACACCTAGCACACAGCTCCCTGGCTCGGGGACAGTCACAGAAACAGCACACGTGTCATCGTCACACGGAGAAATTAGTCAAAGGCACCACACAATACAAATCACTAGGAGACTTCTGCCCCGTCTGGACACGCCACACTGACTTACAAATTTTAAGGCGAATGTTATATGTGCAAAAAGTTGTTGTTTTTTTTAAATGGTGCAATGCACTGAAATGATCAAATGTGCTTTCTTCGAGTTTCACTTTCGATAAACTTGTTTAAAAAAATATTTGAAGTGTTGTAAAAACCCAGCGGCCCGCTGGCCCTGCGGGCGAGGGGAGGGGGCTCAGCTCCTGCAGCACCTCCAGCCCTCCCCCTCCTTCAGGAACGTCCACATCAGGGTGTTGACGATGTCCGGCTGCTCCTGCTGCAGCCAGTGGCCGGCGCCGGAGATGATGTTCAGCCGCAGGTGGTTCCGGACGTAGAGCCGGGAGGCCTCCGCCATCTCCTGCTCCAGCAGGGCATCCCTCTCGCCCCAGAGCAGCAGCACCGAGGACCTCACCTCCTGCTGAGTCAGGGGCAGGGAACTGCGGAGCCAGAGCAGACGCGCGAGGGCCCTGGTGTTAGACTCGGCGGGCGAGAGCCCTCAGCGCAGGAATGAAGAAGAGGGCGGGTGGTATACTGACACAGCCCTCCGAGCACACAGCTCACCTGCCTGCTGCCCCTCTCCAGCTGCGCTGCTGCAGTCAGGAGGCAGCTGAGGGGGGGTCGGGGCTCTGTGCTGTTTCATACCACTGCCGCAGATTCACTAACGGCTTCAGTTTATTTTGTGAGAAAAAGCCTGTTCTTGAACTGCTCCTGGGGATGATTTTCAATGAGGATGTTTAACAGCACAATGCATTTCTGCATCGAACAAAGACTTATGTAAATCCATCAAATGCGATGGCTACCGCATAACTCTTATTGGATTAGAATTAAGCACATTTTCCCTGCCTGGTAGATCTCACTAACTGCACAGACTTGCTGTTACAGCCCTTATATCATCAGACAGCCTCTTTGCTGTTTTAAATGTAAAGGAACTTGATCACATACAGTATATCTTCACGTCTCAGGGCTGTGTGAGAAGAGATCAAGGGAAATAATGGAAATGGAATCATCTGATTAGAAGTATGTGACTTCAACATTGGACCAAAGGAATGAATGTACTTTCATAAAGTACGTGAGGGAAATGACAATATATACCGCACACCCTTTTAAACACGAGATAATTCAACAGTAAGTGGATCCCAAAGGGGAAAAGGAGCAGAAATGGAAATCCACAATGTGCAATACCAGCCTGCACCACAAGAGGGCAGCGCTGATACATGGTGCTCGCTGGACGCAGCCTGGGCTTGAAAATTCCAATTGGCAACATAGTGAAATGAGGTCCCAGTTAAAGGGAGCAGCCCCTCAGGGTGTGCAAGTTGTGTCAGGGGAATCGAACTGGTTTCAGAAGCCCACCCCCCTCCTGTCTCGGCCGGCTCCACCACCCACTCGCTGCGCCGTCAACGAGTCTGAATCGGTGACGCAAAAGGCCATTTTCCCGGAGGACACCAGAGAGGACGCACACAAGGCGTATCTCTCCAAATCCATGCAGCTCAGCGGGTCTGTACCTGAAGATGTTCCTGTAGTAGTTGAGGGGGCCGGTCAGGGCCCCAGGCTGGGAGAAGACGTACAGGTAGGCCTCCGTGTCCTCCGAGCGGAGAGAACTGCTCTTCCATCGTACCCCGGCTCCCCGGCTGGGGAAGAAGCCCTTCAGAGCCTGAGGACAAGAAGGCGACGGTCAGCAGTTGTGCCAGGAGCACCTTCCAGCCTGGCGTTTAGACACCTGCCTGTGGTGGCGTTGCAGTTGCATGTACTGTAGGAGCTCCAAGAGGGCGGTGGCGGCGGTGCTCTGCCCCTAGTGACAGCACAGTGAACTGCAGGCTGAGTTCGCCAGAGGCTGCACCTGGGCCAGAGGCTGGGGCTCAGTCTGGAGCCAGACTATCTTGTGGGGGGGAGGGGGGGAGGACTCGGCTGGAACTGCCGCCTCTTTGCAGAGTGAAATGAACCCTCTCCTGCGAGAAGAGATGTAACTCAGCCAGAGTCAGTTCTGGCTTTGCGTTCACTGAGAGCGTGCACGTACGGCGATTCATACTGTAAAACAGCTCTCGCACCTCAGCTTTCTGACCACAAACTGCCGCTGCATTGCAAATTGAAACTGTTAAACGCGCAGGGACGTCAAGAGATGGAGACAATACTAAAGCTTCTGCTGAGAGTTTTACTGCCCTTCAGATGCACAGGATCATGCAGCATTTTGGAAGGACAGAGCTGACTGTTTAATGTACTGTACCCATCTCTGAAATAAGTGAATCAATCCATATTAATCAATGTATATTTGCGATGGCACACTCTGCAACAGGGCACCCTGCAGAGCTATACATCAGCTGACGTGACTTGATACTAAAGAGTCCTGGGCTGCACCACCATTCCACACCCGTGGCTGAAATCAAATCCAAACTGCACGACTGCAAGTCTGGAGCTGCCTTCCTTCTGCTGCCCCCTGGACCCCAGCAGCCAGCGCAGGGGCTGTGATCTGAGACGGCTGAATGAATCCAAGGCCTGTTCCACAGCTGGCCTGCGATGGCTCGTAACTCCAATAACCAGAACCCTCTAACCTAGCAGAACGTATCCCACCTTCGGGACGTACTGTACCAAAGCCACCTACGTATCTGCGGACACCAGAAGCCTGCGCCCGATCTTTCTGAGCTGTGCTGGGAGACCTTGCTCACCTTGAAGTCGTCAACGGAGAGCATCAACTCCGGGAGGCGTGGCAGCTGGAAGAAGAAGATGCAGCTGCACTTGGCCAGCTGCAGGGGGCGGCGCAGAGCGTAATCTGGAGGCACAGAAAAGCTTCAGCTGGACTCTGACATCGGGCTGGCCTTGCGCAAAGGGCAAGAACAAAACCCAAGAAGAAGCTACGGCAAAACGGGGACATTTCCGCGGGTCTCTCCCCGAGGGCGGGCTCTCACGGGGCTGGAGAAAGGAAGCTGAGTGAGCAAAACGCTTTCAGGGCTGCTGGTCGGCAGAGGCAGAAATGGAGGATTTAGAGACGCAGCAGGGCTGACAAACACAAGAGCGGAGAGCCGAGGAGGAGCACAGGCCAGAGCATCTAGACGAGAGCCAGCGAAGCAGAAAACAAGAGGGAACAGAGAGACCTGCAGATCTGTAGAAATGGGAGAGGTTGAACATGCTATGACGTTTTTTTTTTCCAATGAAAGACGTATCATTATCACTTGCTGTCAATAAACTAAAAAAAAAAACTAATAAAACAAATAAAACTGACCTATCGAAAACTTCTACAAAAAGATCACTTATATCCCAGCACAGGTGCACAGGTTCCCCGCATGCAGTGGGTGCAGGCTTACCTGCGAACACAGAGGGATGGGGACAGTTTAAGACGATCAGCTTGGTCACCATCTCTGGGTAGTGGATAGCAAACAGCCAGGCCACCATCCCACCCCAGTCGTGGCCGACCAGGTGGCACCTGTTATAACCTGGCGAGAGAGAAACCCTGTCAGTGCCGCTGCCAGTCTAGGACAGCTGCATTCTGAAAAGGACCAGCATTTCCACACGTGCTGCGAAATTACCATTGGACCAATCTACCCCAGTGAGGACAGGGCCCGGGACAGCGCTCCTGCTCCCCAGAGGAGAAAACCAGCAGCGCATCGTTACTCTTCGAACCGCCAGCTCGTTAGCAGGAGCTGGAGCTCGTTTACAAGACGGTAAGGGCGGTGGAGCTGATGGGCCTGTGGGAAAGACCGACAGGCCCGCAGGTCCACTTCGAAAGCCTTGCTGTCGCAGCGCACATTCGGAGCAGTGCCGACTTATTCACACGGAGGGAGCTGTTAATACTGAGCCTCCTGTTCAGATAGACCAGAACGTGTTTCACAAAGAGCCGCTCCTGTGGTAAAGCAGGTTCACCCTGCAGTGGCCTGCAGAAGCACAAGGTCCAGGGGATGAGGAAGAAGAGATGAAGGGGGAAGTGACTATCTGGCAGGGCGGAGGCTCTGTGAGAGAGCAGTAACTCATCCCAAGCGCTCAGACAGCTCCAGAAACACACCAATCTCCTTTTCCCAGGATGCCCCGGACAGGTGAGGCCTGTAAACTCGCCGGCGGAGCCACAGCCTGCTCCACACGGGGCTGGTTCCACTCGCCGTACCCCAAGGTACCTGCTGAAACCGGCTGGCCAAGGTCATGTATTGTGTAAATGTGTGTCTCCGAGGACAGCCTTTTCCCCACCTGTGAAACATGACGCATGTTACTAATCGTGGTGCTTCGCTTCTCCGAGAGACTGTGGGAAGTAGGGAGGTATATGAAATTGCAGTTAAGCTTTGGCAAAGACTGATGTCTAGGAAAGTGGAAAAAAAACCTCTAAAAACAAGCCTTTAAATGTAACTCAGAGAAGGTGGTTTTAGAAGAGCAGGCTGTTGTCTCAGTTTGCTGACACACTGCAGACCTCAGGTCCCAGATACTGAAAGAACTGAGTGATTTTACTGGGTGATTTAACACACCCAGAAAAGGCCAAGAACGGGGCTGTACTGACGTTGTGTTTTTTTTTTGTTTCAGACGGCACAGATATTTTTCGAGAGGTGGAAAACATTTCAGAAACCTACACATCGTGGAACGAAACAAATCAGACATCAGACACGAACACGAACCAGGAGGCAGAAGTGGAAACCCAGAACAGGAGGCAGTTCATTACACAAAGGGTTGTGGGAGCATGGAACAACTCCACCATCGACCAAGGGGGCTACGTGGTCAGACTGGCCTCCTCTCTCTTGTGGCCTTTGTGCAGTTCTTATGCTCCGCGGAGAGGCCGAGCGGCCGGTCGCTCACCCAGGCACTCCACGATGTCCCTGACATCCGTGATGAGGTGCTCCAGCCGGTAGTTCTCTGCCCCCGCCGGCATGTCGGACTCCCCGTACCCCCGCATGTCCACCGCCACCACCCGGAACTCGCTCTTGAACTCCCGCAGCTGGTGGCGCCAGGAGAACCTGTGGCGACCCGGGCAACAGCTCAGCGGACGGCGGGCGGTCACTGTGTCCGCATTCGGCCAAGCCCGCGCGGCTGCGCCCATTCCTGCTTGGCAAGAACACCACGCTGGGGCGGCAGGCGACCCCCTCCACGGTCTCACGGGGTCTCGCACACGCTTAAACACGTTACACCTTTCAAACTGGGCTCCTACCCTCCTCTCTCACAGCGGGGGGTAATCTTTGCACGAGATAAAGAGGCCGTTAGCTTCGACGGTAAGTAGCGTTGTCATTGTTAGAACCGAAATAGCACACTAATTCTAGTTCCTGGCTGCTCTTTAGATGTACCTTCTTGGCTGTAAAGAAGGAAAAAGAAGCAGGGTGCCCTTGCAGGGCAAGCACACAGATCGTGGGTGCTGGCGACAAGGACAGTGGCCCTATTTAAACTGCAGAAAATGCATGATGACACACTAGGTCATTCATGTACAAACTCCCTGCTGTTAGAAGCAGCTTTTATAGTCAGCATTTTCTGGCAACACAACTGCCCTTCAGTTCAGGGGATGCCCTTGATAAAAACAGCTATTTATACTTTAGAAAAAGGCAAGAACATAAGAGAACTGATCCAAGTGAACACAGCCAAGGGGCTCGTGCTTACTGCTGTCTGCAGACACAGGCAGTAAGAGCAGATCGCTGAGCTAACTGCACTGTTGGCTGTGGAGCCTGCCGAGCCCGGCTCAGCTTCTACCCGTGGAGACTGTTGTGTTAAGTGTGACAAAGTGTGTCTTCTGATCCGGTCTCTCTGTCCCCTGTCTGTCCGGCAAGCAGGTACAGTAAGGGCTGTCCCAGTCCAGACCCATGCCAGGCGGAACTCTGCAACACTGTCAGACAAGCACAGAGCTGCGTGTCTGCGTTCAGACATGAGCTAAATCCATGTTATCCGGTTCTACTCCTGTGCCCACTCACTCTCCTGTGCCCCTCTGTGGTGGAAGCAAGTACCCATGATTCTCAGAGCGCCCCACCTGTATCCAGCCCTGCCCAAAGTGCAGGTCCAGTGATCTCCCCCCCCTCGCATGCTGGCTCATGAATAGACCACATCACTCTAAACTCCAGCAGGTTCTTGCTCTCAACTTTAAGAAACAACAACACCTTGAAAGCATAAAATAAAAACAAAGAAGGACTTGTTTCGAATTTCGAGAAAAATAAATACCCAGCGTTTCTTCCTCTTTCCTCTTTTGTGTAACACTCCCAGGACGGAAGTATGCTGGAGGTAATAAACCCAGCAAGCCAAGGAAACCCAAATCACTCTGAATGTCTCTTGGAATGAGAAAGAGAATCTAATCTCTGTTCGCGACTCATGAGCTGTACATGTGCAGCCATGCACACTGGATTCTGCCATCTGAATAATTAACTGCTGTCTGCTTTTCTACAAGGCTGTTTGGCAGATTCATACATGAACTAGTTTCCTGCAGCTGACAGTCTTAACCTAGCCTGTTCTAGCTGCAGCTGCACCCTGGTCCACATCGTGTAATGAAGGGTTTATCTTAAAAGGGAGAAGAGTCAGGGAAGCTGTAAATCAGTTGGATTCCCACAGGTAGTGAGAAAAAACTAGGAACATAAAGCCAACGGCTCTGGTTCCTGCCTGCCAGGATGGGTTATTCTGCTGGTTCAAAAGCTGCGGTGCATTGCCACTGCTGCAGCAGAACCACCCACGTGAGTCCGGACTCGTCCCTGCGAATGCTGCTTCAAAGACGCTCGCTGGTGGACCAAGGTGAATCAGAGGGAGAGTTGTGGGTCTTTCTGAGTTCTGTTCTCTTTGTTTCAGCCTTTCACACTGACGTTGCCCAGGCCGAAAGATTAAGGTCCTGGTCTCTGGTGCAGTTTCTCACTCCCCCCACCGATCTGGGGTGCAGGGGGGGCGTGGCCCCTCAGAGGCAGTGTTTAAGTGCCGAGACCCCGCCAGTGTACGTATTCTAACCTGCAGCCGGAATTCCTGTCGGTCCGGTTTCCTACCTGTGTCTCCCAGCCCTGGTGTGCGTGTGGACGGGAGTGGAGCTGAAGGGGCGGATGGCAGGAAGAAGGGATGCGTGTGGGGATGGAGGAGTGCACAGATGCTCGTGTGGATAGGGGTGCAGGAATGGATGGATACATGCCAGACGTTTTACCAGAACTCTGGGAATCCGTGCAGGAACAGCAGCAGGGGTTTGCCTCTCTCGCCGGCAGCCACATAGTGGAACCTCAGCCCGGACTCCTGCGGACACAGGGAGAGACCGGGCTGATCACCGCCTCCCCCTGGCCAGCTCAGGCACGCAGCAGGACTGACGCAGGCCTCTCAGACGCACCCCGACAGCGGACGTGCGCCTGTCTGCCTCACTGGTGCTCCTGCACGCTAATCCCTCCCTCGGCGACGGGGAAGGTGGTTTGTTTCCAGACTTACAGCTTCAGACGAACTGGACGTGATGTGCGGCGCACACAGAATTGACAGCACGTTTCAGGAGTGTTTAACGCCGACGATGCCCTGTCCTGTCTGGAGCAGGGGTGGTGCCATGGGTGAGGACCGGTGTATCTGTCTCTGCGTGCCCTCTGTTTCTGTCAGACAGCTCTGAACTGACACCAGCCCAGGAGAAGCCCCGGGGACATTGTGAAAACTGAATTACTATCAATCCAATGTCTGTGGGGGTAAAGGTGTACTACTGTATAAGACGTGAACACCTCTGATGGAAAATAAGACTCTACACCGAGTGGAACCTAGCATTTAAAAAACAAAGTTAGGGCACGACTATTTTCTGCTTCCGTGACACCCGAAATAATGAGATATTCATAGCGATTTCTGATCACCGGTGTATTGATCGCCACAGGGCTCTGGAACCGAACAGGTATGCTAACCCCGCCAGGCAGAGGTGACCTACACTCAAGAAACACGTCGCCGCCAGGAGCAGTGGTTTCCTCAAGCACCCCGCAAGAGCAAGCTGGCAGCCCAGCTTCAGGGAGGACTGGGCAGCCGGGAGAGCCTCCGACACGGGTCCCGGTGCGGCGGTGCTCCGGGCAGCGGGAGCTGTCTTCAGCACCATTCGCTCGGAAACGAAACCCTCACTGAGCGCTGGAGGCACGAAGGAACGGGCCACCAGCGGTGACCGAAACAAAGTGCACTTCAGAAAACAATGTTCGCGCGTCTTAGACCCCGACGCGTTGCGGACGCGTTGTTACGGCGTTTCTTTAATGACCAGTCGCATGACGATCAGCGTTTCAGTCCGATTCACAGACAGGCCCTTTTCCTATCGTTTTCCCCCCGGCCGGTAAGAAGGCAAGGCGCATCTTCCATCGGTACAGCCCTCCTGCCTGTGTAATAAAATGTCCTCCCCGCTCAAGCCCGTGAATTCCGAGAGTCTTACCTTGATTCGCACGTAGCAGTGCGTTCCCAAGGACGTGTCGTTCAGGCAGGCTGGGGGGGCCTCACGGACTCCCCATTGGAAGGTTTTCGTCGGCTTTTGAAGGATGGTCCACAGAAGTTTCAGCAGGGCGACGGAAGCGCAGACGCCGCAATAAGAGTATATCAAGGACCAGTAGCCAATAACTCGAATCTTCAGCGTCAGCCGGGCTGCCAGCAGCAGTAAGTTATGGAGCAGTCTCGCCATCTTTACGTTACAGCAGGGAGAGCTGTGCCTGTGTGGATCGCCCCGGTCGCTGGGCTTATTCCCCTCAACCGCCCTGCGCTGCGCAGGTGATGCTGCACACACCGGACTGCGCTGGCCCGCCTCAGGACTCGCATTCGGCCGCCAGGAGCGCAGCGGTCCGGAGGTCCGGAGGATGCCAGAAAGCGAGCTCAGTGCAATCGCACAGGCTCCACGCGTGCGTGTGACGGGAGGCTGGAGCTGGCGGTTGTATAAGCCAGCCCACCCGAGCTCATAGGGCTGCCCCCCCCCCGCGGGCGACGGCGCAGGCGCGCTCCGGAGACACGGCGCACACCTGTGCCACGTGCCCGTGTTGCGGATCCGCGGGTTCACGCTCCGGGCCCGCAGGATCACGCACGACCCGCGCCAGCGCCGGAGCCCTGAAGAAGCATCTCTGTGCCCAGCAGGCGAGACAGCTGATCGCGTTTTCGGCCGCCGGGGCGCAGGGTGTTCACGCTGCTCGGCTTAGCTCCTGGGGCGTGTATGCGTGCATCACCGCGAGATACAGATTTACTACAGCTCTCGGCATGACACTACTAAAGAGGCTAAGGCAGGCATTACTCACACTTTTCCCACTTAAGGTTCCCCAGTCTTGTAAACACTTATCAAAGAAAAACTCACACATGCCTTTCATTGAGCCATTTGTTTATAAAAGCCTAATTAAATTGCACGAGTACGGATGTGACTTAATCTCAGAATAAATAAACCCATTCACCGGAATATTAGATTTAACCAGAGAAGACATCTGTCTGCGCCGGATTGGCGGTCTGCAGTAAACACTGATATATTGTAATTGTGTTTTATCTTGTGTATTCTTCTTATTTATTGTTGTTGTCGTCATCCTGTCAAGGGCTTTGAGAAGCCACCTTTAAAGGTGCTATATAAAATAAAGTTTATTATCAGTATAAACACGGTCTGCTGGGCGCCGGCCTGCGGAGAGGGGTGAAGAGCGATCTGTCGCGATGCTTTCACACCTGCGGGCTGGCCGAGGACACCAGCAGCTCCCGATTTACTGGACACGGCTGAATGTTTTGAGGCGCTCCAGTCTGGAACTGCGGGCTAGCGTTCGCCGGCATCTGTGCAGCCCGAGGAGGCGGAGAGGAGACCAGCTTCAGGGCTACAGAAGGCCGAGCTCACAGGGGTCCCTCGTCCAGGAGCAGAAGACTAGCAGCAGGCGGGTCCCGCTCACACAGAAAAGAAAGGAGCTGGAGGTGTCGCACTTGCGGAAATGTAAATTTTCCTTCTCGAATCCGCCAGACGAAGCTTCCCGCTTCGGATGCTACTGGTTGTCTTTGAGCATCAGTCTGGAGTCACCAGCGGAGGATTTTTTACACACAAAAAAAACAGCCCTTTCCAAGAAAAGGAACTGTACCTCCCTCTGAGTGAACGGGGGCTTCTCCGTTAGCCTGCGTCAAGGTTTTCAAGATCTGAAACCACCGCTGTACGTAATAGGGAGTACGTTATAGTTTTTCTTAAGCTTCATAAAATAAAACATGGATTTCAAGAGTTTAGTTTACAACTGCCAAATTGATGTGCAAATGCAAGCAAACCCTTTTTCTGCAAACATTCCTGAAATACAGGGAGGTTTTCTTTAACTTTTATAACTTGCATGCGTGTAAGCTAGTATCAGGACGAATATGTGATCTCCGTTATGACTCCCTGACTCCTGGCAGCAATAATGTAAGAACTCATTAAGCCCTGGCCACACTTCTCCCCCAGTGGAAAGGTGAAAGGCAGGGACTCAGCTAGAGAACAGCAGTTCAGTGATCCAGTCAGGTTCATCGTGTGCTGTAAGCCCATTACAAAACCGGGTTAGAAAGTGCCCTAGTGATGCAACTCATCCACTGCCTCTTAAGCAAGCTAATGCAGCACAAAGAGGTTTGTGTGCGTGAAGGAGGGAGCACGATGGCTGGCGTCTTGGTGCAACACACGCAGGCTCAGAACAAGATTGGTTTCAGTACAAATGGCCTTGCAATCCCATCATGCTCATTGGCATTTCGGGCACGACCCAGGGAAGCTGAAGCACACAGACGGAGGTTGTTGCACCTCAATCAGCCGGTCTCGCAGCGTGGGGACGCGTTCTCCCCAGGCACCTTGAGCCGAGCTAGGAAAGGCGCAATGTTAAGATGACATCATAGTTACAACTTTGTAAAGCGTCACGATTACACATCTTGGCAGAGAGAATACAAACATTAAACCGAGGAAAATTTGGTCATCGTCAGCACACCTGTTCTGCATTAAGCCTTAGGAAGGAAATGTATTGGTTTTCTTCACTGACTCTTGCAATGAACAAAAACAGCTGTAAATGAAAGGGAAAGAGGTCGGGGACAGAGCAGCGGCCAGTGTGGTCAAAGACAGTTCCTCACAGGTGTTCAGTGATGCAGAGCCAGAGCCAGGGGCAATGGTGCAGTTCCTCTGCCACCGGAGGAAGGACGACAGCAGGAAGAAAAGCTCTTCTAAAAGCGCCGATCAGTTCTAGGGGAGTCCGAGCACAGAAGCTTCATCTGTTGGACAGACTTGTGCAAGTCTTTGCCAACCTAGCAGCGGCACTGAAACGCACCTCACTGTGGAGGTGTTGGGAGTTTTCTCCACTTCTGCATCTATACTTTCCAGCGTAGGGAAGTTGTGAGCACAGGTGGCAAAAAAGCCATCGGTCTTCAGTCACAATACAGTCCATTTAACATACTCAGCTGTTGGTTTTCCACTTCCATTCTCCAAACAGTTCATGACTGTATAACACTGTACACAAAACAGACAAGTGTGTGTGTGTGCGCGCAATACTGCATACAATGCAAATAGCAATAAATCAATTTCAAAATCCACATTAACACTTGACTTGAGTAGCAGATGCCACAGAACAGATACAAGGACAAAGGGATTTACTGAAAATATTTTAATGGACTTCTCCATATACTGTGATTTTTCTTCAAAATTATATTAGTTCTTCATATAGTCTAGTCATGCTCTCTCATGTCTTGATGTTTACAGAAGTATTATTGTGGTAGCAGTACAACAGAAGTAAGAAGCATATTACCCTGAATAACAGGTCAAACATATCAAGCTTCACATCTTCAAGTTTCTATACCATAACAAATGCAGAAGATAATAGGACAAACAGTATGTTAAGTATCTAATATCTTTCTGAATTTAGAGATCTGAGCGATACGTACTCTGGCACACACCACCTAAACTGATACGAGTAAGCAGATCAGTTTATGGCCTTAAACTTTCATGAAGAAACTCAGGCCGAGAAAGAAGATAGAAGCCTTTAAAATAGACTCCCGAGTATCAAGACCAACATTTGGCAAAATATTTAATGTGAATAAATTAAACACTTCCAGGTACCAAATTTTAAGGATTATTGTAGGACAAAACATTACTACTTTAATATTTAATCTGGTGTTACAGCAAACAATATCGCAGAGGACATTCCTTCACTTAAATATATATAGTAAGCAAATCTGTTGATTAGCAGTCATTCAAGTTTAAGAACAGCTAAACACAGACTTCTTCCACATTTCAGACACTGCATAAGCAGTGTTGAAACAGAGAAAGGATGAGGAAAAATGGTTTTAAATTATATACAAATATTTAACACTATTATACTTTTGACATGTCATTACTACCAATACAAAAACTGGAAGTTATACAGCAATTAAGGGAAAAAAGTGGAATGTAAATTGATGTAAGGTATGCAATCCTGGCTCTAAAATCCTTAATTGTTCTAAATAAAAGACTTAAGAATAAACAAGACATTGCATGACAAGGAAGGGGGGGAATCATCTCCCAGCTACTGTGTTTTAAACCCCATCAAAACCTTTTCGTTTGCTGGTCACTCCATTATGGCTGCTTATAAACTCGCTAACAGAACATCAGTGCAAGTATTGGAGAGCAACCGAATATCACCTCCACAAAAAAAAAAAGGCAAAGTCAGATAATGAAAGTGTGGTCCTTTTCGGTTTCTGTGCACACAATCACAGTTATATTACACTGTACACTATAATACAAGGGAACTAGAACCGGACGATGAAGTGACGCAGCAAGCGTCTAATGACCCGTTTCCTTCGGTGAGCAGGGGCTGCTCGGAGACAAACCCGCAGCGGCGTGCAGTGCGCCCGTTTCGAACCCCGGGGAGCAGGGGCCCCGTCAGCCCCCACCTTCAATAAAGGTTCTTCTCAAACGTCGCCATGATGTCGCTCTGCAGAGTCATGTCAATGATGCCGGACATCTGCAAAAGAAACATTTTTTTTGTTTGTTTGTTTGTTTTACTCGACCCTGTAGCCCCAGTTTTGAAAAATGACCGAGCGGCTCCGCAGCGGGGCAGAACACTCCACAGCAGGTGGATTTCAGCCAACCCGGCCGCCTGCACACTTACAGCCTCCCTCCTCCTTCGCTCCTGCTCTCTTCTCCGAGCCCTCTCTCTCTCCTGGTCCACAGAGGACAGGGGAGCCTCCTGCTTCGGCGCCTCGGGGCCTGGCGGGGTCCCGACCCTCTCAACGGCCGCCTCCCTGTCCGCGTCCCTGGAAGAGCACCGGGCCGCCTCAGTGTTGGGGTACACACAGCCCCTCGACACCACGCAAGGACTCACTCGCACAATCGCATCCAAATAACAGTCAAAGGCCAGCAAGCGCCTTTTAAATACTGTAACTAGAAGGCATTTTTTCTTTTATAAAAATCCAGGTTTTAAAACAATCTTTTACTTATTATTAATAAGTATTAATGCGCATACTAAGTGACGCGATTGCTGTACTAACGAGAACTTAAGTCAAGGGATAAAATCAGCTCAGCGTTATACCCTGCCCAACCTCAATACAACAGAAAACGTTACTATTAGCAAAACTCGCATCTGAACGTCTGTACCAAACTGTAAACACGTGGACGTAGAGCAGCTCCAGACACATGACAGATGAGTCTATGCTGAGCTCACGGTGGGACTCCCCATCTGGAGTCTGTGCCAAACACCTGCACCCCAACAATACCTTGGCTGCTCAGGGACAGGCTTCTTCTCTCTCCCAGCCTGCTCCACCTGCAGCCTGCGCAGAGCTCTCTCTCGTTCCTCCTTCTCCATAGCAGCCTTCCTGAACTGCTGAAAGCTCTCGCTCGAAGACTTGATCATAGACGGAGTGGCAGACGCCCTCTTGCCCAGGCTGGCCCAGGAATCTGCGTTCCTCAAAACAATGTCCTAAAACAGCATATAGGCACATGTCACACTCACATGAGAAATGGTCCCGGCCTGATACAATTATTTCTCCTCCAAACACAATTAAAAAATAAGAATGACAATTTTTACGTTAATGCAACATCAGTGGCAGGGCAGATCAGTAGGTAATCACAGTCAATAGTTTTTCTTCCGTAACTATTACCAGGAAAAATACTTCGTATTAAGATTATATTAGGCACTTGGTACATCTTAGTACACAAACCACTAATGGGAATTAATATTTAGCTGGCAAGCTTATCTAATGCAACTGGCATCTGCAGCCACTGACAGTACTGAGTGCAGCCCTTCACTGGAGCAATCTGCGTGGGGCACGACAGTAACGACCTTCCCGTTAGGAGTCCAGAGTGCCCGCGCACGACTGCCTGGGCTACACGAGAGCCGCAAAGAAGGAGGGAACCGGTTTCAGCTGCACAACATGGCACGAAGGACAGAGCCTCTTCCAAGCACAGCCTGCATGAAGACCTGTCTTTCTGTAAAGGGCGGGCTTGACAGACGGGAGGGAAGAAACGGAGGAGCAGACTGAAAGGCGGGCGAGCTGTAACCTACTTTTCTGGGGGCGAGGGAAGGTCTCATGTCTGGAGGGGGTCGGTCAGCAGCAGCGCTGGGCTGCGTCACACGAGTGGCTGGTTGGCCAGTATCACTGCTTTCCCCCTCACTCCCCTCGGACGGACAGGAACCTGGGAAAACAAAAAAACAGAATGTGGAGTTTCAGAGTTGACGGGACTGTCGGACAAATGGAAAAAAATAAAATATTTTGCCCACAACACTGGAAACGGTCATCTGGAGCAGCTGCCGAGCTACAGGCGGTCTTACTAGATGCTCTCCGTGGCGACTGGGCCCCACGCTCTCCCGCAAGCTGCTCACTTCCTGCCGTCTCCAGCAGGCTGTGCTGCGGCTCTTCCCTCACAGGACACAGGAGACTGTCCGGAAGGGGGGACAGCATCGGGCCCTGGAAAGTACAAAGCAGCTGTTAAATCAAGGAACTAGACAAGAAACCGATACAGTTGTTAAAACACCACACTTCATGACCCCTTTGATTTAGCGCTACTGAGCCTATAAAGGAAAAGAACATGAGTGTGAAGTTCGCCCGTCAACTCCTGTTACCACACGAGCCTTGGAAGCGCATGTCTCTACAAGATATGGGGAGCACCGCGGTAGGACCTTGTGAAACCACTGACTCAAGAGATCAAGAATTATTGTTAAGCAGTTTAAAAACAACTTTACAGAGCCAGGAATTTCATGCATGCCAGACCGCTTTCCCCACTGTTACCGCGCGTTGAAACGTTCTGCCAACGGCGTTAGGAAACCGCAGAAGAGAAGTCGTTCTGCCCACCTCCACGGCTCTACATGTTAACGCAGGATTCGGGGGCGTGCTGGGAGGCTGCTGTGGCCCCTGTGGCCCCAGCGGGGAGCTCAAAGGGGACAAGAGCGAAGACATCCCTGCAAGACACAGACGGAGGCAACAGCTTTAAAAACCAACCCCAGAGCGGGCAGCGACTGCGCGGGCTGCCTCATGCTACTTCATGCAAAGCAGGGGCCAGGCGCGCGAGGGCTCCGCGCAAGCCGGGAACACAAAGCAAGACGGGCTCGCATCCGGAGGCAAAGCGATACAGAGGGCGGAAAGGAGAACCGGAAAGGCCAAAATAAGAGGGGAAGCAGCAAAAAAAAACTGGAGAATTGATTGAAAGGCACAGCTGAGGGCTTAAAATATGTAGGACGCTGGTGACAGACACCGAGACCCTCTTACCTTCACCTTGTGCCCTAGTGGGAGGATTCTGAGGTGGACTGGTTAGATGGGCAAAACCCGAGTGCCCAGGCAGGGGCACAGACTGGAGGAGTGGCGTAGGGGTGGGTTGTGGCTGGGTCAGAGGTGACTGGAGCAGGGGCAGAGGACTGAAATGCGAGTGTGGGTCTGGGGCCGCCTGCGACAACGCGCTGCCACTAGACGGCAAGTGCGAGCTCTGGGGGTGTCTGACTGCTTCCTGCAGCGCGCTGGCAGGCTCGGGCGGCTGTGGGGGCGAGTCTGCCTGCAGTGAAGACACCCTGTGTTTAAGAGGTAGGGGCGTTGCTTTGGCACTAGGTCTTGACGGCTGTGGTGGCAGTCTGGTGTGTAAGGCTAAAAGGAAAGTCAGAAAAAAATACTAAAATACTAAACCCCACAAAAAGAAAGGACACCCTTCAAGGTGGTCAGTAAACGGGCCTGCAGGCCAACTGAAACTGACAAAACAACAACCACCATTTTTTTTTTTTACAGAGAAAGGAAAGTTGCAAAAAACAGATCTAAAGTAATTTTAAGAAAAGAAACACCACAAAATAGATGGTTCTATGAATCAATGGAATATAAATGCTACTTTCTTTATAATTGCTTAATTGAAAAAACATTTATCAGATTCAATTAAGACAAAGTCATACCTGTACATACGGTATAAGTCCAACTGCAGGAAACCACTTACAGTAGCACTTAAAATTGCCTCTTTTAAGTATTAAGTTCTCCACCACTTAATGAATAAGCCTCATATCTTGGCAACACGCTCTCCCAGCACTTCAGACCCCAGACTTCCTCCCTCCATGATAATCTGTGGGGACTCCGGTGGGGGAAACTTTCAAAAGCAGTTGTTACCTGGAGGTGATACAGTTATTTCTTCGTGCTCCAGAGGCTGGGAGGTGTTTAGCTCTGGTTGTTTCGACTGTGTTACTGTGGGCTGCGAGTTGCTTTTAGTCTGAGGTTCAGTGTGCCTCTTGATAGCAGAATTCCACAAAGAAGTGGTCATCTGATTTACCTCCTGTTTGAAAATATACATTATATTCTAAGGTTTCATCTTAAAGCAAGCACATTTGCCACATTAAAATATTTACAAATTCTTTCGTTGTTTTTACGCCATCAAGTAGATGACCATCTTCAAAATTTGTCTTTAAAAAGGTACACATTCCTAGCACACCGACATTAACAGTCCAAGCTACAGATTACACGGAATCCGTAGCTCAGTTTGTTTACCTTTTTTATAATTTTGACATCAGTGATGTCTGTGTTGCTTTGCTTCATTTTTTTCTGTTCTGTAAGAAAAAGTGGAACAATTAAGTTGCGTTCATGACATTACAGGCAAAGAAATCTGTATTGTTTGGACAGATCACTTCAATATAGTAAAGGATAAACTTAGCATTACATTTTAAACACTTGTTTATACGTTTTCACAGATGAACTTCAAAAGATCAAGGAGAAGGTGTGAATTCATTCATTTTAACCTTGAAAAAGGAAGCATGACTCTCTTTGGGTAATGTTTTGAGGTTTTTATACTATGAAGCCTAATAAAACATGTTTGTCTACTACAATTTATTTTCAGTACCGCGAAATCTTGTACTTAAAAGCAAAACCTTTAAACCAAAAACATTTATGTAAAAGAATGGAGGAATGTACAGACCCACTATCCAATTTTAAATCTCGGGTATTAATGTCTAGAATTACGAGATTAAGATGGTGGTGAAGTTTGTCTTGTTAGATCAACATTTGAAGGGGGAAGGGATATTCTGTATATATTTTTCAATACACAGCATATTCATAAGGTCTTACCCAGGGTAGTCTACAATACAAAGTTGGACTTGCCGAAATGAGATTGCTTTAGAACAGCTGAAACTTAAAACAAACTACACTCAATGCCAAATGCCCAGTCAAAATAAAATAAAACTTACCTTCAATTAAAACTAAAATGGAATGTATTTATTTCACTGTCTGTGCTTTTTGATCTGGCAATCAATTTTCTCATATTCTATATCATGGTCTGTTTATCATGAAAAATGTAACTGAAATTAACTAAAGATAATATCTGGGCACCAATGAATGTGATGATCCTGAAACCCTTTGTAGTATGGTTTGGATTCTTGAAGTCTACTAAGGGGAAAACCACTGTCTGAGTAACAAAAACATTTTCTCCATGAAAGTCTGACACCTAATTTTTAAAATGTAAGACAACAATGATCTTCTACAAAAGTTGTTTATTTGAACTTCTGGGTGTTGAACACCAAGGTGTAGGAGTAAACTGGTTACCTTTTTAGGTAAAAATGAAACAAAAACACTTAAGCTACAGAATGCAGTTCTGTGCAGGACAATTACTGTAACCTACAGTATTAACTTGGTCCTACTCCTTCACTCCCTGCATTCAGTTTACAATCTAGTTGAAAAAAGAAACAAGTACAAAATATATATATATACGTATAAACAAAATATCTGAGAACATTACAAAAAATGAGCATTTACAAATAAAATTTCTTACAAATACCTAGTACACAATTTTATACAAATTTCTTTAATTACAATTAAAAATCAATTAAATGATTAGTAAAGCTACAGACTGAAAACAATTTAAGCTTTAGTGCTGCAGTTAAAACTGAGAGCCAGCAAAGCCTTACATGCAGGGGTTGAAAGAAAGAACAATTCACAACATTTTAAATATTAACTACAAAAATAGCTTATTTTTCCTGTGATACACACAGCATTATGATTCTAAAACGCAGTACATGGAAAAGGGAAATAGTGTGTTACCTTCCTCAAATTCACTTTCAGATGCTTGGACATTTGAAACCAAAAAACAAGACTACAGGTATCTGCAGCCTTCACAAGCATAACGCCAAACTAATGGCAAAAGCTGAGGTGTAAAAACTTGTGATATTTGCTGGAGTGCTGAGGACGCAATTGTCCTGCATGGCTGGCTAGCTGGCCCCTCATTTCAAACTTTGCACATATTCAAACTATTGTCCCTTCACGCAAAAAAAAAAAGATACAGTAATCTTAACCACAATTTTAACATGAATAAAACAAAAATATAGCACCCGATACATATCTAATGGACAAAAAAAAGAAGGAATTTAGGTTCCACATTTCAATTAGAAACATAGCTTATCTCTGAAGAACTACAGGTAACTACTGCACTTAAGAAAATGTAACAGAGGGTGCAAAATAAATTTGTACCTGTGCGGGTATATATATAAAAAAACAAACTCAAAACGTACTTTGATTTCAAGTATTTGGTTTGCCAGCAGGTTTAACCGTGACATATTCTGCTTAAGGGATGCATCCAGGTAAACAGGTTTTGCTTTCGCTCCTTAGTAGCAGGGAACAGGGGAAACAGTCCTGGTAATAAAAGGCGGGCGCACTTTGATCGACAGGTAAGTGCTGAAGAGGACATCTAACCTGATTCAGAGTCACTGCTATCAGAAGTGCTAGAATCACTACTACTGCTGTCAGAGCTCGAGGAGCTGCTGCTGTCGCTCAGCTGAGAGGGTCCCTGCAGTCCCTTAGGGGGGGCCGCCTCCTCACCTGTGGGGTAAGCAAGAACCAGTGAGCACAAGGACGCAGGAGGACGCGGACGGGCGCGCAGGCGGAGTCAGAGGCCCAGCACACGTACATTGAGACTTGGGCTTCTTCGCCGGGTTCAGCCGCTCGCCCATGTGCTGCAGGCGTTTCTCAAGCTCCTGCTTCTTCTCCGACTGCAGCGCTTCTTGCGACTTGCTGGATTTTTTCTCTACTCCAGAAAGGAACAGGAAAAAAAAAAAGGGGGCAAAAAAACAGCCATTAAGATACAGTGCTCGCGTGCAGGTGGCTCCTGCTCGGACGGCGCGCCGCGCCCTGTGAAGCGTGGGGTACCGCGGCGCGGGGTGCACATGCCAGGCGAGTCTGAGCGAAGGACTTACGGTTCGGCTTGCGCGGTCGCTTTCTCAGACAGGTCATGACGTATCTTTCGAGGGCTCTCAGCGTCGAGGGTTTTAAGGTTTCAAAATCTATTTCAATCTCCTCTGGATTGGAGTCTCTCAGCGTGGGTTCTCTCGACTGAATGATATTAACGACCTTTCCAAGCTTGTCGCCAGGAAGCTTGTTAATGTCCAGACTCAGCTGCCTCTTCTCATCGTAGGTCATGGGGAGAGCTGGCTCCTCTTCCTCTGCATCACAGGGCATGCCCGGCACCTTGCTCTTCTTACTTCGGGCACAAATACAAAACACCCTTTTAAAATGGCAAAAACGCCTCATATGAAAGAGCCTCAGGACAAAGGCTCTTCTCATAGCACAACGTGCAAAAAGATTCTCTCAACAGAATAACTTACCTTTCCAAAGATCCCTTACTGGACATCTTCTGGGCTTTCGATTTTGGCTTCTTTTTGTCCCCATAACCTTTTTTTCTTGACAGTTCTCTTCTGTCTCTATCTTTCTTCCTCTTCTCCTTCTTTGATTTTTCTTTCTTCTTCTTCTTCGGTTTCAGCAGGGGAGCCTGGGACAGTAACTGCAGCTGGTCTCGCACAGCTTTCAGCTGCAAGCCAAATTAAAATTCGTGAAAGTTTCTCAATGGCTGCATTTGTACCCCATAAACGTAAAAGAAGCTGCCAAACCACAAATGTTGCTGAAAAGTTAAGATGACTATGCTTTATTCAAACGCTTCTCGGTTCAGAAAAACCACGAAGGAAGGAGAGGAAATGCACCTATTTTCTGCTCTTTCACACTCATGTAAACACTACTGTCCCTCAGTTCAAACTCAACCCATCTCCATATCGGCACTACAGCCATTACTGGCACTGCTCTTCCTTCTGGCTTCCGGGCCCTGCAGTCTGGAGCAGACAACAGCTGCTATAGCACAGTTAACTGGCAAACAGGACTAGCTCATGACGAACACTGGCGTGCTCCCCGGTCTGGGGTACCTGCTCCTGCAGCTGAGCTAGGCGCTGGGCTCTCTCCTCTTCCGCGTCCGAGGAGCTGTCGGAGTCCGAGGAGCCGTCGCTGTCGCTGTCGCTGCCCGAGGAGCTCTCCCTCTCGTCTGGCACGGGGGGCGCGGGGGGCGCCCTCTCCGCAGCCCCGGCCGGGATCTTGGCAAACCGCATCTCAAACACGTCCTGGCAAGAGAAGACAGAAACCCCGAGTCATCGCAAGCCCCTCTTCTGAACTGCCAACGTTCAACGGCAGCATTCGTTAAGAATTAACTTTGATGAAAGGCCCTTTAAACAATGAATTTCAAATTAGGAACACAAAAATAAAAAACACGCATAAATCGGACCGGGTCTGACGAAAGAAGATCCAGCCTTTCGAACAGCATGCAAAACGCAAGCACCTAGGACGTACCTGAAGTTTCCTTGCCATTGCCACAACCTCGTGGCCTGGAGGGTTATATTTGTAGCAATTCAAGAACATTAACCTAAAATCTGAAGCAAACTCTTGGGCATCCTTATAAACTCTGTCATCCATCTTTTTCTAGAAGTAAAACAAAAAAGAAGAGAACAGAACACAGTTTACCACTTTCTTTCTTAACAACGCCAGGCCAAAAAGAAAAACGATACTGCCTTCAACAACTATGATACATACAACTGGATTTTCAGTCAGCTATGTCCATTTCCAAATAAGGAAGATTTTACTTATAACAGGACCAGAAGCCGACTTCAATTCAAGGTTCGCGTTTTAGAAATTGGAGAGAGTTAAGTAAATACAAAAAAAATTCCAGTTGATGTCTTTACCAAGAACCCTACAGTGATTAAATGCCTTTAAGTAAAAGGAAACCAATATGAAGTCCTAGATGCTTAACATCAGGCTTCAAAGGATTGCAGCTAATTAGCCAAAACCCACATAAGTCACCGATTTCGCAGTCACACAAGGATTTCAAAATCAAGTTTGATGGTTGCAGATTCATTTATGTACAAGGAAGACCTGTCAAGACCAACTAAGAAGCAATAAGTAATTTTTAAATTGACCAAGTTTTGTTCAAATGCACATTTCTGTATCAAGCTTGCCATTCCTTCACTAAAAATACAGTGCCTTCCAAATGTATTGGGTCAACAAAGCCATAACTTATTTTTAACAAGATGCTTTCATCAAGGAATACAATAAACATTTTAGTTGACTGTAATTACATTCATGCATTTGAGCACATCATAGCAAAAATACACTTGTGTCCATCCAAGGGGCCATGAGTACTGGGGCACGTTCCCTTTCAGTACATGCTCCTTTGAGACAATAACTGCTTCAGTTAGCAACCTACTGAGCTCTCTAGGTTTTCTTGCGCTGTTTGGTCTTACATCTGTATCAACTGCACGTTCAATGGAATTCACGTCTTGAGGTTGCTGTGGCCATTCCAGGATTTCCCTCTTTGTGCCGCGGGTGAACTCATGGCTTGCCCTGGCGCTGTGCTCAGGGTCACTGCAGTGCTGGCCAGAGAGGTCTCCTGTGGGGCGTCTGCAATTCCTTTCTTTTTCTGCACCGTAACCTTTCAGTTGCCATGGTAAAGGCTGACCTTGGCCTCACCTGTCCACACTGTTCCACAACACCTCTGTGCTTCCCGTCAAACACTAAACTGGCTTCTCTGTCCTGGCTGCCAGTGAGCGGTCTACAGATTGTGGTGTCGCCTTCGTAATCCCGCTGTCTCAGTCTTCTGCAAGTGTGGGTGTGGGCGATACTCTCACTGCAATCTGGATGTCACCAACAGTGTTTTTGGATTTTCCTTGAAAGATCAGATATTTTTTTCTGTCAATAACTACTGGATGTGTTTCTTGGTTGACCTGGTCTAGGATGATTGGTAAGGAGACCTGTTTTTTTTTTTATACTCCAAATTGTTGATTCCGTTTTCAGTTTAACTGTGATTTTTTTCTTTAAGGATCACCTTGCCTGGTTTTCTATAACAAAGTTCTTTGGCTTTCATTTTGGTGTTCTTCTTTAGGCTTACAAACACTAAAGTAACAGCAATACAAATAACATGTTATTAGCTCTTTAAGTTGCCTAATTACCCAACAACAAAAACCTGGACAACAGACACCTGTCCCAGTCATTTTAAACAAAGGTTCAACACTATCCACTTGTTTAAGTGACTCAAGACAGCAAAACTGAAACACCCATTAACAAGAAAATACTCAGGCGTTTTACTTATTTTGTTCCTTGAGAACTGACTGTCCGAGTTCATAATGAATATCCAGTTTAGACTTTACTATCCCAATACGTTTAGAGGGCACTGTAGCTCTGAAAATGTTCATTTAATTCAAAAGAAGAGGCATCCCCATCTCCCTGACCATTGCAACATGTGACAGAAGAGACATTTACTTTGATAGTGCCAAGGTCCATTGGGTGCTTTATGATGTCATGATAATCATGCAGTCCCAGTGTTTCTGTATCGACAGGTTTGTAGAAAGGCCAAGCATAGGCTGCGTGCTTCTTTGCAAACATCTCCTTCAGAATTACACTGCAGCACTTGAGCTGCTCGGACAGTTTGGGTTTCTTCCCAACTTGATGCTGCTGCTGAGAATCGGGCAGGTCTTTCTTTGGAGGTTTGATGGGTCGACCGCTTCCTCTTCTTGAAGCCAGTTTGCAAGGCTTTGGCTCAGCAGGCGTTGGCGACGACTCACAGCTCGTGACAACAGACGCAGCTGGAGTTGTAGTGTCCGCTTTTCTTTTAACCCCCTTTTTGATCTGAAACCACAAACACTTTCACTGAACACCACAGAAGAATTTAACATTTCCTTTAATTTAATGTTTCACCCTCATCATTTCTTTCGAACTCACTGGAAGAAACGGCTACTTAAACTACATGCTGCACTGTAATTTTCTTTAACCTGCGTGAGCAAGGATTTAGCAAATGATATAGAAACACACAAAATTCCATTGCCTTACAGCACTACATTGTAGAGGCAGTGTAGTACCATAAAGAGAGAGACAACAAGGGAAAATGCAGTCAACAAATCTCACTAATTCCCTGGCATACCTCTTAAAACCAAAGCTAACTAGAATATCCAGGAAAAGTGCAACGAAGAGTGAAAAGGTACGGGCCACAAACTTACTTTGGATGAGAGCTGTGCTGGCATCAAAGGGGCAGAAGGGATGGCACGCAGGGCATCCGGAGGAATCACCGTCACCGTCTGCTGGAATACAACCTCAGATACAGGAGACCGCGACTTCAGCTTGGTTAGACCTGCAAGACACGAAGACTACCATCAACCCAATAGTTAAAGACCTTCATCTCAACAGGACACGCCACCAGGAACAAAACTGCAGAATGTGTGCCTGCCGGAGAGGCATCCTACCTTTTCCACCCTCTTTGTTCACTGTTGGTGTAATTTCAACCTCTTCTTGAGGCATCTGAGCTACTTTCTGAAGAAACAGCTTCTCCAAGGCCTGTGCCATCAACACAATGTCATCTCCGGGCTGTTGGGAGACAGAACGTTTTCAATCCACAGTGTTATCACCATAATCCTGACTCTATTCAGCTGCATCACTTTGAGACTGCGTAGTATCCTGCTGTGTGGAAGTCAAGAAGCACAGCTAATGATTAAAGACCTTCATCCAATTTCCGGCGGCGGGGAAGCAGGAGTCTATCCCAGCAGGCAACGGGAGCAAGGCAGAATACGCCCTGGACAGGACGCCAGTACATCACAGGGATAACAGACACAAACGCTCAACATGCAGTAAAAATGATATACTGTATAAACTCTCGTCACATACAATTTCACATTCACTTCCTTGACATTAAATCAATTCTAAATTTTAGAATTTAAAAGTTAAAATACACTATGGGTAAAAAAACGTACATTTACACCAATACCCGACAAAAACATCTAATTAGAACATCCAGTAAATTGTTGGGAACCTGAAATCTCAGGCAGGCATCCTAAAGAGACAAGACTATTTGCTCAATCCCTAAAGAAAAGGCAAGGTTAAACACTCACATACCCTGTTATAAACATAGCAGTTTGTGAACATCGTGTTAAAGTCCTCCACACATTCCATTGCTTTCCAGTAATAGTTGTTCTCAAGGCGCCTCTTTATGGTGCTCAGGTCCATGGGTGTCTTGATGATGGTATAATAGTCCTGTGCAAGAATAAAAAATATATAAATCCAAGTAAAACCACGTCAAGGGCTGACAAGGAAAGCCCACCCTCGGGGAAATTTTTCAGAACGATTGACGTAGTCATGTGGGAACAATGGTGTAAAAGTCTGACCAGCCTTTCATGTTCAGCCCTGAATTGGCAACATCCCCTCCACGCCTAAACTGTATTACGACAAATGTAATATACAGACGACAAGGACGCCATGCATGTCCCGTACTGTGGTCACAAATTGAGTACTGACAATGTAGAGATCACAAAACACACACACACACATCTTCCCAATCTTGCCTGGTCAGTTTCCATTTTAAGAGGAACTTCATCGTGTCCCCCTATTCAAGCTACTGCTTCTGGCAGATCATGAACGAGAGTTAATGGAAAGTTCAGGCAACTGTGAAACAGCTCTTACTGGAAGGTTTAGCTTCACAGCATCTACAGGCTCCTGGAAGGGCCAAGCGAAGCTGTGCCTCCACAGAGCCTTTATCACCACTTTCTGCAGGTACTGGAGCTGGTTGGTGAGGCGTCCAGGCTTCCTGGGGTTTCTGTACTCGGGAGGAGGAGGGTTCTTAACCACGGGCGGGGGTTCTGCTTTAACAAACGACATCCTGAAGGCTCGGGGTTTTCACCGACGGGCGAGAATGCGATCTTCTTGTCGTCACTTATACGTCTTTGCACTTGTTCTCCCAAACCTGAAAAGGGAAATGACATGTGACAATTCGACATTAAAACCTTTCAATTAGCTACACAAAGCAATGGATGTGGGCTGCACACTAACACTCAGCTTTACCCAGTAGAGCAGGACAGCGCAACTCCAGACCATAATCCCCCTCTATGAATTGGCTTAATTGCTCTGCTCTCCTCCCCACTGATAGTTTATGTGTGGTGAGCTTTCTGCCGTCGCATCATCCAGGTGGATGCTTCACTTTGGTGGTGGTGGAGGGAAGTCCCAATTACCTGTTAAATGCTTTGAGTGGAGTATCCAGAAAAGCTATATATAAGTGTACACAATTATTATTATTATTAATAATATTATTATTAAGGGGGCCAGAAGGCTTCGTGGTTTCCTCCTACTCTGAGTCTAATGTGAATGAGCTGAAGCCTTTCCTTGCTGTTAAGACCCTGGAGCTTTAGATACCTAAAAGCCCCAGAGGACAGCCGCCCTCGGGGACTGGAGTTGAGCCCCATGCTGTACAGGACATAGCATGTAAGCTCCATTCACCAGGCTTTCCAATAGTGTGGAGGGAGTTCAAAGGCAATGCAGATAATCAGGGAGAAATCTATAAACCACACCGCCAAAATGAACTTTTAAGCAAACCAAAAAAATCCCTTCATTATTCAACACCTCCAGGGTGAGATTTCAGAAACAAATGTTTTTTTTTTTTAAACAGTGCCCAGTAGCATAAATACTTGGCATGAAGTATTAAAAGCGGCATTACCTGCTAGTATCGTTTAAAAAGGTCAAGTGCACAGAGCACACTTTGGCAGCATTTTAATTCCTTTGCATCATCAGGATCCACCTTCAAAAGAGAAATATCTTTTGAGGGGTTAGGGAAGACTGAGCAAAAATAATTTATGGAAAACGGATTGTAAAACATCTTTATCATGACAGACTTGCACTTAACAGAGCTCCTTAATCCTGTAATTGCCAGAACACCGACCCACTGAACCTCTCACTGGGAAAAATAATTTCCAGGGCACAAATAAATCTGTTTAAGATTAAATTCCACAATGTAGGAAAAGCCCCTTTTCCACTGCTGGTAGAATACTCAGAATTTAACTTCTCATTCTTTTACATTTAGATGTGCCTTATAGTTTCTCTACTTAACATTCAGACATGATCTTAATGGTTTATTGCGCTAATTCTATTCTTGAAGTGAGTAGGAAAATACTGACATCACAACTTCTCTGATGTAGCTAAAGTCTATATTTGTGCCATCATTGAGTACCTTTTCCTTAAGCAGGTCTTAGATGTGGGACATGGATGTGCTGGTTTCAGGGGTCTGCGGTTTCAGTTGACTCGGGCACCTGCCTCATTAGACTCTTCACAGAACCTGAATGAAACTGCTTGAGACCTCTACAAGCAGCTCTAAAGTTACCAGAAGACAGAGTTGTGTGTGTAGAGACAGGAGGTAGACGGCTTTATTTATGAAAAGTTCAACTTACTTTCGAATTTATATATTCCTTGGTCCTTCAGATGGGGACATGAAGTGGTTAAATATATTTAAATATATAAATCAGTGAAGCTTATTTTTCTGTGCATACTATGATGTGTGGAAGTTATTTAAAATAACTGCCATATTCTACACGTTCCCACCTTCATATCAAACTCCACTGACAGTGTCTGAACAAGCCAAAAGACATTTATAGAGTACATACAATTAATTACACCCTTCCTAAAACTTAAAGATGTGTAGCATTGGCATTTTTTTCAGAGCCTGTTTAAAAAAACATTAACATTTTGCATTGATAATTCACTTACATTTCCCCAAATATAAAATACCCTTAAGAATTATGGTCACCATGTGACATGGGACAAAGATATTGGTGCTCTGGAAACAGCAACCAGATTAATTTCAGGGCTGAAGGTCATGTCCTGTACTAACAGGCTGAACTAAACTTTTTTAGTCTTGAACAGAGAAGACTATAAGTGGAACTGAAACACGTATTCAGAACTTTCACAGGCACTGACAGTCAAGCCAGTGGATGTCTTCAGAGTGAACAGAGAAACACAAACCAGAGGACAAGTGGAAACTTTGTGTAAGAGCATTTAAAACCAGGAAATGAAAGGACTTCCACAACCAAAAGGCTGAGGAAGTGTGGAACAGGCTACCCAGACGTGCTGTTCAAGCCAACACCCTGAACTCCTGGACTGGAAGAGATCTGGGGATCAATTCACTGCTGACCACTGGACAGGATGAACAGGCCAAATGGCCTCCTCTCGTTTGGAACCTGTCTCAAGTCAGATCAGCACTTATAGAAATGCTATAATAGTTCATTCAGCATTTCCCCTCTGGATTCAGTTATAAATGTGGATAACTATTTTCAAGATGCTTTCACTGTACAATTTTACTCTATTGAGCCTAACAATTTGTCACAGTAAGCTTTGCATCACATAAGAATCCAGAAAACCTGAAAAACAATCACAAAACGCATCAAATGTAACTATTTACGGTATTTATGCTACATTAAATTTTCCAGTGGTATAAGGGCTATACAAACCAAACCTGCTATAATAGGCTTTTCCTGTTCAGCATCTTGAGATGGAACAGAAACAAATTTACACGTCTTCATAAACAAGAAATGTTTATGAAGTTGCAGTTCAGTAGTTTTATTCCCGTGAGACCTTTGGCAGGAAGAATACAACGTTTAAAGTCATATAATGCAATGCTTCACAGGTAACATTGTATTTAAGCCTATAAGCTCAACAGTGCCACCTACAGATTAATTCATGAATGTGATTCCAGCTGGCGTCTGTGAAACTCTTATGACATAGGTGTAAAATGGATTATATACATCATATCAATTTAGAAAAACACTTTCCAATGCTAAAAAAAGCAGCCTGAATGCAAAAATGTTTCAATCTTCTTTGAAGTAACAGGTGTCTAAAATAGTGATTCCAAACCACTGCTCAGAGACCATTTTCTGCTGCTGTTCATTGATAAGCTCTGAACAGCCAGTAGTTAACACTTAATGTCTAAACATTGTTTCAACACTCCTTATTTTCAAACACTTACCCACTTCAATAGCAACATTTGCATACAGCCCTTCCCCTTCACCCGATTACCATTATTTTTAAAACCACAGCTCTCATTATGTGGTTAATTTAGGAAACAGACCAGTTGGAATGACAGATAAGACTTACACAATAAGCTTTGCTTTCTGCAGAGGTCCAATGGAGTAATTTCAGTTCTGAAACCCAGGAAAGGGTACAGGATCAATTACTAAGGCAATTTTGCCTCTTAAGAGCCAAAAGCAAATACCCCAATATGCCCCAGAAGAAAACTGAAATCAATTGGGCTGTGATGAACTCAGCAAGGGCGAAATCTAGGAACAGTGTCCCCGGGAGCAGAGCTAGGGCTACTGATCTCAATTGGACTAACTTCCGGGACCCCATGCAAGAGACAACGGAAGAGTTACTTGCTATTCTGCACACAAGTATAATCTTATATTTCTTCTTACCTGTCTGCATTTTCTTCCAAAGAAGTGTACAGATACATGTATCTTACATAAAAGATTATGTGGAAAAACCCAATGCAATGCTCCATATTTAAGAGGGACTCGATGAACTGCTGATAATTTTTGGTTTTGCTTATTTCTGAAAAACAGGCAAAAGGAATATCCAATGCTATGCTTTTGTGATACCTGACATTTGGCAAATAGAAAGTCAGTCTCTTTACAGCAAACCTGATGTAGGAAGCCAGAACAAGTACTCATGTGAAATCACATCATACCCGCACCAATTTCGTCTGCTACAATGAACCGTGTGATACAAGCACACAATTCACAAATTAAAAAAAGGCCAACAGCCTCATGATTGAAGGCTCAGAATTACAAATATAGCAAAGCACAGCCATCTGAGTCACATTTAAGGCCAAGCACAACATCAAAGCCAAGTGAGAACTTTAATGCCACACTTGTGTTGGAGAAAAGTATGGAATATCGTGTTTAACAATTTAACCCACTTAGGACTAGAGCCCCAAAACTCTACAAGGCATCCACCTCAGTAATACTGAGAAACTTCATTCCAAATTGTAATTTTACACCACAATCTTATATATAACTGCCCCACCACCACCAACAGGTTTCAGGCAAGATGCTGCCCAACGCCCCTCCCCCTCTGCTCTAGGTTTTAGAGCTTGCTCCTGCCTTTGCTCAACACTGAGACTAACAACCAGTCTCATCTGCCCCATTTGTAGATTTGGCTTAAACAGGTTATCCTTAGACAATTAAATGCTTAATACTGCAATAGCTTTTAATTGGACCCCTTATCTAAAATGCCTTCCACAATCACTTACCACTGGAACCCCTTTTTGAACTTCAGGGCTGTACAACTCTGTATCGTAATGCGATTTAAAGCCTGAATGAAACCCACACCACCCAGTAATTACAACAGTCTCTACAAACCAACTCTTTATTCATGAACCAAGCAGATGAAGCCACAGTTTTTTAAAGTAACAATCTATACAATACAATTATGAAACATTCATCACATACTGAAGAACTCCAGTTATCCACAAGGTCAGACCTGCACTTCACAAAAAGAAAGGCAAATTATGATTATGTTTAAATACACTTATTCAGTAGATCAGTTTCAGAGAAACCTCTGCTTTAAATATATCAGAAGATCCCTTAAATGTAGAGCTTATGCAGCTTCACGGGTTTTTATAAAAATGGATGATCAGGAACGTGACTGGCAGGTTTACACTGAAGAGCAATTTAAGTTACATGTCAATGTCAAAAACAATCTTCAAACTAACAATAATGTGATTAACATTTACAATGTTGCTCTATATTCTCCCAAATGCACTTACCACAAGTTAGAAAAATAATGTTTCTGATCCTCATAGAAGTCATCTTCAATGAACAAGCTCTACAATTTATTCCAATTCCAAAATGACTTAATTTTATCTACAAGCATCTTAACATTTGCTCCCATTTACACAGAAGGGGATTTCGCAGAAACAGTGCGAATTAAATACACTACTAAATGATACAACAGCAGGGGCATACCTGGGACTTAAACTCACACCTGTCCAGTTAGGAGTGCAAAACACTGCCTACTACACCACCCTGCTGCCTGTTCTGTAAATAACTCACAGGATTGTAATGTAACAATACATAACCATAAAATGCTCAAACACTTAACGTTATAAATACTACATAATCAGATTGAAAGCTGGTGATGTGTTCAGCCCTCGGTTACAGAATTATCGATCCACACTTGTCAGAATTCAGTCTAAAAGCAACATGAGCCCCCCCGCCGCTTCCCCGCTGTGAAATGCGATGCTGCCCAGTGGGCAAGTTTAAAAAAATAAATAAATTAGAAAAATAAACAGTGTCAAGTTAAATTTTATTGGCTAGATGCGTTTTTGGTACAGATTACATTCACAGATTTAGAATGGCATGGAGAGACAAGTACACTTGACCGTCGTTGCTATGGGCAACCGCTCATGCCGGCACCGGCTTGTTGTCACAACCACGGAAATGATCTTCAGGAATTATTATTCATGCCCAGGGCGAATGAACACAAGCACAGCATCATACAACCCGTTAAAGCCTACCACTACAAACAGCAGGACTTTTGAAGTGGCAGTTACAATATGCGCAGAGCCGACCGACAGGAGTTTCAAGCTTATACAATAAGGTAAAAAGGACGCTTCGGGGTGGCCTATAAATACAAACACACGTGTGCACACGCCAGCAATCGGCTGTGTCCACACACCTCTGCCCTGGTTACATGACTCATACCCGCATGATGAAATCAGAGGGATTTTCCCTGCTGCCCCGCTACTTACGCAAGGAAATACACCAGAGTCCGTGCAGACAGAGCCCGTTTATCTACTACTTTCGTTCCAAAAGAGGTTCGTACGAGTCCCAACGCAAAGAGCGAAAACTGCAGATTACACCGGCACTTCGCCGCTCAAACCGTCCATGATCTCTTTCCGAGAGAGCATCGCCTGCCTGCCAAACCCAGCAACAACAAAATGGCGACAGGAAATGTTTCCCGAGTAATACGCACGTATTACGTTTCAGCGTAGCTTTTATTTCCCCCGTTTGATTACATTAGCGTTCAGTCTTAAGGTTATTTTTCGCTTTAAAAAAAATACAACGAACTACAACAACAAAAAAAAAAAGGATAAGTACACTGTGCCCCGACGGTTCGCTCGGAACCGCTCATGTGTTTGTTCATCATTTACCTTTCCGTCTCTGTGGACACACAGAGTGAAATACCCGCAGCACTGAGACAGGACGCCTCCCTGTGCCGGAGATGTCCCCGCAGGCTCTCGCCGGTATTCTGCGCGAAGAGGCGGCCTGTTGCGGTTTAATTGTGAAAAGTTGCGCGTCGCCACTCCGCGGTCCGGGGGTGTTTCGGAGGTCCTCTATGGCTGCCGGGATCCCGCAGCAGCTGCCCCGTATTTATACCCTCCTGTGCGCAGCGCGCTCCCCCATTGGCCGGCGCCCCTCACGTGGTGCCCCGGCTGCGCGTTCTCTCCCGGACCCGGGCCGCCTGTCGCCGGACGGAGCGACCGAAAGAGAAGGGGGGAGGGGAAAAGACACCACTTTCCCCCCTTCGCCGGTTTCGCACTCCACCCCCCCCCCGGTACTCGCTGCTCGGCGGCGGCGCTGAAGAGACACGGTCGCCTCCGCCGCGCCGGCCGTTACAGCGCGGTCGCGAGAGAGCCCCCGGCGCGCGGGGTTATTTTTTTCAAAAGCGTCACCCCCCTCCCCGCCACGAGGAGGGATCACGTGACCCTTCCAGAACTTTCCACCACCCTGTTTCCATGCCGACAGAAGCTCCGGGCCCAGGCCCTCTCGGAATACACAGCGCCTCCATTTAAAACTCAGCTTCTCTCCCCCATTTTCCGCCGAAGCCAGTTATAGCTCTGTAACCACCGCCTGTAACCACCAGGCTCCGCAGCGCCTCAGACCGCTGGAGAGGCAGGACGGGGGGGCCCACACCGCGCATGCGCTACTCTGTCGGCGACACACCACGGCGCAGGTGCGGGCCGAGCCCAGGGCCATGACGTCACCCGGCGGCTGAAACCGACGAGTCCGCTTTCGGAGGCGCTCGGTATCTGTCGGATCGACTAATTCGGTTTATATTTAAAAAAAAACAAACAAGTTTAGAAAAGTGCCCGTGTTGTGTCTGAATAAGTTGCATGCACGAAAAAGTGACGACGTGTACTCAATAAAGTCAGAGCATAAAAATGTGATATAAAATAAAACATATTTTAGAAACGGACAGAAAGGAAGATGCAAATAAAAACAAGGAGGGGGAGTTTTCATCCTGTGGAGTCGATGTGTTGTCTGAACTGTGACTAATAAAGGTCGCATGTGATACTTCTCAAATGCATTAGAAGGGTTCGCAGGTCCTTATTGTTAGAAAAGACAGTTCCTCAGTCCCATCTCTAGAGTTCAATGAACACATGTATTTATTGCAGACCAAAAATTAATCTGCGATAAAAATATTTTTTCACCTGTAACAGAAAAGGAACAGCAAAGGGCGAGATGTAGTGTGTCTCAGTGCCAATCAGGGGAAACGTTCAGTAGAGAACTAAATGGTGTCTCGGCTCAGGCCACAAGAAGCACGCGTGTGACACGGACAGTATTTCCCGCAGTTCTACCGCTGGGCCACCAGGGGGGGTCATTCTGCAGCACCTGCATGTAGGTGCGTCAGGACAGAAGGAGGTTCTTATTCTCTAAAGATAGATAAGACTTTATTGATCCCGAAGGGAAATTGATGTGTTACAGCATGCCCAAGACAAGCAAAAAGACAGACATCAGAATAGACGAATACGTACAGTAATACAAAATAAATATAAAATACAGTAAATAAAAATAAATTCATAGGTAAAGCAGGTAAATCGTCCAATTGATGCAGTTTGTTGTGGCCTGTTGTTTGTAATCTTTTTCTGCTCAGGGTTTTTTTTTTTTAAATGAAAAGGTTTCCCACTTTTCGATTTTTTTTTATCCCGCGGTGTTTTTGTCAGGGTTATGTTCCGGCCCCGTTTGGCAGGCTGGGCCATGTGATCTCTGCAAGCGCTCAAGGAGCTCGGAGGAGTCACAGTCCTGGAGCTGCATTTGTGTCTTTTAAAGGTCTGACCACCAGGCTGGCGTGCAGTTGAAGAATGTGTTACTGTTGGACGAAATTAATTTACAGGCCCCGGGAGGCTGTCCTACAGGTCCCATTTCTATAGTACAGGACACAGCAACTACAAGACTACAGGGCTCCCGATATGTGTGACCGACATTCTGACCATGTCTGTGCTGCAAATTCACTGCCTGTGCGTAAACAAATGAGGCCCCGTGGAATTTGATAACATTATTCTTTTCATAACTGACATTTATTCTCTTGGGTTGGCTGGCCGTAACAGCTTTTTCCGTTTTCCCATTTTTTTTTATACATGCAACTTTGTTTTGAACCACACGGGGGCTCCCGAACTCTTAACATAAGATCCATCCACCCCTTCTCTGACCGCTCGCCCCTGCTGAGGCTGGCGGTGCCTAACCTAACCCCATTGCGGGTCTACCCGGTCTCATTAAGTTAACCACACGGTGGAGATCTGAATACAACCACTCAGATAAGTACTCGAACTGCATACCTTTTGTTAGATCTTTTTTTTATGTTGACGTTTTTTACCCCGTTAAGTGACCCAAACACTGGTGTATATGGGCACTAAAATAAATCCTCGTATCCTTGAATCTTTAAATATTCAGCTCCTTTACCTCATCGGTCTCTAGGACAATACCTAAAGACGGGGGATCGATCTGAGTGCTCTTGTCTGGACCGATTCCAGAGAGGAACCAACCTGCAAATTGTATTCTGTAATATTACATGATAGTAAATATCATTCACATTTCTGTAGCGATTCTGGTGATTTTCTACCCTCCCTATCCCACAGTGCTGTGCAGCCCAACCATGCAGCAGGGAGGTTGGAAGGTGAGGTGCTTGGAGAATTGAGGGGGACACTTTGGAAGGTCAGGTTGTTTCAGAGCGGAATTTGTCTAGGCCACTGAAGTCAACACCCCTGCCACAATGTGCTTTTTTAACACAACATCCTATCATCTCCCTTCTGTGCTTTTAACTATACATCCTAACAGTCTGTTTGCTTTTTTTAACTGCTTCCCCACGTTGTCAGAAATGTTGTGGCGACATAAACACCTACTGCATGGCTTTTCCTCAGGCATTTCAAGCTCAGCATTTTCCCATCTTATGTGTCCGCTGTTTGCATGTGGCACTCAGCCATGTGCCATCTGTTTGCCCCATCTTACATTTAATCTAAATCATTCTGAATTACCCGTTCAGCCTCCAAAGTGTTTTAAAAGCCTCCTGCTTTGGTCTCACTTGTAAAGTTAACAAGGTTTCTAATGTGTTACTGTTAGCAATTAGGAAGAGCAGGGGTCCTGATACAGGTGCCTGTGGTACACCACATATGACATCACCCCGACCTGAGCATGCATCCCCACACACACACAAGACACACTCCACAGCAAGGGTGTCTGACAACTCATAGGCATGTAAGCAGTACTAACCCCAGCAGGAGATGTCTTTAAACACAAGACGATTCTCACCAGTTTGCTCACAGACAGGTCTCCCATAGCTCTCCAGTGGTAATTAAGTTGCAGACTGACTCCTGTGTCTACGTTACAATGTCATGTTTTTTTCTTAGTCCTCATTTGTCTAATGCAGTTAAGATACAGTAGTACATTCACAAAGCTGGCTATGAAATAACACTCACAACCTGTAACATCTGTTTTTCCTAGCTGGTACATCAGTATTCGTAACGAACCCAATCCTAACATTTAGACCTGCCTCTGCTGTGGCCCATAATAATCGTTCTTCCGAATACTTTACCTGCTCTGTCTTTCGGAACAAATGGCGATGTTTTTGCTGTCTCTGCGAAGGTGGTATCCTGCCTCTATGAGACCGTTTTCAGACGCATGAGGATGTGCAGAAGAAGGAAAGCAGGAGAGACATGTCACCGAGTCTGGGTGTATCTTTCTCACATCCTGCTTGACAGCTGCCCTAAATGTTTTCTGTGCAATTACATGACCTTGATAATCTGCTGAGTGCTGAGCAAAATAATGTGTGAATTTGCAGATTAGGATCGATGAAGGCAGCTGTGTAAATAGGGACAGAAAACACTGACATGTTGCTGTCGCAGGCTGTTTAACGAAATGGTCACAGAGATAAAGAATTAACATTTTGTGGCATCTGCAGCCTCATCCAACACTGATGTCAGGGTGCGTTGAGGAGAAATCTGGTGTGGGCAAACAGCATTTCGTCTGTATGAATTCACAGCTTCAGCAGAGTGAGACAAATGCTATTTCACCGTGTTCCATCCGGCGACGGTCTGTGGAGATCAGGCCTGAGGACTGTTTGGCACTTCGATCCCGTTAATCAGACGACGGAGATGAAATACTGGAGGGAAGACCTGGAGAGAGGCATATTTCCAGTGAATCCAAACAAACAAGATCCAGTTTAACAGCTGGAAAAACAGTCAGGGAGGGAGACAGTCATTTGGGCTCACTTCTTTTTTAAATTTCTATTTTAAACGGAGGGTTGAAAAAAATATGTAAACAAATTTTTAAAATCCTTACATGTTGCAAGGAAATGCAGAATAATGTTAAAAGACCAAAAAAATTCCCTTTTCCACGAAAGTCCCACGACATGTTTAAGTGACTTCTTTTGAACTCATTTCTTGAGCAGGGGTATCGGGCTGCTGTCCTGTGGTTTTTGTTCCACAGAGCAATCATTTAAGCAATTAACTCAATTATTTTCTTTGTGTAGGATTTTATATATAGGATTTTACTTTGTTGAAGGTGTGCTTGCTGATGAAACACCTCAGAGTTAATTAATTAATTAGTTCATTAATTGAGAACGTGGGAGAAACCAGAGAAGACTGATCCCTCAGGGAATTCTGTCTGAGATCCTGGTCTTGGGTTGTTTGTTCATTCACATTCCTTTTCGTTGCTTTTTGTTTCGTTGTGTTTCGTTGATTTGACTGGATTGCGCTGTTCGATTCTGTTTAGCGGTGGGTTATTCGTCGACGGCCGCTCGCGAAGCCACGGGGAAGCAGCAGGGAGACCGCGTGCTCGTGTGGAAGTGAGAAAGTGGGGTGCGGAATCTCCGAAACGTCTCCCGGCGGCGAAACTGACAGGATCCGCCTCTCGAAGGACCGCGTGAAGATGAAACAGCAGGGCCACATGGCGCGCGAGGCGGCTGTAGTGAGGGTACGAGGAGGGGAGGAAGGCCTCGAACCCTGCGTCACGCTTGTCTCTGGTTGAAACCAGCAGGGTCGTGGCGGAGGAGCTCCTGCCTCTGCCTGTTCCCCCCGAGTATCGTCTAACCTCAGGCGCAGAGGAGGGGCTTCAATCAAGCAGCCCCTTGGGCCCTCTTCTACTTTACAGCCGGATACATTAGCCCGCGGTAATTGGCTTGCTGGTGCTAATCATCTCGTTTTATAGGGGTGTTATTTAAATTGCTGGTGTTGATCATGAAGTCTCGTTTCGTTCCGTAACGCGGCGCTTTCTGTCGTGTTGGGATCGCCCCCCCCTCCCCCTCCCGTTTTAGACCGCTGCTTCCTGAGCTCCGCGTTTCAAACCTCCGCGTTTTCCAGCCCCGTCGGCTGTAGACGGGGGAGCGGGAGGGAGCCTGCAGGCTGCTCGGCGCAGGAGCAGCTGTCTCAGCTCATCTCGCGCTGCAGCAGAGTGGGGCGAGCACCCTGACGTGCCTCCTGTCACCAGAGCTCTGCGTCACCCCTGAGTTTACTCTCTGTGCGACGTGGCCCATTTACAGTTCCAGTGAAAGCCCCGTGCCTCTGCCCGCCCCAGCCCTGAGGCCTCTGCGCTGGGCTATCCGGTTCGCCCCGGACTGGAACGGCTACAGGCTGTGAGGCTCTCTTCACTGGCCAAGGCTAGTTTCTGAGGGCTGGGGACAGCTGTAGTTAAGGAGACCTGCTTACAGACTCGCTGCGTTTATTTCCAGCGTAAAAGCCTAAAACCTGACTTTCATCTAAGTTAACCTTAGTGTTTCATGACCGTCACCTCGATACAAACAATGCAGTTCTGCTCAGGAATCGTTGCAAGAACTTCGCCTGCTTGCAGTAACGTCCTACGCTGACAGCCTTAAGGGGCCGAGTCTCCTCTGTCTTGAACCGAGACGACACGAGGGCCCGAATCCAACCGCAAGACACAAACCAGAGCACAGCACGCGAGTGGACAACCGTGGAGAGGTGCGTTTAAGTGTCCTCACCTGCAGGGTGGTGAGAGTAGAACCAGTCATGTTGTCGAGGCTGATACTACCGATTCTTAAAGAAAAGGCTGGACAGGATCCTGGGATTAATGAACCACTGACTGCTCAGTGACTCAATGGAGCTGCCTATTTAGTTTGTCACCTTTTAGTTCCCTTTCGTACCTCTGGGTTTGTGGGTGCAATGCTGGTGAATAACTTGGCTCAAGGCTACAAAAGCAGCGTCTCCTGGGATCTGAACCCACAACCCACAACCCATCAGCCCGGCTGCCCGTAACCAGTAATCACACTGCCAATTCAGTACGGAGCACCCACCTGACCAGAGCACAGAGCACAGAGCACAGAGCACAGAGCAGGTCAATCATCCGAACTCGGAGAGGGTGAGAGTACAACCTGAAGAAACCCTGGCAAAACCTGGAGTAAGAACAAGTACGCCAATGGAGTAAACTGTGCAAAACCGGAAAGAAATACCATTCCTGCTCATCAAAGTAAACTTTCATGAGTGAGCGCTGATTCCAAAGCAACGTCGCTGTTTGTTTTCAGCACTGCGGCGCTACAGAAGACTTTGATCTGTCTACCACGACGCTTCTGCCGCACAATGTTCCCTTTGTGGTTTCGAGTCTCTGTGCCCCGTGAACTCTGGCGAGACGGATTCCATTCGCCCAGAGAAGCGCCTGGACTCTCCACAAGAGGGCGCCATTAACCGCTAGTAGACGACTCTCTTCTTGGAGGGAAATTGGTAACCTCTGGCCGAAGATACGTTTTTGCGGCGGTATTCATTGAAGTTGTATTTTAGAGTGAAAGAACAATCCTCTTTTACCGACTCACAGTGCAAGCGCAGACCTACAGTTTAGAAGTGCCCCCTCTGCTACAGGCTCAGGGGCTGCAGTCTGGGGTAAAACTGTTTATTTTCTGCCACTAGCCGAATAACAGGCCGCACGGATATTCTTTTCCGAGAATGACACCCGAGACTTCTGCCTTGTTGGCCTTGAGGGGGGATCTAAACGATTTGGAAACAAGAAGGAACTTCCTGGTCATCGCTGACGCAGGCGTGAGAGGAAAAGTTTTCTCTCCCCACCCCCTCAGGCACGTGTGATGGTGTTTTTAATGGGGTGTGCCCGTATGAAAGCAGTTCGCGATCGTGGAGTTTTCTTAGTGCTCTCTTGACTCCAGCAGTGAAGGGGCTCTGTAACGTGTTGAATATACCAACACCGCGTGTGCAGGGTGCTTCCTGCAGCAGGCTCGGCTCCTCTCCTCTGTGCGCCAGGTGATGCCAGGCATGGTCCCAGCCTGCTTCTCCCCCGGGAGCCTCACCTGCAGGGCGCTCAGCTTGAGTTCGAAAAACAGCAGCACGAGACATCTGCATTAGAACTTCATGAGAAGGAAACGTCCAGCCCCATGAACAGGGCTGGATGTTGGTGTTCGTATGAGGAGGGGTCAACGCCAGTTGAATGACAACGACTGACATGATGCACTTTAGACTATTCTCATGCTAAACCACGTGACTGGCGGAGCGAGTCCAGCGACCGTCCCTTCGATGCTTCCAGTTTCTAGAGCAGCCGCTAGATAGCGGATTATGATTGATCTGGAGCAACGAGGGTCAATCGCAAGCCTGTTGTTTCAGCTCGTTTTTCGTCAGTCACTAGTGTTTCCCTCCTTCGCTGGCCCTAAACATTTCATAGGCCCCAAGGCATTGCGCCTGCAGTGCCTCGTGGGAAATCCGGCACCGCACAGGAAACTGCTCTGACCTGTAACCAGCGTGTAATCGGTGCTCTTGGTGGAGGGACGGTGTTTCTGTTTTTGTACCGGCCGCAGGTAGTGGCTGCTTTCTGACGGACTAAGCTGAAGCTCTCTGGTCCTGTTGTTGAGACCCTGTAAGCATCAGGTTTGAAATGTTCCTCAAACCAAAAGAATATAACTGTAAAACAATCCAAGTAATTGATAAAAGCTCTCGGATTTTCATCTTTTTCAATAATCTTTCTTCTTTAGGCAGATTTTCAATCAGGCAACAAATGCTGTTATAATGGTGTTTACAGTACAGCATGGATGTGTGAATTTTTAGAAGTCATTAGCATGTTCCTCCTTGAACAGTCTCTGTGTGCTGGTGCAGAGAGCAGTGGTAGAGGAGGTGAACTGGTGTCTCCAGGCCTGATGCAATTCAGAGCATGAGATAATGAGAATGGTTATGATACCAGAGGAGGGCATTCAGCCCATCTAACTAGCAATTAATTGAATCCACTGTTTCATTGTTAACCTGTTCCAGAAAGGGCACAGTTTCAGATCACAGCCCTGACAGACTGCACTGTCTTTTTACTCTGAAAATCAGGAATGATCCGAGGACCGAAAAACAGTGTTAACGCTTTGCCAGGTCTTTGAAGATAATGCTGCACTGCACACGAATTTACATTTCAAATGTTTTGTGAGTAATACAGGGTAAATGATTAGGGAGCATAAAGAGAGCATGCACAAAACACATAAATAATTCTTTCATCAGCCCAACTTAATCAGAAAGAAATGAACTCTTGTGCTCTTCGTCTGTAATAAAAATAACTTATTGCATATACAAGTGACAAGGCAGAGTGCAGAAACACAGTAATAACTCATCTTTGTGGTCTTCATTTACGGCGATTGTTTTAGGTTTCTCAACAGCAGAGGCTGTGTTGCCCTTCAGGTCCGAGTGCTTGTGTATTTTCCATGAGTGCGAGTTTGCAGAATGTGGACTTGATTACAGAGCGCAGCGCGCTGCCCACTGCCTGCTGCTCTGGTACGTGACTGCAGGGAGGAGAGCTATTCATTCCTCAGATCCCAGTTTGGAGTCGAGGACAGGGTCTCTGTTTTTACTTGCGATCTGGAGGCCAAATTCAACAGCACACTGCGCCCATCCAGCATCAAGAATGCTGTGTGCTAATCACTTGATGGTGCTTTTTTTGGCGTGAAAAGCATAAAAATAAATTAAAGTAAAATAAAAGAGTTTATTCCTTTTGAAAGGCATCCTGTTTGTACTCAATGTTGCAATTCTGCCATGGGATGAAAATCAAATAAACACATATATATGAGCCTTATTGAAAAATGTAAACACATTTGGGCTGCAAATGCTATTTGAGACCTTTGAACGTCTCTTGTGTACATACTCCGAGGCAGTTTCAGTGTGCATCAATATTTTCGCAAAGCTTCAAGGTATCCCAAAGCAATTTTTTTGTTTCTCCTTCAGAGACTCTGGATAGTTAATGAAAGTTACCTCTTAGACCTAAAGTATGTGCTGCAGCCTCACCCGTGATGCGGAGTTTCTTTCCTTCAGATTAATTGAAAATTTTATCCATTCATTCATTCTGGCATGCCCAAGGCAAACCATTTACAACACACGGACAGTGGAAGGGCGTATAATGATATTGGCATAAAAGACAATGTAGACCAACTGGAATTTACTGTGGTGCCTTTGTATACTACTTCCACAGTTCTGCCTATGATTCCCCAGGACATGTGAAATACTTTCAAAAGCTGTCCCAGAGAAAAAAAATCCTTTAAAAAAATCGGATAGATGGGTTTTGGTGAATAGGAGATACTCTTCAATGACAGCACCCAGCTGTATACTATGACTCTTGTCCCAGTTATTACTGCTGATTTTCTAAGATGGAAATGCAGCAATCGGTTCACAAGACATTCACCTGAATCTGCAAAACGAGAATTTCACCTGAAATGAATATAACTCAACTTTTCTCACCTTCTTAAAAACCCAAGTGGTCCTGAGAGGGCCAGCATGAAAAGACACAGCATGGTTCCCATCACAGTCAGTCTGCACCTGTTTTTATCTGCACAGACAATAACATGCTTAATATGCCAAACAGCTGTGTCCCGTCACCCACTTTTACTGTCTCTCTTTGATTGTGCAACCTCAGTGGGTTTACTTCTGTCCAAAGAATGCAAGACACTGAAAATGGGATACAATGTTGCACACATGCCATAACATCGTCATTCAATTAATCTCCCTTCACTCAGTCCCAGCGAGGACACATACAACCTTGTGTTACGGGCAGGTAGCAGAAGCATCAACTGTAAATACAACATGGGTGACTGAGCTGAGCTACAGGAGGCTGCTGATGAGAGAGACCTGGGTGGGCATGTTCAGACATCATTTATGCCTTCTTGACCAGGTGGGGAATCAGGCCAACAGAATGTAAGGATACAGATTTCAAGCACAGAATTTATATCAAAGTATCTTGCAGCAGTCTGTGCTTGGCTACGTTAAACATCATCTATCAGGTGGTTGCCCAGTCTTCAAGTTAATCTACATCTTTTTCAATTTCATTTGCCGATCCTCCTATTTGTGAGAATCTATATCACTGATATAAATGAGGAGGAACACTGGTCCTAGTACAGACCCCTGTGGTACCCCGCCAACTACATCACCCCAGTTTGAGCTTTCATCTCTTATCTGTGTTCTTTGTGTTCTGTCTATTAACTAATTCTCAGTCCAAAGACATGTTGGGCATTTTCCAGAATACCTGCCACCTCTAAATGGTTACATAATGTTTTTTATTATGCCTTCTGAAAATCTAAATACAGCACGCCGTCTGTTCTGTGTGTCCATGGCTGTTGTTGCTTGTTCAAAGGACTGACTCCCGATGAGCCAGTGGCGGAGTTATGGTTCTGATTCTGGACCGAAGCCTCAGCTTTGGAAATGCAGCGGAGAAAGTGGTCAGTATGACTGAACCCCTGTATTATTTGACTAACACAATGAGTTATTTAAGCCAGACCTACCATTTAATGTATCCACGTGGACTCTCCCCTAGGAGTATTGTATTTTTTCAGTTTCGCAATGTGTAACCACACCAAGGTAATTGAAAGGGTATGAGTATGATATCACAACGACCTCCAGGCTATCAAATTAGGCTATCCGTGCCAGCGAAATACAGCCTTAAATACTGTAGATGGAAAGTTTGTGCTCTTTACTGCTATACTACAAAACGTATGAAAGATGCTTTATATTGGTACTCTACCATGGGTTTTTGTCGAAGGACATATTGAGTTCTTTTGTTCTCCCCCTGTGAGAAAGCAAAACATTATCAAAGAAGGGACGATCCCGGATTGAGGCCTGAGCTTTGGAAATGCAGTGGAGAAAGTGAAATATTTTTGTTTTTTTAAATGAAGTCACCTCATGCTATGACCTCTTTACACACATAGTCTTGTGTATGCAAACATGGAAACCACACAAATACAAAGTGTTCTGTTAACAATAACTTAAGTTCGTAAGCAGGGCTTTGCAGGGAGTGAAAGCAAAGCACCATGTTATCAGAAAGAGATGGAAAATTTTGGCCCATTATTGCTTCCTCAGATATAAAAGCCGCTTGTCTTTAGAAACAACTGCACTCCGCCATGAGCAATAAACAGATTTGTAAATTAAAGGCATTTGAGAAATTGATCCATTGAAAACAGCAGAAGACGGAGACTCACATCAGTTACTTCAGCTGTCAAGAAAAGGAACAAGCAATCTTTAAGAAGTGACTTTGATCTCGGCCTAAAAGATTCCAGCGTGTTCACATTCCAGACATTAATTAGGATATAATTCCACAGGTATTGGAAGGCAGGTTATACGGTACCTTCTTAAGTCCCTTGGTTTCTCCAAGATAAAAGTATTAAGCGGTCGATAAATGCATAGCACTGTCTGTGATGGTCAAAAGATGTTCAGAATCTCTTGACCAGAGGCTGGCCTCGGGTTCTAGGTGGTGAGAAGTCTGAGACAAGGAGCTTCAAATTCAAGTTACAAATGTGCACATTTCTGAGCCTCTTAATTAGCTCTGCCTAATTAACTTTATTTCAGAGCACCTAGACATCCAGGGTTCTCACTCATCACCTTTTGTATGGTGGAAGCAGTGTGTTCTAAAAGATGCATTGGATTCCTGACTCTTAGAATAAATAATACAATAAACAAATAATAATAATAAACTTTATTTATAGAGCACCTTTCATACAAATAGCAGCTCAAAGTGCTTTCCAAACCATGTGTAAATAGCAATAAAGGGAATACAAAAGCCCTGGACAACAATACTTATTTTAATTATCCTGCATTTTGTCTGTTGGTTTTCATTATAGAGAACAAATTGATCCAATATTGCCTAAAAGTGACCAAATTGACCCAGTGATGTGATCAAGCACATTAAGAGGTCTCCTCACAGCTACTGTGTTTGTCAATTCCTCTTCAGATATAACTCTTGTATTTGATGAGGAGAAAGGCACTTAGATGACATTATCTTTATCATTCACATGGTTATCAACATAATTAACGGTGAATAACGTAGTGGGGCAAACCCCATTCGTCACAAAGCAGACTTTTCTGGGTAGGAAAGGGTGTTAACGAGCCTTTTTCTTGGATGAAACGAATCCCAGCAGCTTTACAGAGCCTCGGCCTCTCGAATCTGAGTCAAAAGACCTTCCGTTTCTCGCAGGAGGGCTGGGGGCTGAAAAGAAGCCAGCGCTGAATGCTATTTGCGCATAATTGCAAAAGTCCCATTAGAGAAGCAATGAGAACATCCAGACCTTTCCACATGTGCAGAATCAGTGACCATGGCCTTGATACGAAACCGTTGTCATTGATAAGATAATAGCTTTTCTAATCAGCTGTGCAGAAGCCCAGATAAGGATGGTTCAACACACAGCAGGGCCAACGATGATGTTGTCTTGTGTTCTCTGTAATGTTTTCTTTTCCAGGACGTTGCAAACTCAGTGGTTTTAATCCTGCATGTTCCAACTCTGGCAAAACTCAGGTCACGAGGAAAATCACGAGTATTTATTGTCAAGAAAGCTAACGAAAGTCTGTGGTTTTTATGCAATGTTTTTTACTGATTTTGCCATGCCCTCCATTGGAACAATGGGATTTTCAGTATGTTCTTTTTCATTCTTTCATCATTACTCATGGAAAAAAGATTGATACTGTAAGTACAGTTCTTATGTATTTTTAATAAAATCAATTCATTTTTCCCTCTTAGGATAGCTTAAAACATCTTCTTATTTTGAAGGAGCAAAAATATTGTAGCAGTTGGCTGATAGGTGTGTCTAGTTGCTAAGATGTTTGCTGTTGTAGAATTAGGGTCATGAAAGAGCAACCCATCAGCCTGGTTTGCTTTGACTTCAGTGTTTATAGTTAAAAAGAACACAAAAAAGAACTTTCTGATAAAGAAAAGTAGGCAAATGTGAAGCTGAAGGAAAAAAATATCAGAACTATAGTGCAGAAATGGAGTAAACCAACAACAGCAATTTGGAATATAACAAAGAAGATAAACAGGTCTAATTACCAATCATCCTAGATCAGGTCAACCAAGAAACAGGCTGTAGGTATTGACAGAAAAGTTATCTGAGATGTCAAGGAAAATCTAAAAACACAGTTGGTGACATCCAGATTGCAGTGAAAGTATCACAATTCCAAACCCACACTTGCAGAAGACTGAGACAGCAGGATTACGAAGGCGACACCACAATCTGTAGACCGCTCACTGGCAGCCAGGACAGAGAAGCCAGTTTAGTGTTTGACGGGAAGCACAGAGGTGTTGTGGAACAGTGTGGACAGGTGAGGCCAAGGTCAGAATTTACCATGGCAACTGAAAGGTTACGGTGCAGAAAAAGAAAGGAATTGCAGACGCCCCACGGGAGACCTCTCTGACCAGCACTGCAGTGACCCCGAGCACAGCGCCAGGGCAAGCCATGAGTTCACCCGCGGCACGAAGAGGGAAATCCTGGAATGGCCACAGCAACCTCAAGACGTGAATTCCATTGAACGTGCAGTTGATACAGATGTAAGACCAAACAGCGCAAGAAAACCTAGAGAGCTCAGTATGTTGCTAACTGAATGCAGTTATTGTCTCAAAGGAACATGTACTGAAAGGGAACGTGCCCCAGTACTCATGGCCCCTTGGATGGACACAAGTGTATTTTTGCTATGATGTGCTCAAATGCATGGATGTAATTACAGTCAACTAAAATGTTTATTGTATTCCTTGATGAAAGCATCTTGTTAAAAATAAGTTATGGCTTTGTTGACCCAATACATTTGGAAGGCACTGTATTTTTAGTGAAGGAATGGCAAGCTTGACACAGAAATGTGCATTTGAACAAAAGTTGGTCAATTTAAAAATTACTTATTGCTTCTTAGTTGGTCTTGACAAGTCTTCCTTGTACATAAATGGATCTGCAACCATCAAACCTGATTTTGAAATCCTAAGAAAGCAACCTATTGAGCTCTCTAAACAAACTTAATGCAGTTGCTGTCCCCCTTACATTTGGAGGGTCTTATATGTACATTTGAGACATTATTATGGATTTCAAAGAGAACAGGAAGTTTCTGTGACCTAAAAAAGTAAGCTTGTCATTTTCATTAATAAAATACATTTAATTATAACAAAAGAAGGAAGGATTCTCATCTCTTTTGAGAATTAATTTCCAACCAGTACCATTATATTCCTTCAGCCCTACCTTCTACAAATATATAAAATATTATATAACATGATATCAATATAAAGTAGAATTAACATCTGGCAACTGGTTACACCAAAGACCTGTGGACTTTATGTCAGTAAAGACACACCATTCACTGACAGTTTGAAACAAATGTTCCAGATCCAGAACTGATATCAAAGGGAACACTCCAGAGTCAACAGCAGCACAAAGACCTTGGCTTGTGAGTGGAAATTGGAATTTGCATTACTGAAAAGAACAGAACTTTCTTTGGATGAAAGGGATCGGGAACAAGCTAATTCACTATACTGTCGAAAAGGACTCTGATACCTTTCAAGAAATGGACGAATGAGTTACTGGTTAATTAGTTATGAATTAAACTCTTGCTTGAAACCTTTTTAATGTTCTTCAGAACAGTGCTGTGTTTTTTCTCCTAACCAAACTGTCAGGTCATCAGTTTCCTTTTATGTATGTGAAATTAAAACTTTTTTCTTCATACAACCATGCACAGAAATGGCTTTTACGAAAAACAAAAGCTCAGGACATCTAGTAAAATGCAATAATGTAACTTGTGTGAGGACTAAAAGATACAAAAACGAACCATCTAGCTAAAATACATAAAGGGAAAAAGAAATCCATTTATAAAACTAAATAACTGGTTAACTGGTTCTGTCTGCCCCTGTGCTTTCCTACTGTATTCCAAACTCTTATTGTAACTGTGTGATTCTGCTGTCTCCTCTCGTTGTGTACTTTATTTCTTACTGTAAAGTGCTTTGAGAAGCACTTTTAAAGGCACTATATAAAATACAGTTTATTATTATGATTATTAAATGCAGAAAATTAATTAACTTTTCCACAATTTTCTGATTTCAGGAATGGCCCTTGAGCAATCAGGAGGCAGTTTATCGGGCCTGCCTCAAGCTGGGTGGTTATTTTTGCTGTTCTGGAGCTTCTCTTCAAGGCTAGAACCTTGGTCTCTCTCTCACAACAGCCCTCGCCTGCCTGCCCCGCAACCACTGATCTTCGCAAACACGCAGCACGGCGAGCAGGTGATTTCAAAACTGTTCTCTACTAATGACTGGAATGTTTCAAATACAATGGCTGATTATGCCTTGCCTTCAGAATACTAATGGTAGGAGCTGCTCTGTGAATTTTTAGCTTCACACAGGTGAGTTCAACAGCACTGTATCGTCTGAGATTTAAACCCACAATCTCTTAGTTACTAATCCAGGGAAATCTGGACACTCGATTCCAGAGAAGCAGTATATTTTCTTTCCATACTGAAAATTCTACACCTTATTCTAAATTAGAGCTCGCTAGTGCATTGAACAAATGTTAACACAACACCATTTGTTTCCAATTCTACACTTTTAACTACATATCTTAACCTCTTTGTTGTTTGTTTTATTTCTTCCTCACATTGTCAATGAAAACGAAAAGGTGTGTCAATATAAACACCAGAGTGTTTCTCATAAGATCCCATTTCCCACTGCCTTTTCCATTTTGTAATCATGCTTTCAAATTATACTGCCTACATGAGACGCTACTCCTGTCTACTTATCTGAATCTTTTTACATGTTCTTTGCCTCTTCTAAAGTGTTTGCTGATTCTCCTGTATTGGTATCAGCTGTGGACTTGATCAGTTCAACCACACCAGAATCTTCATGCAGGGGTCCTGGTACAGACTGCTGTGGCGTTCCACTAATTTCAATTCCCCAATTTGAGCATTTATCCTTTATAATCACAGTTATATTACTTGATACAGCTCTTCGTCTTCCCTGCATCTGAGGTATGTCATTGTCACCGGCTGAGGAAATACTCATTAAACCCCATTTCTAGGACACCTGACTTCATCATTAACAGTCCTTTTGCTTAAATATGTCCTTTTGTTGTAATACTGAAAAAAAAAAACTTTAATTGCTTATTTAGGCCTTCATTGCAATATTCCTTTTTATTTTTCTCCCAAGCCTTACTAAAATAAAATATATATACAGATCTTTGTTGTTTCTAATACTTTTCTTAATTGATTTATGAAACCATTTGAGTTAGTTGTCCAGTGTTGACTCTTGAGGTCATGCTGTTCTGTGCTTCAAGCAGAAGCTGTTAAAAGCTCTGCCATCCGTTCTCCATTGACTGCTCTCCATCTCCAGAAGGACCCATTGAACTGCTTTAAAACTCAGTCTCATTCCCTCACTCTCTCGCAGTCTGCTTTGCTGAATCGTGAACGTTTGTTTCCCGCTGTATCTGTACTGTTTCAAAGTACACATCAAGGAGCCACACATTATAAAACACCTGAAAAGACCAGATCACGCTTTCTCTTTTTATACTGTAAGCTCCGACAGAGTTGAGTAGCAAACATTGCCTGTGTCCGCCACTTCAATCTCGGCTATGGCGCACTGCAATGTTTTTTTTAACGCGCTTTCAGTTCAGCCTAGTTTATACATTTGAAAACACGTTCCCTAACTCGCATTAGAAAAAGGATTATATTAAACGTGTTTTTTTTTCATCTTTCAATTCTTGACAGCCATTTTATATCAGATTTTAAGTTTGGACGAAACACCTCATGTCAGAGTAATCATCTGGCCGCAGATCCTATTTTCTCGTAGTATTGAAATGAGCCTCCGCCAGATGTGTTTAATTCGGGCTGTTTTATTTTTTTTTATATATATATATTTTTTTTTTCGGTGCGCGTCTCCAATGAGGCCAGGCGCTGGATTTGAGTGATGGGTGATGCACGGGGAACAGGCTCCTCCTGTTTGTTCCGCCCCCACAAGCAGTGGATAGTGAGAGCGGAGATTATGCCTCATTAAGACTTTTAAACTTTTACTAACGAGAGAGTAGCTCATATAATCCCGAAAAACAACGGCGTCTTCCAGCGCGGCCGCTCGCTCGCCCGGACGCAGGAGCGGTGGGTTTGGACAGTGAGGCTTGGACGCGCAGTCTCCTGCAACAGCTGCCCCTCGGCTAAGATCGGGCTCCTTTTTGACAGCTCGGACGGAATCTGCACGGTACGTCCCGACTTTTGTTGTATTCACATGCACAGCAGCCTTGTTTCGTTTTGTTTTGTGTACCAGAGCCAGATCACGTTTTATTTGTTTTCTCCCTCCCACAAGGGACGGAGCCGAGCAGAGCGAGTCCGGGTCGTGCTTGGATTGCGGAGCGGCGTGTGCGTGTGTGTGTGTAAGCGGCGTTGCCCGTACTTGAGGGCTGATCTCCTGGGTTAAGCCATGTCCCCCGCGCAGTCCTCGGCTGGGTTTGCCGTGCCTCGGGTCTGCTGCGATCGGGACGTTTTCGTTTTCTTCCGCTTCTCTTGTTTTCCTCCTAAATCCACGAAAAGGAAAAGAGAGTTAGGTTACCGTGTCGGCTGCATGCCGAAGATTGTCAGTAGTCCTCAGATAGTCCTAAGGATTAGCTCGGGACAGCGTGATTGCATTTATAAATGCTGCCTAGACAGCAAATGTCCCGGGAGTGGTGATAATTTCACTGTATCGCAGAAGAACGTGTCAAGTCTGTGTCAAGCCCCACTCTTCTGTGCCTTGAAGGGTACCGGGGTTCTTGGGGTAAACTTTTTTCGTCTGCCCAGCTGTTGGGCGCCTGTCTTGCAGCGCTGCCCAGGGCCCTGCGACACACAGCTGGGTCTGTGGACGAGCTGCGCTCAGCTAGCAGAGCTCGCTGCGCTGAGGAGCCGAGCGGTCTCGGCGTGTAGCAGCCAGGCTTTCCGGCTGCTTCCGAGTATCACGCTTTGCAGTTATGCAGTACAGAACCAGAGAAAAGGGGTAGTCGTGGGAGTGTTACGCGCAGTGCCTAGTGTTGGATGGTGTGAGCTGCTGTAGATGTTTTTTACATTTCTGTTACACGATTGCTGTTTTCCTTTGCGCAATTCGTATCGCCCATCCAGAGCCACAAGTGCTCTCTGGAGCGCTGAAGCAGCGAAACACGAGCCGGAGAGCGCAAGTAGAAAGTACAATGAAGTTAATTTGACACCGAGAAGCGGAGACAAGTCTTTACCCAAAGGGTTGTGGGAGTCTGGAACAAGCTGCCCAGCCGATACGTTTCAAGCAACGGCTGAATGAGATTCCGGGGATTCATTCATTACTAACTGCCAAACGGGCTAGATGGGATGAACGGCCTTTCTGGTGTTAAGAGTGGTGTCTAACATGTGTGAACTAGTTTTGGGGATTCAGGGGAAAGATAAAGCACACAGAGAAACTACTCATCGGTCATGCTAATAAAGCACCTTGAATTGAATTGACTGCGGATCCTTAGGCGACAGAATGTCCCCCTAAAAAAATGACAGAATACTTTTTCAAACTTCCAGTGACAGTATACCCTGCAGTAGGTTCCTGATCGAAACGATATTTTTTCGCGTTCTCCTTAATCTAATTTCTTTACGCGCTTGCCCTTGCTGTGCACGAGTTTATTCTGAGTTTTATCATTGTCCCGTCGAAGAGACGATTCCCCGCAGAGCACAGAATGAGATTTCTTTCGGACTTCTTCGCCAGGCAGCCAGCCAGTTGTTTTTTCCCAAAAAAATATTTAGAGCAATATGTAGAAAGTGTTTTGCTGTATTTGTATACGCACAGGGAGAGATAGATAATACAGTGTTCACAAGAAAGTTAATTCACTCTGCTGGACCTGTTATTAAGAAACACCACCGAGATTAATCTGCAAGCTGTAGTCTTTAAAGTAAGAACCAGTTTACTGAAGTATTAAAGTAAACGATGTTTACATTTCCCCTTCCCTTCAAATATGAATTTGTAAAACTGAATAATAATATGAAGTTGTTTCTTGTAAAATTAGAGGACTAGTTTACTGCACCCTGTAGAATTTTGTGTAGAATTCCTATTAAAGTTCCATTGCATTGGATTATTAGGGCGGTTTGCAAAATATATAAAGGGATACATTACTCTTTATGATGAAGAAGCTTGAAGTCATCAATCGATTTTCTGGTCACCAGATTTGTTCTATCCACCAAGACCCTGTACAGTGTGAGATTTGTTTCTTAAGGAGAACAGTTTTCTCCATACTTTTGGCACCAGTTTATTTACAAAGTGTTTGCAGTTTCAATGTGTGCAAAAAGCTATTCTGTTTTACCATTGTGCTCTGCAATAAGCTAATCAAAACCAATACCTCCAGGACACTGTGCTCCCAGATTCAGAAGAGCCCTATTGTTCTTGAGAGATATTTTTACAGTTCTAAAACAATCGCACTCTCCTGTTCTACGTATCGGCATGAGGGTGTTTTTGAGAGACCTGGAAAACCTGGAGCTGTTGGCCTGTTTTGAATGTGTAGCCTGTGCAAAGATGGGGCAGAGTTTCTAAAAATGCAGAAGAGAGGAAAATGGGAAATGTGCAAGTGTTGAGCAGAGCTAAGAAGCCGTTGGCACATGGAGACACTGCGGGATAGAGTAAGCACCGATTCTCTCCTCATTCCTGCTGCTGCCCGGAGGGGGATCAAAACCTCAAATATAGTGCGTTTTCATTTATTCTGAAATGAATCCAGGTAACCATGCTTAATCTATAAGTAGCAAACTCTTCTGTAGCCACAGTCTCCATTACAGAGCTGTAAGCTTGGAAAAGGAAGGGGATGTTATTCTGCGATTGACAGGTCTTTATAGTGTTGTTTACCAGGCAGGGACATCAAGTGCTCGCTGTCTTCCAGGAGGTGTTGTTTGCACGTTTCCTGAGGCTGCGGCCGCTCGCGGGGTGAGCCCAGCCCTGGGGCAGAGAGCTTGGCCAGATTCCACCCCGAGTGTTAAATGTCCACTCTCTGACTCAGTGGCAGGCCTGGCCCTCGTCAGAACTAACGCCCAGATGAGCTGACGGCCCATCTGATGTGCTACGTTTCTCACCAAGTTATCGATATCAGCAGTGCAGGTTTTATATTGCCTTTGGCGTTTATCACAGCTCAGTCCGAGGGTCCCCATGGACAAGAATGTTTTTAAAGGTGGAGGAGGGCTCAGCCACATGATAAAGAGCCCCTGTTGTGTAGAAAACAGAGGATTTCTAGACCTATAGATCTGTGGGGACAGTAAATACTGCACATCTACCCATCCACCCATTTTCTAACTGCTTTATCCACTACAACATGACGGGACGGGACTCCAGATCCATATGTTTGTGAAATGCAGTGCTTTCCTACCAGGCTCCGCTAGCTGGAAAGGGTATACCTGGACACACTCCGGTCCCACTGCTGACTTCCTCAGGCACGGGAGGGGCTTAGAGAACAGTCTGCAATACTCACAGGTACATGCTGGCAGGCTCAGAGCCCTGAGCGCCTCCGCTTTCTCCTTCTCACCTTTAATAAAAAAATCATGGCAGAATGCTGTGACATATTGCTTCAGAGGCCATCATACGTAGTCTCAGCCAGCCTGACTTTTTTGAGGGGTGAGTTACACAGACATTCTTTGCAGGGTTCTTTTTTTGGGGGGGGGTGGGGAGAAGGGCCCAGGGTGATTGACATGGCAAAGGGAGTGAGAGGTTGGCGCCAACATGACCCAGAACGGGCCACACATCTTTACCCTAAGGGTGGTGGGAGTAGGGAACAAGCCGCCCAGTCATGCTGTGTTTTTTTTCAAGAGACAGCTGGATGAGATACTGGGATCAATTGGCTCCCAAAGAGGCAAGATGGGCTGAATGGCCCCCTGCCCTCTGTCTTGTTACAGTATGTTCTCGTGTGTGGGAGTCAGGCCTCACAGCCTGGCTGATAAAGTCCCCAAGGTGAGGCCAGGGTACGAGTGCTGGCAGGAGCCCAGGCTGTCAAGGCTGTCCCTAGCTGTGTGTCCCTGCTTCTTCTGAATCCTTGAATGTTCAGATGGAAGACTGACCGCCTCCTGGGGGTCACCGCCATAAAATAAAACCGTGTTCCAGGGAAGCCAAGAGGCCTTGGCCGGTGTCTGAAGGCGCCGCTGGCAAAGATAAGACCTGTGCTCTGAGGTGTGCGGACATGTGCAGCCGAGACACAGCACTCCAGCGTGCCGACACTGACAACGTGATTAGACAGCAAATCAGTGGGAAGAGTGTGAGCCGAGAAGCCATGGGAAGCCCTGTGAAGAAAGTGTTTGTTATTTATTTAAATGCCAGAAGTGCCGATTGTCAGCATGGCTCCGGGGGTCGAAGTGTGTATTTCACAACGACTGAGGGTTTTCACAAGGAACCTGCCGCGGTGTAAATCACTCACAGAGATCTGGGCTCTTCTGCGGTACCTGACAGACGTCCCTCTATTTCTATCTGATCCATAGTGTAAAAGAGGAGAGTGCAGTGTGCAGCAGAAAAACTGACAAGTGGCATTTCTGCTTGAAGACCACAGTTTGTGTCTGCGCTAGAAAATGACTCATGCGCTGAAAAATGCTGTCAGTGTTGAGGGCAGGGTGTGGAGAGGAGATACACACAGCTGGCGTATTGTCAGGCCACTCCGCTGACCTGCTGCACTGCGCCTGCAGCTGCACGTCCAGAGAGGAAGAATAGATGAAATTGTTTATCGATGAGCGGATCTGCACTTCTGAGCCCCGCGGAGCCCTGCATGACGTCTCCCCCAGCCGTGCACATCGAAGCTTGTCCTGGTCTTGGCTGCACCCCTCTGCCGGGGTCTTGCTCTGTGCTGCGCTGCGGGGACGGAGGTTTTGAATGGCGGAGGAATTTTCGTTGGAGTTACGTCCCTTGACTCGAGTGTGAGCAGCACTCTTTGTTGTTATTGCACAATTCTAAACCGTTCATTCTTGCCGTCTGAGATCACTCGTGCTGGGACCTGCTGGGGCGGCACAGCTCCTCAGTCTAACCAGTGGCAGTACTTTCCTGATGAGCACAGGCCAGACCCTGCAGCACAATTCCTCAAAGGAATGGCAAATACAGACAGATTAAAGGCACTGAATATCTTTAGTCATGAACAGACTACTGTTAAGTGACTATTTAGCGGTATACAGAATCTTAAGAGGTACTGTAGGAGGCATTCACAAATTGAAGCCAGATGGCTTCTTCACTAGTATAACAAAGGCCCGTGGGTATGATGGTAAATGTAAAGCATGTGCATTTAGGACTAAAACCATGAAAAGAAGGAAAGAAAAGGGTCCTCACACAGATGGGTGTGGGGTCTGGAGCCACCCAGCCGCGTTATCCAGGCAGATTCCCTGGGATCCTTCCAGAAACAGCTGAACGAGATCCTTGTATCCATAAGCTACTTACCAGCATCCAAGATGAGCCGAAAGGCCTCCACAAATCAGAAAAATGAAAGAACCTGAATATTCTGGGTTTCTTGACTGTACAGTGTGTCCTTTTTTGGAGCTGCCAGTCTTTTGTCTTATGAGGTTAAAAGCCACTGTCAGCTTTCAGTTCAGAGGCCCGGGGTCACCTGCAGCAGGCGGCTGATCCTCGCAGGACCGGAGCGCTACAGTGGGTGCAGCAGAGCAGTGTCTCAGCAGTACTGCTAGCTCGGAAGAGTCGTGTTTCATTACTAACGCCACACAGGGCGCATCGCAGTTTGTTTTCACACATACTGATGGGAGGTCGAGTGCAAAAGTACAGAATGGAGTTAAAATCACTCCATTTGCTCACGTTTGTCTCCAGGTCCTGTAAGCACATAAGAAAAGATACAATCGAGTAAAAAGCTATTCAGCCCATCTAGCAGTCAGCAGCCAACCGATGCAGCAATGTGTTTAAAGAAGCCAGGGTATCGGCTTCACAGCATGGCTGCTTGGCTTCTTCCATGCTTAAGGAAGTGCCTTCAGCTCTCGGTTTAAACGCACTTCCAGGTAGTTTCCACTTGTGCCCTCTGGTTCGTGTTTCGCTGTTTACACTGAGTGCGCCAGATTGGCATTTTCAGTGCCTTTGAGGACGTTGAATGCTTTTATCTGGTCTCTCTGCAGCCTTCCTTGCCCAGAACTGAAAAGGTTCAGATCTTCCAGTTCTGCTGCCCTTTATTTCTTCTGTGAGAGCTCTTCATGCTTTAGTCCAGGCTGTGTTGTGAAATTAGTAAAAAAAAACAGTGTATTGAAATCTGCAGGTGCTTTTGTCACCTCCTTCTCTGACTAATGCATCTTTTTAACATTAATTTTGGATGGAATGGCAATTACATCACTCCTTCAAGCACGTCACAACTTCTCAGCGGTTTGGGAAGTTCTGGTCACACGACCCTAATGGACATGGATCTAATTATTTCCCTGGTCTTCAATGGGAATTGAGTACAGCTTAAATAAAAAGTTAAAAAGTTTAGACATCATGTTTCTCCTACAGGGGAAACGTGATATCAGCATTTTTATGAGTCACACATGAAACCCATTACAGGATGTTGGAAATAAGTGGAATTTGTATTCTTCTTCAGCTTGGCCGGCTCTGACACAGGAGAGTGACGGAATGCCACTGACTCTGCAGGATCTAGAGAAGGGATTTGTACAGAACTCTACTATGAGAATTTTTCTCTGTTTCCGAAAGCGATGTGTATTGTTGTCCACGGAAATCGTACTTCTGTGCCTTCTGTTCTGTTTTCCTCTACCCATCAAAAACTGTGTGGATGTTCTTCCTGAATGAGCTCTTGTAATCTGCAGGATTTGTTTTTTGTCTGAGTTGCACGGTAGTTGAGTTGAATGGGTAGGTGAGTGAGCTCCATGATCTACCCCCTCTCCATTCTCTTTCAGACCAGGCTCACTTGTACACTTCCTGCAGGCTGGTTCTCTGCGCCTTGGGATCCGCAGTGGCCGCAGGCCCTGGTCATTCCCAGGGCTGGAACGTCAGAACAGGCTGCGGCACGCTCACGCCCCGTCCTGCTCTCCAGATCAGGCAGCCAGCCGATTTCGCACCGGGCTGCAGGAACCTGAGCGGCTCGATGAACTGGCGCTCCGCGTCTTCCTGCGACTCCCTGTCCTCGTGGAGCACTGCCTGACTCCCCTTTCCTGTCTTTTCTTCCCAGAGGGCGATTTGGCTCCTTCGAGCGGGGAGAAGCTCAGCGTCCTTAGTAAAGCTCAGGTGTCAGACGGCGTCCACCCCTGGAGCTGCGATGGCAGGCAGGGAGCGCGTGGCAATGCTGCTCCTGGCTCTGTGTGGCGTGGCCTGTGCAGGTGAGATCGCCTTCACCATCGACTCCTTCAGCCGACAGAGGAGTCAGAATCACAGCTTATGTTGTCGTTTTGATATACAGTACTGTGTTGTTTGTCTCAGAAACTCTTGCATTCTTTGAGAGTGGAGTGTCTGAAACTCTGTTCTGGACTCCTCTTCGTCGCGAAGCTGTTGAGGGCTACGCAGCAGTGGGGAGGTTCACTCCCAGCTGCTGCAGCGCCCCTTGGGGCAGCTTCCCGAACCCGAGGGGGCTGGGAGAGCTGGTTTCCTACGAAAGCCGTGTCAGGGGCTCCCTGGTGATTTCTCGTCTCTCCCGACACAAATCGCGAAGCAGTATTCGCTGCCGGAATTTCCCCTCTGTGGTTTTGCAGCCAGAACGCCCCAGTCAGCCAGGGTGCTCAGAGGCAGCTCTCTCAGCTCATAGCCTGCTGACAGATGAATTCTCAGCACCCTGCCAGGGAGCAGGTGCTGCATGACTTCTCAATAGGCACCCATGCACATACCTGATTGATTAAATTAGCAGGATGTTATGTAAAAGAAAGGAAATATAGTGAAACATAAAATAAACATAACTCAAATAAAAACAGCATTCACTGGTTTCAAAAGTGCTGAATGTTGGAGGGGCCCAGAGGAAAGGTCTGAATTATGTACATGGGCAAATTCCACTGGATAAAGAGAGCAAGCTGAGACAACGGCAGTGGAAACCAGTAGATGTCTTCTCAGTTCTTCATTAACGTGTTACTGTGGTCAGGGTGCTTTTAAGAGCCCTTGGGACTGTGCTTTGTCAGGTCATTGCCAGAAATGACTCTTTAAATGCTTTTACGTGCTTTTCTGATGACTACTACTGCCTAGTTAAAATGACACAGGCCACATTAGAATTAAAGAGTGCCTGGTTACTAGAAATGGGAAAACCCACAACAGCTTATGTGTCTGGTTTTTAAAACCCAGAGAGAAGCACTTACACATCAGATCGGATAAAATAAAGGAGAAGAACAACAGAAGAGCGAGAGCTGTTGTTTTTGAGTTATACCAGCTCTGCCAGTCTCCATGCTGGCACGGACCTTTCCAGAGGATAAAAACATCTTTTTTACATGAGTATATTTTATTACTGCTTTGATTGTCATGCCTGAGTTTTACTGGTGTACAGCCAGTAGGAAGAAAAAGAACTAAAATGAAGGGAAGCTCTTTGGTTTGGTTTCTTTCCTTGCATTCAGCGCTGGCCTGTCTTTTTCACTCGTGAGGCGCTGCATTCTTTTGAATTATATATGTTTCCCAGCCGAACAAAGCTGGGAATGTTTACGCGGGTTGCAAAACATTCTGAACAAAACAGTCACTCGGAGCCCCAGGGACTTTGCCCAGATCGTTAGCTCCACCAGCGCACCGGGAAGCGCGCTGCGCCTCGAACTTCTCGGCTGGCCCGGTGCGCTGTTCTTGTGCTTCGCTTTCCTGCTGCGCTGAAGCGCGTCTCTGGTTTTCCTCTGGGATTCCTGCGATGGGCAGGAATCTTTAACGAGTGCGGCAGCAACCGTGAGCGATCTTAATGGATCCGTGAACGGGCCACCCGTCCGAAGATGCTGAAACGGCGCAAAGGTATCTGACGCTTCCAAAAGGGCGGAGTCCTCTACCGTGAATTGTTCAAGTTCAACAAATGCACCATAAAGGAAAGATTCATTACCGTATTTGTAGTTAACCCCCTCACAAAAAAAGTATGATGTTTTTGTGGGCGATTGCGTTCCAAATATTGAAGAGCGAGAAAGTCTATCCCGTATGATCCTGCCCCTTTAAGAGACGCACAACCCCAGCAGGATGTTAAACATCAGGCAAACAGCACCGCAGAGAGCGGCATCTGTTGTAAGCAGACCTAATTGTGCCTCCGATGTTCCCTTTATTACACAGACGGTGAGGTCATTCAGACCTTTTCCATCAGCTCTTTTCACGATATTCCAGTGGAACGTCTTCTGCGGTGCCAGCATTGTTTCCCAAACACCCCCCGCCTCGCCCTTTTCTCCCCAGCGCAGTCAGGAACATCATCACTATGAAGATGAAGCGTTTCAGATGTCAGCCTGCGAGAAGTCAAGCGAGGCGAGAGCTCAGACCCCCGGCTCTTGCCTTATCAGTCCCTGTTTGACTGTGGGCACCGGCTGCTGACTCGTTTAGAGAAAGCGTGTGGGACGGATTTAGAAAGAAGTGAATGTGTTTATTTTTTGAGAAGTTTCCTGGTTGCCCGCTAGGAAGCTGTATCTCTTTTGGACTTGAAAGTTACAGGGGTGATCTGAGGCTGATGTCTGGCTCTGACTTTTCTCTCCCTGCTGGGACAACTCGTCACGGCTGATTTCTGGTTGCCTGCGCTGCTAATGATAAACAAAACCTAGAAGAATTAGGGTTTCGATGTCCTGTACCTTGTTTAGAGTACTAATGATCATCAGTAAGACTGCTCACAGCCCAATGAAACGATGAAAGTGTATTACATTTTAAAATGTTGGTTTTGGTGTGTGTTTTCGATGGTGAGTTAGGGCCCTGGGTGTGTTAAAATGATTGAGTTGCGACCTAAGGATGTTGTTTTTTTTCATTTTTTTTTTCAATTATGCTTGAAGTGAAGGTTCCATCAGCTGCAGACAGAGGTGTTTACTGGTCTGCATTGCTGGAATACTGTAGACACAGTAAAGGCATTGAAGGCTTGTAAACAGACTTCAGAGGGGATTTCAGTTCATTTATCAAAGTCTGGTTTAACTCCTGAATGCTCTTTCAACGTTGACTCCTGAGCATGCTCACCTAGCTGTCTCAGGAGGGATTAAATATCTGAGGTCTCTCTAAGGGTCCGTACTTTTAAATTTAATTAACATTTTCTGGCAGGCAAAATTTAAACAACCTTAAAGTAACCTTGCATGACGTCACCCAGACTTGGAGAATATCTTGAATGTCTTCGTCTTGATTACATGAGCGATGGATGTAGTTTTTTATTTAACTCTCACATTGGAGAACTTAAGAAAGATTACAGATGAGAGGAGACATTCGGTCACATCTTGCTCATTTGGTAGTTAGTAATTAATTGACCCAAATATCTCATCCATCCTTTTCTTGAAGGAAGCCAGGATAATGGCTGAGTAGCTGCGATATTACCTGTGAAATCAGAGCACTGAAGGTGATGAGGTGGCAGGTTTTTCTGTGCTCAGGCACCGAGCCAGCGGCACCATTAGAACTTCCTCTGGTCTGGTTACGTTCATTGGTCAGGAATAACCGTCAGCAGCAAAATGGGGCCAAGATCTGATGAACTCGTTTCACTTGTGGTCCGAGACATTTTAACCCAGGGAGGTACAACCAAGAGGTGTAAAAAGCAGGTCAATGAAGCTGCAATACCTGAGTCGCTTGTACTTCAGGGGCATTTTCACACCGCGGCAGCCAGCCTGGACTCAGGGACGACATCTCAGAGCGAGTGGCAAGCCTTCTGCACCCCTGCCCTCTTCGATCTCTCGTCACGCTGCGCTTTTGAACTCCTCAGCTGCTCCTGTGATATTGTTCCGTTCTCTGATGTGCAGAGGTTAACCCCTCTCTTCCCCGGCCCGTGCTCATTCAGGTCGGCCGCCGCACATGGGCTGCAGGCTGCAGAAACAGCTGCCATCTCCGGCCGGACGCCCCGCTAGCGCTGACATGAGCCACAGTCCGGCTCCTCTCCAGCAGAGAGGCCAGGTCCCGCGGCTTTCAGTTTCGACGTCAGAAAAAAAGAAAAACCTAGTGGGACTGTATCCAGAATTACTAGACTGTACATGCCAAAAAAAACGCTTCAACAGGATGCCAGTGACACGACAATTACTGTGAAATGACTGCTGAGTCTTAAAAAATAACAAAGGCCCTGAGCTGCACAGCAAAACCCCAGAAAACAAAGTGCTTGGTCATGTTAAGAACACCAGGGCAATTTTATAGTTCTGAGCATACGCTTAACATTGCTGACAGTCTGATAAGCAAGAGAAAACTGCCGACCAGTGAGCTGGTGTTAGCCAGGCTGGGTGGGGAGCGTTGCCGGTTTGACATCATCAGAGCTTCAGGGCCACAGAGGATGGGGCTCGGCTCAGGCAGTCTCTGGCTGGCCTTCGCAGCACTTCTCACCGGGCACTTCTCTAATGGATTTTACAGAAGTGAGCCAGAGCCAAGTTTTATTTTCCAGCAGAAAATAGCAGGGATGGCTTCCCAGAGGGCCCAGAGTAAAGGTCAGGGGCTTTGCTGGTCTTGCATTTGCAGGTACACAGGAAGCTCACTTCCTGCAACTCCCTGCTGCCTGCATTTAGGCCGCCGCGATCCATTTTAATATGTACAATAAGTGGATATCAGCTGGGTGTTATTTATTTTTAAATGGCGTTAGCGAGAGCGTGTTGTATTCTGTGCCTGACTGAAGGACGTGCTCAGGGTGCATCTGCAACAGGCGGGCGTGGCCAAGCAGAGAGCTGGCAGTTTGGTTTGACTTATCTTACCGGTGATGATGACCCCTGATTAAAATACAAAAAAGTACCTCTCCTTATCTATCATCTTAGCCTCTTTGCAATTAAACAAACAAGACAGGGATGTGCAAATGAATGCAGCAAATTCAGCAGAATTAAAAACTCGAGTGGCTTGTGGCACGGGCTCCGGCCTCCTGCTGCCATTAGTCCGATGAAGCGATTGGAAAGTGGGTAGAGCTGGATAAAGGCTGGAATGTGAACGTGAGTTTTAAGACTGGATTTGAAAGTGCTAATCTGATGTGCTGAAAGATCATTCCACTGCTTTAGCACATGTTAAAAACCAGAACATTTAAGACATGTGTAGCCAGGCTGTGTGAATGCCTCAGTCAGTTTCTGTGAGTCAATGACCGCTGTGGCAAAACCCAGCATGCACTGCTGTAACAGGGCCACAGTTGATATATTTCTCTTTCTGCCAGTGCAAGCTGTTGAATGAAGGTGGTGCTTGCTTGTGCAGAGTGGCTTCACGTATTTTGTTGTTCTGTGTGGGGGGGGAAAAAAACGTTAATTGATGGTTGTCAACGTGCAAAATCAGACGTCCCTCACTTTCGGTGTTCCCACAGGGACCTTTAACAGTTGAACAAAAGGTTAGGCTGTTAATCACAGTGTATTTCCATGAAGCCTTTTCAAGTCAGGGCTGATGGGTCCCAGAAAGAGTTGCGCAATGCGTGAAATGTGATCCGAGCAGCGAGTGGGCTGCTTAAGGTGGAACGCTCCGCGCGTGCTGTCTCGCCTGGTGCTGATGTCCACAGCGGAGCCCTGCTGCAGAAGGGCCTTAAGAGCAGAGTCTTGCCCCCCGAGCCAGATGTTGGGTGTGACTCACGCGTGAAGCAGAGAAAACTGCAGCTCGAAGGAGTGTGTCGGCGCCGAGCAGCGAACAGGCCCGGCTGGCTGTAAACATCCTCTGCGTCAGCGCAGGTCCGGAGTGTTTACATGACAACCCCAAACTGGCACGCCACACGTGGGCCCCCCTGCTGTCCGCCCCCACTATAGAACAGTTCGGGACCCGGGTGGGGGGGCCTGGAGGCTGGAGGCAGGGCTAGCAGGCTTGCTCTTTCTGGGATCTGGGCCGGGGCGATGGCAGCGGTACTCCCCCGTCGAGCTGGCCCAGCCTGTGCAGAGCGACACGGCGATGGAGACTCTTCCTCGGCGCTCTGTGAGTGAAAGTGGTTTGAGAAAGATTTGGCACTCTTTCACGTTGGCTACGAGGTACGCTGCAAATGCAATTAAAACAGCACTAGAGCTCGGCGTCGACAGCAAGGGTCCTGAAGCTCAGCCTTGTCCCCATTACAGGATCACACCCCGTGAGCAGCATGGCCCGAGAGCAGGCATCTCACTTTGCAGTGTGCAAAGTGTCAGTGCAGCAGACGTCTTACGATCTCGAGTAACCTTACAGGCAACCTTTTTGTTTTTGCGCCGGTCAGGATCGGGGACATAAGGGCAGTTTCAAGTGGCAGGTGGTGTTCTGGTCCCTCTGGGTCAAATGGCTTCCAGTAGCTCATTGGTTCAAGGATCTCAGCTTGGTGTTTGTTGAAACAAACCAAAGTATTAGCTTTGACACCACAGATCAGTCCCTGTTCCATACCTACTCCTTCGCCCCTTTGTGTGAATAAGTGCCTCCTGGTTTTAGCTGAATTTGTACTGGCCACTGCTGCTTCATGTTTCACTGATCATTCTGCCAGTTACGGTTCTGACAGCCTGACCTCGAATCGTACCAGTCGTTGCTGTGCCTGACTGATGAACGGTCACAGTACAGCCTCTCCGCTTCTCCCTGCAGGGCTGTGGCAGCTGACGCCTGTGACTGCAGTGCTTGTGGTTTGATGTATTTGCTCACTCTCAGGCTTTGTCAAGCAGAAGCTGTCTTCTTTTCAAAACGTCAAGGCTAACAATAAACAGGAGCGCGGCAGGGCACGTTTGTATTTCTGGTACGAACGTTTTAAGTTTCAACCTCTTTTCAGGTGTCAGTGCTGTGGTGGGTTGTAACCACAGCAGTCTTTATCACCGTATTGACAGACGTGCTCACCAGAGGCCGGCGCGCACAGCTAGTCCTGTAATGTCAGCAGTGCTGCGTGACGGAACCAAAGCTTCTGCTGGGAGATCAACTGTCTGCCCCTCTGCTCCTCCACTTTGGCAGCATGAGAACTCCCTGCTTTGGCCTCTGTGTCGTTAGAGATGCATAGTAGTTCCACATTCCAGCATCCGATCTGAAGACCGTGCCTGTCATCTCTCAGCTATATCCTTCAGGAAGCATGCACAAACACTTACTTTTACTTACGCTTTATGGGACTAATTTTGTTCATTTTTGAACTGGTGAGGTAATTTGATAATTGTACTTATTTGGTGTAAACATGGAACACTTACCAGCAGTGATTTTCTACCGCTGTTCTGTATTTCAGCATGGTTTTACTTATCATTTCCTTGTTTTACTATCATTTTATTAATTTATGATTACCTTATCATAATGGCACAATTATTCCTTGCGCATAATGTACATTTTACGAATTGTAGGTCTCCCTGGATATGGGCATCTGTGAATCGACTTCACTTCGTGTTTTAGACAATGGAGGGATGTGATTCTGTAGATATTTTCTTAAGGGAGTTAATCCCCATTGGGAAGCACAGGACCCAATCAATGCGATCAGATTACAGCGGCACCGCTTGTGAACAAAGGGAGCGTTTGCGAAGAGATCCAACAAAAACTCATTCAAGTTCAAAATACTTTACTTAATAATTGTTTTCGATCTCATGGCTGCTGATTATTAACTTTTTAAACTTGCTGAATGATTCACAGCCGACACAAGTGCAGCAACTGGAGCACAGTCCTAGCTGGGTGTTTTGCTGAGATGATGTGTGGTAAAGGAGGCCAGTGCAGGTGATCACTGTTTATGCCAGCTAGCAATTCAGGGATTATGTATAAAATAGATAGGACATACCTGGCCGGTTCTCAAGACTTCCTCTCTGTCTCTGATGTGTGATGATAGCACACAGGCCAGTTTTCCATTAGAGCGATTTCTCCAGATAAACACGTCGCGCTTGTCCTGTGCAGCACTGCCTGTTCTGACACCGACTAATGGAAAACAGCAATTTTTCTCTCGCGCTCTTCCTCTGCCTCCCTCTAACTCCCTCTGTTCTACGGAAAGTACGCTGGCAGGGAAGTGGCTGGTGTAAGCCGGCGACCCTTGAACCCGTGTTTTCCGTTTCATTCTGCGAAACAGTGACGACAGCCGGAGCTGGAAGGAGAGAGCTCTACTGTAGCACTAACGCGCCGCTGACAGAAAGGCACAGTGAAATGTCTGGCAGTGTCTCCTTCTCCGTCTCTCCCAGGAGCTTCGTTCTAAAAAAAAAATGAAAGATTGCAGTCGCATTTCAAAGTGAGTGACCGCTGCCACACGGGCAGTGCCCTGGCAATGAGAGGCTCAGGTGGGCAGAGACAGGCCTGGGAACCTCACCCTCTCGGCACAGCTTGCAGGCCAGCTGGAGGACAGACGTGGGTCAGGCCTGGGCTGCAGGACTCTCCCGGATCCCAGCTGGGAAGGTTGGACCTCCTGGGCTTCAGGAAGTGCAGCCGGGATTTGGGCTGGCAGTCCTCTTCCCGGAGTAGCCCGGAGTAGCCGTTCCTCTTCAGATGACTGCCTGCTCCCCCCCGCCTTTAACTGAAGCTCCACACTTGGCTTAGGAAGGCCAGAGCTTGGGCATCTGCAGGGGTTAGAGCTTCGCTGTTTCAGGAATAAGAACGTGTCGTTTTCACTTTGACAGCTCTTGTTTGATTATTTACTGACAGAAGCCGAATGAGAAAGCTGTCTCTAGCAGGTGTTGATGAGAGGCGTAAAACGCGCTATCGGTTTGTGTTCTTCTGATGTTGATTCATAATTGTGTTTTTTTTTTTGTGCTGGGGTTGGTGAGTTTTGTTTCAGGCGTGCCTTTAGCACTCTGCTTGCTCAGGTTAGTGAAACCCCACATGGGCGTTTGTTACAGGAAGCTCGTCGCTGTGGGAGTAATCTGCGGTGACCTACACGTTTGAGGCCGCACCGCCTGAGGCCTCATTTACATGCTCCGGGTCCTGAGGTACGCGCGCATGCAGGCTCTGGTGCAGAGCTGCTGAGAAATCAGGCAGCGGGTGAAACCAGCGTGACGTTCAGGGTTAAACAGCTTCATTCCGCAACTCTGGGCTTTTTCATTTTTCGAAGTGCTGAGATGTGACATAATAAGGTAATGCATGTCAGATTACAATGATAGAATCTGTTATTTGGAAGTGGCACTGTAAAGCCTGTATGTGGTGACATTTTCGAATACAGTGTTGCTGTGTCCCTGTGTCAAGGCTTAACTGTTTCTAAACACAGAGGAGTTTGTTCAGTGCCCAGTTTCCATGGAGCTGTCACTTTTATTAATGTATGGTGTGTGGAAGAGCCCCGAGTTCTCAAGATTCTTTGTATATGTTATTGCGTGATCCAGCGTGACATTTGACACGGCGCCCTGTCCCTCCTACCCTCTGGAGTCTTTTCCAGGGCTCTCACGGTGTCCTCTGACCTCCGTTTGCAGAAGTGCTGTGCTGGCATGTTCGCTCTGCCCTTCTTGATATTCAGATGACATTCAGACAAAGCCTCAGCATTGTTACTTGTGCAGTGGCTGCAGAGAGCTCTGGTTCCCCTCTGGCAGTGCCCATTCCTTTGTAAGGTAACTGTTTAACAATGATTGACACTGTACTTCCAGGGTGATTGCCTGTCCATTTCTGCCTGCGAAATTTACAGTCCACAAGATCTTTGTCGTTTTTTAAACAGTACTGTGTCTACCTTGGAAGGGCCTGTGGTTGTCAGCTTAGGTTATGAGTTGCAGCAGTGGTGTGTGAAATAGGTAAGGTAAGACTGTGCACCTTGTGTGCTTTAACTGATGGAGAGCAGGAGAAAGTTCTTCATGACAATGTTTCATTTAAAACAAAGGCCTTTGGCGTATTTATGGAACTAGACTTCTAGTCTTGTACGGTTATAGTCAATATTTGTGTTAGGTGTATTAGTATTTTTGAGGAGAAAAAAAATCATAAAGAACTACTGTACTAATCAGCTTTTCTTAGAACTTGACACTAACTGTAATTTCAAGGTGAAAAGTATTCTTTGTGCATGGATGCGTGTCAGGTTGGTTATTCTAGCAGTGTTTATGAGCAGTTCACACACTGAGGGCTCAGTTTATCCAGATGTAATCATAGTCAGCGAAGTGCACAGTACTGAGCACTGAGGTCCAGTGTTTTCTAATGATACATGGGTCAAAAGTGTTAAATGTACAGTAGGAGAGTGTGTTTTTCAGCAACAGTCCAATACCACACAACCAATGGGCCTACTGGCTGAAAAATGCAGAGGTCAATGTTGGTGGACAAAATATTAAGAAAGTCTAACTGTTTTTTTTTTTTCAATGTGAGGACTACGAGTTAATTGCTCTTGTGTTTTAGAAACTACAGGTAAATGAGAAGGAGAAGTCAAACGAGAACCATCTCCTTCTGTGATATGTCTTCGCTATTGACAATGCTCATCCTCAGTGCGTAATCCTCTGAAAACTTTTAAAACGGCAGATATCCCTGAAAGTGTGAGACACTCAATGACAGCTGATCTGCTTACTGAGATTGGTGTGTTTTTGGTTCTTGGTTCTATCCGTGGTGTCTTCAGTCCTGCTTTAGGTGGAACTGGCGACTGGGTGATGGGATTTTTGCCCATGTGTGTTGATTGACTTGTTAACATGGCTGAGTTGTCTATTTCTTTATATCTGTATAATACAATTAATTTTTGAGTCATGAACTCAACAGCTGAGTGCAATTACAAAAAAAAACTACCATAGGAAACAGGTGACACTGTTTCTTGTGGTTAGAAAATTGTTAAGGACTTAAATTAGAACCAAATTCCTTGATTCATATCACTTCACATATTGGACAAATACATTTCAGCCTTTCTAAGGATTTAACCTACTTAAAATTCATAGAAAAATTCACTATCCTTAGAGTTTTAGAAAGGCCTTTGACACTCTCACTGGTGACTGTTTGTGCGATCAACACATGTGCTGAATAGAAAGTGAGTGAAACTTGTTTTACACTTAACATAAATGACAAGCCTAACCTCCTTTTAATTGGTGTGTGTCTGGGGAGTTGACATGTGGAGATCCCCTGAGTACCTGCCTGCTTTATCAGCGGTTACCACACTCCTCGCTCTCAGTCAGGGAACAAAAGAAACTATTGTTCCTTTTCCTAATGGTTATATAGCCATTTAATGAGGCGTTGTTAGGTAAGGTGAAGGATCTGTGTTTACTTAAACCCAATCCTCTCCAGCCCTCTTCCCCAGGTTTAAGAGGTAGGCATTGAATCATGAATACTGTGATGAGTTAACGGGTGATGAATTAAATTACTTCAGAGATCATTTAGAACAAAACATGGCCTTCGGTGCTCTTGAAATAGAACAATTTGCTCATATTTTTCAATAAAACACGTGTTTGGAATTTGAAGTGACGGAGGGTAAGAGGCACTGGACAGGGGCTCTCCTGAAGCAGCACTGGAGACCCCTGGCCTTGGATATGAAGTTGTCAACCCCAGTCTTAGTATACAGCATGTTGCATATGTGCATTTCACCTCTGTTACAGCTCACGGAATGAAACAGAGATGAATGCAGATTAAAAATAATGAAAGTTATAATGGGCATGGCCGCCTTCCTCCCTGGACAAGACAGGGCATTTACTGGAGATCTGAGCACACGACTGTCCAGTCCAGAGTCCAGAGCCCTGACCACTGCTCCACACTGCTGCTAAGTGTACATTTAAGAACACCATCCTCCATTTCCATTATAAAACCATAAGCAGTGTCTACACTGCAAAGACAAGTACTTTAGGTGGAGGGATAGACACATTGAAAGGTAAGCACTCGATGGATGTAGGATGAGCTCTGAATTGTCATATTCATTCAGCACAGAAGAGTTCCTCGTGTAGATTCATGTTTTGGACTCCAGCATTCTGAGAAAACACTGGGCAATTTGCCCTCACTTTTTAAAATGAAACAAATGTTTAATGCGTATTCATTTCCAAGAAATGTGTTTCAGCTTCTGAGTCTGCCGTTCGCGTGATTTAGTTTCTTGGTGCCTGTTATCTGCTCTTGACGCCGGGCTGTTTATCTTCTGTAGTGTGTAAAGAAGCAGATCTACCTAAGGCTTTCGGTGCCTGGAGTACAGGAATGACAAATCAGTTCACAGTACCTCCGAAAACAAAACCACATCTGATCGTGAGCTGATTTCATCTGTCCCACATAGAAGCCTGGCTCCCTGAGTATCCTGGCCCTCACCTGCAGGGCAGTAGCACAGCGTCGCTGGTCACTAGACTGGGGCACTGCTCCAGAGGGAAGAGCTACTCCTACTGGTCCACCAGTACTGTTTGCAGACACAACCTGTTTTTCCTCCAAGCTCATTTGCAGCCCAAACCTGTTGTTTGTCAAGGTGTTTCGGAATGCCTACCCCCCCCACACTCCACTCTCGTTTTCTTCCCGTCTCCACCACCGCCACCAGCCTGCTCGTTCAGCTCTGACCCCAGTTCTTCTGAGACCTGCGGCAATTTTCTGGAGCTTGTCTCTCTCCTGCCTGCGTTTGTGAAATGAAAACCCGAGCAGATCCTGTCCGGACGCCCGGTGGTGGATGCTCGCAAGGGATGCATCCTGATCGGTCTTCTTGTTTTGATGTTCATCCCAGTTCAGTGCTCACACTACCCCCTGCGTTTGACACGAACGCTCGCAGAAGAATGATTTACGCCCAGACTGCCTCTTCCCAGCTGGGAGTGGATATGGAGACGGAGCAAAGGTGGTGTGGAGGTCATCCCTGCTAACGGATGGAAGGGGGCCCTGCTCTGATTACTGTGTGCTCAAGTAACCCCATTTTGAAGTCTTAGTGCAGACCCTGAGGTTCAGCAGTGTGCTGTGCTGTGTTGGGTGATTATGTTGAGTGTCTTAGGTGAACGCTGTGCCTGTGGCAGGGCTGTAGTTTCAGTTTTCTGGGAGGTGGGAACTGGTCGAGTTGAGCTGTCCCCAGAGAGCACCCTGCTCTCCCGCTCTCGGTTATGGTCGCCAGAGTGAGCAGGCGTCGTCATGGTAGCGGGGTTCTCGGGGGCTGCTTGTCTTTTTAAGAAGAGAGATTGTCGTGTGGGAATATTTGCTTTGTTTCTAAATAGCATAGAAGCTGCCAGCGCTGCCAGTCAGAGAGTCCTGGCTCCTCACCAGGCTATGCACACACGGAGGTAGTGGAAGGTGGGTGTACGATCTGAGCTGATTTCTATATTTAAAGCAGTAATCAAAGGTTCCGCTGAGTGGCAGCGAACTCTGGGCGGCTTTGATAATTACACATTGAAGCTCAAACAATTATTTATCTGGTTTCAGAGCATAATTCCATTAAGCGCCATTGTTTTCTGTTTCTATATACGCATTTCCTGTGCTGCCCCACCTCCTGCTCCCTTAAGACAGCTGTTTTTTTCCATTTTTGTCACAAATAACCTTTGATACGTTGCCTGTGTCATTAAATATGGTTTAACATGTCAGGAGAGCTTTGTTCACTCATTTATGGATGTGAATCCATTAATCTATAAAGGAAAGGTCCTTTAATTTTCTCTTGGCAGTCTGTATCCTCTGTTAAAAGACATGTAACCTGCAGGAGGGTTGTGATGAAATAGAGGGGTATTAGCTATCATTGGGGTAATGCATGATTAGCATCTTTTATTCCTTGAGAAGGATGATTTATATACATTAGTCTCTGCAGAGCTCTCACTTTTACTGTTCAAGGTGAGCCCTGGCTTCTCACTGTCAGACAGTGGAAGGATTAATACTCTGTACCTTGCCTGAAGGGTTGTCCACAGGAAATACTGGACTGGTCATTCACGTTTTAGAATTTTAAGTATTTAGGATCTATTTACTTTACTACAACTTGTTGGCGCAGTTGTTGGGATTGCTGGCTCGCAGATTCTGGGACCTGGGTTCAGTTCCTGGGGTGCAGCCAGCATGGAGATGGTACGTTTTCCCCGCGTTCGCATGGGTCTCCTGCGGGTGCTCCAGTTTCCACCCACAGTCCAAAGAGATACTGTGAATTTTCCCAGTGGCTTCTGGGAAACCTGTCGTGAATGCGCGCGCGCGCGTGTGTGTGTTTGCGCCGGTGCTGAAGCCTGATGTGTGCTTCCTTTCCTGTTGTTAAACTGTTATTCACGTTACTGGGAGTTTGCCGCGCTTCGTGAGGAGAGAAGGGCCTGACGGTAAAGAGCAGACCGCGAGGAGCGGCGGCAGAGAAAGCTTCACTTGAAGAGCAATAAAACCGTTCGTGCTTCTGCGTGGCTCGCGCCTCTGTAGCCGCTCAGAAATTCCCCGGCAGGGAGTGGCTTACCGGCTTCTCAGACCGAGATCCTGCTGTGACTCGGTGGCCGCGAGCACCTGCAGCCGGAGCTGGTCTCTCACTTTCCCCGCGCGGGGTGACTCTTGCGGTTGCAGGTGACGGAGCCTCCTGAGGCGCGCGGTGCAGGGGATGCGTTTGAAGCGCCATCATGCTCGCTCCTCTTGGGCGTCCTGGGTCTTGTGCAGCCGGTGAGGCGCAGACTCAGGCCTGTCGCGTGATGTGTGGTGGCCTGGTGTGTGTCAGTGTGCCTCTCGGCATGTGTGCGTGTCGGAGAGGAAACCTGAAGGACTCAGACATTAGTCACTGCTTACATTAGTCATTGATAACATGCATGGCTAATTTATCTCTTCTGCTCTCTGAAACTGTACCATTTGGTATTAGGTTTTAAGCAGCTGCGCCACAGGAGGACTGGTTGTGCACATTAACCGAGATGGAGACACTCAATTCACGCTCCACGTCCTTTAGCAGTGACTTGTAACTTGGAGCACCCTGATCAACTCATTTTTCACATGTTTATTAGTCATGAAGGTGGAAACAGTTGTCATAATCCGTTTCCACTGAAGAAGAGGATGAAGTAATACCACACAGGGCCTTGCAAGTGACCGGCTCTCAACTAGATGGCCTCAAGGCGAAGAAACCCCAGGAGAAAGAGGGAAAAGGGGTCTTCTGGAGTCTGCTCGTGTCCTGTCAGGGCCTCAGAGATGCAGAGGCGGTCACGGTGCTTGGATTAGTACTTTTATTCAATGTCTTACAGCAGTGCGGCTCTGTAGCTCTGCACTGGTCTGTCTTCTACACATCAGATGTGTACACAAATGACAAAACCTGAGTTACTTCTCTTTCGTAACCTTTTTGTGTTTAGTTTTGTTTTCTTTTTTAAATTGGCTTTCTCTCTCTCAGGCTTGGCAGTACACGTAGCTCTGGCTGAACCAGATTCAGGAGTGTTGTTGTTGAGTCTGATTTCCCCTTAGACAGGTGCTCGCTCTGTTAATGCTTGGAGTGTTTACCTTGGTCCCTGGGTATTGACACTAAAAAAGGCTTGTGTACAGCCTGAATCCGGCCTTGTCTTTCATTTACAGGTGATAAGGAAATATTTCCTCTTCCAGGTGTTCCTAGTTGTTTTTTTTATTGGCTATTCTCAGAATCCTTGAGCAAAGATAAAAAGGGAAGCAACAGAGGACTGCTTTTGCAGGCTTGTCAAAACTGGTGTGCTGAAGTGGGCAGGAGGATTCAAACAAGCATCATTCTCATCTCTGAAGCTCATTGAAGGCAAATTGTCAGCACTCCAAACTGGTGCACTACCAGTACTCCTCCCTGTCCACCCAGTTTCCTTTGCCACAGTATTGAGAAGCCCTCAAGCTGGGAACTGGGCATTCTTTGCAGAAACAGCATTGAGGCTGTCCCGCAGTACAGCACGGGCTAGCATGTGCAACCACTGAGACTTTGCATGAAAAGTCAGGAAAATAAAGATGATCTAAACTGTTTTTGTAGCGGCGTGTGTCTGAAAAAACGCCTGAGCCTGCTCTCTGGCACTCGGAGCCTCCAGCTTGTTTTTCTCGTTCCACGAACAGCGGCCCTTCTCTCTCTGCGCGGGGCGCTGGTGATGTCACCAGGAACCTGGCCGCAGCCTGCTGGCCCGTGTGGGCTGTCAGGGGCCGTGCGCGGGCCGAGCCAGGAGTAGAAAGAGAAGGTGATGGGGAAATGAATCAATGGCAAGGCCAGCAGACACATAAAACCCCCTTTCTTGTTGTTTCATTCTTTATTTCCTTCAGAGGCGAAGCGTGGCTCTGATGAGCACTCCAGATGTGCGCCGGCTCACGTCCTGCCTGGCCACCGTTTGCTGAGCCGCCTCAGAGAATGAGAGAAATGGATTCAGTGCAAGTGTCAGCTCCTCATTCCAAACACTTCGGAGAGTTTTCAAGGCATATTTAGAATGCATTCAGCTGGTAGAAGACCAAGTCTTTTGAATTGTCAGGTTAAGAGAAAGGAAATGACAATAATTCTCCTTTATTTACTTCTGGAATATTAGTGATAATTATCTTGGGGAAAAACTGGTGCAGATTTTTGGAGACACTGACCTAATTCTAGGTTATCTCAAGGGCTTACTGCATGGGTACAGAGACATCTGGTTTATTCTGGTCCCTAAATCTGTTGAAGACCAGGTGTCTCACAATGGGCAGTACAGCCTTCTCGCTCTGCTGAATGCCCTTCCTTTTGTTAGATAGTGAGTCTATTTTTGTGAGGATTTGGGCAGAAGACTACAGCTTAGAGCAGAGAAAGAAAAATGACTTACTTTGGTAAGTGTACAATTAGCTTGCCCCACATACCACTGGGTTGTTGACATTCACTGTAATGTGGAATGAAACACATAACACTTTGGAAAGAAGCTTGAGTCAGTAGCACCCAAGATCTTTTAGGCTCTTTCACCATAGGTACACTGTGTCTTGTGACAATAGAGAGGGACCTGTGTTAGTCCCCTGGGGTACCTCTTCCTAAAGTCTGCAAAGGTGCTCCGCTTGTTTGTTTCTAAAGGCATCCTTCATTTTCTATACCACAAAAAGCAAAAGAAGCAAGAAGTTCTTTGTTTTTTCTTTTCTTCTATGTTCTTGCTTGTCTGAATCCTGGAATTATTGTGTTGATGAAAGATTTTTGAAATATTACTTTACAGTTCGGCCATCCAGCATGTCTAAAATCAGCATTCTTTGCTCATGAGAAACATTGACTTGATTGAGTCACTCACATTTGTATTTAATTTATTTTAGCACGGGAATACCAGATGGGAGGACGACAATGCATGGCTTCCTAGCGTTATTGTGTCAATAGTATTTAGATACAGTACTTCTCTTTCTGGTTACACTGCTGCATTTTACTTTCTTAAACAATATTTCAGCCCAAGTGTTACTGTAATCTTCTGGACATCTTCCAAGGCATTCTCCTTTTCCAGTCTGGCCTGTGGTTGTTTTTCCACAATTCATTTTGAAAGGAAAAACTTAGTTTGAGACCATTCAGATGAGCATTTTGTAACACAGGGAGGCACACCAGCTTTGTATGGGATCACAGCAGGACCCCAAGGGGGTGTGGAATTTGCAGCTGGCCAGTAACAAGGTTTTGCAATTGAAGTCAGCCCTCCTGTTTACTGGTGTTGTCTTTCATATTTCAGAGTGATCACAGTGTCTTCTGCAGCTGTTCCGCTCACTGATCAAAGGAGCAGATCTCTGTTAGGGTGAATTCATTCACAAGTTTTGAGCAGCGGATGCTGTATTTTGGGGATTCCTTCTTGAGTGCACACATGCAAATCACGTAATTTTCAGAAAGCAGGAAACGACAGCACCCTGTACTGTAGGTCAGCGTGTTAATGAAATAAGCGGAGCAGAACTTCCTTTGGGTTTTTATTAGTGGTATGCAAACCATTTATTCATCAGAAAGGCCTTCCCAAGTATCCCAACATTGTTTCAGATACTGTATGGGTTTGTTTTTATTTCTCCTCCTCTGCCTTCACGGTTTTTTAAAGTATCAGGTACTTCCAGGCTGCCTCCTACCTGTTCTGGGATGAACCAGGTGCGTCTGCCGGCTGTCATTTCACCCGGGCCCGTGTGTGTCGCGGAAAATCGGACTTTTCACTCTTCCCAGTGCCAGCCTGCAGCTCTCCGGGCCGGAGCTCTGGCACGTTGCCCCGCTGGGCTTGCGGGTCCCTCTCCCCCGTTCGGTGAGCCCAGGCCGCGGCCGAGTCCCGGGCAGAACCGGGGGGCGCGGGGTTGCCGGTGTCCCGGTCTTTCGCAGGGCCTCTTGGCACGGCGGCGCGAGCGAAGCCCGCCGGCGCGGAGGGGGCTCGCTATTCCTCCGTCCCGGCCCGCCAGTCGGGCGATGACCGGAGAGGACGAGGCCTCCAGCTTTCGGCGGCGAGCTGTGATGGGAGGGGTGTGTGGGGGGGGGGGATGACTCTTCCTCCCTGCCTCCGCCTGCGCCGGGGGGGAGAGAGGAGGAAGCTCGGACTTGTCCGTGCGGGTGGCCGGTGGCGAGGAGCGAGCGCTGGCCAGCTGTGGGCCCTGGGGGGCCTTTGTCTGTCTGGGCTCTCTGGGCACCCTGCGGGGTTCGTGCTGGAGTGGAACAATCAGACTCTCTGGGAGCGCAGGCCTCTTCCTGGAAAGACAGATGCTTTCCCAACTCCTTAGACAAAATACAGACAAGCGTTGCGCTGCGTCTGAGCAGCGGTGGCTATAAAGACCCCCCAGCGCACGTGGCACTCAGGCCCCTCAGGGCCGCGGCGCCCTGAGTCAGCTGGAGTGGACTGAAGGCTGTGTGGCCCACGTTTACTCTCCAGGTAAGAGATATCAGGGCTGCTGGTGCAGAGGGACGCAGACCCGCTTCTTAAACTCTAGAGCAAGTTCAGAACTAGAGGCCCTCTCAAAGACCTGCTCCGAGGGTGAGAGCTGCTGGAATTGAGCTACTCCCAGCTCACTCCATCGAGGTGCACGTGTATAACCGGCGCTTGATTGCACTGACCCTGCTGCCAACCAATTAAACCATTAAGAAACTGCCCGTGGTAACAGCCCTTCGCAGGAGGGTGCACAGTAATGGCATTCAGGTGTCTTCTGTGTTTGCAGCTGTGTTTGTTCAAGAGCAAACTGAAATCCGTGCTCTCAAATGAACAACCATCTGTAGTTATTGCAGGTCTTGTCATGTGGTATTCCATAGACAACGTTAGTCCAAAGTCACTTCTCTTGACTGACACAGATCTTAATGGCCAGAGCGAGGCAGGTTTTGAATCTAGTTTCCCCCCAAAAGACTGCATTTCTTAGGGGCCTGCACACTGTCACTACAGAGGCTGCTGTCTGCAAATGAGACATGAAGCCCAACGGGAGAAAAAGGAATTATTTTAGAAATTTTCAGTTTCATGTGTTAGAACAGAGAAATAGTTGATTGACAGGTTTAGATTCACTCTATCGAACTACAAGCAGTTATCTGTAGAAAACGTGCTTCAGCCGGTGTTGGCTCTCCGTGTTTCTGAGCATAAGTGCTGTTCCTGCAGGAGCTCCGCTTGGCTCCCTGACATCGGTGCGCTCTGAAGGAAGGGACGTGCGAGAACACGCTCTGACCAAAGCAAATTTTCCTGCTGTCTTCTGATGAAGGAGCGGAGTTCAGCACTGCGATCAGGGACGGGTTATTCTAAATAAAACTTGAATTTCTGTCACAGCGCGGCTGGACATTTCCAGATCTGTGATTTGGAATGACTGCGCGTAAATTTCAACCCCGTGATGATCAGTTTTATTGTCGTTGATTCTGTATGTATGAAGAGAGGAAAGATCATGTGTACTGTACTGAGGATGTGGTAAACTGTATTTTTGAAGAAGTGGGAACAAGTGAAGGTTAATTCCACACTTTCCCACCTGCTCTGTCCTCTGGTCAACCGTGATTTTATCCCTCCTGCTGTACTCACCACTGTGTTCCTCACACCTGAAGAAGGCATGGCAGCTACTTGACGTCTTTCTGCTTTCCAGCGTGGAATTAACCTTCCCGTGCAGCCAGTGCTCAGCTCCTGATGCAGCTCTCTGCTCGATCTGTTTGCGGAAACGACGGCTTCAGTTTCTCAGTAGCTTTTACAGATGCCTGTTGTGCCTCAGTCATCTCACTCGAGACAGGCTTGACCTGTTGTTTTGCTAGCCCTGAGGCTATTTTGTGTTATTTGTGGAACCCCTCGTTACTTTCACACCCCTAGGCTTCCTGCAAGATCTCCTAACGGCGCACAGCGGTGTGGAGAGAGAAGGAGGGTGCAGTACCGTCAGGCACGTGCTTCAGTTCCTCATCTGCTCTGCTCATGGCTGCGGTTAGCTGGTAATTACAGCATTACTGAGGCTGAGCGCTCTCACCTCTTGGGTCAGCTTGGCTTGTGGTTTCATATGGGGTTTAATGAAGGAGAAAGTATGTAGCCCTTCAATATCAGTATTGGAGAACACTGTCTGGACCTTAAACATGCCCTTAGGAGTTTCAGCCTTAATCACATCGTTTCGGGAGTGTTAAAAGCTGTGTTTTATGAGACTTACGTCACCTGAACATTATTAGCTGCAGTCAGATTTTAAAGCTGTGAACAAGTCAGAAGGAAACATTTATTTGTCATTCGGAAGACTGGGTAGAATCCTAAAGTATTCATATATACTGGATGGAGAGCCGACCTGAAACGGTCTCTGAGGACAAATACTTTTATTGCAGTTTTGTTATGTGCGATTAGAGAGGGATTTTGATTTCTTTAACAGAACAGTACTGTAGGTAAACAAAGTTTCTGTCGTCTCACGGAACCCTTGCCTGCTTGGTCTGTCCCTTTGTGTTCCGTACAGTATGTAAACACCGTTGAGCGATGTTTGCGAAAAGGCAGTCGTATTCAAGGTACTAACATGCAGCAGTCTGTCTGATTATCGTACCAGGGCTGTGATCACAGCTCTCGACCACGCTGCAGTTAGCAACTGCTCTTGATCTAGTGTGAGCAGACCGGAAAATGCTGCAGTGTCATATTATGAGTGTGCAGTAGATACTGTATGAAGAACTAAGATCTTGGGGTGGAATGCTCATAGCTCATTTATTTCCAAGCCTTCTCTCTGCATTCCCGAGAGAAAAGTGGAAATATGTGGCTGGTATACACTATCACGACCCCAAAGACAGCAGGCTGGGAGACGCAAGCGATTCAGCCGAAGGTTTCGACAAGGTGAGCAGGTTTCCTTGAGTGACGAGTGCCCTCTGTCTGGTGCCCTCAGGTCCGCTGTCCAGGAGCCCCTGTGAGCTGCTGCCAGTCGGGGAGGGGCACCCGGTGCAGGCCCGGCTGAAGAGCTTCACCGTGCTGGCGGGCTGCGCCAGCCGCGGCTCCATGTCCTGGCCGCAGGAGGTGCACATCATCAACCTGAGGAGCTCCGGAGAGGACAGCACCGGGCAGCCGGTCGCACAGGTAACTCCGGCCACCCCCGGGACTGCGGGGCCCAAGAGTGTGTTCGTGTGTGTGTGTGTGCTGGGCCCAAGAGTGTGTTCATGTGTGTGTGTGTGTGTGTGCTGGGCCCAAGAGTGTGTTCGTGTGTGTGTGTGTGTGTGTGTGTGTGCCTTGCCCAAGAGTGTGTTCGTGTGTGTGTGTGCTGGGCCCAAGAGTGTGTGTTCATGTGTGTGTTGGGCTCTGAGGTGTGTGATCCAAGTTTGTGTGTGCTGAGCTCGGGAGTGTGTGTTCATGTGTGTGTGTGTGTGTGTGCTGGGCCCAAGAGTGTGTTCGTGTGTGTGTGTGTGTGTGTGCTGGGCCCAAGAGTGTGTTTATGTGAGTTTGCTGAGCTCGGGAGTGTGTGTTCATGTGTGTGTGTTGGGCTCTGAGGTGAGTGATCCAAGTTTGTGTGTGCTGAGCTCGGGAGTGTGTGTTCATGTGTGTGTGCTGAGCTAGGGAATGTGTACTGATTTCAGCAGTGAGTGTTCACACACAGTGTATTAATTTTCTTCACAAGAATGTCGTAGCCTGCCTTGGACTGCACTTCCTTCCTCTGAACAGTAAAATAGCCTTCTGGCATAGAGGTATTTGAGGAGGTAGTTTTACTTTTATTGAAAAAAAACATATTTTAATATATATATAAATCTAAAATGTTGGCCTTGAAGGTCTTTTCAGTGTGACTGTGCATGTCAGAGGTGTGGTGAAGGCCAGCATTATCATGGCATCTTCTGTGACTGCTTATAAAACTCAGAACTTCACATTTTGTAATGGAACCATTTTAGCCTAAATTAATCACAACAACAGGCTGTAATGAAGGCAAATAAACTGCTCCCACTACAGTTCTGAGCTTTCTGGTGTTAAAATGTTTTAATGACCACAAGGTATCTGTTTTTATGTGGACACTAGTGGTTCATACACAGAAATAAAACAGTAATAATGATGTCAAACTGTTTTTGGGGTGTGAAACCTTTCGTCGTGACAGACACGCTTGTCTGCTTTGAGAGCACTCTTGCTCGTGCGGCCGTGCTGTCAGGTGGCCATAGCACACATCCTTCTGTTCCTGTCTGCAACCCAGGACAGCCCGGCGAAGAGGCAGCGGTGTTGCTTTGTGAAAGAAAGTGTCGCTTGTGTCTTGTGAAGTGAGTTTTGTATCAGTATTTGAGTGTGGTTCTTTGCTGTTTTAAAAGAATAACTAAGATGATGAGCTTGCAGCAGGCATACCAAATTAATTAAATCAGTGATTACTGGAAGGCTTTTCTGTCTGTCAGCAGTGCTGACTTAAGCATTTCTCAAGGTCTGTATAATTTCTTGTTTACTTTTTTTATCTCCCAGATAGTCTTAAACGGGCCCCTCCTACAGCTCGCAGCACTGTGAAGGCGTTGACTGTTCTGTGTGTGCGAGAATCACAATTCTCCTTCGGACAAGTTAGAAAACACACTCATGAAGAAACCCAGTAGCTTTTCATTTTGCCCAGTCAAAAGCAGGGATGACAAGCTTTGGTCCTGCAGAGCCAGTGAGTCTGCAGGTTTTCGTCTCAGCTCAGCTCTCAAAGATGTAAACCAGCTCATTAATGGCTCAATTGGATCAATTTAGCAGCTTCTCTCAGCTCGTGAGGTGCTGCTGCATTGAGCAGACCTTGAAAACCTGCAGACACACGGTCCCTCCAGGACCAGGACTGGACATCCTGCCCTAAAATAACAAGCCTTCCTGATATCCAGGCACTTCCGGAATTTCAGTCCTTTTTGAATCAAGCCCTGCTCTGTAGTCATCTCCTCCCCCCCCACTGCCCCCGCTCCGGAGTGGACCCTTGTCCGGTATCAGCCGAGAAGATCAGAGGCAGCTCTTCGGGTGCCAGAGTCTCTAATGACACCAGACTGAGAAGTGAAAGTCAATATCGGCCGGGCTGAGGATGAATGGCTCTTCCAGTTCCAGGACTGGGTGTGTTTTTCTGCTCTGGCGAGCTAATGCTGCGATAAGGCAGTGTTGGATGGCTCTCGCTGGACGGGGTGGTCTTCAGGAGGTGAATTCCTTAAGCTCCAATGCGCAGGAGCCGCGCTGTTCCGCACTGTGGGACATTTCATCTGCTGTGCAGCGCCGTGCTCTCTGATGCCATATCTTGGCGTCAGTTGTCTGCCCTCCTTGCCCCCTATTGTAATCGTAGGCCCTGCAAATGGCTGGTGTTCCTTCCCTTGGAGCTGACAGGAAGCTGGAGAAAGGTTTCTTGGCTGCAGCGGGAGAGCAGAAGATTGTAAACATCCTTGGGAGATCAGATTGTTGTTCGAGGTTCCAAGATTTCAAACAAAGCAGAGAAAACGTTATCTCTGCTATCTCTGTACAAACACAGCCCCGGGTGTCCTTTTGGCCCTGGAAAAGAAAAAGGGAAATCATCTGATTTTAGTTGCAACCCGTTGTTGAATAGACAGAAGCCAGGCATCTGCAAACAAAGATAACAAACAACTATAAAACATGTTTTTTTTTCTTTTCAAGAAAAGTTGTAACATGCTTGTCAGCTTTGAATATTTGACACACCTTGTAATTTCGGTGATCTGTGCATGAGCATCGTTTCTTTCTGATGTAATCGCGGGTGCCAGAGCCTGTTTCTTTGGAATGGAGATCTGTGCACTGCAGTGCGGAAGAGCACATTTTGAAAGCTTGTGCTGGTTGGATCTCATCGACGAGAAAGATGAAGACATGAAGCATGAAAGATTTGGGGTAAAGGATGGCCAAAACAATGACGTCAAATCAACCAACCTTCAGCAGGGCCCAACGCCTTGTATCTATATTGTGCTCTTTATCCCCAACGATCTCAGAGTGCTTTATCAATAGAAGGGCAGTCATCTGCCATTGAAGTGCTGTGCCCACCTGCATGACACTTTGCCATTTAGCACCAGTAGCCCAGCTGCACAGCAGCTCAGGGGAGGAGGGACAGATTGCTTGGAACCTGAGGGGGAGCTTTAGAGAGGTCAGAGTGGAATCTTGCCAGACTGTGGGGGTCACACTCCTACTCTTCTGAACAGTACCAAGGGATTTTTGATACCTAAGTGGTCAGGACGAGAGAAATCAGATTGCAAATGCAAAGGATAAATTCTTATCTAAGAGAAAAACCTAATTGATTTTTTCCAGGGTGAGCCTGAGATTTGATGTATGCAGGGACGTCAATAGAGTTTTGAGTTTGGCACCTCTTCTTGAAGAGGTTAGGCCAGGTGCCTGAAAAGATCATAACATGTTTCAGCTCTGAGGCATAAATCAGTTTAGAGAACTGTCCAGATGTTTTTTTTCTTTTTTTTCTTCAACAGCAATGGTTTCAGTTTGGTATAAACGTAACTCTGGTAACCTTGGAAGTGCTTTTAATTTGCTTGCCTGGGTGACATCAGTTACCCATTTACTTGTGACCATTCTGTGCATCGTTCTGTGAATGCTCTAGTGAATATGACCAGTGAAATGTTTCAAATGGAGTAGAACAGACCAGCCCGGAAGAGACATGCCGTGTGTCAGCAGGAGAAACTGGATTTCTTCACTGGTTGGGTTTTTCTCCCCTCAGGCCAGGCGAGGAATATGAGGTTATTGTGCAAGATGCTCAGACTGGCCTCAGGTAGCACAGTGCACTTTAACGTCTCTGTGACTCGTATTGGTTGTGCACACTGGATGCGGCTGGACTGTGCATTAGTTTTGCACAGTGTGTTTTATTTTCACAGCTTCGCCGCCTGCCTTCAGATAGGAAAAAACACCACTGAGGTTCCACTCTCTGGAAATTTTGGGTTCAGTGTTGTCTGGGGTTTCTAGAGAGATAGTAACCATGGCCTTAATGTTTTGAGGAAAAAAAAGCCCACTGGCCTCCGCAGGCAGAGATAGGCGAGTGGGGAGTTTTGTGAAGTTAAATGTTTGGACCAGGCCACGGTCACAAACAGTCAGCCTCCAGGCATGTTTTGATGTCATGCAGGCCTCAGCTAGAAGTCCCCTTTCTTGGGCTGTGTGAGAGGAAACTCTAAGGTTTCCAATGGCAAGGAAGCTGTCTGCACCATGGAGCAGTAAAACTGGATCTCTTGAGTCACGGACTCCTGACGGTGTGTCAGGCCGAACAACTGGAGCCCATGTTATCAAAGAGAGGAGTACAGACTCTGTGTACATTAAGCACTTAATTACATTTTTTTTTTTTGTTATACTTTAAAGCTCACATGTGTCTTCACTTATTAGGGAACACTTCTGTCTCGAGAACCCAGAATGATACCGTGTTTTGTGCTATATCCACTAGATGGAAGCTTTACAGATTTCATACTGAACATTTCCATTTGTCCGAGGTGCAGTTCTGATCTGCTTTTAAAGAGGAGCTTCTGGCACAGTCACATTTAGATTATGACACCACTGCAAGCATGTCACTCTTTAAAGTAAGCCTCCACTTCTTCATCATTTTACTTTGTCAGACTTCCACCCCGTGTTTTTAACCAGGTGTGACGGCGAAGTAAATCAGATGCTTTTGCTGAAGATATCAGTTTTGCTGCTGCTCCTTGGAAGTAGATTTGAGATGTTCCTTCACAGCTGCCCCCTTGCCTGTTCATTGGCTGCGAGTGGAATTTTGTGAAAGATCATGAAATGAGAATAAAACTGAATAAGAAATGCAGCCCAGATCCAAGCTCTGAGAGGGGCTGTAGGTGCAATACTTCATTGAAGCTGGTATTCTGGCCTGGAAATGAATCCAGTTTTGAAACATGGAGCTCTTGTAAAGCTCATCCCTGTACTTGAAAGACTTATTTCACCAGTAGATTAAAAGACGACACTGAGTAATCCATCATCACTCATAATGATAAATGCGTAGAAACTTTTTTTAAGTCTTCAATTACACAGTAGTTAAACCCCACCAAAGGGGATTGGAAACTATTAATTATATTTTCAGCACAAAAGTTGCCTGCTTATTCTTATGTCAGGTTTTCTGTGGGTAAATGACTGTGTAAATGATTAAATTCTGCTGGCTTGTGTTGGAAGCTGAAATCCTGTTGAATGCATGTATAATCTAGACTCTTTGGAGTACAAGTTAATCAGCAATCAAATGGCACATCAGAAATATTTGCTTGAGGCTGCCAAACATGTGAAAATAAGGCTTAAGGCTTCTGAATCATGTCTATCGACAATCAAGTCTTTACCTGTGTAAGTTCATAAACCTTACTATTATGTTTGATGAACAGCTATCACTATGTTTGCTGACATGTATGTGTGTGTGTTTGTTTTTCTGGCTGTTTACCATATTATTTTTCTGAAAGAAATTAACGACAATGGTACACAGTCCAACATGTGCTTTTTGAGTACAGGGCAGACATGCCCTGAAGTGACTTTAGTGGTTTTCGTGTATTCGTGAAAAGTTCAGCTTGTTCCTGTTAAGTTCATTCAGACTTTGTGTGGTTGACAAATCTGGAGGTGTGACGTTATTTGCCTAGAAATTTAAAAAGAACAATGTTTCCTGAGGAGTGTGACAAAGGGAACACTTGTGGTGCCTTCTGTAAATTTAAAAAGCACTACTGAGTTACACTAAGTAGTTACTGGAAAAACAGGCAATTACAACAAAACGGGCATGTGGATTTTTAGCATTTGTCCCAGTCTTCTGTTCTATCAACAGCATTGTTAATTTAAATTAAATACGTAATGAGCCATTGACAAAAATAAATTGAAATTTAGAGTATTCACAACCCTCCAGCTTGAATCCTAATATACAGAGAGGGCTTATTGGTTTTGTCCTAAGTAACCTAGTAATTATAGGAAGTCTGCTTCCATTTCCCAGTGCAGACCAGAGATCTGTGAAGGGCTGTTGTAATGGATTGTAGTGTGGTAGAGATTCCACATACTTTAAACCTGTGGTGAGTTTTGTCTACAGTGGCTTGCAGATAAGATTGTTCCCTGCACCGCATTCCAAGCCCTAGGTATTTGTAGGACTTTGATATCTTTTAAAACAACAATTAAACCCTACTGATGCCGGGGCTGATTGAGAAAGCGGAACAAAAGAAGATTCTGAATCGTGCACATCCTCGGCAGAGAGATATGACTGATCTCTGTCAGAGCTGAAAGCCCAAATGTAAGCAAGGATATGCTGAAGCTTCTAGTTCCGAATAAGCAGGCAATTCGTTCGTCTTTGAACACGTCCTGAGCACATGTTGAAGAGCTGTCTTTAAAGTCACAGAGCGCATGACCCCTGCAGTTAAATGCTTGCCTTCACATTGCCTGTAAGTTATGTGACTGCAGAAACACAGTATCCAATGTAATAACATACTGCAAGCAATTTCTTTGACTCTTTGATTTATTTTTTAGTGCGAGAAGAGCCTATGTCTGAAATAGGCCAGAAGAGAGATTTAGTAATTTACGAATTAAAAAATCTGGCACCTGTTTTGTTTTTCCTTTCAGCATCCAGGTTTTTGCAAACGGTGTCCAAATACGTTGTTACTACAGTGATCTAATGGTCTGGTAATTTTTTCATGGTCAGTACCCTCCTGAGCGCGGTGGTCACTTGTGTCAGCCTGTACTTCTTTGGAATAAGAACTGCAATGACCGGCAAAGTTATTACTTTTATAGATTAGTTTTTAGGCCTCAGCCATTCCAGGCTCTCTCTGTTGTTCCCTGCTGTGTCCGTCTGTCGGTCAGTTCCTGTAGTATCGGCCCTTGCATGAGAAATTGGAATCGTCCCTCTGTGTTTCACCAAAGACAAAAGCAAAACGTTTCACTTATTTTCTTCGCAGAAGCTGTGTGTCTTCAGACAGAGTGCTGTTTATCTGGGGCATTTCGGATGGATTTCTGTACTTAGTGTTTCTCTTTTATGCATGACCCCCTGGGGCTGCACTGAGCGGGGAGGGCAACGGGGAAGTTGCGATGGAAAGAAAGCAAGTTTCTCTGTCCTGCGTCGTGTGAGAGTGGCAAACCGCGACCCCATCTCTGTGCCTGCCTTCACGGTCCTGTGGGCGCAAGCAGGAGAAAATGAGAAACAGGCTGAGAGATTTCAAGGAAAACGGGGAGAGCAGCGGCTGAAGAACACGACGGGGGCGTGGGGAGAGATCAGCTGTCCTCGGCAGCAGTTTTCCTGTAAGCCCTGACTGCGCTGATCCAGGATAAGCCCTGGTTGGCCTGGCAGCTGGAATCCTTGACATTCTCCACTGTGCACCTACAGTTCGGACGACACTGTTTCAGGCTCTTCCAGGTGGAATACTTATCTCCTTCCGCTGCCCTTGAGCCGACTCCCCCAGCACAGGCCAGGGGCTTGAACGACACATTGATTCCCCCTTCGTTTCCGTCATTTCCCCCACTAGAAAACATCCTCCATTCCGCGCACCACACTGTCACGCCTGTGTATAAGCAGAAGCTAAACAAGCACGCCTTAGCCATCTCTCCAGAGCCAGAATGCCAGTGTAATTGAGAGCACTCAATGCGTTAGATTGAGATATTTTAAGCTCTCCCTCTTGGCACACAATCTCGGCCTTCACCGAAACCTGTGAGTCTTCATGAGCTTTCGAAGACGAAGGGGTGTAGGGTTTCTGCCGGTTTCTCAGAAGACAACAGGAACAGGGGGGAGGAAGATTCAACTGCAGCCTTTTGAGGGGACTTTGTTTCAGGAACACAGAGCAAAACCACAGTGCAGGACCACCACAAGAATTCACTGTGCTCATTCTGAATTACTGTAGTAATGAGCTTGGTGGGTGTTAACACTGCCTTGCGGGTCATAGTCCGATTCCAATCTTCACATCCTCCCTGTTTTTACAAGGCTTTTTGCAAAAGACAAGCTGTCTTCATTAATTACTGTCCGTTTCTCCATGTGCTTGTCATGACCCTCACCAGGAATTAGTCTCACTGATTTAGAGTAATGGATGAATATGTTGTCCACCAGTAAAAAGGGATCTTATTAAGCAGCACACCTTGAAACGGAGATCTATGCAGATTAACTGCAATCTGTTTTGAGGAACTGTCTTGATTACTGATGACTGATGTCAGGCACCCCTTTTGTGCTTTTTGGTAGCAGGCTGTGATGACTTTCAGCCCCACTGATTTGAGAAAGTCGGTCTGTTTTTGCCAGTTCCTCCCGGTGACTTACACACTTTCAATTCACCTGCATTCAGATTCTGGGAAAGAGGGAAACAGATCGGCCTTGGTGCCTGATGCAGGCAGACAGAAAGGGCTGGGAAGTGCTCACTCATTCATCTCATGCTGTTTCTGGAGTTTTTTCCCCTTGTTTGTTCTGGACAGAAATATTAGACAACCTGTCTTCCAAGCTCCGAAGTGGCTAGTCAGTAGCTCAGGCAAATGTTTTGGTGAGCAACACCGTTAGAGGAAAGAGTGTGTCAGCCAGAGAAGTGTGCCACGCTGAGAGAGTGACCTGGCGCACACCTGCACGTCCGCTGGACTCTGGAACCGCGGCTGTTGACTACACAGGAGAGAGAGTTTGTAGAAAACGGCGTTTTCCATCTTGAATGAGTGTTTACCAGGGTTTCTGTGGTTCGCGTGGAGACTGCTCTGACAGACTAAACAACAGAGAAGCCTGGAGGCCCACAAGCTCCTGGCTAGCGGTGCTGATTTAGTATAATTAAATAAAAGTAGTAATTAATCTAAAACGACCTCATAAAAGATATAGTTCTAAATGCCTTGATGTGAAGAAGATTCAAGTCTAGAAGTCTTAATGTTCAACAAGATCCACATTACTATTATTAACATTGTACAGTATTTAACTAATGCCTTTAAGTTAAATCATCACAGCTTCTACAATGCAGTATCCTGACTACAGCGGTAACTTTAAGTTACATGGTTAAATGGTGCATTCTAGCAAAGCAAGAAATAAATCATAACCTATTAAAGTAAGGAAACAACCTACAGAACGACTAAGTCATGGTGGAAAGCAAAAACAACCAGTGGTCACCACTGAGAATTCCCAGTAGAAGACATGGAATTCTAGGCAAATCCATGTGACTCTTGTTTATAAGCTGGGGTCCTGAGGGGCAGTTTGGGCGAAGGGTCTACCTGCAGTGAGTCTCTTTCCTGCAAAGTCTTGTGTAGAAAGATACAGCAGATGCCCTTCAGGCCTCTGTGTGGTGTCGAGTTTGGAATACTTGTGTATATACTGTACAAGGGTCCGAGCAGGGAACTGCATCAGAGTGCACTACATAGCAAGGCTGCAGAGGCCCAGGTAAAGGGTGGTTCCACGCTGTTTCCATTGCTGAGCCTTCTTCAGCTGTGTGAAGTTGTGTGTCCTCTTTCTGCTTGCATGTATAGATTACAAGTGAGGATGCGAATGGTCCCCCTTTGGTTTGCACAGAGAGCTTGTTGTGCTTTAATAAAACCCTTAAAAATGTGGACCTAATTACCTTGTGGAAGTCTTTCGACAGCTCCTGTGGTGGGACAGGGCTGGTTGTGCACAGGGGTTTGGGAGTGTTGTGAGAAACCTGTTAACATGTGTGATTAATAAAAGAAAGCAAGGAAAAGGGAGTCCTGGATTTGTTCTTGCTTCAGTTCTGCCAACGAAAAGCTTTCAGGCAGCAGTTTTGACTTCCCTTTGCCATATTCCAGTCATTCAGTTGTTCTTCAAAAGCTGCTCCTACATAACTGTTACAATATGAGTGTTTGGCGGGAGAGGCTGAGCGCATCGCTCTGACATTTAATCAATCGCTCATTGGTGGTAATTCTGCAGTCATCCAGCTGTGCTGGATACATGTTTTACTGTACCGTGTTTTTGATGTTCAACAGCAGGGGAGCTGCTGAGGAGCAAATGTGTGCGGTCTGAGCGAACCTTCGCTCCATACCGAATTCGGCTTCCATGAAGCAGGGACTCCGGTCTCTGTGCTTCCACTCTGAGGAATGTGATTCCTGGCACTCCTGACCTGTAAAACATGGAAGAAGGCATTTAACCCAGTGGAGGTCTTTTCCTGGGTGCTTATTCTTCAGTGAATAAAGAAGAACACGTGGCTCTGTGCAGGCTGAGTATGTCTTGAAGAGCCCACCTGTCTGTGAGTTTGCCCCAGGATAAATCAACCCTTGAAACCTTACATTTCTGAGCCACAGCTTGATGGAGGCTTTCCTGCCATCCTGGGTTTGAAGAGAGCTGTGGAATTAACCAGCCTCAGTTATCTAAGTGGTTCCTCCAGCCGAGGAGAGACTTGAGCTCATTCACGGAGAAATAGAAAGGAAACCGTCTTCTCTCTGTTCTGTCCAGAGAGATATCCAGAAGGGATGTGGGTCCTTTTCCATCTCCTGCAAGGCTTAGACCTCGACCCCATCATAGCTGTCCTTCAGGATTCTACCTGTCTGGGTCTGATTCTGTAATACTCACAGTTCGTGTTGATCCGCTGGTTTCCCTTTGTCAGCTAGCATTTTCATTTATAGGTGAGCAAAATCTGATTGAGTGTATAGATATTCATTTTGTACTTTTTCAGGCTACTAAAGACAATATTTCATATTTTTCTTTTTTATCCAGTGATACTCATTACTTGGATTTACTGCAAAATTATCGCTGCTAGATTGAGTATTTTGCTAATGCACTGTGTGTTGCTGTGGTTTTTTTTGTAGTTGTAAAGCAGATTTTGTCCGTCAAGAAAAAGTACCACGATCTACATACATATCCCATAATATGTCTGATGTATAACTTCTGGATTTAAAAAAAATTAGATAAACTGTTTAATTGGAAATATACCAAGTTCAGGAATTCTGATGTACACACATGCTTTGATAAAAACTGGAACCGTGATTCTTTCGGGGAAAAAAAAAACTTTTCCAACATGATGCCTTACGGGAAGCAAACCCCAAGACACGAAACTTGCAAGAGCTCTTGAACTTGTAGTTGTTTCCCAGATTGAGGAGCTAAAGGGGTTTTAACCTTTTCTCATGCATTCCCGTAAAAACCCACTCCATCCTGACGCGTCTGCTAGGAAGTGGAGTGTGGACAGTTGTCTGCAATTTATGAATTGAAAGTCTGGAGTCGAACACAGTTTAGACTATTAGCAGCAGCAGCCTAAAGACAGCGCACTAGAACCGTCAGTGCTGATCCGGAGAATACTTTGTACGTAACTGAGACGTTACCCACTTGTTAATGTTGTGCAGTAGAGTTCCGCCGTCTTACATTAAGCCCTTGAAACCTGGCAGGACTGGAATCTTGCAGGAGAAGAAGGACTTGGCCTTGCGTGATGCTGTGTGCATGATGAGCTCTGCACCTTCATTCTCCCAGGAAGCTTTGCTCCGCATCGGGACTGCACTGTTGCACCCTGGGATTGAAGGAAGTGACATCAGCAACTGAGTTAGAATGATGTCGTTGGCTTGGTGCTCTGGGGGTAAGCCCGTCCAGTGGGCCCTCTGTTGTTGTTGAGCTTCCCGAGGCCCCCAGTAAGGGTACCTGCGCAGCCTGTGGGCGGCTGTCGTGACACAAACACACACACACCAGCTGCTGAGGTTCTTGCTTGACTTCAGGCCTGCAATGTGTTCGGGCAACTCCAACGTCAAAGTGTGAAGGAGTGATTTCTCAGCATGGGTTTCCCAGAACGGCCAATGAGAATATACTCTGCAGGGCTCCTGGCTGGTGATTTCTGTCCAATCACCGATTGAGCCGCCCTCAAATGAGATTGGCTTTAGACCTTTGCATATCAGATTAGTAAAACGGCTTCTGGTTTTTAGAATTCGGCGAATTATTTATTTGAAAACCATGTTCAAAGTTTGATTCAGTGCATTTATCAAAATGTTTATTATGATTTAAGTCCCCGTGTCTGCCATCATTTGTATGGCTAATTTCCAGCATGATTTGTTGAAGCGGTGTTAAGAAATACTACGCTGTATGAGAAATCATCCAAAAATTTGGCTACTTCGAAGATCTGCAATAAACCAGTGTGCTGCCCTTTTTAACAGCTTTACACAAATCTGTTATCCACTTTGGAAATTGCTAGAAACACAAGTAGTCTAGCATTATGTGCATTTTAAGTGATTAACATCATAGCTTTAGCTGAATGACTGACATCAATTATGAACACTACCACATTAAATAATGGGCTGACATTTGCAACAGCTTGCATCCTTGTGTATTAACAGATAGCTTTTGGGGATTTTTTCCCATACACTATTAAATATTTGAAATGCGGCCAGATCACAGAGTTCAGGCTGTGCTTGTGCATTAACTCATCCCTGCACCCAAGACTTGCAGACAACAGGAGGGGACCTTGTGCAGGAAGAGGTGGATGACATGTAAGGTGCTTTGCCATTTGGACATTCCCTTCAGATTCTAATACTTGAAAAAAGAGTTTTTAAGTTCTCCGCCTTGGTGCTGACCTTCACAGATAAGTACACACGATGTCCCTCCTGATTGCAGAAACAAAGCAGTCATTGTTAGGCATGGCTATCAGATAAAGGAGTAAAGCACCAGACCGTTCTCCGTGCTGGAGGCTCATACTCTCTCCATATAATCAGAACGGCTGTTTTGTGACACAGCTGCACCAGGTAGTGCACGATGCACGGTGCACCTGGTGACGACACAGCCAGTACCGGGGAGCAGAGTCTGTGCTGTTCAGTATCGCCTGCAGTGGGGCTCCGCGTTCATGTTGAACTGCATGACAGCACAAGAAAGGTCACAGGGTTTCATGCTCTCTGTATTCTGACCTCAGCAGTCTACAAGACCACTAAGGGCCATCAGTTTGAAATATTTACGGACTTGCTATATTTATGCTTACATCCTTCAAAAGAAAAACTAGAGCGCCTCAAGGTTGTAAATGGTTATTATTTGGCTAGTGCAATGCTTATCTAAGAGTGTCAGTGAGCACTTAATGCCTGTCTATTTATACTTCTGACAGTAGGACTCTCTGGTGTTGGCCTCTAACCGATAAAGCACTTGTTGTTATCAAATTAACATGAAAGTCCTGTACAGCCTCAGCTCCACTTGCTCTCATCTCTGCAAGGTGAACCTGCGGCCTTTGCTGTGCAGTTTAACACCCCCTGGGGAACAGCTGACTGCTGACACCATGTGCCTGCAAACAGTGAGCAAAGATTAATGGTGTTTATCAAAGGATTTCAGACGAACTTAACCTGTTTTTTTAAGGATGAAAAGAATAGAGTTTTTGTTTTCTTTTATAAGTGAAGAGAATGCTTCTCCTATCTCTGCATATGATTCGGTGATACGCTGAGTTGACGCTAGTAAGCCAGACTGGGCAGAATGGCCTGTTTAATCTTCTCCAGGCTCTCTTTGTCTAATCAATTTAACAAACCCAAACATCAAAAGAGAGCTTTTTTGGCTGGAGAGCAAGATGAGTAATAGGATGATTGTTTTATCAGGTGGATTTATAGATAGTTTTGCTGGAGAGAATGTGCAGTTCTTAGAGCACAAGCAGCGAATTGTCAGACAGCACATTTCTCATGGTGCTCAGAAATCATACTCCAGTGTTGTTTCTGTCATGCTCTGAATACACCGCGGAGACTGCAAAAAGCTACCAGTTGAGACGGGGGAACAAACTGAACTTTCTTCTGTGCAAGCAAACTTTTTTTTGCATGAAATCTGGGTTTCTACAGATTTTCTAGTGACTTAGGAATCCATTGTTCTTGGGTGACCTTGGCTGTTAAGTCATACATGCTACAACAAACTGCAGGATAGCACGGTTGTGTAACTCAAATGCTTTATCGTTCATTTTGTTTTTAATATTATTCCCTTTGATATCGTTTGCTTAACAGAGGCGCTTGAAGGCAAATGTCAGTGGAGTTGGAGTTTTTTCCCCATCTGACATTGAAAGCACTGCATTATTAGTGTATCTAAACTGCTGTAATTGCCTGCAAGCAGTATAGACCTGTATCAGAGACTCTCCTGGCTCTCCTGAAATGTCACTGAGCAGGGGAAAATTGAACCTCGGCTGAGGGTGACGGCTCCGGTCACAGTAAGAACTGTGCTGTAGTGTGGCCAGGCGACTCTCCCTGCGGATCGCCTCGTGTGACATCACAGTGACATGTGGGCTAGCGGTACACCTACCATACAGCCCACCTTAGTGAAAGTAACATAACCGTGCCCTCTTCTTGTTGGACATCCACATTGCTGCTGGAAGAGGTGTTAGTGGGACCAGCAGGGGGCGCTCACCCTGTGGTCCATGTGGGTCCTAATGCCCCAGTATAGTGACGGGGACACTATACTGTAAACAGGCGCCGTCCTTCGGATGAGACGTAAAAACCGAGGTCCTGACTCTCTGTGGTCATTAAAAATCCCAGGGCGTTTCTCGAAAAGAGTAGGGGTGTAACCCCGGCGTCCTGGCCAAATTCCCCATTGGCCCTTACCAATCATGGCCTCCTATTAATCCCCCTCTATGAATTGGCTACATTACTCTGCTCTCTTCCCCACTGATAGCTGATGTGTGGTGAGCGTTCTGGCGCACTATGGCTGCCGTCGCATCATCCAGGTGGGGCTGCACACTGGTGGTGGTGGAGGGGATCCCCATTACCTGTAAAGCGCTTTGAGTGGAGTGTCCAGAAAAGCGCTATATAAGTGTAAGTAATTATTATTATTATTATTATTATTATTATTATTATTATTATTATTATTATTATGATGTGACTTTTCATCAGCACGCCAGGTGTGAGTGAGTGTGTGTACTTCGGTACAGATGTGTGGTTTTAAACACCACAGACGCCCGGCAGCCCTCCCCCCAGTCCCTGTGTGCAGCATCGTGATGCACAGTGCTCTAGAATGATCTGTGTCCCGCCAGTTCCATGCAGCTCTCTTATCAGGGCAGCCTTTATCTCGGAGCTCTTTTATGTGTCGGCGGTGGCTGGAGACAGACTGATTGCCATCGGAGTGCAGCGGAGAGGCACCAGGTACTGAAGTGAGATCACTGAGGATCAGTTGATGATAAAGAACACTCAAAGCTCTCGTTTTTTTTTTTCCTCCATCAATTGGAGGCTCCCTTTTCTTCTGCTGCACTGACCCAGAAAAAGCCAAGATGCGCATAAGAATCAGTAACGATACGCCAGCACACACACGTTCATGCTCCTCGGACGGGCACTGCGGAGCGACCACATCAAGGGCCCTGAGAGGCGGCATCGGAGACGTGTTTCGCGCAGGACGTTTTCACTGTTCTGTGTGAAACTGCTTACACGCACGTCAGCTGCAGCCGAAGAAATGTTTGCTTTAAAGCAAAACAAAAAGCAGCTGTAGGTTTGTGCATGCCAAAAGATATCAATAATAACATTTTGCCTGACAGCTTATAATTTATTACCCAAATTATTCTGTATAACACATGACATTCTGTAAGATACGATTTCCTGTCTTTTGGAACGTCATGTTGCTGAAGAGGCACTTTGCTGCATGCCGGACACGAGTGTGACAAGTCATGGGAAGTGCCTTTGACATCATTAGAAGACAAACTTTCAAACTTAATGCTTAGCGTTTGGTGTTCTCAGGCAGATCCACTGGCAGTTGCGCGTTGCTTGTAGAGTTATAATTGAGCTGGGCGTTTCCTCTGGGCGGCATGAGCTGGGTGACAGACGTGTCTCTGTGTGCTCGGGCCTGTGGAGACCGGCGTGAGCGCAGGGACATCAAGCCATGGAGAAGTCTTTTTCTGCGGTGAGGTGGCCTTCTGTTTCAAGTGAATAGGATGGGCAGGACAGTTGCTGGAGAATATTTTTTTACTGCTGTGCAAAACTGTTCCAGTTTCTCATTTTCAGCATACTGTAAATCCCCCCCAAAACTGTAATTTGTGGGGAAAATGTTTAATGTATCCTAGTCCTAGCAAGGTGTGTGCACTGATCTTTTCGGAAAATAAGGAGGACAGTTCCCTTTGGAGTTGATGGCTGATAGTTGATAGGAGCCCACAAGTCCAGGGAAAAAGAGGGGGTCTAGAAAGGGGAATGCATTTTTAAGAACTGTGAAGCATTCGGTCTTGGGCAAGTACGTGATATCCTGTTTATACTTTGACTGGACATACATGCTTGATCAAAAGCAGATACTGATCACACACATACTGTACATGTGCGCATTTGCACTTCAGACATAAATGCTCCTACAGACACAGATCTGAGGAGAAAGTTTCCTGCAGCACCTTCCATGAATGTATAAGCCTGCCGTTTCCTTGAACTCTTCTAAAGCCAAAAGACAATCAGGATATGGTCAGTGATTTAACACAAGATGTTGGCATTATTTGTTGGCAGTATTTGTTTTTGTTCGTTTGTTGGAAACGTTTTTTGATAATGATGGGTGTGTTGAGCTGTTCAGTGACTCACACTTTAAAGTAATTCCTAGATTAACTCTGCCAATAAAGGAAGCGTCCTGTTCCTACAGACGGAGCTACTGAAATCCCACAGTGCCAAGTGAGATTTCTGAACGGGAATGTGACAGTTACTGTGAGATTCCACAGTTAGCAGGCTGAGATGTCCTTTTCTTTCTGTAGTGGTCATGTGGAGAAAGAATCCTTTGGAGCAAAAAAAATATAAAAAGTATTTTCATTGACAGCCCGGTGCATGATTAGTAATAAGAGTCTTTTTTATTTGAAGGAGTCACTCAAGTTAAGTTCCTGTCCGCTGACATGAAGAGGTCAGTAAGAAAAGGGAAAGTGCTGCTTGCTTTGGCAGCTGCTGCTCGTGAAGGGGTCGGAGGCTGGGTTGTGAAAGAGCAGGTCTGTGGCCTTGGAGTTGCCTTGTCCTCGGGGCTTGTCGTAGTGTCGTCCTGGCCTCAGCAGGGCTGAAGGCAACAGCTGGGCCGCCTGCTTTCCAGGGGAGGCTGTCGGAGTGGCCAGCCCCTGGCAGCTGTCTCAGTGCAAAGAGGCTTTTATTAGACAGAAACCTGACCCCTCTCTTGCCTGTGCGGTGCCATCTCCTTGGCTCCACATTGCTGATCTTCAAGCAGCCTTCTTTATAAAGACAAAGAAAATACCAAATCCAGACTAAAGCATTTTCCCCCTGTTGTCTCTTGTCCCCTTGGCTCTGAGAATGTTTAAGACACACAGATTGTTCCCTCAAAGTCAACAGACAGCACAGTATCATCTTTACGACGCTGTGTCTGGTTGGCGAGGCCCTGCGCTACTGTCTTTCATCCTCTGGCCCTGTGATACGGCGTAAATCATGTTACCAGAATGCCGAAGTCTCCGGGCCTGTTTTTGTAGAGATCGCCGGGCCTCTATGAAGACATCCTCTCCTGGGAGGGAGACGTCTGCAGCTGTCTGTGGCTGTTGAGATGTGCGAGGGAGGGTGCGTGGCTCTGGTGCTCTCTTGTACACTCATTGCGCCTGCATTTGGGCTGCAGTTTTCAGGATAGATTGTTTGGGGGGGTCAGAGAGGGAGGCATCCTAAAGGTAACCATTTTGTTTTTTCACATAGTCCTTTTCTGTGCAGCCATGTTTGTGAATCCTGGCTGTCCTTTCCGCTGTGGAATTGTTTATGTCCCTTAGTATAATCGCACATCTTCGCCAGCCTGGTTGCTCTCTCTTTCTTTCTTTTGGCATTAGTTGTGTTTGGCACCCTGCCTACTCTCTGAAACCAAGCAAACACAAGCAGGTACAATCTAGTACTTGTTGGGGTTTTTTTAAGTCCTGGTGGGTGGATGCTTATTTTGCTTCAGAGACTGGACAAATGCAAGCAGAGGTTTCGACAGATTATGTTTTTTTTCTTTTACAATTTCCATAGAAGCCTGAAATAAAACCAAACCTCCCAAGAAATGAACCGCAGCACGCCATGGAGCTGAGATTCTCTCTGACACACGCAGCTTTGTCTAAGACTGTGACTCCAGAACCCTCGGAGATAAGCTTTATGTCATTTCTTCCACTCTCTCTGTCTTCGGGGACTTCGTTTTTGCTGTTCTATGGCCTTTGTTCCTCAATGCTGTTATTTCCGTTTCTTCTTCTGTGCTCTGTGAAAGAATCAGGTTACGGTTTGAAACGAACTGATTCTTTTTGACTCATCTACACAGCAAGAGCGTACTGGGTGCCGAATCCTAACTGCAGCTTGCCGGCCGCAGGGAAACTGCACTGCCCTGGTGGTAACTGGGGCTCATCCCCGAGAGAAACAACAAAACTGAGCTTCTGCCCGTCACGAGGCTGCAGGCCAGGGGCGGTGGAGGCTGGGGGAAGAGAGGGGATTTGTCTGTCACTCTCCTGGCCAGGGGTGTGAGAGCTTTAAAAAGGCGACAAAGATGAGGAGCCCTTCTGGCCCTGCCCTTCTAGGCTGTTTGGTAGTTCGTAGGTAATCGTTCCAAGAATCTCATTCAGTCATTTCTTGAAATGTTCCAGGGTATTGGTTTCGACAGCGTGGCTGGGAAGCTTGTGCCACGCTCCCACAAACCTCCGGGTCATGAAGTGTCGCTCTCCTGTTCTCCGTTTTTAAGTCACTTCCTCATAGCTCCCACTTGTGCCCTCTGGTTTGTGTTTCACTCTTGATTCCGAAGAGATCTGCTGGGTTGACTTTGGCAGAGTGTTTTTAGGACTGTATACAGTATCTGGTCCTCTCAGAATTTTCTCTGCTCAAGACTAGAAAGGTCCAAGCATTATCCTCGGGATGTCTAGCCCTTATCCTGGATGGCAGCTCCTATAGGTGTCTTCATACCTAAGGACCTGTTAAACCAGCTTCTAACTGTGTGTCTTGGTCGCAGCCTCACCTCAGGGTCCAGAGGCCGGCTTCGCTCGCTGTGCTGTCTTGTCAATAATTCTCCCCTTCTGTCTGGCGCAGGTGACTCTGCAGCTGAAGCCCATCCAGTCCCTGCCGGAGCACGAGAAGCCGCTGGTGTTCGTGCTGAACTCCCTGCGCCCCGTGCAGTGGAAGCTGGAGACGGAGAAGCTGGCTCCTCAGGTCAATCGGACCTTCTATGTGAGTTGAGTGGAGACTCTGTCCGTCAGGTCCCACCAGTTTTGCTGGCTCTCCCTGGGGTCATGACTTCTTAGGCTGTGCTCTCCGCTGTGAGGTCCTGTGGCTTGTGTGCGACACCTCAGGGATGAAGATTATGTCAGTCATGTTTTTATGCAGCCAGGTGGAGAAATGTTGTTTAGCGATCGCAGACGTTTGTGTGTATGTGCTTGTGTGCATAAGCGTTGTGTGACGTGTAAGCAAAACCTAGGAGAGAGTTAATGTTTCTGGCTCCGTTCGTAAAGAGCGGTTGTAGCCAAAACACACAGATTCAGTTTCCAATTTTTTTTAATTGCCGCGATTAATGTTGACAGCAGGGCGGGGAGGCAGCAGGTGGGGTTTAGGGCTTAGCGGGAGGAAGTGGGTACCAGCTTCTTCCGAAAAGCAAATCCCTCTCACTCCGGCTTGGGGCCCCAGGCATCACTGCAGACCCCTTGCTTGCGCTGGGCTTTGAAGCTAGACACCGAGACTCCGGCACCATCACGTGGAATTAATGAACACCTGTGTGTTGGTGGGGTATTAAAAGTGCTTCGGGCCCTGAGTGTTGGTTTATGTGTTCGGGCTGCTCCCTTGAGGCGACCTTGTGTTCTTCGGCTCCCTGAAACGCTAAGGCAGCAGCAGTGATCCTTGGAGTAGGCTTTTCCCTGGACGCACCCAGTCGGGACACCTCTGACGCAGCCTGGGACGAAATGTGTTTACACAGAGGATAAACCGGAGCTATGAGACCAGCACTTTGTTGGCACGGCGTCCCGATCGGCTTTTGGAAAAACTCCACTTCTCTAAACTGTTGACTGGTTTGCAGGACGAGTATTGTTCAAGCCTCAGCGTTCCGAGATCAGCTCCTTGTAGCGGGTGCGATCTCATGCCCCGGCGCTGTGCGGGGCCAGCCTGAGCCGGCTTGGGAAAACATTTCTCTGGGCCGGCCTGGGCCATTGGCACTGCTGGACCCCTGGCTATATTTAGCAAGAATCCAGGGGGCCCTGCCCCGCTGCAAGTTAATGAGAAAAAGAAAGCTTGTTCAGATCTGCTCACTGTAGGCTTTGGCAACGCTATCACATGAGAAAATCACAAAGGAAAAGCAGCTCGAGCCCAGTGTAGCTGCAGCCATGAGGCCGCTTTGAGAGTGTATATAAACTGAAGCCCAGCACGTGACTCCAAGTATCAAATTAAAGACTTGTGTTCCTAAAAACCGGTCCTTGGGGAAAGGTTTGCCTTTTGTGAAAGCTGAGATTATTAAAATATTGCATCAGTGTGTGTGTATAGCAGTTGTCTTTGACAACACACACAATGCACACCCACAATAGCACGAGTTCCTATATAGCACACCAGGTTACTAACAAGAAATATCCTTGAAAATTCCCCCCCAACCTTGTGTTGCTCTCAAAACCAGCACTGATTGATAGCAGTAGCTTTCTGGGTGCTTTTTATCAGAAAGATTCTGGTGTGGTTTTCGTTTCTGGGTACTGAATTTGTCAGCAAGGTTGTGACTCTTCTCCTTCCTGAGGTGTCTTACATAGCGTGCCAGATACCAGAAACCTCCGCTTGTTTTTAATTCGTGCAGTCAGGGCAGAATAACCCCCGACTGAGCGGTTTTGAGGGCGCCTTGCAAAATGTACTAAAGCAAACAAGTTCAAAACAAGAACGTTTTTAGCAAAAACACATACTGTATTCTAAGTACATTCAGCGGCGAAAAGTAAGGCCATCGCCTGGTAGCAGAACCAGGAGGGTTGGGCGCTCGTCGTGAAGGCCCCGCGTGTCCGAGCCGTCGGGTCGGACAGAGCCGTGGAGCTGATGCGTTGCGCAGACGCTCCCTGAGCTCAGAGCGCTGCTCGGGCCGAGCCAAGGTATGTCTTGGCAGCCTCTTTTGTGAGTAGGGCTAATGCGAAAAACATGTGAGTATGTGTATCTGCAGGTACCCTGATAGAAAACAATGTGTTCTCGCTGTAGTGAGGGATTATCAAGCAGCAGCAGCAGCAGCGCCACAACTCTCCTAGTGCACTGACTCTCCTTCTCCCTCTCTCTCGCCTCTTTTCTGTCCTCTGCCTCCCCCCACCTCTCTCTCCTCCCCCCCTCTCCATTCCTGCTCCCCTCTCTCTTCCTCTCTCTCGGTCTCTCTCGGCGGGCCTGTATCTCTACAAAACCACAAGAAACTCGATGGCTGAGGCTTCAGTTCTGGACAGCTGATAAAAGCCTTCTGAAACAAGTGTTATTTGTTTTGGTCTAAGAGGTATTTATCTGGAAATCAGAAAGTTACTTTTGCAATCATAGCTTAAGCAGGCCCAGATGTGAGGCCGAGCTGCGGAGTAAAAGCTTGTAACATGTAGGTCTTGTGCTGATTTCTACGCTCACACCCTCAGACACAAACAGGGCCTTGTGGGTTCTGCCCATTCCCTGCTCTGCCTTCTACTTTCACATACCATTACCATTATTTATCACCCCCGTTTCTAATTGCCTGTGATTGAGCAGCCTGACACACCGGCCGGGGAGGTCAGGACTGCGCTCGCCAGAGCCATGTGCCTTTCAGAGCCAGCTGCTTTTTCGGCAGCGCGCACGGAGGGGAGTCAGCCAGCCTTTGCTGGGGTTTTTAAAGAGGATGCATCACTGCTTATCACAGATGCATTTGCTCTGTATTTCCTGTCTTGATCAAGAGGTTGTAAGTTGATTATACTAGTGCAAATTCAACTTCTGAGTTTGGTGCAGAGACCAGAGCAGGGGTTAATCAGTGAGGCTTAGTAACAGTTAAATCCAGCGAGACTTGGGCAGGAACACTGGCGCAGGCTGTTGGAGTTTAATCCGAGGAATTAAGTTTCAGACACCCCACTAAAAATGCAGAAACACCCACGCAAGAAAATGTCTGCATATTTTATGTTCAAAGGGATTTTTTTTAAAAGCCAAAGGCATCTTATTGCTCACGTTTGACATTTTAATTACTCAACTATTTCCTGTTGAAATTGGGAGCTGCTTGTTTTCTAACAGATGTATTTTTTTGTGTTTATGAGTTTAATTCTCTGCACAATGTTTTTTTTTTTAATAACTTCAAATCCACAAAGTTCATTTTTGTTTTTGGGTGACATATGAACCTTATCCCTTATATATATATATTTGTGGAAAGGGCATTAACATTAACTCTGCTGCAGCAGTAAAACAAACAAGAAGAAAACCTATAGGAGTAACTGTAGATCATGCAAATGTCCAAGCAGAAGCTGGCATGGAGACAGGCTGCACTGATCCCTGCACTTCCATGTGCTGAGGAGTGAGCTCTTCAGATTGAAGCTGGAGGTGAGCTCTGTGCAGGGGACCTGACAGTGTGAGGGTGAGGGCAGAGCCCTGGACCCCTTACTGCAGGGTTGAGCAGTGTGATTCCTCCTGCGGGCTCTGTTACCATTCTCCCTAATTGCTAAGCTGCATGGCAGATAAACTTGGGATAGACCAGTTTCCCATCCATGGGGACATCATGTGCTCCCAGTGCTTCATGCTGAGCCCTGCATCACTTATTTTTCAAAACATTTACTTATCTGTGATTTCAGCATGATCTCTGTCGGCTGTCGATTTTCTGATCCAGAGCCCGTGCGTGAAAGGAGAAACTTGTGAGCATTGGTGGCCCCGTTCTGCAGAGTTCTAACCACAGAAACATGCCCCCCAACACCACCAAGGCCTGAGCTGTGCTCTCGTTACAGTATATCTGCTTCACAGCTCCAGCGGGGTTATGGTTTGTGTTTATTCAACACATTAAACTTTTCAAACACAACTGGATCAAGTAAAAGCTGATGGCTCTGGATGCTGACTCCCCAGTGGGCACTGGGACTCTTGTGCACACTGACAGACTACACTGTACCACAGGGTCCACTCCAGCCAAGCCTCATCAGTGCCTTTTCTTGCATCATAAGGCATATTTCCTGAAGCAAATTGGTCTGAAAATACTCCTGTCAGTGCTCATTTCCTCACGATTCCCATCTATGCGATCTGGATCCAGATACACAGACGGGCTGAGCTTGGATCAGGTTAAATACTCCGAGCGGACTGTTGGTATTGGCCGTCTTTAGAGCGCCGATGCTTTTTTAAAAACATTTCAATCCAGACGTTCCGCTGTAAAACAGGCTTAATGTGGTCCATGCAGATCAGCAATGTGCCTTGCCAGCATTATAAAAAAGAAACGTGAATTGTTACAAGAATTTTTTGGGATAAAATTTACTACAGTACACGATAACTGCAATAAAGTTGAACTTGGTAAACATGAAAGAGTCTGACCATGATTAATGTGCTTTACTGTAATGTGCATGGCTGTCTCTTTGGTCATTCACTAATCTTTCTTCTCTCCACCACAAAGGAACCTGGAGTCCATGAATCTTTGCCGCAGAGCAGCCTAACATGCACTTTTGGTTCTGTTTTACATTCTTCTGTCAAGACTCTGAACTCTGAAGGTTGGGCCTGTTGAGTTTTCTCTCATGTAAAGTTTTCCAATGGCTTTTGCATTTTAGAGATTTTGAATAAATGGGTTTTCCTGTTTTTTTGTGTGTTAATTTTCAAAAAAACAATTAAAGCATGCTTTGCATGCACCTCTTTTTTAGCAGCAAGATGGCCTGAGCTACTGTAGCTACTGTATGTGACTGAGCGCGGTGGCGCCTGCCCTCCTGCTCTGGATGCAGACCTGCAGGCAGCAGCAGCTGGGCACAGCCGCGGTATTGATTAGGACCACTGCTCTTCCTAACTTATACTGGACTGGCTCAGTGATTCAGATTCTGGTATAGTTAGTATTCCTGTTAAGTTTTCAGATGATCCCAGAATAGGTGGATTAGCAAACTCCCGGGGAAACAGGGGTTAGGCTCCTGGACTCATGACTGCCGCCACTTGTAACTGGAAGGTTGTGTGGGTTCAAATCCCACTTGAGACAACAACGCTGTGTCTTTGAATGACATACTTCACTCCGGTTGATCCAGTAAAATAACCCGCTGTATAAATGGGTTTCAATGTGAATTTCTTTGGATAAAAATGTCAGCCAGATGCATTAGCATATGCAAAGGAAATTCAAAAAGATTTCAGATTTAAGACTGAGCAAACATCTTGCTGACAACAGCAATGTAGAGAAGAGCAGTATTTCATGCAGGTCGTAGAAACAAGTTGAACTTAAAGAGCATACTTATGAAAAAGACTTAAGTGCTTGAGCAGCATCACTGCTTTGAAGAGGACATTCGCATTAAGTTGAGGGCTTGCATGCAAGGTTTAGGAGGAACCAGTTAAACCAAGTGGACATTTGTCAGTAATCTTTATTTAAGAAAAGTCTCTGTTTTGTTAATAGTTTGCAAATCTGTGACGGAAAGCACAATCCAGGCTTAAAGTAGGGACTTGATCATTTCAGGTTGGTGTGGAAATAAAAATATATCATGTTGAAGTTGCGTTGTCATCATCAGAGCTACAGTATTTGCCAAATCTGGATCTTATCTGGATGGGACGTGCCTTGATAGTTACTTTCTGATTGTTAATGGAAACCAGGCGAAAGACAGGCAGTTCTAGTTTTCAGTGGGGTTGCAGTCTGCTGCGTGTACCTACAGATGGTGTCTTCGAACCTGATTCTAGACAGCACCCTGTGTGCCTCTTTACAGGTTGACTGATCATTCGTCCGACGAGGCCTGATAAAATGAGCTGTCAACACATCTATGTCCTAATACATTGCTGTTGGCGTCTATTAACGAGTTCTTAATTAACACCCTAGGTCATTTAGAAATGGCACGTATTTTTCATTGCAGAACGTTTGTGTTTCCCAGGCTGGAAGTGTTGCTTGGTGAGCAGCTGACGAAAATACGGACCCGATAATTGATATAAAACTTTTGGCACTTTTCTTCTTGCAGCATGCACATGTGGCAGTAATATGTTAATGTTGATGGGGAGGAACACCAGGAAACCACATGAAATTGTGCTGTTAGAGACCCAGGGGCTGTGGGGAAGTCCTGGCAGCCTGCAGCTGTTGCTTTTGACTGAGGAATAAAGAGCAATGATGCTGGATAAGTGAAAGTTTAACCTTTTAAGGCTTGTCCTCCCGACGCAGCGCGTTTCTCTAATTGGCTGGAGCAAATCTCTCTGAGCTTGGGAATAATATTCTCGAATTCTTCGTTATACAGAGCGTGCAGCAAAACAGATGACGCAGGGCTTGAAGATTGTTGCCTGCTGTCCTTTCAGGACCCCCCGGAAGAATGAATCGCCAATCGTAGTCGTGCTCTCTGCCCTCCAGGGCGCGCAGTTTTAATTGCCATTCTTTTGTGTGGGACGGTTTTAATTTGCAGCACTGTAAAACTGGTTTAGTGTACCGCCGAGTGTTTGGCTGGAAACGGAGGAGCCACTGAGGCCTGGCAGGAGGCGAGAAGGGCCGATTTTTTTGTTGCACATTTTCACACCATCAACCTCCACTGGGCCTGATGTCAGAACTACCCATGGGCCCATCTGGATTTGCCGGACGTTAGGTCAATTCACAACAGAACCCCGAATCCAATCTCTTTTTCTGGCATCGTAAAGGCAGTGGTACTGTAGGGCAGTGGATTTGTGGATCAGGAGGACAACCGATTACTAGACCCATTCAGGGTAGTGGGCCGTCCGTTTGAGTGTTTTTCTTGAGAGCTTGGGGGAAAAAATGCACCTAAGAGGTCAGAAGGTCAGAGTCACTGTAGGCGTGAATACTCAAGCATGGGTTACCGTCAAGGCAGACCTGAACCGTGGCTATTGTCATCCACGGTGGAACGGGTGGAATATCCCCGCGGGTCTACCAACTCTCCTCCATCTTAGGGGCTGCCCGTAGTAAGAATGACTGTATGTTCACAACCACAGGGCCAGGGTGACTGTCCTGGACAGCCCCGTGTTTGTGGTGCACTATCTGGTGGGTCAAAAACAAAGCGATCCCCTCGTGATGGAGAAAATGGAGGCGGGCGGTTTGTGATGGGTCCTGACACATCAACAGACACGCCTCCATGAGGCCACCATGGACGTTGTCCCGCGCGACTTGTTGGACACGTGGTTTTAACACGGCGTCGTGAATTCGCCACGGGGGGGCGTTCTCAAGGGTTGTATGACATTTTTGCACATTCTGTCAAGGGAGCGTCTCGGTGCAGTAGTTTGTCATTTCATCGCCTTCGAGTGTGTGACAGACCTCCTCTGTGTTTCTTCTGGTCAGCAGCTGTAGGAAACCCTCTGTGTGAGACCTGGCAGGGATGACCTAGTAATACTCCAGCCTGGACTCTGGACTCTGGTGCATGTAGTTGCCTGGAGCTCATTTCTTTACTTTGTTGCCCTTTTTATATTCTTGGGATTTGAATTGTGTATCTTGGTTGAAAGCAAATTGCTCTTGCAATTAAATTCACACACCTACAATTCAGCGCACCTACACTGTGCTGGCCCAGAGTATCTCAGTCTCTTTTTATAATGAGTTATTTATATGCGGCGACTTCCAGACAGCTCGCAGAAGTTAAGTCTGGAGCTTTATCGTCTGTGTGTTGTTTTTTTCATGCTAGAAGATTAACCTAAATCAAGATTCTCATAAGGCTTCTTTTTGTTATCTTCTGCGTTATTTTCTTTATTTTTTGCTGTTGTCTTGAGAGCCAGAAACTTTAAGGAGACAAGCCAGAGGTGAAGCAGATGTTTGACACCACAAAAGTCCTGGCACTCAAGGGGATGGGGGTGCGTCAGGCTTGGAAGGAGGATGGGAAAACAGGGGTTTGTGTGCGTTTGAAACCCCCAGACACTCCATGTGCTTGGCATTGCGTGCCAGACAGAGGGGCAGAGTCATGACTCCAGACCAGAGCTCTGTTATGAGTTGTTATGGGGCTTGATTGGAAGTATAAGTTAGAGGATCGTAAGTGTGATTCAGAGCTGTGTTCTTTTTCCTGAACAAACCCATGGTGCCAGCATTTAATTCGCATGGCCTCTTGTTTTTCGAAACGATCCCTTCCGAAATGAGAAAAAAAGCCGGAGAAGGAGCCTGTCTAGACCGTCTGCAGGGGCACGACGGCTGCAGCAGATCTCAGCACACATGCGAATGTTTATCTCTCCGAGCCGAGGCGTAGAGATCGGGCTGTGTTACAAGCCAAAGGGGTGGTCTCTTGCTTTGCAGGTCGGTTCTAGCTGAGCTCTCGTGCCAGAACCCGAACCAATACCTCATGGTTGTGAGGGGGGTTGCACACATTGCAAGCCCCTCTCTTTTTCCATTTTCGCGCCAGCAGCTGTTTTTGTTTTGAGTCTTTTTTCTTGCGCCCAGTGTGACTTTTCCCTCCTCGTACTCGGCCTTTCATGAGGACAGTAAATCATCAGTCAGGGTCAGAATCCTTTCAGACCTGTTTGGTAATATAATCGGCTCAAACGGACTATTTAACGGCGATTGGCACCCTGGAGGGCGTCGATTATGTAAGAAATGTGAGCTAACGATATATACAGGGGCGAAGTATAATTCAGGCATTGTTGTTGTAGAATGCGTGTGCTGGTCCCTGGAGATGCAGTGATCTCATGGCTACAGACCGACTGGAAATGTTTTATCATTTAAAGCAGATGGATGGAGGGTCTGTGGGTGTGCTGTCTGCGTGATGCAGGCCAGTCCCCTCGCCTTGGCTGTTCACGAGACCTCGGCAGCTTTCAGAAACTCCCGCTATACTGACGGGCCTGTGAAAAGACCACATGTGGAAGCCGTGAAGACTGAGTTTGAAGCAGACGTTACTGTGGGTCAAGAGAGGCGCAGTTTCAGAAATGTCATGGATGGGAATTAAGTGCGCGAGAGCTGCATGTCATTCCTGAATGTCAGAATTGAGCTCTCTGTGCCTCTTTAAAACTGACGAATATCTTGAGCAGCTTTGTATAGCTATACACTCTCTTTATAGGTTCTCTCAGCCATTTTTTGGATGCACTTTATAAATGGGATGATTGGAATGAAGCCACGACTATGTCAATGGTCAATAAAATCACACTTACATGCAGCTTCAAAATAAGCCCTTATGTTTCTACAGTACATTACTTTTCTTTGGTGTGCTGGCGGCCTCATCCTGCCCTGCATTTCTGCTGCCTTTGAGGGTAATGAAAAGGTTAATTCCGATCAGGTAGCTGTGTCCGAGCCCTGGGGACTGTTCCACTAAATGCCCTTATTTCCTGACTTGAAACTGCTACCCCATTAGAGATACCAGACATTACTGAAAAGTAGTGCCTTTCAATGCATACTGATCAATTATATCCGATATGCTTCAAGTACTGAATGCATTTCTTTATGGTTTCCCCTGACGGCTTATTAAATAAAATCTAAGAGGTCACACCACCACAAAGAGAGTAAAACCATAGAGCAGTGGGACCAGTGGTCTGGTAGACTTGGGCTACCAGGAGCTGACACATTGATGGGAAGCTGTATTGTAAGGACAGATCAGTGTTGACCACATGTTCCACTATCCACACAGGAGCGACTAAAGAAAATGAGCTCATGGTATAAACTTATCTGACCACACTTGCAGCTGTCACTGAGGGACGTACTTTATTAATTCCTTTCTTTACTTTCCACCCAGGTTTCCGAAGGCTCGACGGTCCAGTTCGAGCCCGGAAATTTCTCCCTCTCCTGCAAGGTTCTGCAGGAAAAGCTTCCCACCCACAACGAGCGCCTAATGACGTGGGCCAAGAGGAAGTACGAGGCAGTGACCTCCTTCTCCGAGCTAAAGGTCGCCCAGAACATCTACATTAAAGTGGGCGAAGGTGAGCCGAGCAGGTGGAGGGGGACTGTGGGCTGCAGCTGGAGCACTGCAAGAAGTGTGAATTTGCGATCATTGCTTTTTCAGTACTTACGAATATGCCGGCTGGTGTGCTTTGTTTTGACATTTTAAGGAAAAGTCCATAGTATGGCATGGTGCAACAGTAGTTAGCACTGCTGCGTCACAGCTCTGGGGCACTGAGATCAGTTCCTGTGGGCTACATGTGTGGAGTTTGTATGTTCTCTTTGTACGTCCGCAGGGGTCTCCTCCCAAAGTCCAAAGATGTGCTCGTGGGTTAATTTGGAAAAAATAGGCCCTGCTATGACTGTGGTTGTGTCCATCTGCCCCTTGCTTCCAGGATAGTGACAGTGAACCCAGGATAGAAGGTGTTAAGTGTATTTGGCTTGGCTTTAACAAAGCATGAAAAGCAAGCTCTGTACTGTAAGACAAGGTGCCAGTGTATAATTCTATACAAGGTATGTTGCTTCGAGTCCAATGCCATGTGAGCCTAATAAGGAAGCACCTGTCTTCTGTTTCAGCAGAGTGGAAAACGAGCAGGGCTTAGTCCTCATGTTCTGGCAAAGATTTAAGTGGAGGGTGTGAGGGTGGAAAAAATTAATATCAGCACAGAAGACTGTGAGATGTTCAGAACTGTTGACGGTGTGTCATGTGCCATGTTTCTTACAGGAATTCATGGTAAATCTTTCCTTCTGTGCAGCACAAATAGTTGTGTAATTTAAAGTGATTTGTGGGGTTCAACCATCTGAGGGTGACAGTGTGAGCTGTAAGAGTGAGGAGGTGTCCTAGATCCCGTCTCGATGTATAAGTTTGTGGTCAAACACCACCAGTCAACACCACCTTTGGTGGCTCTGCCATCCCACAATCGTCTTGGAATGGAGACCACTGGGTCCACACAGGCAGCTGGCGGGTGATCAGTGCCCATGGTGAAGCATGAGTCTCAGCTTGCTGGCAGGCGCCAGCACTGCGCCTTGCGCAGGATTCGGCCACCTTCTCACTGCGCCCTTGTCACCTGCCTTCCAGACGCCACGTTCTCAGAGACCTGCAAGATAGACAACAAGTTCCTGTCTCTAAATTACCTGGCTCAGTACGAGCAGCCCCAGCAGTCCCTGGGCTGTGTGCTGTCTGGCCCCTCTGAGGACAGGGAGGTCCACATCATCGAGCTGCAGGCGCCCAACTCCAGCAGGTGAGCTGTGCTGTTCCCCAGGCCCAGCCCAACAAGGTTACTCATTGCTCCCCCTGCAGGCCAGGGCGTGCTGCTGCTTTTCCCAAGCTTGACTGTCACAAAGCAGTGCTTCACTTTTCAGTCAGAAGTGTTATTAACAGTTTGAATCAGTTTCAGAACACAGATGCTCAGATTTTAACTCAAGCGCATGAGCATATGTCTCCTGTTTAGCTGTTTAGCTCCCTATGGGTTTGACAGTAGGATCCAGCTTACAGCCATTCAACGCGAAGAGCTCGAATGGTTTTGCTCCTGACTGCGTCAGTAAAGTTCACTTCCTGCACATCTGCCCATCTCGGAGCGCAGCCCCTTGCACTCTGGCTGTCACTCAGATCAGAACGAGGCCCCCAGCAGAGGGCTGTAGGAAGATCTTCCAGCCATTATTAGATCCTGCAAGTCAGTTGGCACTTTCAAATCCTGTCTTAAAACTGTGTTATATTAAAAAGTCCCCGTGATAATGAATCCTGAAATGCATGGTTTAAAACCAAGATTATTATTTAGATTTGATTTCTAAACATGAAACAATTTAAAAAGGCTTAAAGATGGAAAAAATGTTAGAGATCTGACATTTGCCTCTTAAAAATACCCCAACCTCCGATGAAGTAAAGAAAAACAGAACAAGAAACCGTGGTCGGGATTAGTTAAACACACACACAGTGTAAATATAGACAGTGTCCCTATTCCCAAACACGGTTACTGCTGACAGCAAGGTAGTAATTTTCTCTTTCCAGTGTTTTCAGCAACTGAGCTAGTAATTGCACAAGAATCTACTGAAGCGTTTTGTTCCTAAATGGTTCCCCGAAGCTGCTGGCAGTGTGAAAATGCAGCCGCTGTGTTGTGTAAAATCACTCCAGTCTGCACATAGTAGTAACAGGGTCTGCTCCACACGTGTCCTGCTCATCCGGGACACAGTCCAGCTTTTTAATCATTTGGCCAGACACTGGAGACATGATAACATGGAAGAAAGTTTGATAAATTTCACAACTCTTGGCATTTTGAAGTTTTTACGGTGTCTCCTTTCCGCCTTTTTCCAAAACAGCGCTTTCCAGGTGGACGTGGTGGTGGACATCAGGCCCCTGGACTCCGACGCCGCCCTCCGCCGGGACCTGGTGCTCGTGCTCAAGTGCCAGAAGTCGGTCAACTGGGTTGTGGAACCGCGTGGGCTGGCGGGCCGGCTGGAAGTTCTGGTGCGTAGCTGGGCGAGACTGTGGGGTCTCCCTCCTGCAGTCCGCGCCCCTGTAGAGGTGCTCCTGTCGGGGGTTCGCCACACCCCACATGGGGAGACTGGCGGGGACGCGCATCAGGCCGCAGACTCCTGACGAAGGCCCCGTGGGTTTGAGGGGGAAGGGAGAGAGCCAGGGTCCTCACGTTGTGTTCCACGTGCTCTTGGCCTTGATCGCTCATCACCCAGCAGAACACATGAGCTACAGTACGGGAATCGCTGGCACCCTGCTGGGCTTCTAGGATTTCAGATCTTGGCCTGGTGAGCGCCACAATGTTCATGGCTTTTGGAGTTCGTAAGGAAAAATATTTTTCGATGAGATTTTTTTTTATCTTAACTTTTCATGGCACTACAACTTTTAAAAAAAGGTTCAAGAGAGAAAAGGAGCTATTGCCAAAAAAGTCTTTTTACTACGAGATGGCTTATCAGAGATGGCCTTGCTTTGAATATTACTGGGCACTCTGTACTGGATTTAACTGTAATAAAACAACTTTTTTACATCAGCGTGAAATTCTCAGGGCTTATTCATCTAGTTTCAAAGGCATTGAAGGAGCTGTCTTTAAAACTCCTGTGATTTATTATGTAAGATATACTACAGACTTCTTTCAGAATTCTAAGTTTTTCTCCTTTTTGGTTTTTAAAATACATCAGCACGTGTGTTTGAGAAAACAGCTATATGAAAAGAAAGTTGCTTTAAAGGACACAGTGGAGTGAAATATTGAGCCTGGGGAGGAGTGTCAGGAGGACCAGTTGAAAACTGGGGGTGGTCACCCTGTGCACCTAGCAACCTGTGGGGTTGCTGTGGAAACTGGACGTGCTCCAGATCCACAGGTGAGGCTCAGCTGGAGAAGCTCTGCAACCAAACTGAAGACCGAGCAGGGAAACGCGGTCGGGGTCGGGTAGCAAAACCTTCTTTAGTGAACTTGTTTTTTTGGAAAGAGGAAGTTTAATTTGTCCCAGCGCTCTGGCACCCTGCCAGCAGTTTCAGTTTGAAAGCCTTCCTAGCCTTGAGGTGATGAGACGCTCCAGAAACCTTTAGGACCGTTGTCAACTTCACACAGGCGTTGAAATAAGTTAGCCTCACTGAAGAGGGTATTTTTGGACATGTAGCTCTAACATCCCTGTGGCTAGCAGAATTCGGAAACTCCAAAGCTGTGACCAGCTGGGTTTTCTGCATTCATCTGCAGAAACAGCGGAGCTCTGAGTTATTACCTCATCTCTGGAGGTACATAATAGGTGGTGATTTAAAGACTCTTGAATCCCATCAGGTTTAATTAAATAAATCCACAAAAAACAGTATGTGTTTAGGAACCTTCAAGACACCATCGCAGTAAAAACATCTCACTAAGTAACTCGTCTTTTCAGCTTCATGTGCTCTTCTATGGTTTAAACTCATTTTGTTGTGTGAACTTGGTAGTTTTAGGAATTTCTGAACATATGCCCAGTCTTTCATTGTGTATTTTCCAGATTTGCGTGTTTCTGCTCCTATAAAAAAAAAAATTATAATGGCAAAACCATTTTGTGGTGACAAAAGCACCTAATGTTTTGAAGCCTGTGGCCTCTTTGTTAGGCCTAAATGGCCTGGCTGGTCTCACATAAATCTTTGACAGTAAAGATTAACTGTTTACAGTATGTTAGCCTTTGGCATGCCTATAATGAAATCTTGCTTGGCACTTACACATGAAGCGTGGAACAATTAGTGCTCTTCTTCTCCCAGCTGCCCGCCAGGGTTCCCACAGTCTGCTGTTGCCACTGGCCCCCCTGGGCGAAGGAGCAGATCCAGTTATCGCTTTCAGGAGCCTGTGTGCTGCCTGTAATCAAGACCTGTTACAGGACAAGAGCCTGCCATGACAGTGCAAGTCTTCCAGCGCGCCCTGTTTGTTCAGCTGCCCTGGAAGGGTATTTAATCAGTCAGGGCTGCTTCTCTGCAGGAAAGCAGGAGAGAGAGAGAGAGCACAAGGCTGACATTGTAAGGCAAGCTGGCCTAAGCCAGCGCTGAATTGAAAACACATGGGAGAAAACCCAAATTGCCGTTTCACTGGCCTGACGGGAAACCTCGGGCCCGGTTAGGGGTGTTGGGCGAGATGAGAGAGCTTAGCCAGGGAGACAGACTGCAGCGAAACCTCTCGCGGCTGATAAGGGCTGTCAGAGGGAGAGTGCGTCGGGGGGGAGGGTCACTGACGAGGACAGAGGACAGGTTCAGCTCTTGCCGGGACATGTCCCTTCAAGTGCGCACGAGCTGCACCGGCAGTCCCGAACGAGCCTCGTTAACGGGCCGGCTCGGCAGGGACGAGGCGGGTGTGTGCGTGGGCCAGGCCCTGGGACGGCCTGTGTGGCGCGGGTCAGGTGCGTGTGTGGGTGTGTGCGCGCGAGAAACGATAGCCTCGTAAAACCAGAGCTCCTGCTACTGCCGGAGGGTTGGCCAAAGCCAGGCGAGGGGCACTGCCGATGTGTGGGAATCTTCTGTGGGAAAGGATTAACGTTCGCTCACATTAGCGGCCAGCTGAACGGGGAACAGATGTGTAATTCAGAGAAAATGTGACACGTCGGTGTCTCGTGATTGATCAGGCACAGCGCAGCGCTGTTCTCCTGGTGGCGTGCCGTTTGAGAAGCCTTTTCAGAATTGAATATTATTGTTAATTTGTTGTGGCGGACAGCCTGATCCAAAGTCACTTGGTTAATAATACTGTTTTGTTATATAAATGACTTGCGGTAAATCGCTAGAAAACATTTACAAAAAGTAGAGCAATCTAACAAAAATCGAAGAACAAATGGGATACAAGCTACTGCTGTTAGACTAAGTAAAAGAAGTGCAATGAACTTTGTCATCTGCACGCGTGGTGCACTCATATACATCTCTTTTTCCCTTGAAAGTCCACTGATAGATGGTTTAAGTGAAAACAGATAATTGCCAGTAAAGAACTGGCAGCTGGAGTGGAAATTGTTTGCCCTATTTTGGTTCTGTTATCAGGTCTAGTTTCTGGAACAAACAAGATAACAGAACAGGAAGTGCTGATTTCTGTGGGTAGGAATTTAATGTTTATCTTTCAGCATAAAGCCGTGCGCTTGGCTTTTGAATCTTATCGATGGCGATTAGAAATCGACACACTGAAACAAAGGGTTTTATTGTGAGGGTTTCTCATCTCAGCCCCGTCCCGGCCCCTGCTGCAGGACAGCAGTGTGGGACAGTGTAACTGCAAGGCTGTGGGTTCAAATCCTGAGTCCTTGATTGAGGTGCCTCATTCCTATTGTTTCAGGAAAATGCTGTATAAAGGGGTACAAACATAAGATTCTTTCAACTAAAATGTCATCTAAAAAAACTGTCCGGCCTGTCTGCTGCCACAGAGGTGGGAGACCAGACACCCAGCTCTCTGAATGGGCAGCCCTGTCTGCGCAGGGTCCGGTCCGCAGCCCCTGGACTGTTCTTGGCTTTTCGGCTCGAGCCCCGAAGTTAATAAAATGGGCTCGAGGGCTGTGGATTGCAAACCCAGCAACGAGGGTCAGGCCAGGATAAAGGAAGGGGGCTCAAAGCAGATGGAGCATGTTGAAATGGGGCTGGGGAGCGCTCCGAGCAGGGCGCTGGAATGTTGTTGAAGGCACACGTGCCGTTAGGGGCGGCAGTGTTTCATGGTGATGAGAGAGGCTGCCGGGCCTCTGCTGGGCCTCTGCTGTGCGTTAGCCCCTCTGCTCTTCCCCGCAGACCTCGGAGACTGTCTCGGTGGGGCACGAGGTGGAGAGCTCCATGCAGGTGGTGAAGACGGCCAGGCAGAGCCTGCCCTCGGGCTCCCAGGCTCTGATCCACTGGGCGGAGGAGCGCGGCTACCGTCCAGTCACCTCCTTCACCAGCACTGCCATGGCCAACCACTTCAGCCTGAGGCTGAGGGAAGCAGGTGAGCCCCTCGGGGAGCCGAACAAGGCCTGTATTCGGGACCCTCGCCCAGTGTTCAGTGTCCAGAGACACAGCCCAAAGGTGATCGCTCTGTACCTGTAGGGCTGTTGCTCTGTACCTGCAGTGCTGTTGCTCTGTACCTGCAGGGCCGCAGTGCTGTTGCTCCGTACCTGTAGGGCTGTTGCTCTGTACCTGCAGGGCCGCAGTGCTGTTGCTCTGTACCTGTAGGGCTGTTGATCTGTACCTGCAGGGCCGCAGGGCTGTTGATCTGTACCTGCAGGGCCGCAGTGCTGTTGCTCCGTACCTGCAGGGCTGCAGTGCTGTTGCTCCGTACCTGCAGGGCCGCAGTGCTGTTGCTCTGTACCTGTAGGGCTGTTGCTCTGTACCTGCCTGGCCGGGGTGCTGAGTTCAGGTTTTTCTTCCAGGTGTGGTGGTGGAGGAGCCCCTCAGCATGTTCCCCCCGGAGCTGGAGCGTCTGCGCAACCTGAAGCCCCCGGTCGGCCCAGCGAGCTCAGGGCCCCTCGAGCTGCCCTTCCTCTTCGGCCGCGGGGGAGGCGGCCGGCCGGAGCCGGGCAGGCTGCCCCTCTTCCCGTTCCCAGCGGCCGAGTGGCCCCCCGCGGAGCCGGAGGAGCAGCAGGGCTCCGTGAGCGTGGGGCTGTCCGTGCGCTGCGAGGAGCACCGGATCGTGGTTTCCGTGGACAAAGAGAGCCTGCAGGTTGGTACTGGCCCGCTTTGCTCAGCTGCTCAGTGCCATCCTTCTGCATGGGGGCTCTGGGCTGGGTCCGGTCATAGCCGACATCCCTGCGAGAACATGTACTGTATTGTACTTCCATGGCGTCTGCAGTGTTTATCTGTCTTACATAAAGTCAACAGCCTTGATCTTCTCTTCTGACTTTTTTTTGTGTTTCCGTGAACGTTAATGCTCAGCGGTCGGCTTTTAAAAGTTCCTTAGTGTTTTAGTACAAAATGTTCTCATCTAAACCAAAGATGACTGTCCGACTGTTTAGTAATGATGAAGAGCGACTACGCAGCAGGGGTTGTAACTGGCCATAAAAAGAGCCAAAAGCCCAGATGGAATTCGGGATCTTTAACAACAAAGTGAGCTGAAATCATTTTAAATGCCTGTGTTTAATGTGAGTTTCATTATCCCTTGCTGGGTAAAAACTTGCTGTATTTATGACAAAATTAAAGGCTGGTTGTCAAAAAAGATACTGTGCCGTTTGAAGAGGGAGAAACGAGCTGTCAGATGTTTTAAGCACAAAAGGACTTGTATTTCAATACGAAACAGAAGCGATCACGTGCTCTGAGTGGCCATTGGAGGGGAGTGGGAAGCTGTTTCCTGATCGCACACCTGAGCTGCTGCAGACAGCGTTTGGTGAGCTATCATGAGGAGCCATGAGGTGATGGAGTATCCAAGAGAGCACAATCCCTGAACTAGACATCCACTTTGCATTACCATTTCCTGAAGCAGTCTGATTGAATTGAGTGATAAAAATAGCCCCAACCTGTCCTAGACCCTACACCCAGATCAACTTGGATCACCACCATATTGCATGTTGCAATAGTTAAAGCACACATGCCCTCTGTCCTGTTTGCCCAGCACGCCATTATTTCCACATTCTCCAGCCGACACCTCAGAATTGCAGCGCGGTGGAAGATGTTTTATGACAGAAATGACACACTTAGGTGTGTGCACATCCTGAAAATGAAATGATAAGCCATTTGTTCCCTAGCTATTTTGTCTTCCTAGAAACGTGCTTTTTGCTAGCCAGACGTGTTCTGATGTAGATAATTGGGGACTTTGCATTTCTGCAAGAGACCGCTTGTGCAGTGTGCAGCTCCTCCTAGACTCTAACCCGACTTACCTCTGAGCATCCCCTCGCAGGCGAATGGCTTCAGGGGAGATGGCATCACTCTGCAGGACCCTTCGTGCAAAGCAACAGCCAACGCCACACACTACACCCTGGAGACGCTACTGACCGGCTGCAACACCACGGTCTTCCAGCTCCCTGGCAGCCCAGTGGCTATTTACCTGAACTCTGTGAGTAGGGCAGAACCTGGGCAGAGGGGCCTGTTGCTGGCTTGGCAACGCGGGGCAGCAGCTCTGATTTTGCGGGTGGAGGCACAGACTGAGGCAGACGATGGCAGCAGAGTGACTTCCGGAAGCTCCCGTCCTTACGGTGCTCCGTGTCAGCAGAGAGATTCACGGTCTGCAGTCGCCCAGTTCACCGGGACAAGGAGCTGACCGGTGTAGTTTTTCAAACAGACCCTTAGCGGTTCAGCTGAAAGCCGAGCCCCTCGGTCCTCGTTACCGTACGGACGTCATAAATGTCAGCAGGAACTCCAGATCCTTTCGGCAGTTGTGCAATCAGGCCTGCCTGCTATTCTACCCCTCATGATTATCGTTAGCGAGAATGCTGTAGCAGCGACTCCGAATGACCTGCCCTTAGGCACGTCTCTTGAGTGTACACACTGCTGGAACAGACCTGCTGCCACGTTAACCCTGTAGTCTAACTAAGCCATGCACATTTGCCTCCTCTCAGACTGCAAGGATCCTTGTACAGTCCTTGTTGCTTGAACAGTGATACTGTAGCCCTGTTTCAAGTTTTGCTTATTTATCTGTTAGTCGTGGTGAGAAAATAGAAAGGAAAGTGTGCCTCAGAGAATCGCCAAGGGACCCTGTGTTGAAATCACAAGATGTTCCCATGTTTAAATTCCAGCTCATCTGTTTTCCCAATGTTTTGGCGGTTTTGTCATAGGTCCTCTGCAGTGTTTGGACGTTCGGACGCAAATTCTGCTTGTTTTGCTCAGCGTCAGCCCAGCAAAAAACGGCCTTATCTGATCACATTTACGCCCCGGTGTTTTGAAACAAGCCTGGAGTCAGGCTGTTGCGAAAAAGCTTGGGAAGCATGTTTTTTTTTTCAGTTCTGTGATGTTAGTTCGATTGTGGCTGTTTTTGGAGGAGATTGAGGAGTTTTTCTGTTGTTGTTGTTGCAGATCTGGATCAACCAGTCAGAGCCAGGAGATGGAAGTGGCTGGCCTTTTGATTATGAGGACATGGAGTCTGGCGATAATGGCTTTGCCTCCGATGCTGAGGGCCCAGAAAGGACTGGTTCTGAACCAGAGGCACACGGACCCGTCTCTGTCTTGGCAAGTCTTCACCTCTTCCCTTCACTGAAGCAGAGCAGGCTGGGAGAACGTGGCTTTTATCAGCAGATCGGCACACAAACGGCAGCAAATCCTGACCTGGCCTTTGCAATGAGCAACGTGGAGCTACCCCGGCAGCCCCTCACCTGGGACTTTAAATATGCACACCTCAAATATGCTTTAAAACACATCAGCTCCCTGCGAAGAGTGTTGACCTTTGTAAGGCCACATCTGAAAGGCTAGTTGTTTCATGACACGTGTTCACGTCTGATCACAGCCTAACAGACAGGGTTCTGTGCCTTTTCCCTCACAAAGTGGAGAGACTGGCTGAACATTTACCAGTTTTTCTAACATTTACTGTGTGGGGGGGTAAAAAGGGATGCTTTTATCTATGGTGTTGCTTCCCTATTTCTTCCATAACCACTTTACGTAAAACATACAAAATATCATGAACAAGAGGGTCTCATCTGGCTTTTTTTAGAAGAAAAAGAAGAGTGTCACCCTCAACAACATTGCTGGGTAGCTCATTCCACACTCTCACAACCCTTTGTGTAAGACTGAACAACCACAGGTCATGGCTTTTATAGACTGATTCCAGATTGCAAAGCAGCAATAACTCTTTTGTAAAGTGGTGACTAGAACCGTTCACTAAAGTATATTCTAAATGAGGTGCACTGTGTAGTTTAAACATCCAGTAACATCCCTCAATTTAAACTCTCCACAGAAAGCGCAGGAAGTCTCAGAGATAAGCCTAATGCGAAACTTTTCAAACTGCCGTCACGAATCCAGTAATCATCAGCAGGTGTTTATTGGGGTCCTGTCCCCTAAGCTAAGGGTCTCCGAGTCCTCACTGTGTGAAGAAGAGCCTGCTTGAACTGCACGTGAACTGCTGTTTGGAGCGCTGCCATCCTCCCTCGTTTGAACTCCTGACCTTCAGAACCTTCCTTGTGTTGCGAAGTTCAGGAGTTTGCTGGCTTTTCGTTCTCTAATCCTCTCTGTGTTGAGGTGCCTGTGGTGATGGAAAGCTGTGCAGGATGAGCTGCAGTGCAGCTTCAAAATGCACACGGCACAAACGAGCTGCCTCTGGTCTCATGTGCCTCCCGCTGTGCTGTTTGCTTCTCCTCCGCAGTTTAACTGCACGTACGGGCAGGCTCAGGAATCTCCAGGCAGCACGCTGGCCAGGCACGGGCCCAGCAAGAATCCGGTCAACAACGCGACCTTCAACATGGAGTTCTACAGCACCGACCTCTTCCACTTTCCCCTGCCCCAGGCCTTCCCCACCGCCTCCGACAATGAGCACATCTTCGTCGAGGTAAGAGCCAGCCCCAAGCTTGCTGTCCAGGGCTGTAACCCCCCAGTGCCCCCCGATCTGGGGGCAGCCAGGCTGCTCAGCTCTCCCAACCCCGAGGGCCACAGCCTGCGAGAGGAGGTGCAGAGCTGGGCGGAGGACAGGCGATCTCAAAATGAAGGGGCTGTTGACCTCTGACTGTTGATCTGTTGGCGGATATTCTTAAAAGGGTTTGAGCAGATTATACAGATTTAAAAAAAAACAACAACTAGGTATTACAGCTGTTTTTCTATAGGTTGGACACAAAGTGTGTCTAAGGACAGGTAAATTAGTAAACACAGCATCACAAAACAAACTTTTAGAGTTCAGTATTCACAGCTGTCATTTTAGTTTTGTTTTTGTTTAAACAAATACTCATAACCTTTACTCAGCTTTTCCACACAAAGCTGTTTTTCAATTCTATAAATATTTTGCCTACATTTCAGCCGTAGAGATGATGTGTGTAGAGGCCCATAGGCACTGGCGTTGCTTTAGCTGGGCCCCCTCTCACACTGCACTGTAAACTGTGGAAATCTCGGCGCTCCGGTGCAGTCTGCAGAGAAAGCTGTTTTTTGTTTAAACGCGAGTCTCTGTATGGCTATGAAAGTGTCCTGTGTTTCCCAACAGAATAAATCCTGCCTCGCTGAGCATCAAAACATTTAGTCTGGTCTACATCACAGTCGCAAAGCTTTCATGTCCAAAAGCAGCTCTCACACGGGGTCACCAACTGTTTGGTCTGGCTTTGCTTTCCAAGTTTGTTAAACTAATATTGTATTTTTCTCTCCTTAACCCTTCAAGGGATGCTAGACAGCTTGTTACCAATTAAATCAGATGTGATCGGTGCAATTCCAAGGTACTGTACACCATCACATCAGAGAGCTGGCGAAAGAGATAAAACAGTGTATTCACTAGACGTCTTTGAACCTTTGATTTATAAGGGCTTCTGAGAATGACACTGCCAAGAAATTTCGGCCAGTGGACGACAAAGGGGGATTTGTGCTAGCAGCCATCTAAGACACACAAACCTCTTCTCCCCCCCAGGTCTTAGAGCTTCACGGCTGTTTGTGAGGTCTGCGCTTTTTTCTAAGTAGCCAGGGTGCGGGAGTGTGCTGTGACACGGTGTGTGTGGATGGACAGCACGGTCTTGTTCACGTACTGGAGCGGTTGTGCGTCCGAGAGGGGCCGTGGGGCTGCTGTGGATCAGGAGTGAGGATGTGTGATGTGGAGTGGTGGAGCAGGAGGTAGGGACTGCCTCGCCCCAGACAGCCAGCCTGGGTGTGCACACGAGGGGGGCTTGTTGACTTCAGCTTAAGCCCGGGATAGCGCACGTCCTGGCTGACCAGGCACGGCAGCGCTGCTGTGAGCGCACGCGTGTAGATTGTGGTTTCAGAAGAGGGAGGAGGGGAGCCGTGGGGATAGGAACTCGAGGAAATGCCTTGTGGTTCGTCCTGACGGAAAGATCCTCTTGAAATTGTTGAAGTGACCGAAATCTCACTGAGGAATTGTGATTCTTGGAACCGGGACAAGTCTCGGGGTGGCGCTTGTGCAACTTGATTTCCTCAAGCTATCAGTCACCTCTTCAGCAGCGAGTGTTTTTCTTCTGCTTTGAAGAAATCCAGACTGAAACTGGTTCTTCCTTGCAAAGATACATGCGTATCAGCGGTCCCCGAGCAATTGTCATTTGTCCTGGGAAAAACTTTGTGACTAAATGTCACCCCGACAACAATATTTTAATATTATAATATTTTCCTTGTGGAAGTGTGTTACCTTGTGCTGACTGTGGTAGAGAGTGAGTTCGGTGGTCCTTCAGCTCCTTATAGAAGGGGTGCTCTGTCTTCTTCTCACTTCCTGTGAAACATGGCCTGTGCAGCATGTATGAAGCCCTCTCTTCCTGTGCTTTCTGTTAAAGGTTTCAGTTACCAAAGCCGACCAGGAGCTGGGGTTTATGATTCAAACGTGCTTCATTTCGCCACATTCAAACCCCAACGTGGCCTCGGATTACGTCATCATCGAGAACATCTGCCCCAAGGATGAGTCTGTGAAGTTCTACTCACCCCCGAGACCCGGCTTCCCCCTCCTGCATGCGCAGACGGACAGGAAGAGGTTCAGCTTCACGTTCAGGTCCAGATACAACATCTCCCTGCTCTTCCTGCACTGCGAGATGACCTTGTGCACAAAGAGGCAGGTGGACAGCCAAGGCCTGCCCAAGGTGAGCCCTCCGCAGCCCACAGATGGGTGGAGCACTCGGGGACAGACTCTTGCATCTCTGTCTTCTGAGCAAAGGTAGTTTTCAATGCTTTTAAGATGTTCTGTGTAGAGTATCTGCTTTTGATACTGTAAGAATCTGGGATTCCTAATGGGTGATACTGTCCTCATGACGAAAAGCATTGTTCATGGCGGAGAAGGTGCACATGCATGTGGGCAGCAGTGGCTCTTTGATTTGGTGTTGTAGACACATCTGTGTGACGGCCTGCGCAGGTGTGATCCATTGGCAAGCTGACTGGGTAGCATACATCTCGTGTGTGTAGAAGTGCACAGGTCAGCTACCAGCTGTAAGGGAATTTAAATTTAAATCTCATTTACAGTATATAGCATAAAAGTCTACGCTTAAAATTACCTGTTGAGGCCCAAAGCACGTGGTGAATTTAAGAGATGATACAGGCGGCAGTAACAGCAACAGTAAGCACCAGTGTGGGAAAGTACTGCGCATTACTGTACTGTTTGTGGGTGTTAAAATTAGTATGGTTATTCGCATAATTACACTTCTGACATGCAGCATGGAATTATCTCATATTAAGATGTATTAAAGGAGCGTATGAACTAATTGTGTGCTTTAAGGGCATATTACGTCAACAGAGGCTTCTGGGCTGTAATGCATGAGGCTGGGAATCAAATTAGCTGCCTTTAGCCCTCTGAGCTCTTGGGTTTTACTACCTGTAAAGGGGAGTGCAGCGCCCTGCTCTCAGACACACAAGTCTTGAGGATTTCCATAGCACCCTGCGGGTGAGTCAGGGTTAGTGTTAGGGTTAAGAGTTTGTGCTGAAGCCCATGGCAGTGATTTATTCTGAACAGTTAACATGCCAAAGACTTTTTTGCCTTTGTCATGCACTCCCACATCCCTGCAGTGTGAGCACGCCAACTGCGTGTGTTAGCAGGGAGGGTTTCCACCTGCTCAGGCGCGCTGACTGTGCATCACACACAGGGTCTTGTGTTCACTGATGTGAACCCATTTCAACAGGCAGAACTTGCATTGCAATGAGATTCAGGTTCTCGGAAGTATCATGGAGCTCGATTCCCAGCCTCGAGAGGTTAAGATGTTACAGTATATGCATCATCCAAACAAATGCTGTGCGGCTTGGCTGTGCTAGGGGTGGCGTGACGTTTCATGGCCTCACCAGAGCTGAGAGCAGCGAAGGTCAGGGGGGCTTCAGGGTTCTCCTCTTCTTCAGCCACTGAGCTCTGAGTCCTAGCTGTCCCACAGGTCTTTTGCCATCACCTGTTTAAGGACGAGACAGCATGCTTACCAGCATTTTGGCTTGACTACCAGGAGAGAGTTCAGCTAGAACAGTCTATCAGGAGATCCTGCAGGCCTGGGAGATAGGAGCTGCAGACCACTTCCAGGAACAAGTCCTGACTTTTGATAAATCCTGTGGGAAGCAGCCATGTATATATGAATCGACGGCAAAGGTTCCCGCAAAGGGGAACCGGAATGTCTGGAGATGACGGCTTGCAGGAAGACCTCCTTAAAGAGCTCCACACTCCCCCTGCCAAGTCGCCCCTCTGTTCTGATATCGTTTGCAACCCACAGCGCGGGGCAGCCCTGGTTTCGGCTCTGTTTTCGCTCACTGTCCACTAACAGCGCACACTGGCCAGTCAAGGGCCCGGCTCCAGTTAAGGGCCGCTCTGTGGTCAGCATCCTCAGATGACCGGTGTCTTCCTGCGCCCCAGGCCACGAGCCAGCAGGAGCGCACAGCCCCGTGCCTGTGATGACTCTGTGTTTTAATGGAGCGGGAGTCCCAGCGGTTGAGCTGTGCTTCCTAAATATATCCCGTTTATTTCTGAGTTGGGAACCTGCATAAAGGCAGCTGTCTGTGCTCACTGGCCACAAGGACATGGGCTGGGGCCTGGCTGGCTGCAGGAAGAGCACAGGATGGGTTCTTAAGAGTTTGGAGAACTGTGCTGCCCTGTCCCATCCAGTTTCCTTCAGCTGGGGCTGTGAGCAGGGTGCAGGTTGAACTGGCGCTTTCCTCCAGTGCCACTGGGACTGGGGAGGAGTCCTCCTGCTCCTCCTGCTCCTCACGACGGCCACCCCTCGCCTCTCACCCCTCGGGAGCCTACGACCTTCTGACCTCGGTTTCCTCTCCCCCCGCCTGCAGTGTATTCAGCCAGATGAAGCCTGCACTGCAGTCACCATAGAGACGATTCTGGCCATGATGATGCACAAGAAGATCTCCACCAAGCCGCTGGTCGTGGTCTCCAACGGCCCTGTCCCTGAAGGTATGTGATAGCCAGACCGAGCTTCGAGCGCTTGGGTGGGAGTGCGGAGTGCTGAAAAGGTCAGGGTGGAGCTGGCGGGGCCTCAGGGGTACGGAGCAGAGCCTGTTGGCATTTTGGGAGACATGAGCGGGGCAGGATCGAGCTGTCCCCACTAACACGTGTGCGGTGCGTACCATATGGTGCAGAGAGGCAGAGCAGGGGAAATCACCTGATTGACTTCCTGGGGTATAAGACAAAGTGGCCTTTATTCTTTATTGTGTTGTACTGAGAGAAAACGATGGGCAGGAAACAATCTGAAATTGCAGTTGAAAGCTGAGATTATCTGCTTATTTGTTTGGGGCACAGGGGTAGCTTGTTCCCTTAAACAGTGTTGTGCTCATCGCCGGTGGGCGGGTCCCCGAGCCCCCACTCACGTCAGAAGCGTGGATTTTGATTTTGACTTCTGCAAGTGCGACATCCGCTGAGTGCTTTGAAGTGAAACGCAAGAACTTTCATCTGCTCGCACACCTCCAACCACCTGTCCGATTGATACCAAGATGATGAGAGTTGTGGTTTTGAGAGGCAGTTCGATCCCTCGTGCGTCAGGGTGTCAGGACACAGCCTTCTGAGGTCTCCATCCTGTAAGGTTACAGCTTAATAATCGCACGTGCAGTGCTGCCTGAGAGCGGCACGCGAAGAAGTACTTTCTGCAAGCGTTTGTAACGCAAAGACGTCGGTCATTTTTCAAAGGGCACAGGGAACAGACCTGCTTTCATGTCCTTATGGCCCAGGCTTGGACTGCACCCCAGTGTACAGAGACAGACCTGTTTGTGGGCTGGTTTTCTGAAGGCAACCCAGTCTCAGATCCCAGCTGTGTGTTCTGTTTTATTACCCTGAAGGTTCGGCAGGTTCACTTTTTTTAGTATGAAAGAGCAGGTGGAGAAGGAAGCAGAAACCGAACCGTTCGTTCTCCTTAACCCCCTTCCGCTAGCCAAATGTGAGCGAAGGGCTGCACGGGACTGAGGGAAGCCGCGGAGGAACAGGATCGAGCAGGAGGCCGAAGCAGTAATACAGTAATGAGTGAATGGTGGTTCAGCTCCGTCAGACAGTGCTCGGCTATCAGACTGGCCATTCTGGGGTTCCACTACCTCCCCTCCGCTGGCCGCGACCCACACGCTGTAAAACAGCTCGGCTCTCCTGCTTTCTCCAGTCAGAAGGCATCGATTCCGAGAGGCGAATAAAAAGCCACCACAGAGCGAAAACGGATAATGCAGTGCGTTTGGAGCTCAGATGAAGTGCGCTAATCTTGGCGGACGGCTGTGCGCACAAGCAGGGGCCTGTGGGTTGAGCTACACAGGCGTCTGTGATAAGACGAGCGTCCCGGGCCAGAGGCAGCCTGCCAGCAGCCTGGAGGACACCAGCGCCCCCTCTCCGCCCTGGGTGGAACAGCATCTAACTCCAGAAGTCCCCTGAGCACAACCTCTTACTCCAGCCTTTCAGCTCGTGTATTAGTCTAACTTTGCTCACAAAGTGACTGGGGCCTTATTTGTTATTCTTGTGTGTGTGTTTATCCTGTAATGTCTTCAGAACTAGTCCCAGGATCATTTGTCTGGCACTGTGACTCTTTCTCGACCCCCTGTTCTCTGACTCCAGTCTTGCACTCACCTGGGGTGTAGCACCGCGGTCTGGGCTGCTGAAGGCTCAGCACACTGTCCTGTGACTCAGAGACAGGAGATAAGAGGGTGAGGGGCACTCGCTAGATTAGATGTGCTGGTGAAGACCCAGCTCCTTCGTGAGAGAGGAATGAAAATCCGAGGTGTTAAAATCTCAGTCACACACATTCCTCAGGGCTTGGCAGAGAGCTCTCTGGCTGGCTGTGTTTGCTGAAGCAGAGGACAGCACAGATTGTGAGGCCCAGGGATGAGACTGGAGGTTACCCCGTGCCCTGCCCGGTAGGGTTCTGTACCACTGGTTCAGAATACCCCCACCCCAAGAGTCCTTTATTGCTGCATCTTCACAGGTGCAGGACCAGCTTGTAGAATTACGAAACAAAGTGCCACAGACTCCCTTTCCCCCTAGTGCCCTCTGAGAAGAAGCTGGAGAGCTGTAATACCAGCCTGTTGAGCTGATCAGTCATCAGGCTGCAATTTATAAAGAGGAGCATTGCCAAAGGGGGGCAAATTAATGCTTCAAACACGGATGGTGTTTCACAGCTGATAGTCAGTAGTCTAGTTCTTTACATAATAGACTTCAGAAATACAGAGTTACAGTTAAGAGCTTTAAATTGAAACATGTTTACCAGGGTGCTCTTCTGCTTTCAGGTCCTCCCACAAGGAAAGATGTGCCAGAAACCGAGCCCCCTCCTGAGTGTGAGTACGGTCACGAACCCCGATTACTCTCATCTCACTGTGTGAAACTGACTTCTCAACCTTTTTATATCAGGATTTATGTATTCAATATGGTTATTTCATTGTATGTGATACTTTGGCGTGGGTGTTGCAGAAGGAGTACACACTTCGGTGGACTTGTGTGTACTGTATTCTCCCTGCAGCAGCAGACAGAAGGCCATTGCACAGGCAGTGACACGGTGGGAAAATGTTTTGTTCTGCAGATGTAATCTATGGCCTGGACACTCCCACTGTGGTTGGAATCGCCTTCGCGGCTTTCGTGATTGGAGCTCTGCTGACGGCAGCCTTGTGGTTCATTTATTCCCACACAGGTGAGTCTTTCACACATGCGTTCTTCCCCGGCCGTGTCGTGTGCTGCTGCCTGATTACCTGATGGGGGCGTCTGCGGGGCGCGGGGCGCGGGGCGCGGGGCGCTTCAGATCGGCAGCCTGAGCTCACATCTAAAACTGGATCCCTTAAAAGACTTCATACAGTGTACACCTCTGTTCCAGTTTGTTTGGCTTTTGCTTTAATTATTAAAGCAGGCGCTTTCCAAAAATAATCAGGGCCTTTTCCCAAGGACGGTGAATCTCCATACAATGGCCTGACAATGGCTGGAAAGTCCCTCCCGCCCTGCGCGGCTTCCCTGCGGTACGAGGGCTCCCCGAGGGGTCTCGGCCTGCACAGGAAGAGATAAATCCCAGCTGCTGGGTGCCAAGGCCTTCCTCGGTGTCTGGAGGGCAGAAGCCATAGGGTCCCTGGAGCAGCAGGAGGAGGAAGGAGGTCACTGGCCTCAGGCTCTGCTGAGATTGCGAAGCAGATACTCCCCTCACTGACAGCTGCCTGAGCCTGGCACTCAGCCTCTCTGTCCTGCATCTAGGGGAACAGTTTCTCCTGTGCTGTTTTGCTGTATGACGGTATCATATTGGACCATGGTTTAACCTCCGTGGCTGCATATTTACAGGAGCCACAGAGATAGGGGAAAACGCTCTACTAAACCGCGGGGCTCAGTGCTGAGAAGGAGAGAGAGGGTCTGTGCGTTCTTTGGCGCGCTCAAGCAGATAGTATCTCTCCAGGCCGAGAAAGCGAATCGCTGGTTGTGGCTGGAGTTGCGTCACTGTTGCTGCGTGTTTATTAAGGGCTGTAGAAAGGCTGTACATTCCTGCAGCGCAGCTGAGAGGTGAAATAAGTGCAGCTCTTCAACAGGTCCAAGGAGACCACAGAGTATCTGTATCCTTTTGTTTTTGCTGGCATCTCCTGAGAAGAACTCTTTTTTTCTTCCTTCCTTTTTATTACTTTATTTCCCTAGAAAGACTCAGCAATTTAGTCAGGTGCAGAAACATAAGCAAAGCAGCTTGGTCACGTGGACAGGGTGTCCAGGAAATACGAGCTCAGATCGGAGCTGGGCTGTGTGAGGGCATTGTTGGGACAGTGCAGAGCAGGTGTGTCCGTGTGTCAGTAATTAAAAGGGTCCACATCTGTCTGGCAGCCGTCTGTATGCAGGTTTGAACTCACAGCATCAGATCTGCAATAGAGCATGACTGGATACTCAAACAGTGCGCTGGTGTCCTAACACAAAGCAAGCCATTGTGCTGAGTTTATCCGTTTTTGATGGATTTCTTTTTAGGTTTCGGAGGTAATAACACTGTTGGTTGTTTTTTTTTTTTGGAAGAGAGCTTGGCCACTTAATTACTGAATAATTTAAGAGAGCCGGTAAGCCACAAAGAGAGGGCTACAGCACAGTGACAGTGGCAGGGCATGGAGGTTCATGATATCATGCCCTGCGTCACCTCTGATTCCTCTCCATGAGTGTTGCGGTATGCTTCCTCAGCAGCTCTGTTCCCCTCCAGTCTGGCTCCAGCTCCGTCGGCACATTCACTTCCTGCCCTGCCGGGTCCCCTTCCAGCCTCGCATGGCCTCCTCTCGCTTCTTGGGCTCTGTGGTTCACAGTGCAGCAGCAGAGCTTGTTCCTGTGGGCGGGGATCTCAGGAAATCAGGTTTCAGGCTCATCACACTCCCATTCTGTGCATTGAAGAAGCCGAGCCGTCGCCCCCTATTGTAGTGTTTTCCTCTTTCGAATAAGGATGTGCAATTGATTAGCTGATAGCTTGGCCCAATATTGACATGAAGGGATCGATCTCCACACCTTTCACAGGTACTCCACTCCCTCTTATCCACATGCGGATCAGGGCAGTCTGGGCTCTCCGGCGGCCCTATTACAGTACACTTCAGAAAGATTTTCATCACTCTTTACTTTCAGGCTAGACAGATGTTCCTATATTGTCACTGACATCTAAATGCATTAATTTGAATGTTTTCTTTTTTCCACCTTTTTATGTCCTGATTGCTTGTAGTTCCAGTAAACAGACATTTTTTTTTCCAAGGAGTGTAGGAGTTCAGACCTTGAGTGAAGAATGAAGTGGAATTAACAAAGAATTAAGCACATTGCTGAACACTGAAACATAAAATCGTGTGGCTTCAGAGATTATCAGAAATCTCACTCTTTCTCGGCTGTTGGTCTCTTCACCTGCCCAACAGATTATTTCTAATCACAGATGATTAAGACAGAATTTCTATCTGAGTACCTTAAAATATAGCTCTTAAATCCTGAGGCATTTAGACAAAGAGTAATAATTACTGCAACCTTTAAAGCCTGAGTCATCAAATCAAACGAGAAAACTGACCACTATGGTTCTTTGGAAAACTACTCAGACAAAAGTGAGACAAAAACATTGCTTTAGACACTTTTCTAAATTAATAATAAAATGTGGAATGTTTTATGGGACCTACTGTATTTGGGGTTTTGCAGTATGAAAACCCAGCATGGTATTTGGGAACTGCAGTTTTGGGATCTGATACTTTTATGTTAAAAGTGAAATGTGTTAGTCAGATTGCTGTGAGGATATTGAAGTGGACAAAAAAGGTCAGACTTCCTGATGAGTGAAGCTGTGCAGTTTCCCCTGGCTGAGATAAGGGAGTCAGTGACTTCCAGTCACTCTGTAAAGGGAGGCTGCCTATATACTGCCAGTAACTGGCCTTTTCCTTCTCTTTCCCTTTCACACCATCTGCATAATTACAATCTGTGTGCACTTCTGAGCTCCTAATAGATCAAGGGTTCAAACTTACTTGTTTTGCTTTTTATCAGCATCTGTTTATTTAAATGGCGTCTAGACATGGGTCAGGTTGTAATTTCTATCCCTTAAAAACCAGACTGACCCTCCACTGCAGCTAAGTATATGATACAAGACACTTTGCCTGACCACGGCAGCCTGCAGCTCCAGTTAATATCAGGGTGCCAGTACGCATATCGCCTGGAAATGAATTTTCAACATTTTGGTGGGTTTCTATTTTCGGACACTTTGCTGCGCAGACGTGCAGGAAGTGTAGTTTTTTTCCTACAGTGTTGTTTTCTGCACACTAACAGAGCGGTATAGGTAACCAGATATACTGTACTGTTTTTAAAGGAACAATCGGTTTCTTATATCCAATGGTACATTACAGGTTACTGTGGATCTTCTTCCTTCAGGACTCGTTACGAGCAGTAGCAGTGGATCTGTAAATCTCATACTGAAGCAAGGTGCTCACAGGGCTGTCAGACAGTCAGGCAAGCGCGTTTTGGAGCTGCAGGCTGTGGTCGTTCTGGTGGCTGTGCCACTGGTCTGGTCGGGTGCGGTGTTGTCAGCCCATGCCACAGGAAGGCATCAGTGCACCATGCAAGCACAGAAAAAGACCCAGTTCCTACGAGGGGGTACAGACCTCTGGCACATGAGGACAAGTCCTAGCTTTAGGCAAAGGAAAACCTGAGAAATAAAACCTCCTGGCCCAGCGAGCACACAGAGCCAGCCACTCGGTTGTTTTGCCTGTCTGTGGGACATTGTAATAAGCAGTCCCTTGTGCATTACAAGAAGAGGTACCATGAGATCAGCTGGTTGTGTATATTCTGGACAAGAATTTAAAATGTCTCCATCAAGCCTGAATGTACGGAATAGGAATACATGTGGAATATGGTCGGAATTTTTTTTAATATACCCTGGACTTCCAAAACACTGCGGAGAGAGAATGACCTTTTCACCCCTCCTCGGGTTCTTTAACCTTTATGTTATAGATGGACTTTCAGAGACGTGGACTGTTTGTATGTGTGTGTGTGAGATGTGAGTGCCTAAAAGGCTGTGCTTCACTCCCAAGCTGGGATTGAGGATATGTTCTGTTTTTAGCCAAAGCTCTTGGCAGCTCTCTTTCAGCGGAGGGGCCAGAAAAAGGGGATGCTTTCGGCTGATCCACCTCTCCGATGGAAAATGGGCTCTTTTTTTCTTAGCTGCTGATAAAAGGCCACTCCACACACTGCCACTGTCCCCACACAGCCCACAGGAAGGGAGGGACCCGCACAACAAACAACTGGCAGACACAGAGCACATCTCACATTTTTACACCCGCAGCAAACGCCAGACGTGGAGCAGAAATTACCGCTCTTCGAAATGCTACAGTCCCTCTCTGCTAGACGAGCATTCCATCCAGAACGGGAATCTGACTCGTCTTGTGATTGTCCACAAATGTCCAGAGGCTCCGTCTCGGAGCCGCCGGGAGGCACGAGATGAGTACAAGGTACAGCACCCAGCAGCCGCAGGCCGGACTCCATCGCAGGCCAGAGCCCGCCTGCTGCTTACGCTGCTGGTTTTGACTAAGCGCTGGAAACTAGAGAGCGAGGGAGAGGGCTGGAAGAAGAGGGATGCTCTGCTCCTCTGATCCTTTCCTCGGATGTCTGTAGCTGTCTGCTCTCGCCGATGTTTCCCGTTTCTTCCCCTGCGGACCGTGGTGTGGCTCCTCCGGGCGCCAGCCTTCGGCGCTCCGCTGAAGAAGCACGCGCAGGGGGAGGCCGACAGCTGGGACAGTACCTGGCAAATCCGCCTGCTGTATTTCAGCACTGTGGAGTGAGTCACAGTGACGGATGTAGAACGACTTGATATTTCTATAACAGCAGCCAACAACTGATCTGCCAGATCCATCACACTGACGCAGGTCAGCCACGGCAGGTTCAGATGGATTAAAGGTCACTCAAAGTGCTGAACAAGTTGAGCACGCTTAAAATCTGATGGCTAGAATCTGTCTTAACTTTGCGAAAGCCTTTGTGACTCCCAGTCCCTAGAGACTTTCACAATAGAAGTGTTTGCTAAATTAAACTTATCCTGAACACAAAACTCACTAACATCCAAGAAACAAAACACAGAATACAGACTTTTCCTCTTTTCTTTATTCTGGGGTAGACCACAGGCATCTCTGAATTGCAAGGCCTGCTTGCAGTATAAAGCTCCACTGACAGAGAGAGCAGGGCTCCCTGCGCAGTGCTCAGAGCTGAGGCTCTGCCATGAGGGGCCCGCGATGGGCATGTTGCAGAGACTCGCTGGCAGCGTTTCCAGGCCTCTCTGTTTTGACAGTTCTGCTGTGCCTCTTTCACCAGGTGAGGCGGCCGGAAGACACCAAGTCCCCACGTCGCCCCTGGCCTCTGAAAACAGCAGCGCGGCCCACAGTATCGGCAGCACACAAAGCACCCCCTGTTCCAGCAGTAGTACAGTCTAACCCAAGGGCCGGAGCCACGCGGGGAGGCCGGAAGAGGCCAGGGCTCTGTGGCGAGTGTTTGTTGACTTTAGCTTTCCCAGGACGAAAGGAATTATTTTGGGTTGCTTTTGAAGGCAGAGAAGGGTGTTTGATTTTATTCTCTTTCTCGCTCTAACTCTTTCTCTCCCTCGACGTAAAAAAAAAATCACCTGCCGTTGTCCTCCCGCTGGCTGCAGTGGGGGGGGGGCCTTTCCGTTCTCTCCAGAAGAAATTCCAAGACCGTGCGGCAGAATGACTACTAGTGATCATCCCACAGTGGGACTCATGAAAACAAGACAGAACCAAAACAAAGAGAAAACACAGCTGTGCTTCAGAAACGCCAGCCCGGTTCCGTTTTCTTTTCCAAATGCTGCTTTCTACAACTAAAGAAAAACTTTACTTTTATTTTTATTTTATATTGGTCTTGTATAGCTTGTAAATGTTATAGTATATATACCTGAAAGGGATTCAAGAAAAGCTAAGAGCTTATTTGTAAAAGAATGTATTTGTGCATATTGTAAATAGGCCCCTAGTGTTAAACTGACATTGAAAGTATAAAACACCTTGAGCACGACATCTTTTTTTCAGTTTTCCAAGTAATTGCATTGCACAGACGGCATCTAGCCAGTATTTCTTAAAGCTCCTATATAAATGCTACATATTATTTTGCCAAAAATATCAGATACTTACTTAATACTCTTAGTTTTTCTATGTGTTCTTGGTCTGGGATTGTGTACAAAAGAGTGAAAATTATCGTTTGTGCGCATTTCTGAAGGATGGGGCATTAGAACTGAGATAACAACTAAAGGAGAAGAAATAATTAGTGAGTGTTAAATGATTGTGCTTCTCCTGGGTCTTACACCACTATCTCTTCCTTTTTGAGGTTATTGTTATGTTGTTTAATTCCCTTTGTGTAATGCCAGAGAACTGATTCCTCTGCTTTAATCTTGCAAGGGATTGAGAGGAATGCCAGACCTTCTGAACGGCCACGCACTGAGCAGGCGGACCTGAGCAGGGCTTGTGGGGTTAAAAGGGAAAGGAGCCCGGAACCCCTGGGAGTTAGGGGGTCTGAATGCTTCTCTCCTGTTTAACACAGCTGCTGAGATGTGAGAGGTGCCCCGGCGAGAATGATCTCTCTGTTCAAAACAGCAACACCAGCACACAATAACCAGTATAGCAATAAGCAACAGCCCAAAATACCCTTGTGGTTTCAGTGGCTTTGCCTGACCTGAGCATCCCAGGAGCCAGTGATACATCACAGATGCAGTCCAGTTGCCTAGGACACTGTCACTGTCCATTCTGCCACACAGAAAGGCAGAAGGGAGTTGGGCAGCAGCAGTGCTCTGAGCCCAGGTGAGTTAGGCCTCATCACCGCAGTCCGGTAAACCGAAAAGAGGCGTGCGTCACATTAGTTTCACACAAGATGGTCTTTTCTCATCTTTGCTTCTGAACGTGAACATTCTGATGACCGGCTGAAAAACAAATAGTTCAGAGCACCTGTTGAAATTTAACTCCTTTTTTAATTCACTCATTTTAGCAAAATAGCCACTTTTATGTGCGAGCACGGCTTTACTGATACACGTGTGCATGGTGTTGCTGTACTGTGCGTGTTTGTCGTTCGTTAGCCAGTATGAGCAATATAATCCCACAGCCCTCTATAAAATTAAAACCTACAGCTGTAAGTCCTATTTATTATGTACCTTCTCAAAATCGATTGTATTTTTTGGAAATAAAAGGGATTGGAATAAAAAAACAGGGAAGAAGGGAGAGCAGAACAGATTTGGTTCATACAGAGCAATCAGTGTATATATTTAGTCAGAAAAAGCAAATCTGTAGACATCTAAATCAGAATTTTGAACTAATTCTTTAACAATGTTGCTTGCTGCTGACATTTCTTTTTAGAATGTATTTTATTTCAAAGCTTCTAAGTAATTGTAAGTGTGTCAAACTTGTATAGATGTCTTCAGAGAAGACCAAGTATTTTAGTACCAGATATTTTTATTGTGGACAGCTTGTATAAAGTCATATTTGTTTTAAACTATTTACTTAAATAGAGCCAACCTATAATTTTGTATTCTTCTTACATCATGTACTGTGAATTTTTTGTGCCTTGTTGTTGGGTTTTCTACTACTCTGTAAATACCTTGCTTTGTTACTGTGACCAGTACTATGCTTTAAATACGATTGTGTGTACATATGTGTTGGTTTGGTGAAAAGGTGATGCTCTTTAAAAAGACAACAAATAGAGCAGTACAGGCAGCCTGTGTTGGTCAGGTGTTCGAGCCCAAATGTTACCGAGACAATCCACCTCTGTCCAGGAGATGAAGGTGTGTGAAACACTGGGGTCTGGGAGATTCAGCCAGCTGTAGAATCAACTCGCATGCAGTTAATCTCACTTGCAAATGAGCTTCTGGAGGAGAAAATGTCAAAAACCTGTTTCTTTAAACCTCACGACCACCGTCACAGCTTTCATTAAACTGAGCACTACAGCATTTTTCTCGTGAGCAAAACCTCTTCCCACGATCCTCCTCACGTCCTGGACGCCTCCGAAGGAAGTGTTTTGGTTCAGGACACTCCGAAGTGTCATTGGATTTGGGGGATAGCAAGATCTTTATAAACACGAGCCTCCTCCTCCTGCCCGTGGAGACAGTCGTGTTTAGACTGCCCGTGACGCGTTCAGACAGTTGTGGGTGAACGATGACTCCAATTTGCTTAATTTTTAAAAGACACCCGCGTACAGGCAGCAATCGGCAGTTTGTGGCCTGTTTAATTGAGAAGCATTCCAGTGGTTTTGTGACTGGCGTTATCAGATGTGGCAGTCCTACTGGAGCATTGCTACTGCTCCAGCTCCTTCTCTTAACTCCCTGGGAGCTGCTGGCTTTGGGAAACCTACAGCTTTATGGGGGGGGAGGGGGTACTTAGGGAGGCATGTTGATCCCTTGGGGCTCTCTGTGCCTGAGCACCACCAGTGCAAGGCTGCACCCCGCTTCTAGCAGCACGCCCTGAGTGCGGCACAGTCCGTTCTCACAGAGGGGGAGGCCTCCTGCGCTCCTCCTCTGCACACAGCGGGGCTAACACGTCCCCCCGGCCCGGGTCTGCCGGCCCCCTTGTCTGCGATCATGGAGCGCGGTCCAGCAGAGCAGCAGGAAGAGCCGGTCTCCGCGCGTGTCCGAAGAGCCCCACGCTTACCAGAGCAGGCAGCTGCGCCGCAGGGGGAGACACCCGAGGGTCATTACTTCAGCCCTTTAGAAAATGTTGGAAAATTGAGGCTGGAATTGTTTCTTTTCGTTTCTGGCAGCCATTTCTCTGAAGTCTATCTACCTCACGGTTTTATTTTTTGCCCTTGGTATGGGTGTTAGACGTACCTCCTAGCTGTCATGACTTGCTCGACGCTGGCGGGTCAGGAGGCACAGGGATGAAGCTCGAGGCCCAGGGGAGTCGGGGTGGTGGGTCAGAGGGAAGCGGGGGGCTCGTGAACTGCTCTGGGAGAGGACCCCTGGGGTTCAGCAGCCCGTTAACAAGGCATGCTGGCTGCTCTTCACCTGTTCCACAACGTCTAGCATTTCCCTTCCGGGACGACCGTCTGAAGGAAGTGAAAATCTTTACATAGTAAAAGGGACATATTTGAGTCCACAGAGGGGGGGGGGGGGGGAACTTGTTGGTATTGTAATTCAGCCTGGTTGGGTGTTGCATTGTACTGGACAGGAAGCACTTATATCAAACTGGCCAGGCTGGTCACTTCTGGGGTTTGAACTTTTTCCAGCTCGGTAAGCTGTTGTACAGAATATCTACTTTTATATACACAGTGCCTTTTTGTAAGCTTTTATACGCATAATAAATTCTTATGATTATTATCCAGTGTCTTGTTTTGTAATCATTTAACTTGATCATTATGAAAATGGAATTGTGCTGCAAGCCCAGTCTAGGTTGAGTTTTTACACATCAAGGGCTTCCTCTCCGTTCTGCTTTTCCTGTGCTTAATATCCATGTTCAGTCAAGAAGATTGTTAATCAAGTAATACATCGGGTTTTTTCAGCATAAGAAAAGTTAACATACCCTTCTCTCTGTGATGGACTGAGAAAAGTGGTCTGTGGATCCCCAACCTTCAAACAATAACACATCTGTAACAGATTAAAACAGAGGAGTATTCTGCTGAGTTCTAGACAGTTGTCTGTTTTCTGAAACAACACCAAACCGTTTTTGTTTTGGGGCCTCCACAACAGCGGGTTCAGTCCTCTCAGGTCATGAGATAAAGCTGAAGAGGTCCAGACGACCCCTCGCTGGAGAAACCTGGGAGATGAATTCGACTAGTGAACCTCCGAGACCGTTGCAGCACTTTAGCCGCCAATTAAACTGCCACAGCCCAAATAAAACAGCTCTGAAAAGCTGAGCGCGCACTAGGCAGGCTGGAAACCAACACTGTGCTGCCGTCTAAAAGCCAGGGGTTAGGGAACTGCACCGATTGGCCCCACCAGTCAAGGCCATAAGTAATGCAGGTTGAGCTCTTTGGCCCCAGGTTCGAGCCTGGGTCATGTCGCTAGCGAACTGCGAGTGGGAATCACCAAGCAGTGGCAGCTGGCTGAGGACCTGGCTGAGGGAGTCGGATTGATACACCAGAGGTCTCTCAGCAACACAGCACCCCCTGTGGCCTCCCGGGGGCTTGCAGTGCCATTGGGGAGGAGCAAGAGAAGCCGAGATTCTGAAAACAACTGCTGCCCTAACCCACAGGCACTGGAAAACACCAGCTCACCTGGTTCTCCATCTTCACTTCAATTAACAAGACACCCAAGGATCACATTTGTGCTAATCCTCTGCCTACTCATTATCCACCATGACATCTCTTCGCCAAGCCCCAGATCTTCTCTCCCAGCTGATCCTCTTTGTTTCTCTGAGACCGTGTCATCTAGACTCACCTCTGGGAGCAGTACCCTCCAGACTCTGCACGCCTCCTGAAGCCCTGCTCCTCCTAGCCGCCTTCATAAGCCTCTTCATTATCCTGGAGGCATGAGCAATTCCACACAGAGCCTCTCCCACCAGCTCCTTTCCCTCACCTGGAATTTCACCCTCTCTGAGTGCTAATTACTCACTCAGAGCAGCTGCATCTCATCCAGCAGGTTTTCTCAATTAACAGCTGGCCCTTCTGACACTGCAGCCCTCTGAAAGGGTGACAGTCTTCAATGAGGCCTGCATTTTGAAATTGGGAAAGCAAATTTGGAAGACAATTACAACCCTGCAATTTTTAAAATGTGCTGTTCTTTCTTTCTGACTGTCTTTGAGGCCTTTTTTTCCCCTCAAACCAGACCTGAGCCACAATACAGAGAAAAATACAGAGTCAGACTTGACCACAACAGATTAAAAAGTTACTGGTTTGTGGTCTGGCTGCTTGTTTGCTCTGTGCTAGACTGGTCGAGAGAAACCTCACCTGCTCCTTCAAGCAGTTCTCTGTCCAGGAGGAAGAAGCAGTATTTTCACAGGACTCAACAGTCTCTTCCAAAAATGAGAAGCAGAATGTTTATTCTTGAACAGCGTTTTTCTGAGAGGTGAGTCTTTCTATGTGCACTGCTTGTAAAGGAAAAAGGTTTGTTTTTTGATTGCAGAGGCAGCAACATTTTGAAACTCGCAACTTTTAAAACTGCAGTGTCCACTTTAAATTAGAAGAAAAGCCTTTCCTCTGCCTCCGTACCGATTGATTAATAGCAGAGCTTTACACAGTGTAAGGCTGAACATGTCACCCAGGTGGGGCTGTGCTTCCGTTGTGGATGAAGTGGCTTTGTATCTGTCTGTAAACCTTTAGGATAAAACATGTTATATACTGTAAATGCAATTAAGTCATACATAGTAAAAAATTCAAACTGAGTAGAGAAGGATAAAAAAAACACAGGAAATCCGTGCAGAGTCCAGTAAATGCATGACATAAGCACATGGTATACCCGTGGGAAAACCTTAGAAATCTTGCCGTGCGCTTAACAGAACAAACTTCGCTAAGGGTCCAGTTTCTGAGATGAAGACCCGACACCCATTGAATCAGCAAAACCTTGTGATGACAGCTACTCCCCAGGTGGCCAGAAGTGTGTCCTCCAGTGTCCTGATCGCTCCAGAAGTGCTCCGCAGTGCCGAGCCTGAGGATTAATGGCGTTCCCCGGCCAGCGACTTGTGTCGAGGGGCTTCAGAAAGCTCTTGATGAATGACTTGCTCTCAGCTGGGCCATGGAGCCCCACTGGGACTCCGAACAAGTAATCGAAAGTAAAAAACAAAGTCAAATAATATTTGCTCTAGATAAAGAGTAGGTATATAATGAAGAAAAATAACTACTTTTATGTAATGTGGACTTTTTTACTACAAGCGTCAAACCACATAATTGTTCTTTAGATGTAATAGAACATACTGTACATGAGTTGGCAGCAATGTTTAGACCTGTAGTCATTTTCTAAACCCTTTCCCACCGGTAATATTGAAAAGACACCAGTGCTTTTTCTAAAGTATTTTTACTGTATATTCCTTTATCTCTTAAGGTTGTAGGTTTTCCTGCTTTTGACATAATAATAGCTGCACAGAAGAGGTTTTGTGCTCAGTTTTTTTTTTTAATCCCTGCTTGAAGCAGAGAGTTACTTTAAACTTCACCCCGAACGAAACACCTTCATGCTTGTGTGGTATGCGAGAAAAGGTTTTGGAAAATATTTTTAGAGGGGGCCCCTCGGTTTCCAGATGTTCCCCTTGTCTTTTAAGTCAGAGCTCCCAGATCCAGATGTTACCCAGGCATTGCTTATTGCAGCAACACTAGGGACCAAATGAAAACTCGGGAGCGACAGCCCCCTTTCCTGGGGAAGCTGCCAGACCTGCACAGTCGCCTATTAATTTCATTGCAATCGAGTGACTCGAGTGGGACTCAAGTGTTAACTGACAGCTCACTGTACGGAGCGCTGAACACAATCTGCAGGCAGTCGCCAGCAGAGGCTATGGCCTTCTGAGCCACAGCTTGTCCTACAGGATCCAAACAGCCTTCGAGATCGCCTGAGAAACCGACGGGCTCAAAGCTATTGCTTTGATCAATTTTTTAAAAAGGAGCATGATAAAGAGTCGCTGTATCCTTCTGCTCATATTCAAGTTTTTTTTTATTGCAAAGGGATACGAAAGGCATCATTTAAGTGCCTTAGACTGCCATGTAGCACCCTTTCTGGGAGCCCCAGTCTGAGCTTTGTTTTGTGAACAACATGAAATTGAATCCTGCTGTCTCTAATGTTCTCCCTTGTGCACACTAGGCAGAGCAGGGCTGAGCTCCAGCTCACCACAGTGAGCCACACAAACAAGCCATATACTGGGGTCAGAGGAGTTCTGTTTAGTGCCACAGTGAGCCACACAAACAAGCCATATACTGGGGTCAGAGGAATTCTGGGTAGTGCCACAGTGAGCCACACAAACAAGCCATATACTGGGGCCAGAGGAATTCTGGGTAGTGCCACAGTGAGCCACACAAACAAGCCATATACTGGGGCCAGAGGAATTCTGGGTAGTGCCACAGTGAGCCACACAAACAAGCCATATACTGGGGTCAGGGGAGTTCTGGGAATTCCTTTCCCAAGGAAGGAGTTGGGAGGTGTGCTGAAGTCCGTTCTGAGATCAACGCTGCAGACTTCAACTCATACAACCTAATAACGTTAGTAAACTAAACTTTTTCCTGTAAAACTTTTCATTGTTTCCGGGTTTATCCATTCATCTGATGCCTCTCTATGGTGGACTCTGGGAGACATTTTGAAATCATTTTGTATTGGAATTTGTCCTGTTTTTCAATATAAACCAAAAAGTTAACTTCAAGAAAATATTGACTTCTAGGTAGACTGTTAAACCTTAGCAAATTAATCAGGGATTTATTGTGATAGCTTTATATTTTTGGTTTATTTGGGGGTGGGGAGGTGTGTATCTGAGCAGAGCTTAAGAATTGCAAAGCAGCAATCGGCTATAATGAACTGAAATTGGTGCATTTCGAGTGGCATGTCTTTACCCTGAATTTGTGAAACGAAAGGCACAAAGCCGTCTCGCCTATTTTTTAAAATAAGCTTTGCAGCAGATTTCATATTTGTAACAGAAAATTTCAACATTGTTTATCAGCACGCTTGCCAGAAGTAATCTGGGGACCAAACAGCGTGTGCATGTCACATTCCATCACGCCGCTAATTTTGCTGAAGAAACGGCCATCAGGCTGAAGAAGGAAAAACACATTTAATCAGCCCGCAGCCTGTTTCTCGCCATCTGAAATCTCATTCATCAGGAATAATCACGGCACAGGACTCTTAACCAAATGAGAACCAAATGTTGACACTTAAAACAGTGCTCTTGCTCCCAGCCAATAACTGGCGGTGCTAAACTGATTTTGCAGCTCTTAATTTATGTGAAATTTATAGTGCCTCTGAAATGACTATTTTCAACCCAAGGGAATACTGCTGTCATTTAATAGGCTTGTTGTTTTCTTTACGTCAGAAGTAGTGTAGGCTGAGGCAAGGATAAAAGACTGACCTTAACGGCCTTTTATTACTTCTTTGCAGTTGTGCTGTTCTGATGAGTTGGATACGAACCAAGAGAAATAAGTGCTTATCTCACTAAAAACATCTCAGCAGTGGAGTCAAGTCTCAGGCCAGAATGGTTGATTATTTATCACAGTGGCCCCGGATTACTCTCGGAATAGTCCTTTGTGCTCTGCTCAGGAGTGGGACTCCGCTGCCCTTAGAGAGAGGATGTCTCTGCTTTCCACACAGCAACAAGCTGTCATAGACTCCTAAGCTGCACACTTCAAGCACAGTTTCTGACACAGCTCTAAATCCGTTCTTCAGCCTGAAAGAGAAATGCTCCACAGATTTCCCAAGGATAAACTTAGTTACTAATATCTCAATCCTAGGATTCCAAATCGCTAGGACAGGCCCTTGGATATTGAACTTTTAACGTTTAATGTCAGCTGCTTGCAAAACTGAAAGAATGTGCTGTTCTTTGCAAAACTAATTTTCTTTTCATTTTCTGGACTGGAAGAGCAAAGGGAGAGCTGTGCTAGACTAAAGGAACTGGTAAAGAATATCGACAGAATACAGTGTGGTTACAGGACAGCAGTGAACCAGGCCTGGTGGGGTATATTCCATGTTCACAGCGAATAAGAGCAGTAAGCAAAGAACAAAGAGTTCCCCCAGGATGTAGCTGCCGGCAGAGGTCACGGGTCCTGAACCATCATCACAGGGACTGAATAGTTAGGATTTTTGTGTAGTTCATTCTACAACTGTGGGGCTGAAGGGCTTAGATACGTAATTTTCTTCTTATGAGCCTTTTGTTATGAAATCCACAAATAGTGTGAATACCAAGTGAATATTGGCAAGGGAATATCAATAAACATTGTTTTAGTTTTACATAATACCATAAAAACAAATCTGGTGCTGCTAGCAATTATTTAGACAATATTTACAGGATCAAATTTCTTCACAGACATCCCTTTTGCCAATAACACACTAGTAATATTCAATAAAAGGAGACTTAATTAAAGCTTACTCCACTGAAAAAAGCACAGCTTGGAAAGCACGCATGCAAGGGCTCCCAAACTCTGCTGAAACAAGTCAAAACCCACAGCGCCATTTACTGTCCTGAACACAAGCAGCTGTTTTGCTCTGACCCTGTTTACACGCGCACGCCGCCCTGACTGCTGCAGCTCATCACCTGAGTGGCGGACGAGCCAGATGTTGAAGGCTCTTCCTGTGGTGAAGCTCTTTCCCAGCCTGGAGCCCTGCTGAACAGATGTGGCAGAAACGCCAGTGCAGAGGAAGGTGAAGTGTCTCTGCCAGCCTCTTGACTCTTGCAACTGCATCTTAACTACAGCAACATGGTTTTGCACTAATCAAGTGTGATAAACATTGTCTATTAAACAGTACTTATCAGTGACACCTTCTGTAAGTGTAACAAACACTCACGGGTGGCAATTATAGATGTCCTGGTGACTTAAATGTGTTGAGATAACGTGTGCTGTCACGTATCTATGCAACATTAAGTATCTGCACAGCTTTTTCAGTTGTGCTGGAGCAATGTTACTCTTCCTCAGCAGCTTACCACAGATACATGTTACATTCCATTCAGATGTTCGTTTTTCAATAACAGGACAAAATGGTTTGTTACTTGAAATTAAAGCCCAAGGTTGTTTCTTTCTCTTAAACTCCCAGCCAAAGCTGCAGTCCTGATGTGGCTTGTGCCTCCTGATCGTAATTCTTGTCGTAATATTCCTGCTGATGATCTCCTGTCATTTGTGACAGGTCTGCTTCGTGACAGCAGGCTCTTGTCTGACAGACTGGAAAACTTGCTCCAGGCCTCTCCAGTTACTAACTCTGCTCTGTTTGTGTTTGAAATGTAAACTGATATGTGACTGTTTTCTTGTGGCCGGTATTGCTCTGCAGCTGCTCTGTTTTAATAGCGGTTTGCTGGGAAGGATCTGTGTGTAAGACCTGAGGCTACTCCAACTGGAGATCAGGATGATTTAGTTATAGCAAGTTCCTTATTTATCACTGGGACGTTCTATATACAAAAACCTTGATAAGGAGGAGATTTTTATAAACATTTAGATTTTAGTTGTTTTAGAGTTTGGAAGAAAAAGCAAATGTTTTTTTTTTTGGGTGGATGGGGATTAAGCTCTTCTAGGTGGCCTTGCTCACCCTTTCCAAGGAATATTTCAGACATGTTTAATTAGAAAGGATCTGTAATCTCTGCAGTTGATTTTTATGAGGCTTGAAAAAAGCTTCAGACGTTCATCCTTGTTTTTCAACAATGCCTTCTCTTTTCACGAAAGGTTAGGGAGACCTGTCTTGTTCTTCGTGGTCTTGCTGCTCCCTCTGTTTTTGGATCCACTGTAAATTGAATGAGCTTGCTGATTATGCCAGGATCTATATCACAGCTACTGATCAGGATTGAACGACTGGGTGAACTGAGCAGCTTTGATATACTTTATTCTGAGTTCAGTTTGAATTTTAAATGAGCGCCAAGGAAAAATGACTGGAATTGGACCCCGGAGGGACCAGCACGCTGTGTTGCAGACACAGGCCAGCCATGCTCTTGCTGCACCTCAAAAATTGTCTGGGAGAAACATTAAGCTGCTTCGTCCTGACACCCTTTCACACAGTAGCTGGCCACTCTCTCGGTGCCCAAGCCAGTGCGATTTCCATTCTTGAACAGACTGAGGACTGGCGTCTCCTCCCTGCTGAGCCCCTGGCTCCTGCTGGTGAGGCTGTGCTGTCCTGCAGGTTGACGGGTTCTGGTGCTGCCCGGCGTCCAGCTGGCCCGCTGCCTGCTGGAGCGGAGGAGCAAACCGTCTCCAGGTCGGGGCTTTGCAGACGTCCAGCGTCTGTGTGCTGGGCCTCTGGACGTGAGGTGGAGCAGCGCAGGGCTGTGGTCTCCCTCCACAGCAGCCGCGGGTGAGAGAGGGAGAGGGAGAGAGGGAGAGAGAGAGACGCGGTCTCCCAGTCTCCCTCTCCCGGAGCGCGAGGCTGTGAGCCATAGCGCGACGCCAGGGCGCTGGGCTACGTTCCCAACTTGCTCTCCATCCAAACCACTCGATGACTTAATTGGCCCAATTACACCATTTGATGAACCGGAAACATTTAACACTTCTGCTCAGGGCTGAAAAGGTTTTATAGCGACGGTAACTTGAATCCAGGGTGACTTGTAAAACTTCAGCCCTCGTGCCCTCTGTGAGAGACACTGGAGTGGCTGAACCACTGATTGAATCAGCTCAGGGGAAGGGGAGTTCAGTAGTTCTGGAGAGCAGAGGCACTGAAGCATCTGTGTTTCACAGCTGTGAGGTGTTCGTCCTCTCTCGATTCTTCATGATCAGTGTTCGGTGATCTAACAAGTTTACCGTAGCCCTCAACTGCAATTTTTTCTTTTTTCACAGGGAAAATAAGGATCGGCTCTGCCCGGACAGTAACAGATTTTGCTGAAGTGCAGTACAGGGAGTGAATGTGCTCCTGTCTGGAACGGTAAGCGCTCCGCCCTGCAGGAGGCTGACTGAGCATCCTTCTGGAGACTGACTGAGCCTGCCAGCAGGGAACAATTTCTTCAGCCTCCACGAGACTCTGCTTTTCCTCTTCAGGTTTGTCCTTTCGATTCTCTTTCAGCCTCAGCAGAGGCATTTTCCCATTTCTGGTTATTGATTGTTGCCAGCCAGTTACCTTGTCTCTCATGAAATCCTAATTTATACATAGGCTGCATTTTAGTAGAAAATAGAGCCCAAGTAAATATAGTGAAATGACAATAAATGCTCCCATTGTATTTTCTTCCTTTATCTTTTGGAAGCCAGCGAGCAAATCTGATGACGTTTTGCCCTGGAATTACAAAATGTTATTGCAGGTTATAGGACACACCACTCCTATACTTCAGGAGTTGGTTCCTTCTATTTAAAAGCCTCCCGCCTGCTAAACCCTCTCTCAGGGCTGGAGAGAGGCCGCTGCATCTGCAGAGACACAGCGCTGTTTGCCACTTCGGCCCGCGTGCTCGGGGGAGAATGACTTCCTGGTGCCGTGCTGCTCCCTCGTAACAGCCAAGGTGGCTGTGAGCCGGGAGGCGTGGCCCTGTGGCATTAACGCACGCACATCTGCAAACAGTTTTCTGGTGGGGTCGGTGCCAAGGAGCGCGGAGATTAACGTCGCTTTAGAGGATCCTGCGATGATTTTGACTCAAATGGGCTTGATTGCATTAAAGTAAACAGCCCTCTCCAGCCCTGCTGGCTCTGGGCTGGCCCTGCTGTCCCAGAAGGATTCCTCACCTTATAAGGGCCGGTGTAATAAAAACATCAAGGGGCTGTGACCCGGGAGAATTTATTACAAGCGACTCTTATGTTAACAACTCTTTCTCCGTATTCTCCCAACAGGTTTGCTGAAGTCCTTCACTTGTAAGCTGGGTGTTTGCTTTTACACCTACAGCTTACAGCACAAGGCAAGGAAAGCCTGCATGCACTGAAAAGCATGTTAAATAAGGTTAGGCTGTGGATTTCCTATGTTTGCGTTTCTACATTTTCACCAAAATAAACCACTCTGCAGTGTTCCCCCCGGACTGAGACAAGCTCTGGCCCCTAGTAAGCTGACCGAACGTGTAGGGCATAGGACAGAAAAACTGAAACGCGCAATTTGTCTGCATTAGAAATGCTGAAGAAAATTTCACGAACTTCCTTCTAAAGTCTTAGGTTTAACTCTGCCAAATTTCTCCAAAAAACAGATGCATCTCAGTGTGTGGCACAATCCCAAGATGGCAGGGTTTCATTGGCTGACGGCAGAACAGCTCTTCAGTGCCGTAAACAAAACTAGGATCTCCGTTAAGGAAGGCGCACAACACAGCAAAACATGTGGCCCAATCAGGTCCTCTCTTCCACAGCTGCATCGCTTTCTCTGTGCAGGGAATTGGATGGAGGAATTTGGACAATGCGTGCAGTCTTCCTCAGGGGGTGGGAAACTCACCCCCCCCCCATAAAAACAAAAATAAAAACAAAAGGATACTGTTTATTCCATTAGGAAAAGTTGAGAGTGCTATATTGTTCCTTGGACACCTGTTTGCCCGGGAGACACACTCGTCACCTGCAGTCAGCCGGGTCAGCTGTACTAACTCCGGCACCTCTGACCTCACAGAGGCTCAGACCAGGTTTGCTTCAGTAACAACTGTCCTTGCACTCCGAACGGAAGGCTGTGTTATGCAACAGCATAGAACCCATGAAACTACACAGTAATTGCTTCAGCCTGTGGGTTGCAGGCGCTCAGCTGTGGTTCAACCGAGCATCGTAAATGTATCTTATATTAAGATAAGATCTCAGAAACATGCATTTGAAAACATACACAGAACACAGAGAACGTACCCCTTCCGAGCCCAGATGTTCTGCTGGTTACTGATGTTTTTCAGCACTTAATTTCCTGATGTTCATGGAACTTTACGATGTCTTTGGCTGGAGCAATGATTAAAGGGTTCTGAAAATTACATTGTTTGGTTTAATGCATAAAACCTTGTTGCAACTGTCGGATTATTTACGTGAATATATTAAAAGCGGCAGACAAGGACAATTGTTGACTTTTTTCTGCTGGGGTGGGTGCAGGGGCCATTGGTGATTTCTGCGTAGGGTATTTCCTGCAGAAAGCCACAGCTCAGTGCTATGCTGCCCAGGGAGAGTTTCAGTAGGCCCTTTGAAATGCACAAATGCTGCATATGATCTAGTGACCCCTGAACCCCAAGACATTATCCCTTTCATTGTCCAGCGATTCAAGAGCCACGTTTCAAAGCCTCAGGTGCTCTTTACAGCTCGGCTGGCCCTGTGCATGATTTCAGCACTTGCTCTTGCTTCCTGCTTTGCCTTCATCTTTTCCTTTCAGTGCATTCTCTCTGTTCTTGCTTTGATGCTGCTCCACAGCGCTGCTTTACAGAAACCCTTAAAACCTCTTTCATCAGTGGCATGAAGCTCCCTCTTTCAGCTCGCTGTACTGCCTCAGCCCTCGCCTCCCTCCCCCGGCCACTTCCAGCTTCTCCTGCTGGCGGTGTCACAGGAAATCTTCCTCTGGACTCTTCCAAGGCCTTTCAACAGCGTTCGAAGAGGCAAGATAACTTCAGTGGAAAACTGAATGAGATCCAAAGCCTTCCTTTCTTCACAAGATCCCATTTCAGGGATGGGATGAGCCTGCTCAGACAGACCCGTGCTGTGCAGTCCGAAGGAGACCCAACACCCTCATTACGAACAAACAAGAGGTTGCAACTCGGCCCATTAAGCTCCTTTGTGGGTTAGTAGCCAATTAATCCGAGGACCTCGAACTGATCTTGAAAGAGGTATGGTATCAACTATTCTCTTCGTATTGAACAATAAAGCTGGTTGGATTCTTCCATTCCCCCTTCTTTTTGTTTAAAAAAGTCATTTTTAAACACACCTCCTTCTGTTTTCCACTACTGCATGGAAATAAAGAAAAAAGACAATTCTTAAAAGCTCGTTTTTATTACAATTCTTTCAACCTAAAACACGAAGGAAAGAATAAAACGTGAAACAAAACAACGTCCGTCACAGGGCTCAGTTAAAACGGTGTAAACCGCGCTGGGATAAAAACAGGAGGAGGAAAGGTGCGCTGCCTGCCGGCCCCGTGTATCTTCAGAGTCCAGACAGGTGCCGTTAGCTGTTGGCCCGGGGGGCGCCCTGCCTCTCCTGCGGCGGGAAGCGGGGTCACAGAGTCACAGGTCCTGGAATAAGGGGTGCAGCAGAGCCTGGCTGGCCGTGATCCTCGTCGCCGGGTTCAGGTCCAGCAGCCGGTCCAGCAGATCGTACGCAGCGTCAGGAACCCTGTCCCACCCCTCCTCGCCCGAGTCCCTCTGCCCGCCCTGCGGGGGCTCCGGGGGTGGGCCGAGCCGCGCGGCGAGAGACGGCTCCTCCAGCGCGCCGGGCGCGGCGCTCGGGTCCGGGCCCCCACTCTCTGAGCGCCGCTGCGCTCCTCTCAGCCTCTCGCACAGGGTCCTCAGGTCCTGGGCCGGCAGCTCCCTACTGCAGACCAGAGATTTTCCTACACAGAACCAACAGGGGGGCAAGGCACGTCTTTCAGATCCGGCCCAGGGGGCGCCCGAACGCGGGCCGAAGCACTGCCGAGATCTCCGCACATCCCAAGCCCTGGGGGCTCAGCGGTGACAGGTGTTGCTCAGTTCTTGCAAAACAGGCAGTCCGCAAATGAGACACAAACCGAAGCTGCCTCCCTGTACAATTTGTATGACAAAACTGCCCAGGAATTGTTGTTCTGGCAGCCTTTAGAGTTCAACGATAATAAGAAATTGAAATCTTAAGGCTCTAAAATATTGTCACCAACCCAGACATTTTTATGAGCTAAAATATTCTGATATTGTATGCTATAGTAAATGCTCACAAGTTTACAGAGTTCAGTAATTACCTGTAATTATTAATCTGTTGGTTACGTGACTCAGCTGCTGACATGGAAAACCCCAGCCTATCACCGAGCACCACTGGTAGGGATGAAGATAAAAAAAAACACTCCCAAACATACCAAATGTCTTAGCAGCCTGGATTGTCTCTTTGGATCCACGAATGGTCATGATTTGCGCTAAGGCAATCAGGTCATCGCTTGCTTTGAAAAACGGGTATCTCCCACTGAGCAGAGACAGCAGCACCACTCCTGCCGACCACATGTCGATCGCTACAAAGCGGAACAAAATACCCGGCCAGTTAGTGTTAGACTAACAAGAAGGAACATATTGCTCTTAGACTCGAAGCCTTTACAAGTCATCAAGGGCCCAAAGCATTAAAAAAAAAAAAAAAAAAAAAAAAAAAACTCTTCTTAATAGGATATAGTGAACATAACTATAAATGATATAGTAAATGTAACTAGAACACAGCTTCAATAATCAACTAATTGTTTTGCAATGGCAATTAAATCCCACCTTTATTTACCCCGCTGTTTTCTGTGGCTGGAAGAGAACAAACATCGTTTCCTGTCAAAGTGACATTAGGGCTAAAATTACAGGAACACACATAGCTATAGACAGTGCTGACCCCGAAATATGTGGTTTGCTATAGAAACTGAATTGGATTGCACGGTTTTAAATCACCGAGACAGTTTTGCTCCTCGGACGTCATGCTGTAGAACACGGTGCTACATTAGGTTCGTGTGTGCACCACACTGCACAAACACCTTACTGGCACATCAAGTTTCAAACCACAGCCACAGACGTGTAGGCAAGTCTTGATCAGAAACGCTCACTGGCCAAAACACTGGCAACCCCACTGAAGATCCTGTTGGGCCGCTCGAAGAGGACGTGACCTGTATTCAGCGAGGTCCCATCACGTTCTTGAGTCAGATCACGTCTCTCCGTCAGATGAGGACATAACGAGGGGGAGGGGAAATGTCTTCATATTCTGTGAGTGTACATAGCATAACAGAGGGGCTGTTGTCCTCCAAAACGCTGAGCATTTCCTTCAGCAGCTAGAGCATCTGGGTTTTCAATGCCAGGTACACAATCAAACCAGCACCGGGAGACACATTCCCTCAAAAGCCACAGTTGTTCGCTTTCCATTTAATCCAAACTTTAAAATCAAATACCCCGATTATCACTCGTGACTCTGGTGGAAAGGGAGTTCTCCAGGTCTCCAACAGAGGAGGAGAGGACCTGACACCACGGATTTCTACCCAGCTTCGCAGAGTTCAATAGTTAACCTCTGTCCGCTACGTGACTCAGCCTTCATGGAAAACCTCCATCTATCATCATCAACCTATCAGTGAGCACCAGATATGATGAAAACAAAAAAGAAAAAAAAACACAAACACCCCCAAATGTTTTAGCAGTCTGGATTGTGTCTATGGGTCCACGAATGGTCTGCTCACAGGGGCTGGGAAACAACCTGGGTTCGAGGAGCTCAGAGCTCCAGCACATGCGAGTGAAGGCAAACACTGAGGGGCCCCTCGCAGGCTTCACCCACAGGGCACACAGCACATGACAGGGATACGGAAACACTATGCGCCCGATTCCCACCGGCTGGAATAATGACAATAATGGCCGACTGCTATGTCGCCTGTGCTGGGGCGATCAGGCGGGGTCTGGGCACAGCGCGCTGCTGCTGCTGCAATTAGGAGGGGCAAAGCAAGGCCCATGACTGCCACGCGCGTCTTCAAAAACACAGCCATCTACCCTTTCCACCGCAACTGCCAACGACGGGGAAAAATAAAATCGCACGCGCCCCCAAGCTCGGCCGAACAGCGGCGCCTTCGGTGACGGCACGCCCAGTCGGCGCTCTTCTCCGCTGCGTGCTGTGGGATTCCCGTTTGGAATACGCTCCCGAGTGCAAGACAACGCTTGGCTGCTGCACTGCTCCCATCTCCCTGAAGCGTGGTGCTCTGAGGGGGCCGTCGGCGCTGGAGGAGGCCAGACAGCCTCAGACGGCGCTCCCCCGGGGAAGCTGGCCCCTCGCAGCGAATGGGACCCATGCAGCTGACTTCCACAGGCGCAGCGCACTGTGGAGAAGTCATGCAGATGATTTATCTTGCCCTTCCTAGAGGAGCACTAGCACCCCCCCCCCGCTAAAGAGGCACAGACGGTAACTAGAGAAACAGAGACACAACAGAAGGTCTCCAGTCCGTGTCCTCACACACACACAGCACGTGCTTCTCCAGCCCCTGACGTGCTCCACTGAACCACCAGGGAACAGGACAGAGACTGCAGCCGAGGTGCTTCAAGTGAACAGAGACTAGCAATGGGCCTTCACAACATATGCATAAGTAATACGTGTAGGGACATTTTACAGCTGGCAAGTCTCCTGCAGTACCGCGATAACCGGAAAGCAGATTTCTTCAGAATGCATTTTTTTAAGGTTTACATTCACAGACACCAGCCTGTTCTCATTTTTCATAAACCTGAATCACTGGTCATCTAGGAAATGACAGCAGTCTCGGGGGGGGGAGGGGCTGAACTCCTCCAATCACATGTGCCTTTGCCTTCACTGACAAACAGGAAATGGACTAATGGTGTCACAATCCACTTCCTGATTAATTCCACATGGGAGCTGAAATCCATGAAATTAAAGATATAAAGGTTCTTCGTCTTTCAGGCCGATTTCGCAAGCATGTGCATTTACAGGGAGGTACTTACGGACCAAGTGATAAACAAGAAAGATATCAGCTGTAAAAAAAAAAAGATTTTTCCAGTGGTGACTGGAATGACTGGACCAGCCTTTTTTCTACTTTATTAAGGGACTCAAAACAGATCAATTCCTTATCGCCAGTCACAGACGAAACAGGGCTTTCCATCCAGCGGCACAATTTTGGTGACTAATAATTGGATTCCAGTCATTTACGTCCCAGTGAAGATGAGCTAAAGCAGGACCTCTCCTTTTTTTTTTTAATTCATCGACAGCTGAAGACCTCTGCAGTGTTACAGCGGCCCGTATGCTGCCGACCAGCTCAACCTGGTCTTTCAGGAGAGAGGAGGGAATGAAACTCCGCAGACACTGCTGCCCTCCAGGACTGGAGCTGGGCCAATAAGCCAGTATTAACCCACAAACAATCTACTTTTGGATAGATTGCATTCTGTGTTTTAGGATATTTAAATGTACAAATTTACTTTAGCTTTAACTGCTAGATAACGACTGCAGACATTGTGCAAGCATCTTTGAGATACTGCCTTCCACCCTGCTTTCCAAATACCTCTTTCACCAAGTCCCGACATGAGTGTGACTGAGGACAAAGGGGACTGGCTAGTAAGCATAAAAGAGGCGACAACTTAAAAACTCAAGTGCCTTGTGCAAAAGATTACAGGATTTAAAAAAAAAAATATATATCCCTATGCAAGACTCTCCAAACTTGCACTTCGCACACAACATGTGGAGATGCCTAGAAGAGTGGCCACACCAGCCACTGAGCAAAGCCAAAGACCACTTATTAATCAAGTGCAACATCCCTCTGGGTACCATTACTAATGAGACCCAACACAGGAGGCTAACATCCAGTAACTGCAGAACACGAATTCGCTTTCAGTGGAATAACCCAGATTTTGCGCAGTATGGTATAAGGCTGCTGGACAGTTTGAGTCAGCAGGTCTCCACGGGGAGGAGCTGTGTGCGGTTGTTGGGGCGGGGCTCTCACCTGTGCCTTGATGTGGACACTTGGTCAGGACCTCAGGGGCTCTGAAACCAGGAGTACCTGCCCTGGGGGCCACTTGCGGTTTCCTGCAACACATTTCCAACCACAGAGCAGATGTTAATGTCCTCCCATCAGCTCGGAGAAGCTGCAGCGCTCGCAGGACATTAATAAAGGGAGCAGACGCTGTCAGACAAGACGCTCTGCAAAGAGGCTCCCATAGGAATCCCTGGCAAAAACGGCACAAACCAGCAAACAGCTCCGATGAAATGGAATAATTCATAACTCAACCCATCTATCAATGCATTCTGGTTTGTTTGTGAAAAAGGTCTCTTTTTTTTTTAAATCAAGATTCTGACTATTTTTCATTTCACGGCCCATACCTCAAACCAGAGCAGTGACTAAGAGAGGGGTTACGATGATAAACACAAATCACAAAACACTGTGAATCATAATTTCCTGGACAAGATATTTTCTGTGTAATGTCTGAAAGGATAGCTATAATTTGGTCGTTTCACTACAGAACTCAGCTGGCTCTCGAAAAGCACCAATGCACACAGACTGCCAGTGTGATAAAACACTCATACGAAGTGGCTCAGAGCTCAAGAGTTACTTGTGTCAGCTTGAAGTCCTGGGGACACCCCAGCAGCCCCTTTGCAAGAGAGGAAACTGCAGCGGGGTTCCGAATCCTGATCCTGGGGATCCCCACACCTGCTGGCTTTCACTGCCTCTCTGCAAGCGTGGCACAAGTGTCAAGGGTCCTGAACGCGCTCCCTGCGCACGAGAAACGGAAACGAGAACGCCGTGGCCCCGCGCGCGGGCTCACCTGGAGAGGCACATGTTGCACACGCGGTCCGTGTCGTGGCAGCTGCAGGTCAGGCGGGCCGGGCACCCACCGGCCGGCCTGCGGCTCTGGGCGCCGGGCGCCCCCTTCACAGCGACCGGCCGGCGTGCCGGCACCGCCATCCTCCGGGACGCGACGTCCAGCACCTTGGAATGTTTCACCGGCTAGAAGGGGAAAAAAAAAAAAGGGAATAACCTTCTACTAGGGTTTCCAATTTAGCCAGAGCCCCCATCGCACACACAGTCATCCCAGTTTAACAAGTCTGACTTGATTGATGAGGACTGGGGGCTCATAGGAGACGGACAGGTTTATTTTCCACTTCGCTTCTCTGCTTGCTCGGCGACGCCAGTTAAACACTGCTGGACCGGACTGCAGTCAGGGCAGCCAGCACTTAGCAGGGAGTCTCCGTCTCATTCCGCAGGCCAACTGCTCTTACAGCCAATAAGGCCTGTTGTAGGAGATACACCGCAGCCTCCCTCTCCTCCCTGGTGTAAGTAAGTGTGGAGGCCACTGTAACACTCGCAATTACACCCCGAGATAAAGGCTTGCCATTTGCCTCATTCCAGCTATACAACTTGGCCGGCCAAAGACCCAAGTGCATTTCTCAACTAATCACAGCGAATGGTGAGAAACCGTACAGTAGTTGTAAGCGAGGAGGAGGCATGCCTTCAAATTCTTGGATAAGGTCACAGACTGTGCATCCTTGCGGCTCCTCCTGAACAGGCAGGACACTCCCACCACCATGAACCCATTCAACTTTAGAAACAGCTACAGGAAACCACACATCAAACACAGCTACTCAACCGTAAAAGATCTGAATGCTTATGTCTTCGCAAGCGCTTGACTGGACACTGGCAAATGAGGAATGACATTCGGCAGACAATACTGAACTGATAAGAAACCCCTCCATTACCTTGACTAAGGAGTCCTCACGCGTGTTCAGCTTGTTCAGGTTTCTCTCCCCAAACACAGAGCGCTGTGCCGAGTTCACCAACTGCGCTTCCTGGAATATTAAAAGAGTTTTAGACTTCCGTCAAGGACACACCTATTTTTTAATTGTACTTGAAGGAACCCTGGAATCAAATAAACAGAGTTCGCAGATCTCTCACACACCTTGACTCTCCAGTGTATTAACCCACAGCAGCGTCTAGACAAAGTCATAAACACCCCTGCAGAGTGCAAAACGTCACATAAAAGCTGAGAACACAACTGTGCTAGGTGATGTGATAAGAAGTTTATATTACCTGTAAATACACACTTGATGTTGAAGGTAGGAATTATTAACTGTTTCACTCATGTAGGCATACGTCAAGTGAGACAACAATAGCTTTAATTCTGCACATTTTTTACAACGCTAAGCCTCTGCTTGCAAACTGGATCTTCAACTTGATTCTTACCAGCAGCTCCCCCTGCTGGTAACACAGGGCAATGCATACAAAAATGTTTTCAGTGGGGGTTGAACTTTCCTTGCCTGTGTTTTTCTGTCCAAAACCAGGGTTTCTGAAATGTCCTTTGAACTATATTCTACATTTTAATGTTTTTTGCTTTACAGATGTAACCTAAGTTTACAGAAGTTAATTCAGTAACGGACAGAGAGGGGACAGGAGGACCAAAGATTTAAAGACCCTATAATTAATTTAAATCACGGGGCAAAACAGGGTCATGTTGTGGTTCATACTCTTATTCTGGGCTTGTGCCGAATACAGATTAATCCGTACCCTCGCTTAGATCTCTCAGTTTACGATATTACTTCAATGTTTCAATCCGGTCACAAGGAAAGGGTTAACTGTTCCACACGCATGCACACACAAATTCCCCACGCAAGGCGATGCAGAACCTTTCTGTGTTTAGTCTGAGCCAGTGACCAGGATCTCTTGGCAGGTGGCTTCATGGGGCAATGCAGAGGGCGGTCGTCCGGAGATGGCCTGCAGGGCTGCGTCTTACTCTCAGGGGGTGCAGGAGGTCTGTTATCTGTGGAAGCTCCCTGCTGGCTCTCAGCCTTCAGGACCCGGAGGAGCTCGATCTGGGTACCGGGGGTCCCCTGCGCTAAGCCAAAGTCCACCAGAGCATACCTGCAGGTGTTGGGGAGAAACAGGAACGCTATTCATCTCCCGATACCTGACGCCACACGTCATCTAGACCAGCGGGTACGAATCCGCCAAGCAAGTCCTGCTGGTTCCTATGGTTTCCACTCCCCCTGGTCTGTTTACGAAGCGAATGTAAAAATATTTTTTTTTTCCTGGCTCCCAAACAATAAAAAAAACAAACCCTGTGAGGCATCAGGGACTGTATGTTCTATAGGCAGCGTCTCTGTCCTCTGATACAGACCAGGGCCCACCAGGGCCTCGGTCCAATCAAAACAGACCAGCTCGCCAACAACAGATTAAAACCCCAGTTCCTAATGGCAGATTTCCATCGGGTATAAGGCAGAAGCTTCTGGAAAACAAAAGGCTGCCACCAAGTGCTGGCATTGTAGATCTGAGACTGGCAGATGGCTCTAAGCTGGATCTTATGACTTATGGCAGAAGTTATTGACCTCGACGTGATTGACCTCAATCCAAAAAGTGGTTCTCCTTTAAAACGAACAAATCAAACGCTTAAAACCTGGGACTTAAACGGGCCTGAAGCACTTAAGTGCAGCAAATTTCCTGTAAAGCACTGCATATGCCATTCACATCCAACCGCATGATGTGTACTTATACAAAGGCCACTAGAGCCATTCAGTTTATAGTGCTCGTTTCAGATGTTATTAATTCAACATTTGCTACATGTCAACTGCAAACTAGCAGCGCTGTTTGAAACTGAGTCTCTATAATAATTCTCTCAAGGATGAACTTAACACACTTATCACACACACACACAGAAGTTGAGTCTGCGCGAGTGACCAGGATGGGTCACCAGGTGGACAAGGCAGGAGATGCACAGGGGGGCTGTCTGCCGGCTGCCTGCAGTGTTGCCTGTTATTCCCTGACACTCCCACAGGAGAACTTTGCACAACCCCAGGGTTACAAACGACCGACAGAGCGGACGAGATGGGCAGAGTTAGCTCGGTTTGGGCACAGTCTGCGTTCCGCTACCGCGCGGCTCAGGGAGGAGACGGCACGTACTTCTGCTGCTGGCGGCTGTACAGGAAGTTACTGGGCTTGATGTCACGGTGAATGATGCCGAAGCTGTGGATGTGCCGGAGGGCTTTGAGCAAGTGAAACATGTACCGCCGCACCTCTCCAAAACCCATCGAGCTCACGATGTCCTGCAAAAGGCACGAGAAGAAAAGCGTGCGTTCATGAAAGTGGTTTCTGAAACAAAAAAAAAGGTCCGTTGATATTCCGGTGAGCGACTTACCACGAAGGATTCATGCTGCAGGTAAGGCATGACGATAACCACGTGGTCGTCCTTTCGAAAGCAGTACGTCACCCCAATGACATTTTCTTTTCCGCTAGAATGAGAAGGTTTAAAAACCCCCGTGAGCATCTTCCCAACAGCCATACAGACTCACACTTCGGCTTCTCCTCCTGCTCATGGTGCAAGAAGGATGAGTGAGATCACACAGTGCAGCCAAGGCTGTTGGGTTTCCTACAAACCCCACCTGAAGATGTGGAGCTGCTCAAGTACGGCAAGAAACAAAACCACAGACGGACTTCATGCAGGCTGGTGCATGATCCCTGCTGGGGCTTTAGAAACTGCATGCGTCAGATCAAAAAGAAAAATGCTCTAGAAAGGCACTGAACTCTTAATCAATATTAAGCTGTGGGCGTTTCATTTGACATCAAAACCCTGGCATGGGCCAGTTGTTAGCAAAAAAACACATCTTAAAAATCAGCAAATGCACGTGCTGCACAGTGACATGTAGGCCTATGGCTTAAGAGTATCAGCAAAATACTGGAGAATGCTCTCGTCAAGTCTGGATGACATGAAGCAGTCTTAACACCCTTTAATGACTTACTCCTGGAAATATCTGCAAAGCTTAACGATCTGTACCATGCACTGATTAAGAACAGTTCAGTTTAAGTATGCGTCTGCATTTAATATTCCATAGTAATAATACAGTTAGGGCAGAACAGCGGAAGGCCATTCTCCATTCCTTTAAAGAGCAAAGGAGAGACAAAAACTGGGTTTATTGAAATAATGAGCACATGGGACATCTGGAAAAGTCACAAGCTCTTCTGTTTTCCCCCCTCGTTTTGTGGGAACTTTTAATCAAAAGAAACAAAATATATTGCAGACTTCCAAATGATCTGAAGTCTCAACTGTATGAAACTTAATCAGACTGCTGTTTTATAGCCTAAGGTCTTTCCATTACTGATCAACACTGCTCAAAAGCCGTCCCCAGCCAGATCTATAATAACAACACACAGCAGAGCAGATGAAAACTGTTTCTTCTTTGGAAGCCACTTCAAAACAACATGCTTTAACTTGTTTTTATCTCACTTGCAGTAAATTATTCAATGGGGCAGTAACGTAAAACTCTCGATTTTGCAGTAACTGCCCTTTTAAGATGCCTACCCCCCAAAACAATTTAAGAAACAAAATTGATGGTGCTTTACAGAGCTACTTTTGTATGCTCGCTCGCACAGCAATTACGAACCTCCTTAAAGAAAACCTGTTCACTGTGTTCAGGTCCATTAGGGAAGAAACCAGCCTCCAAAACATCTGGCAAACGTGCCAGGACGGCCTCACTCCTGCTGGCAAGCACACTCTGACCCCGATGTGCAGGGGCAAACACGTGCCGCTTTCATCAGCATAATTAAGGCACAGCAACCGAAGAGGAAACAAAACACACGGAAGGCCACCTGTATGTGAGAATTCTTTGTCATTTGGGAAAGTCACTGCAGTTGTGGGGACACACTGCACACCTTCCATGGTAACCTTGGGGGCAAGTCTCTCCGGCTCGGCCGGCCAGCTGCGGCTGCCTGCGCACCTCGAATTCAATTCCTTCCACCTCTGCTCTTAACGACCCGATTGGGCCCCTTGCGCGCGTTGCACAGACCAATTTGACACTTTTCAAACATCGTCAATCTGTCGACCCCGTTTAAAGGGATCTGGAAAACCGGCCGCGCCCGGGCCCCGAAGGGCTGGAGCAGCGCTCCCCTACCGGATGCGTAGCACGATTCCCTGCAACGAGACGGCTCAAGGGCACGCCCTTCCATCCAGTCCACTTCGCGGTTCTGCAGCCGCCAGGCCCTGCATTCTCTCTTAGTTAGCAGCGTCAACACAGAAAGGACCAGAGTGGCACACATCCCATGACTGCAGCAGTGCAGGTCGGGAGGACCAGAGGCTGAGAAGCCACGTTCCAACAGAGGCATGGGAAGACCCCAGACTTATAAATCACGACCAGAACTGCCGGAAAAATATCGACATCACCAGAAAGGGGAACGCCTGGCCCTCCAGTCAAACAGAGGCCTGCTTTTAAAGGCGAATAGGCCGATTTGTTTTTATTGCTCAGGTCCGCGTCAGCAGTGGCGGCGACGGGCAGAGGACTCACCCTGCCACAGTCAGGCACTGCAGCTCTGCTGCAATCCGGACCGGGTGGCTGGTCGGGATCAGGTGCTTCAAAGCAAACTTCTCTTTCGCGCCAGACGTCAACCGTGCCTCCGCCAGGTACACCGAGCTGAACGTACCTGTTAATCCCAAACACAAACACTTCTATGACACATCCGGCGTGCACAGACCCCACACACTGGCTCTGGCTGCCAAACCACAAGACTGCAGCTGCTCAGCTACAGCGCTCCAGCTTCTTAAGCTAAAGAATAAGTTCATTATATTAGAAAATGCTTAATGCAGTTCAGACCTTCACCAATTTTATCCAATATGACGAAGATTTTGGAGAGCTGGGGTATGGCTTCATACAAGCTTTCAATATCCGTTTTGATTTCTCCTGTAAAGAAAATAAACAAAAAACAACTTAAACCAAACAATATTTTGTCCAAACCAAATATATATATATAAAGGCAACTATAAGGTTTCAGAGTTACAAAACAAAGAGGTTACTTCAGAATTGAATGCACGTGTGGTTTCCCGTGTGCCAGTAAGCCACCCAGACCTCAGAAATCAATACATCAGAATAATCACAGCTTTGGAGGGAATGGGAGTCAGAAGACGACACCCCATGCCTGCACAGCCAGTACAGAGAGGAGCGCCCCACAACCACAACAGCTCAGCGCTGACTCGAGACTCACCTTGGCCACACGGGACGCTTTCTGGGTATCCACACCGTCAGTACACTGCTCAAATCCTTACAGCACCTGCACCACGCTTCCAGCATGCTGCGTCTGTCATATCATTGTACTGTACGCCCCCCTGCCCTCTGGTAGGGATTACAGGACCATAAAGGCACGAACCTCAAGATTCAGAGGCGGTTTCGTCCTGCAGGCTGTCAGATGACTGAACTCTACCGCTACCACTGGCTCACACTCATGTTTATTTCCTCTTCTCACGCTGCTTGTCTGACTTGTATTTAAGTTGTACCTTATTTAACTTTGTTGCTGCTGCTGCTGCTGTTCTGTGTTTAAGTCTCCCTATCAGAGCACACATGCAAATCAGCATTTCATTGCACTTGTTCAGCACATGACAAATAAACGGTGCTGAACATCACTACCCCATCCTGCTCTGCTGCACGTACAGTACCCATCCGTTACTTGTACAATGGAAGTGTCATACGTATTGCAACCTCGGTCCTGAGGACCTGGAGACAAATCCTTCAATGAAGCAACAGGTTGCCTGGCTGGAAAAACTTCAAGTTTATTTTTGGGGTCTATTCGAAGGCAGCAGCTCTCTCCCACTTACGCGAGATGTAGTTTCCAACGCGCCCCTCCGGCTTCATCTGTAAAGGAGCCGACTCCATCTCCAATAGACAGAAACCTGACGAACAACAGAAAGTCACTTTTTTTTTTTGGGGGGGGGGGGCAGGTTCAAATACGTACCCAATAACGCGCATAGACACACACACACACGTCAAGACCGATGAGGTTTTCTCCTTTTTACGCACTGTTCTCTTTGTCTCTGTCAAACGATCACGTCTGAGCATCGCAGAAGAGAACAAACCCGAGGTGTTTTCGGGCCGTCCGCTTGCAAGGACGATAAACCCCCCAGACAGCTTGCAGCGTGCGACCCCCGGGAGCCCGCAGACCATCGGGGGGGGAGGGCACGTGTGCCACTTGTTTAACATCACGGCTTGTGGCACAACGCTCAGCGGGAACTTTTATTGTCCAAGTGCCATCCCGGGGGGAACAGCAGGAACAGCGCCCGGATAGCCGGGGCGCACACGCAACTCGCAGGAAAGCCGATTCACGCCACCGCCGCCACGTCGCCTCACCCCGCAAACTTCAGGACGAGCTACAACATGAAGTTAGGAGGGGGGAGCGCACGACTCATCTCCGATCAGCCCCGGCAGGACTGCCCTGTAAACAAACCCCGGGAGGCGACCCGCAGAAACAGCAACGCGAATATAACCGCGCGTCTGTCAGGGTCGTGTTGACTAAAGAACCCCAGCACAAAAACTTCCGACAGCACATCCGCCGCTAACCCCGCTCATCTAGAGGCTCAAAGGCGTCCCCGTTACCTCAGTACGGGAGCGGAGAGCCCAGGCGCTGCTGCCGGCCGGCCGCGTCTCTCTTCCTCCTCCCGCAGACGAGCGACCCGCGCAAACGTGACGTCAGGGGGGAGGGCGGGGCCGCGCAGCGCGAGAGCGAGAGCTTCCGGCTCGCTCCAGGGCCGTGCGTCGGCACGCGATGCAACCGCACTACCCCTCGTCCCCCGCAGAGCAGCGGCCTCACGCCGAACCATTGCTCTTGTGCACGGACAGCTCTTTGCAATGCAAATGAAAGACACACAAGGCTGCTGTTGTTGATGAGATATATATATATATTCTACCAAAACTTCTGTAAATTTGTCATGCCCGTAGACACTGAATCGAACTGCATGATCGACCCTTTCTCTTGCCCGTCTGTTTGCTGCACGAAGCCCACCATCCAGTTCCTCCAGTCTGATGTGATGCCGTTGTTGTTTGTTGCATCCCAAGTGTCTAGCGACTGGATTCTAGCTAGCGCTTTCCCAGGTGAGTATGTGAGGCTGGATAAGTGGGCGACGGGATAATCCTTAATTATCACATGATCTGCAGCAGCTGTGATAATAAAGCACTAGTTCAGTAATAGAGGTCATAGGCTTGTAATGGACTGGAAAGGCTGGCCTTTCCTGATGCCATGTGTTCGAGAGACCTGTAGCTCCTGAAGGCAGGGTTTTGGGCACTGATATACATGACAGGGTGTCCAGTCCTGGTCCTGGAGGGACAGTGTGTCCGCTGGTCTTCTAGGTCTCTTCAATGCTGCAGCATTCCAGACCTGGGGACAGTTGTTAAATGGGACCAGTTCACCCAGTCACCAGCAGGTGCAGCTCATTAAGAGCTGAGCTGGAGTGAAGACCCACAGACACACCAGCCCGCTGGGACCAAGACAGGACTCTGCTGCTCTATAAGGACAAACCTGATGTGAAAAGGAACTTGCGTCTGCACTTTCCTGCACATTAAAAACATACATGACTCTGTTTATTAACAACATGCATTTTTTTGCATATGGTTGGCTCAGCACAAATACTGTCCTTAATGTGTAATTTAAAAAGGGTAAATATCTCACTTAAAAGCACTGTTATAAACTTGCTAGTTATGAAACTAAGGGAATGATGACTTTCGTTCATTGTAAGGTGTGACTAAGCTGTGCATGACGAGGGTGCTATGAAATATTGTCACCAATGGGTCACCACTTGAAAAGATGTTATCTTCAGCCGAAGGTGACAAACCTTCAGAGGAACACTGAACGCTTGTGGGGAAGGGAATAATCCTCCATTCTGGCTCCCTAAGGTGTGCTTACAGGGCATGGTTGACATCACTGTTTCCTCTCATCTGTTCATACAGATTACTCTCAAGATTGTTGCTGTCATTGGCTCTGTGTGCCCTCACCAGCCTCCCTATTTGTCTCTAAAATGTATATAAACTTAAAATTAAACACGAAGAAACCACAAGAGTTCAACAAGAGAGCACATCATATATTTGATAAAATAATCAAAATCTCAATGTGTTCATTTGAATTATTAACAATTAACAATACATTTAAAATCAGATTTATAAACAATCAAATCAAAGAAATACAATAACTTACAACATTTCTACTAGCATCTGAACAGACTTTTGGGGAGTACTAAAATATTCCATCAAATATTCCAAGAAAAGCACTAACTTCTGTGGCGCTGTCTTCCCTCTCAAATCTGGAACACAATGTGACAGTAAGGTTTGTAATATTTTTATGTTCAGATTTTCTCTCAGTGACCAAATAACCTGTTCATATTTAACTATTCTGTGAGTAATTATTTACATTCAAAAGCGTAACAAGTTTGAGTGTATTTCTTTCACAGTAATTGTGATTATCCTGAAGTAATTGAATGTGAACTCAAATCCTAAATGCAAATTTAACCACAAGATTAAAGAAGCTATGAGTTTCAGGCAGTGCTATCCGAATACACACATAAATGTGAATTTCCAATTAAAGTCTGTTTCAGAAATCAACAGTAATAACAGGTGCAGAGTATTAACATACTGCAAGATCTCCCACAGAGTGACTTACTGTACCTGCCACTGCCTTCTGATACTGCGCTTGCAGCATGCAAATGGGAGAAAAAATCAAATTTTCCCAAAACTGCTGATGAGTTTGTTACATTCCGTCTGGGGCATGAAAGCACCATCCTGTTCTCACTCTGCTCAGTATGAATCTTCTGAAGAGAAACCAAAAAAATAACTCAGCAGTCATGAGGCAGGATTCGAGACAAATGCTTGTTTATCAGTCTGAAATAATACTGATTGGATATTTTCCAAACTGCTTTGGAGTGTGGCATTATCCTTGCCCACACTACCTTCTAAAGTAAAGACGCTGAGGAAGAAACACTGAGGTATTTAATCATATTGAGATGCATGTATAGCAGTAATAGTGCCCATGGAAAAGACTTAAGTGAAGTTCAGCTGCAGATCTTCTAGAAATATGTCTGCAATGGTAAAAATATTAGATCTGTCAATCTCACCACTCAGCCTTTTTACTGCCTATTTTATTTCTGTCAAGAGCTGAAAGCAAAGAGATGAGGAAGGTGTTTTTGACATCTGGTTAACTTTTGATAAGGATTTCTCCTGTATACCTGTATAATTTAATACATTTTCTGTGACATTACATTGTGCTACAGAAAACTTTGCAGCTGTGCACTGTAGAATGAATGGAAATTCTGTTAATCTAAATTCAGGACTAGGAGCTACATAAATGAAATGGGGAATACTACACATTTAAAGAAAGCAGAGATATGCAAGCTTAGCTTTTACTGCACTTACAGGTTTTGCATCTGAGAAGCTCCTGGACTGTGATGACTGATCATCTGATGTGCAGGTAAGTGCAGGTGTGCACTTAGACACCTGCGGTATAATGTCATTATATGTAGTTCTAAAAAAATACAACATAAAGAAATAAATACATGCATATTCCGACTGAAAATGTGTGCAAATAACAGGATGCTTTATAATATTATAATAGCAAAAGTAGTGTCAATCTAACATACTTATTAAAATATTTACAATGTAAACATATGAGGAAAGTAGTATAATTACTTTTTATCGAATTTACTTACCCTTTACATTCTTTGAATGATGTAGTCTGCCCTATCTTGGAGTACAAAGATGCTGAAAACGCTGTAATAAAACATTAGCTTTAATAGTGCTTTTCTCAGAAATGTTGGTACTTGTATGAAAAACAGATTTCATGATATACACTGGAATCTATAGACAGTAAAGACAATAAATACCAGAATGACTGCAAAGGAAAAGCAAAACAATAAAGTATAGTTATAACAGGACAATCAGTTAACGTAACTATAATATGGTTTAATAGTTTACTGTGAAAAACTCAAGCTCATTAGGCAGTGGTAGAATGTTAGACTTGTGTTCTATTCCCTGAGGATCTCATCCAGCCATTTCTTATAAGAAGCCAGAGAGCCTTCTTCATCTACAGGGCTGGGTGGTTTGCTCCATACCCTCGCTACCCTTTGCATAAGGAAGTGTCTCTTGTTCTCGGTTCATGTTTCACTGCTACTGATGAAGAAGCCCATTGGATTGAGTTTGCCACTGCCCTTGATCAAGGGCAGGCAAGTTGGAAGAGCAAGAGATCAACAAGCCAAATAGAAAAACTGTACACAGTATGCTGAATGTGATCTTACTAGTGCATTGTACAATATTAACATCACATCCCTTGATTTACATTCTGTGCTTTTAACCATTCAGCCTAAAAGTTATTTTTCCCTTTTTCATTGCTTCCTTGAGTTGTCTGGAATGTGTAAACAACGTGTTAACATAACTGCTAGGATATTTTCATCACTATCCCTGAGGAGCTCTTGTCTTTATAATTAATGTTTTACTACCTGCATGCAACACCCTCCAACTGTCTGTGTTAAACATCATCTGCCCGGTGCTTGTTCAATCAATCTCAAATTGAATCTAAATCTTTTCGAATGTCATCTGCTGCATCTATGGTTTTTCGAAACCTCCTATTTTTGGTATCATTTGAAAACTTGACAGGTTTACCAACTATAGCAGAATCTAGGTCACTGATACAGCTTAGGATGAGCATTTGGTCTTTATTTGGTCTGCCAAGGTCCTAATCAATGTTCATAAGAATAGATGAAATACACCGGTATTTGTGACAAATTCTTCTGGCTTGTATAGTTTTAAATACCTATATTTCCCACTTAATTCCATAAGTAAAACAATTTCTCACTTCTATGTAATCTGATCTATATAAATGCAAGGAATTATTATTTAATATTACTGTACTTTAAAAGCAGTACAGTATTAAAACTGACATCACAGAGCAGGAAAATTCTTGTTAAAATGTATACCTGTTGCTTTCTTCAATCCTGGCCGTGGTATCTGTGCATCAGAAAGCTCACTGACTTGTACCAGATTCTCATCGTCAATATCACTCCAGTCATCCACTCCAAGATCGAATGTCACACGCATAGCTTCTGAGAAGCATCCACTTTCATCTGCGTCTCTTACCCTCTGATTCTCAGAGTAACCTGTGTTGTTTTGTGGAGTGTTGACTTTACTTCCAGTATCAGACTGCTTCCACACCGAAAAATCTGAAATTTGAAAAAAGCTGCACTGTTTTGATAATTGAATTACGTATAGTGCACATATAACAGTAATCAGAATGAGTTGTACAATAATACAACACAATTTTGACCACTGATACACATTCTTGGTGTTTTTTCCTAACACACAGATTGACATTAATTTAATGAGTAATAGGAGCAATTAGTGTTTTGACAGCAATAATAAACACCTATATATTTTCTTTTTAGTTTATAGCACTGAACAGTTTGCTTTTTAAGTATTTACTTGCGTTTTTCGCTTCCTCAGTATTTTGACTGAGAAGTTCCTCATCTGGCTCTGGGACGATCCAGCTGTGAGTGTTGGCAGTGTAACATCCCGTGTCATAGTCTGATTCAGTGCAAGAAGTCATTGCAAAATCATTAATCTCATTGCTCTACAGCAGTCTAGACACTGCAGATCAATATTTTCATGAGGAATGTCAGTACATAAAATAAGAAATGTACAGAAAGCTTTATGAACTTAAACTCCTAAACTGGCAACACAGACATTAATAATTCATATTATTTCATTATATTCTGAGCATCATGAGTAACATGTCACTATTCATATACACTATAGAAAAAAGGTAGTGTATATGAATGTACTGTATATGAATATTGGACACTGGCATCATTTTGATTAATGGATTCTTGATCACTAGCTGTGATACATAAAAATGACTTTGTAGCATTGAATCACTGAATCGCCTCATCAGAGATGACTGAACACAGATGATGAGGTCAATCAACCTGATGAGTGTCTAGCCTGGTGAATAGAACACAACACCTCTGGGCCTTCTGTATGTTGAATGCTGGACAGAATCCATGTACTTTTGCTCACCTGCTGTGCCTGCTTTCTTTAGACTCTGAAGAGCACAAGAGATTGTGACACAGCCCCATATGGTACTGTCACAGCAGGTACCCTCATGATCAATCCTGTTGATGTCAAATCTTATCCACTTCTAGCATTTACTTATAGATAGTAAATAAAATGTATGTGTGCCTACAGCAGAAAAGATTCTGTCATTTATACTGTATGATATCTTTTATCAGAAAGTGATGTTTCTTGTGATGCTCAGTTTATAACAATACTTTTGTGCACACGGATTGACAATTGAAGAACACATTTGTAATCTGTATTCTTCAGAAATATGATAATTTTTTCAGGTGTTCAATCACGCCATTTATCATTCTAACTTTACACTTCTAATAGTATAATCAGGAATTTTAAAACTAATAATGGACAATACACCGCAAATATTTCTTACATGCTACACATTTAGCATATTAAAGCAACTCGGGCAGGAAAAAAAATTATAGTAGTCTATAATAATAAGAATCTGGATGAAACATTAGCCATCAAGCTTCCAATATTTCTGCAAATGCTGATAGTAAACACAAGAGCACATTCTGCTATGGCAGCTTTAATATGATTGTTTAGTAAACTGGGTGAAATTGATTGCTATGCAGCTTCAATTGCAAAGCTTAGTGTATAGAGTTACACTCCTTATGCAGTACATACCTCTTTCACAGCACTGCTGCTCTCCCCTTTGTTGCGATGTTGTGAAACTATCAAAAGATTCCAGAGCCTCCACCTTTGTTGGCATAAAAGCTTGGTTCCTCTCACACCTTCTGTTAGAGTATAAGCACAGCATGTTCACTTGGAGAAGTAATCTTTAAACTTGTTTTTATTTGATGCTGCTGTATTTAAATAAAATCTAAAGGATTATTTAAAAAAAATAAAACCTTGAGTAGTATGTTGAGCAGTAATGTTTCAATATAAATCTACATGAGTGCAGTAAATGCATTGTTAATACATTTCCCCAAATGGGACAATAAAGCTTGCATTGAATTTGAATTGACCACTTTTTAGAAACAGCAGCAAAAGCAGTGTTTCTAAAGTCATGTCTGCTGCTTCAAATAATGTTTACAGAGATGTGTGTCAGAAGACTTTGTGATGCTGTATGAGTTGTAGCTCATCCCAAATCACATGAAACAACTTTGATTGTATTGTATGTATAGTTCTAGCATGAAATCAACAGTGTTAAATGCAGGCAGATACTGTACCTTGAACCAGTCGGCATTCCATCATTCTGTTTATATGAGAACCGGTGAAGGTCTACAGCTCCAGTGTCATTAGACATTTTCATCTAATGCAGAATAACATTGTGAAGGATAATAAGAAAAAATGGACAAAGCCGTCAGGATTATGATGTGCTATGTGTTTTACATGACAGTAAAGCAAGAAAGAGGTTTCCCATCAATGGAATTAATTCTGCAGAGAAACGTCATACTTTGATTTGAAGATGGCAAAATATTAAGTGCTACAGCACTGTTAGCTACTCTGGGACTGTCTAATGTCTTTGCCAAATAAGTCACTGTTTGATTTAGAATGTAAGGGTTACATTTACCCTTAAACTAAAACCATTAAACTTTATGATAGTGGCACCAACAACACATCCAGTCCGATGAAGATAGCTGAACATATATCCTTTAAATGAGCTACAGATGTTGTACAGCTACATTGCTGACTGGGCCTTATGATCCCTGTGGTCATAAAGGCTCTGCTGTGTTACTTTCTGTTAACTTTACCTTCAAACGTTTGACAGGTGTTTCTGCTAGTGATTCGGTCCTGCTTTTAAGATCACTAAGGTATGAAGAAAAAATGGATTCTGGATTCTTAACACTTCGCTGTACCACCACCACACCAACCTTGCCTAAGAATACAGAATTAATCATGAACACTAATCTCTTGTCACTGCTCATTTAAACTTTTACTATTTAGTAACCATATCAGTTCTAAATTGAATAATTCAGTAAAACACTGAATACTCCCCAAAACTCACAACAGAAAGACTATATCAGACTTATCACAGAGAAAAGACCCTCATAAAATAAACTTCAAAACCAGAAAAGATTACATGTTCATGAGGTTATTTATTTATATATACTTTTAAGGACTTAAGGTTTCTCCTTTGGCAGATATCAAATCTATTTGTAGCCTACTATATGTACACACACGTCATTTAAATAAGAATAATACCTACAGCAGTCATGTCCACACTGCTCCTTGTTTTTACAGTAATGGTTGCATTGTCTTATCCCAGGATCACGGTAGATGATCTCTTTGGAAGAACCTTTGTAATTTAAACCAAACAGCATAAAATAAGGCGAGGGGCACATGATTACATCATTTCGTATACTATATAAAGATTAGACCAAAGTGTAGCAGCAGTATGGTGACTGCTGTTTTGTTGTAAAGCTGGGATTAAATCTAAACTCCATTTCACTCACAAATGTGAAATGGAGTTTATACTTGATACTTGCTGGCGTCTCTTCTATTCAATGACAAACTCTCTTCCGTTTCAGGATTTGTTATTTGCACGTGGCAGATGGGTGATACATTTGATTTAATCTAGGCCTTCTAGTGCCCTGACATAATTATGACACTAATAAAAGTTTGTTTTTTAGTCAAGCAATGACTGAATGGCAATGGAATGACACTGACTCCTTAAAGGCTCACTAAATTCTGTTCTTCAGATAATATATCTGGTAACCTTCAATCATAACTCGTGCCTAATTTTACAGTGTGCATCGTATTTCTGTTTCCTCTTTTTTATATCTGTTTTGAGCTGTCTAATAAATGTCTCTTGAAAGAGCCTGTTTATGCCAAACACAAGAAACTGTGGCTTAGTGACTGTTTTTAATAAAGGCTTTGTAGACCTCAAATTAACTTTAAAATGTAAGACTAAAGTTTTGAATCATACTTTAAAAAAAGAGACAATGTTTTCCATTAAATAGTTTGTCATCATTTAACACGTCTTTAAGCATTATTGTGAAATAACCCTTTCCTTGGAAAACTCTTTAGTATACAATCATACTCTGTAGTCCACTTGCAGGTAAAGAGACACCCACACACCTCTGTCCGGAACAGGCTGTGCTGAGGCAGTCAGGGCACATGTCTCAGCTGTGGCCGGAACACTGTGCTGCTGCTGGCTCTGCCAGCTGTTCACATGAGCTCTAAATCTCTTTGGACCCGAGTAGAAAACACTGTATGTCTGCTGAATGTCAAGTCCCACTATATAATTGGGAATACCAAAATACAGGTCATTATTTTATAACATTTTTATGATGTTTCTTTAGTCAAAACAATCTTACGAGACATATTACAGTTTCCACTTGGGCAAATACTCAATACTTAGTCAAATAGTATAGCACTCCCAAATACGGCAACGTAGTATTATATTTTAAAGCTCAAGGTCATTAGGGGGACTTTAAATCCCATGGCATTTTTCCATATCAGTCTTTCCACTTATACCTTTTCTAGCTGAATATGGAAACCATTAAGAATTGGCTAGGATGACATGTGGCCTCTGCAATCAAAAGATGACATCATAATAATCTGTGTACTAAACTGCAAATATCACAGAGTCAATCAGCCCAGACAAGCACAATACGTGGTGTTTCTGAAAGAAGAGAAGAAACAACTTAACATGTGTTCAGGGCACTAAATAATCCTTGATTTTTTCAGTTGAGTTAAGATTAATTGTTGTGATCAGATCCAACAATCATTTGTATTCCTCAGTTCATATTTGAGATTCTTTGGCTTGAAAATGAGAGCCATTCTCGTGAAACTAAGCCCAGAACATAGCTTTTATTGTTGAAGGCCAAATTCCTCATTTTTCCCCCAAAACATTATAATCATTATTCTTTTTTGGCATGAAAATTAAATTAATTAAATTCAATACCACCGCTTCAGGATTCTGTTATTAAGTTCTGTTCTAACCTGTCTTAAAATGTACTAGAGTCATGTTACATCAAACTGCACTTGTCAAGAACTCAGATAAGATAGACCCACAAGCCACAACAAATCATAATGGATTGGTTAAATCTTAATACTTTAATAACTATTAGGTGGAATATGAAACACCTAAGGCTGCCGCCTCCAAATATTAAGATAACTACTGCACTCTATAGGGTACTGTGAGAGCTGAATTGTTTTGTATCCCATGACTGCTGGCAGACAAATTAAAAATAACACAAACATTATTATGGATTGATTATTAAGGATTTTTTCTTTTCATTTTGAGATTACCACTAAGTGTATATGTGTGGTTGTCGTCTCTTTCAGTAAAAGGTTTTCAGACATGTACAGCATTTTATAGATAATCACCTGCTGTATAGCCTGGTTATAGGTTATATTTACCTGCAAATATGAAGTAGTATGCTCAAATATTGCATATTTAATTATCTGAAGGAGGGAAGTAAACAAAAATTGGACTTACCATACTCTGAACTAATAAGGTTCACACAAATTTGTTCGTCTGCATGTGCCCTTGTAATCTCAGTTTTTTTAGACCAGCTCCCTGATCTCAGTAACAGGGAATCACTGATACGAAAAAAACAGTCAGACATAACACTTCTTAAAATGTGCATACAGTACATTCACATGTAGTTTTTTAACATTCAAATACACTCTTGAAATACTTACGTGAGTTTCTGATGGAAAAGCACTTGATTATCAGAATCCCCTATAAGCAAACTGACATAATGGTTGTCTGGGGCTGTTCTCTTCAACAGCAACTGCTTGTAGTTTGTTAAGATGACTGTGATAATCACCTCTGCAGTTGAAACACTATATTTTGGAACCTAGAAAAAAAACATTTAATTTTATGATTATTATTAAAACTAGACAAAGAACCACAAAAATACTGGATTTGGAGACTCACTTCCAAATGCTAAAATGAAAATTCAAAACATATGTTGGTTTATTCATGTTATTTTTCAGATGTAGTTTAAAAAACAATACCTTATTTAAACTTCTAAACTATATCAAATGTTACATAACTTCTTTCAATATCAGAAGAGCCTGATTACCTGTTCCAAACTGACTTCGTACTTTGGAAGGTGAATGACAGCTTCCCTTATTTGGTTTCCAAAAGGAGGATGTCTGTTCACAATCTGGAAAAAATACTTCACACTTAATTGTGCAAAATGTCTATGGATGAAATTAAATAGAACACAAAAAGCACCGAACACAGAGAGGAGAAATTAAAAGCACATGAAGGTGAATGTGTGTGAAGGTGGTTCTGCATTTAATGCACTCAGACATTGTCAAGTGTCATTCAAAGAGAATATACTGCTGTTACATATTAAAAACAAATGAAATACACATTTTTATTAATGCATAAATACCAGCTCCAGTTCTCTTGCATTTATTTCTTCAATCTTCTGAAATGATGTCAGACCAGCGTTGACCATTGCTGTTGATAGCGTTAATCCTAAAACACACCCAAAAAAATTGATATTGAAAGCAAGTAAAAAGCATTGTGTAAATATAATCAGATTTTTCCACTTTTATCTAAATATGAGCATATATGTCAAATGAGACAGACTAGCCTGCAAATCTGCCCACATTTAAAAACAGTGAGCACATCTGTGACTCTCTTGACAGACACATGTCAGCAACATGCTGTTGATCCTGTTTATCCATGTGGCAGTGCGGTGTGAGATATACATTTTACGAAGTGTTACAATGATTCTGGGTGGGGCAGAGAATTCGGCCTGGTTTGTCCATAGTGTAGTGAAAGGTAGAGAATTTTTTGCTTTTCATAAATAAAAACACAGGTCATGCTAGTAACATTGTTTGTAGTCTGTGCAGACCTTAATGTTACCACTTACCCTTTGAAGATATTTTTTAATGACTTACTGAGTTCTCTGGCACATTGATTGCCCTTATGTAATTCTGGTCTGGTTTTGAAAATAGTCTGTAACAACTTCTAAAAATGGTGCTGAATAAGTCTCTGGTGAGGACCGTCTTGGCAATTCTGTTGCACAAAGGTATGCTCTGGCTGTCCACACTGATTACAGAAAAAAATGCTTTTGGCATTTTGGATTCTTCTGCTTATTGAGTTTCTTATCTATTTCAAGTAAATGACTAAATTGGCTGTGTAGGTACTCCAGCGATGGAAAATGGGCATCCACTGTGATTGATTGAAAACCAGATTCTTATGGATTCCTTGATCTGGCAACTGTTTTCAAAAACAGATGTATGTCAACTCTCACTATAAAAGGTTGTTTTAAAGTAATATTTCAACATGTGCAGGTTGTTTTCATTCCTAAACTTTAAAATTCTGAACCCTACTAGGGACAAGCAGCAAAATGCAATGAAATAAAAGACTGTTTTAATTATTTCTTTTTAATTACTCATCCATTAGTTAAAAGTTATTAGTATTTCATGGTAACCTTTCCTAGGACCCCTGGTTAAACAACAAAAAGCCATCAATATAAAGCTTGCTTTATATTTTGCAATTGAATCAAAGTTTACTCTGGACTTCAGCTGTGGTACAAATAATTTAAAATGTTTCTTTACATGTTTTATTTGCAGGTTGAGTGTAAACAGAACAAATCACTTTTTGCTTCTATAGTGTTTTCAAACCCACTTATCAACATCAAATAAAAATTCTAACGGTTAATGTGTGGACGATTATATTGAAACAAGAGTAAACAGGTGCATGAGCAAAAGTGGATCAAAAAGACTGCAGCATGTTTAAGGATAACAAATCTAGTGGAAAAGACTTGTACAGTAAATATCCTCTTCCTTACTAAGGATGTTATTCACCTACCTATTTTCTCCAGTTGCTTTGAAACAAACGGTGAGTTCTCCCATAGCCTGGAACGAAAACACTTGGCCAGAATCAAAGAATTGAGCAGAGCAGAGAAGTTCCTCTTGGCTTGATGGCCAAGAATCTCCGACAAACCTACACACAGGAATGCATGTTGAATACATACATATCATTGTTGTAAAATGTTTGAATGTAATAAGCTCACAGAACGAGGGAGTGTGAGAAAGACTTTTTTATGTAAGTTGTGGTAAAATGAAAATATTTAATTTCTGATAACACAGACAAGATGTGTTTAAATAAGAATAAAAGCAATTACATTTAGTTACTCTGGTTCCATTTCTGAATATTTTCCCTATATCCTGCGTCAAACCAAATTCTTGAACTGCGATGCATCCAAGTTGAGCCTGAATTAAACTGAGAAAAAAACCAATCAGTACTATAACATACAATAATTACAGAATATGAAAGAACTCACAAAATAAAAAAAACAAGCTGATTCGGGACACTGTGTATACACACTGTAGGTCAATGTTTTACTTTTAAGTTTTTTAAAACTTACCAATTAACTTTCATTTCATTGGTTTTAATCTTTCCCTCGATTGGGTACCTAGCCACAGTTAGAAAAAATAACATTAAAAAGACATTGAAAAGTTTTACTATTGCTTTAACTGGCTTCATCTCCTTTCTCTTACCTGATCGTTACTCTGTTTTTATCTTTGTTCAGCGTGTTCAGAGTTCTCTTCTCACTCACTCTTAACTGCACATCAGAAAACTCTTTCCCTTTGGATATCAGTCTGATCTGTGACAAACTACACATGTCAGTATGCTTTTTTGTTTTTCTCCTTGAATTTACTTTAATTTATAGACTAAAAAAAAGCATATAACCTAATTACAATTAACTAAAGGTATAACATCGGTTCTGTATTTGAAATGCAATTACATTAATGTCCTTACTGTGTACTTACCAGGTCAGATAATGTTTCTGTTCCAGAAACTAAGGTGAACTGCTTCATGGTGTCATAGGCAATGCAATACCGTGCCATAATCTTCCCAGTCTCTGTAGATAATGTTGGTAAACATTATGATAAAATTATTTAATTACAGCAACGTCTTGACCTGGGGGCTTCATGAAGGACAAGTGACTACAACCAATTCTTTTACATCCAACTTGCCAGTTAGTACTGTGGCACTCCTATATTTCTGCTTTTATATGAAGAAGAATGTTCTCTGAGAGAAATGTTACTTCAGGTGCTATCATGCAAATTAATTGAATAACAACATTGATTATTTTCAACATTGTTCCAAAAATGATGAAATGGCTTTGTCTGTGGTTGCACTGCAGTGTTGAAATGCATCGCTGTAGTTTTGTGTGCAGCCAGCTCTCCTTCACTAAAGTTTAAATAAGTACCAGGTTGCAATACCAGTTACAGCCATAATAATTTACAGATCCACCGCTGACAGATGTTCTGTAGAAAGTACTGGGGTACATATCATATCAGTGCTAACAGAACTGTTATGATGTGGCTTAAATGGACAAATATTATCTGAAAATGCAAATGAGGAATTAAAACTGTGCTGAAATGAAGGCTGGCCTGTGGGCCTTTACCAGTAGTTTTAAAATTTATGTCTTCATCCATGGTAATCAGGCCAATTGAAGACAGAGCATTCAGATTCCTCAGACAGAGCTCTGAAATGAAGGAAAAGAAAGAATGTATCTTAACCCTAGTGTCGTGAATGCTACAGATATGAAGGAGAACAGGCCAAAAAAGGAATTCGTTTGCTGTTTTTTTTCCCCCGCATTATAGCGTTATGCAAGATCTCCACACACCCAAAAATAAAATACACATTTGAACTGCTAATTCTTAAATTAAATTAAACAGAAAACATGTACCTTGCAATTCTGCTTCTATTCCAGCTTTGTTTAATGCAGGAGGAAAACCTATAAAGAATGAAGAACATAAGAAACCATTTCACATCTTTTTTTTCTGATGCATTACGATGAATTTATGGAATTGTATGCTTTGGGAAAATGGCTTTATGGAATGCAGTACACATACCATAATAGCTGGGGTTCTTCAAGGCTCTGATGTACAGGAATGTAGAACGTATCCAATCCAGTGCACCATTTACATCAGAGAACGTGTGAAGAACTATCTCTGCGTTTAAATGTTCAACCAGGTGTTTGTGCAGGCTGAACGACAGCAAACGAAAATCAGTTGTCTTTGATAAGCTCATGACGCTCACTTGAGTAAAACTGCAGTTTAATTTCATTAGCAGTGTATACAGATGAAACGAAGTTCTCTGCACATTTTAAAAGTCACAGCACAGCGGTACTGAAACAGAAAAATGTATCGTTCCAAACTGGCGAAAACTCACCTGCTTTCAGTTGTTTCATCTCCACTTACGAGATGAGTGTATCTGTCTTTTGTCTGGGATCTGGTCATAATCACTGCTGTAGCTGTGGTGTCAAACTAAAAATATATGTACATTCATACATTTATACCGTATATACATGGAATTATTGTCATTCCATTAAATACAACTGACTAGTTTTATTAAACAAAAGCATTTTTCTAATTTAGAGACCTATGATGTCATGCTTGATTTTTGGTTTTTGTATTTGATGCAGTGCAGAGCTCTTAAGAGCTCCAAAGCAGACTACATTTTTTAAGGAAATGTTAAAAAACAGGTACCAGGAATGCAACAGGAATAGTCAAACCAGAATTGTCTTAAGCCTGCAAGATTTAATATTTCTAAAGAATGCCATTGTCTGTGCACTGTATACATGGTGGAATGGCTTGGCTGAACTGTAATGTACCTGGGGCCTCCCAGCTCTTCCTATCATTTGAAGGATGTCTGTTTCACTGTACTCCTGAAACATGCCTCCTACGTAATGCATGGTGGACTTGATCACCACCAAGTGAGCAGGCAGGTTCACTCCCATAGCTAAGGTGCTTGTTGTAACTGTTTAAAATTAGAACACAGGATAAATCGTACACATCTTCTTTTCACCGCGCTGCATTATATCATTGCTCGATTTGATTTTATGGAGGTCTTGACCAAATGCTTGACAAATTCAAGAGTGACCACTTTAAGGTAGTGTTTTTTACAGATAAACACATGCATAAATCTAGTTCCCCTGGCTTTAAATAACTTTAAATAACATAAATCACCTTGCTTAATTCTAGAAATATTCACTGCTTAACTTATAAATCATTTCTTGGCTTTGGACATAGCAGTATATCTGCAGAACTGCATTCCAGCTAATGTGAGTCTCGTGCACTTAATAATTGTAGCTACTGAAATGACCCTGCAAGGCTGGAATAAACTCCCAGAGAATATATAGATCAGTATTTTGGATCAATTTCTCTTCCGTTCCTATCTTGCACATAGTACTATCCATATTTTTTGTTTTTAATACCTAATGTCTCCTAATATATTATTTTTTTGACTTGTGACTTCTCCACCTTTTGGAGCAACTAGTTCAGTTTTCAAGAGGATTTGTAGTTGTTTAAAGGGGAACTGAATTGCTGTTTTTAAATTTCTCAGTTAGTAAGAATCAGCATTGATGAATGTGTTTCAAACCACAATAAAAGTAAAATGTAGACAGTAACTTGTAAAACCTCCCGTTTACATCTCAAAATAGATGAAATATCCAAGTATGGGCACTGCCGTATTCTGTGATTCAGAACGAGGCAACAAACCATCCTGTAAAGTTATGCAGGCCTACGACATTGTAAAAGAGCAGGCTTGTGAAAACATCTCTTTTAATCCAATAGAATATTGCTCTCAACTTTGAGGCACTTTTGCCGGAAAATACTACTTACTTGTTAACTCTGCATGCATATCACGTTGGAATATTTCTGCCTGTACTTATTTGCTCGTACATCACATTACATGAGTCATTACTGTGACTAGCGAGCAAGAAGGGCCGCATCACGTCACAATTTGTGGTAACTCACACACAATCTGTAAATCTCGAAATCTGAAATATTTTTCTACACCATCAATTAATTTAATTTGTTACAGAGATTTAATAACAAGTCTGAGAAACTGGGACTGCAGTTCCCCTTGAAAGCATTTAGTTACATGGGTAAATGTGACATCAAAATGTATTTGTGTTCTCTGTCACACATTCATAAAAGGCCCTTCTGAATTTTCAATCAAGTTATTAAAAATGCAATATTCTTGAGAGGTTTACTCACAAAGTACTGGTAGGTCTCCCATGGTAAAAGCACCTTCAATTAATTTTCTGTCAGACAAGTCAATGCCAGCATGATGGAATCCTATTCCATACATCACTAGATCTGAAACATATGTATAGGAAAAAAAATCTGTAACAGCTCCTAAATGTGAAAAAGAAGGCAAAAATAATTTAATGCTTTAAATTTCTATTACCAACCTCTTAGTTTGGAGTCATGAATCACGTCTGCATACTTCATCAACCTGAAAAAGCAGTGACATCTTTTCATCTGTGATGATCACAATTAAATTAGATTTTCATTTTAGATTAACGGTATATTAATTCGAACATATAAATATTCACACTTTTGCCACTGGAATGTAAAAAAACCCCAACAGAATTCATGCCAAAATGAAGATGAACAAACATCAAAGTCTAAATATAAATCACCTTTGTTTGTGTTCAATGCTCATTATGAATCTGGCATCCTTGGCAAGAACAGATGCAGACTGTTGTACACCCTTCCTTGTTGCACAAAACTAAAAAGGAGACAAAATGAAAAGTTTATATTTCTGCTTTGAGCTTTTTTAAATAATTCAGAACAAAGTAAAATACTAATGATTACCACAAGTGTTGGTTTCTGATCAGAATAGGTCTGGATGATGCTTGCTATTTTGTAATTAAGAGACAAATCAAACTTAAATTCAGTTTGATTGCTGGAGCAGGGAAATCCAAGCACAACTTTTCTTAACTTCACAGGCCTGTGTTCTTCATCCATTTCCAAACAAACGGCCGGCTCACCACCATCTGACAGCCAATCCGCAATCTGGAAATAAAAAAAAACATTCCAAAATACCCATGTGAATACAAATAAACAGATTTCAACATCTTGTGCATTGCAGTAATTAAAAGTGGGCTTAATTTCAAATGTAAGCAATAAAAGCATACTTCCCACCCTATCAGGGAATGTGCATTCATATTTAAAGAAAACCACAAGGTAAAACAGGGCTCCATCGAAAAAAGGTAATTGAGCTTTCATGATAATTATGTCTAAAACGAGAGGATGTGGTGGATGTGGTGAGGTTGTTAAGAGTTAAATGCCAAATTCCATATCCACAAAGGACATGCCAGTTGGCATCACTCTTGGCAGTTTTAAACACCTTGAGAGGTGAAGAAAAATGTTTCCAGAAGGTTGATCAAGTACCACCCCATGCATTTTTTAAAAGGGAGAAATCAACAGCGGCATACTGACATCTTTGATGTTTGGAATTGTTGCAGAAACAGCCACGAATCTCACGGAGGTCTTCGATTCTGGGGTTTGTGCACCGTGAGAAAGGGAAGAACGCATCGCCTTCATCCTGCTCACTACCACCTCGAGAGTTGCCCCACGAGTTTCATCTTTTACAACATGGACCTGAAAGAAGAAGTTTCCCATGCATGCCTGTGCTGAAATACATAGATTTTACTAAGTTTTTAAATAATATACAGATGGCATTGCTTAAGTAGTCTTATGCTGATTGCATAAATTATACTAATGAACTCTACTGGTGTGGATCCATACAAAAATAACAAACACAGTACAGTACATAACCTAAATCAAAAGCAATTACATTTCTGCTTTGCAGGCTTTATCACTGACCTCATCTATAAGGAAGAGCCTAACCAGCTGGACCAAACAATTACCACTCCACTTCCTTGTCATGCTGTCCCATTTTTCCTTGAAAGAGACAAAAAAAGCACAGCAAGTGGATTTCAGTCCGAGAAGCCAGGAAACCAAAAAAGTATTAATTGTGCACACAGCAGCCATATTTGCGTTATTGTGCTCCAGTGTACCTTCAGACATGAAAAGATGATGTACTTCCTGAGTCGGATTAAAAGAGTCACTTACTGGCGTAGTCATGATGAGATGAGCATCTTGAATCTCAAAGAAGTCATCAATTTCTGTATCCCCTGTGAGCTCCTTACAATTCAACCCTAAAGGCCCAAATTTTTGTTTCCAGTTTTCATAACGTTGACTGCAGAGGGCTTTAATTGGTGCCACTAAAGGAACAGGACAGAAGCCATAAGCTCTTATGAGATGGCATTTCTCATAAAAGCAATCTATACAAAAAATCATGTTTCCAAACATTTTGCTCTCATAAAGGCAATAGACAATGATCCCTTTAAGCCCTGAAATGTTTCTTGTAGCTGTTTATTGATTCTGTGTACTTGAAAGTTTTCCTTTTTATGCCTGGTTAAAATAAATGGGTGGAACAGGGCTTGGATGTTCTACTAACACAAATTGAATTTGAACTTGAATTATTTGATTGTTAGAATAAACAGACACCTACTGTATACAATCTTAATGTGGGACCAGGGCGCTTGCTCTTCCATCAACAGTCGGATAATCACCAGCTCAAACAGTACTGTTTTTCCAGAGCCCGTTGGAGCACAAGCAACAAAATTTTTACCAGTGTAAAGAAGCTGAAAGAATTAACAGTTAGTCAGGACTGAGACGAGAGCCCTTTAATCTTTTTACTTTCAAAGAAATAATATAAATACACACACACTTACGTCATCCAGTGCTTTAGACTGGATATAATTGAAATAGGGGAATTCTTTGAAAACCGATCTGTATTGTGCAGCTAAACAGATAATATCAAGGCTTAAATAATTATAGCAAACCGGTCTATTTTAAAAAGTGTTCTAAAACTCCATATATTGTATTCTGAATTTACTGTATTTCAACACAAAACAGGTTTAGCAGTTACAACAGATGCAGATGCCAATAAAATACTGCAGGTACCACTGAGCCCAGAAAAAAAAAATTGTGAATTATACTGTGTAACAGATACTTAATTTACAACCACAGTGTAATAGAAAGCCTGGAGAACAAACTCGGAAACACCTAGGAAAGAAAAATGGACGAACTGTAATATTCCTCTTTAAACAGAAACGGCAATATTCCTAAGAGTTCGGTTTATGGAGAGCTTGTTTATTTTTAAAAAAGATTGGGAAATCCTGTGCAACATCTACCAGTAGTTAAGTGTACTGCACCAGTTGGCATGCCGTTGCAACTGGCCGTCTTTAAAATATATTACACGCCAGCCCAAACCTAGATGATGACCCCATTGCGCACTCTAGAGGAGAGAGACGGTACTGTTTCACCAGACGCTAGTTGCCTGCCTCTGCCTCGCCAACATTTCAGGTCTGTAACTCACAAATATTAAGATTTCCTTTAAAAATAACTGAATATAATACTTTTTTATATAAAACCTAATACAATGATGACAAGAAAAGGCGCATTACTAAAAAGGATTACTAAAATTATCCCATAATCTATGAGGGGGAATGAGAAATAAAAAGAAATAATGTGAAAACCAGCTCTAGTCATTACAAAAGGCATTAATTTCTTTAAATCGTTATTTGTAGAAGGATACGGATTTCAGTCACTGCCCGGAGGACTCCCGACTCCATGCCTAATCCACCTATAAATGAGAAATTATATATCCATAAATAAATTATATATGCATTACCAGATGGATACATTAGTTAGAACCAGCCAGTAATTCCTGTCTCTGCTGCACGAAAAATAAATTAACATCAAAGAAAAATGTTCTTAAAAGAGCAAGTTTAGGAGGTTTAATATTTGATGATGTTAGATCTCTGCATATGCATCTATGAAAGTGGTAGTCAATAATCTCTTAAGAATATTAATGCATTTAGCATGCAGTGTTTGTTAATATTAAAAATTAAAACAGACAGAGAATATACATTTTAAAAATAATTTTACATATTCAAGGGCCATTTAATGCAATACAGAGGGAGTTCATGAACTTCTCAGCAGTGCGCACTAGCTCTCAAAATAGCTGTAGCACGCCACCTGCTGGCAACAGTGTCCACTGCAGCCTGGCATACAAAGGCGACTAGCATCTGGTATAACAAAAAGGTCTATTTTACATGTCATTAAAGATTCATATTGCAAGCCTTTTAACTTAAGCTTTAAAAAACCTTTATGTGCTGCACTGAAGTTTGTTAAATACAGCCAGGCTCTTAGTTTTCCACTGTGTTTTTAATTGCTCAGCACAAGACAGATTTTGAGAAGTAGTGTTGTAACAGTTCCCTTAGAAGCCTCGAGTATTAATTGCCGGTTCCTTGTTTCTGTTGTTGTTGTTCTCTCGGTCAACACCTTGCTCCAAGCAGCAGGGAGTGAAGAGTAAGCTGTAAATCCTATATTAATTAAACCTCGTTTACAGACCTATCTGGTACTGTGCGTGTCTCTATTGTCAGCTGAGATCCAGCACTAATAAACAGGTGTTGAACTGAGCAGCTCCTTTGTGTGAAGTTTATTACGGGCCCTGTTTGGAAATCGGTGTGAAAGCGCTCAAGTTCAGCGATTTGAACAGGAAACATGCTGTCCAAGGCAGGCAAAGACAGGAGGCTGGCAAGGGACTCAGGAAAGAGCTGACAGCCTCGCCGTCAGAAGCCTCCTCTCTCACCTGGGGATGACAGAATGTCATGGAAATATTTTCTCTGCTTTACAAATACATTAAACACATGTTCTCCATCATTCTGCCTCAAATAATTAAAACCAAATGATTCCTTTCACCCTATCACTCAGTACTGATTCAAAGCACACAAGCCACATCACAAGGAATTCAAATACCTAAAGGCTCCCCTTCAAATAACAAATTCTGTTGATTATATCAAAAGAATACAACCACATTGTGGTTTGTGAAAAAGAATTAAAATAAAGAGGTGATTTAAGTAAAAGAAAGACTGATAAATGTAAAAAGTGTCAATTTTCCATTATAAATGAAAGAACAAAATGATGGACGTTTGACACAGTACAGTATATAATGAAAGTCATAATGTAGATGCAATCATACCTTATATAACTACAGACGCATTACTATATGAATAAGTTGATTTTTAAAACTTAATATTTTTAAAAGATGTTAGTCTCCAAACTATTAAAATAGTATAAGAATATGAATCTCCAAAAATCACAACTCTAAAGAGCCCTGTTTGTAACTCACTGCAAAAAAAAATCTCAGATTTTGGATTCAAATTAAAACAAAATCTTTAGTAATGCCTTACTGTTACAATATTACTTGCAAAAGTAATGAAATGAAAAAGCGGGAATGAAAAAGTGAATGTTACTCTCATACTTTTTAAAGGCAAATCTCCTCAGGTAAAACCACGAACTCTGTAATCTTTAATATTTTTCTTGTGCCCTATGATTTAAACTTCTGGTTTTCAGTCTCTTGCTTTGTTAGCTGGCTGCTCTATAATGATGTAGTTTTCTGTGAAGTTCCAGTATTCCAGCTCCAGGCAGCAGCTTAGCCTTCAGTATACAGGATCAGAAAAAGAAGTGAGCAGCCGAAAATGGAGAAAAATGGCCTGCAGTACCCCAAGGTATGAAATAAATTGTAGATGATAACTGGAAAATGTAAGTCACAAACGGCATAATAAATTCTAGGAGATCTTATATTCTTTCAGGAGACCAAAACCAAACTTTGGTACACATGCTTGGCAGGCCATTAAAAAAATTATTTCATGCTCTGAAAACAGAGAGCTAATGTCACATCTGATTTTTTTCTGAAAGCGAAGTCTTCTGCAGCACGTACACTGACTATAGATACAGCACATGGAGTTCTCTGTAATACACACAATGGTTAGTCAGGTCTTACCTCGTACATTAAGTGGCTGTGGAGTCAAGGGAAGGACATGGGCTGTTTTTGTGCTCTGTTTTGCAGCTGTGGAAGCACAACCACCCGAAGCACACGGACCTCTTATAGAGCTCTGAGAGTTATCAGCAGATGTCATGAAAGCCTCCTGTGACACCTTAGTAACTCCATCATTAAAGCCATTGCTTCGGGCTCCTCTCTTCACGACTGAAGGGCAGTGCTGTCTGTCTGAAGCTGAGGCAGTCTGGGGACATTTAAACAAGCTGGAAAACATATATTAAAAATCATCTCAATACATTTAATTGACTTAAGTGCAAACTTGACGTATCACAGAAAATAAAGCTTTGGAAACAACCAGCCATTTTCATATCAAATTTAACAATGAAACACATTGAAAACTGCTGTATCTGTTTTACAAATTCATTCCTAAACCAATTCCATCACTATGCATCTCTTTACAGGAAAATAAAAGCTGGGAAGTCCTGGGGCAGCACAATGGCAGTAGTGCTACTGTATCTGTTTTCTGACTCAACAATGCATCAAAATGTGAATGGCGAAGAACGACCTGAAATTAAGCAGGTAAAAAGTGGTTTAGGCGTCTTCATTGAGGCAGTATTCTGGAAACAGGAACAAATAGAATTCTATAGACATTTATCGGTATGCTGATGATACCAGTTTAAAGCATAGTGAAGTAAAAGTGCAAATTTACCCCTGGACTTCAATGCCGTTCAATCATTACAAAGACCATAACTCAACTATTTGAGGTTTCTTTAACCCAAGGCAAAAAGTAAAGCACATCAGCCCAAAATACCAACATCAAATACACTACACGTAAGCATTATTAAAAAAAGAGCAGCACCTTCTCCTTAACTGTGAGCTTTCTCCATTGTTAGATGTTTTCTCACCAAACAGCTGGTCTGAACGCTGAGTTTTAGGTACATTACTGTTTTCATCTCGATCAAGATGTGAATCCTCCTTTTCTAATAAACTGAAGGGTCCTATTGTCTTTTGAAAATCACTGCGTTGAGCAGAAATATTTTTAGTCCCATCTGTTTTTTTCAAAGGTGGTATGAATTTTCTTATTGTCTGTGAAGAACCTGTGAAGAAAAACATAAACTTCTATATTTTAACAGCACAGCACAATTCATTTACTATTATTCATGCATTCTGGATTATACAGAGGTGGTCATGAACTTTAACCTTTCTGTTTTCTATTTTATCATTCTTTGTATGGATAAGAAAAAATAAATGAGCATAACCCAACCTCACTTCATTACGAGCTGTTCTCACTTACCTGGGAGTCTGATTGATAGGAAAATGGATATCAGCACTAAACTAAACACTTTGATTTGCTATCCTGATATATGTCAATGCTAAGCAGAGCTCGCAAGCTTATCAGGGCCAGCTCACACTTCAAAAAGCAACAAAAAAAAACATTTTTCATGAGCGAATATTTATCAGGAAGATCAAGAGTCATAAGAGGTAGCTCAAAGAGACGCATTCTGTAGACATATGTCCCGAGAAGAAATAACTAGGTAAGAATTTAGATTCCAAAGGAATGAAACAGGCAGACTTTTCTATTATCTTGTTTGCAGAGGCATCTGGAGACATGACAAAAACAGATTAAATTTCAATGGGTCAGCGCATGGGTTTCAGAACTGGAATCCCTGATTTAGGGCATAAATGATTCGTACCGTGCAGCATTCTATTTCAATTTACTAAGGTTATGTTGAATATTAAAGCACGGATCTGTAAAATATTGGGGAAATAGAGCTCTTGTAAAGGAACATTTGGTAAGACATTCACTGATATAAATTTGTATGACTAAAGCATTAACTAGATTATAAATTTGGAATGTGATTGCCAAACCAATTTTGACCTACATGAAGTGGGAAGAAAGGGGATAAAACAGCAATTTTCTGGGTATTACAACTATAATTGTTCATGGTAGAAACTATAATGGGCATTATTTGACCATAATGGAAGCTCTGTCAGCAGTATAAACTTATAAAAACACAGCATAAAGTGCTGAACTGCCAGTAAACCACCAGGAAAATGAGATACCTATGTAAAATTGCACTCTTAATGTAATGGCTTATTAACTTGTGTTCTTGCAGTTTAAAATGATAAACATTCCCAGGACAGCACTTGCTTTAGATCTTCCAATTAAAGAATTTTTAAAATGTACTGTGAATAGTGTCCTCCGTCAAAGACAATTAATTGTATGTCCTTGAAAAATTGGTACTGCAAGCAAAAAATAAACTGAACAAAGATGACGCCTTACTTCTGACCATGTGAAATGGGTTTGTTAGAATGTGTTTGTCTTATTTTACAGAAGGTTTAACTGTTTGCCATAAGCTTGTATTTTATTGAAAGAGGGTCATGTTCAAAACCATTAGCATGCAAACTAATTCTCCAAGGTACAATGAATTTACATAGAATCATTTTCGAGTTTAGTGGTTATTGCTTATGATCTGCACATCTGAAACAACACAGCACAAGCCAGAGTTAAAAAAAGCAACTTACTGTAAGAGCGAAGTGTTACTAATTCCTCCTGCAGTTCCTGAGTACCTGGTATTTCAGACGCCAGTGGCGGAGGTTCAAGTTGCCAAGATCCTTGCCCTTGATATTGTGGTTTTCTTTAGAAATGTGAGAGAAAATATTATTCTTGACAAGGGAACAATTTCTCATAGGTTTACCATTAAATACATGCAAAGGTTTTTTCACTCGTGTTTGTTTTCATCATGTGACCACTGTTTACAAGGGAGGCTCCCAGTTTTTTTGGAGGGACAAACTTTGAAAAAGTAATACTCACGTCTTCTGAGTCACTGGTCCTTCAAAAAACAGACCGTCCAAAGATAATGTGCAGTCTTCGGGTCCCGCCATATTCCTGTTCACAGCAAGATTCCTATCAAGGTCATCTAATTACAAACATACATCAAATCCACTGTGCAGCCAGCAGTCACATTTGATGTTTATTTTGTGCATTTTAACAATGATTAATAACGGAGATTAGCCCTGTTTTGTGTTAAAGGGGAACAGCAGTCCCAATTTCTTAGACCAGTTATCGAGTCTTGGTAACAAAATTAATTCATTGACGGTATAGAAACATTTTACAAGTTTCGAATTAAGCACAAAGTCGAGAACGTTGTGAAAGTGCTGTAAGTTGTCACCGTTGTCGCAAACCCCTGGTCTCACCATGGGTGAGGGCAAGAGCTCCCACAAATTCCAGCTCATTGTAGTGACTAATGTACTGTGAAGTACAAGCGAATAAGTATAGGTTGTGCAGCAGATATTTCACTGCAGAAAGTTTCCAATGTGATCTGCATACAGTGTTAACAGCAAAACCATCTTGAAGTCGAGAGGAATATTTCTATTGGATTACAAGAGACGTGTTCACAAGCCTGCTTGCTCGTGGTGGGGCTTGTCTGTAATGTTTAACAGGGCCGCAGCACGTGACTGGAAGTGTTGTTGTCTCGTTCTGAGTTGGAAAACATGGTGCTGCACATACCTGGAAATCGTGTCAATTCTGTGATGCAAACTGGAGGTTTTACTGTGTTAGTTACTGTGTACATTTTACTTTCTTTGTGGATTGAAATGTACTCATTAATGCTGATTCTTACTAACCCCGAACTATAGAAATAGCTTTGCAGTTCCCCTTTAATGCAGTTTCTCTCTCTGATAATTACACTCTGTTGTCACGAAAGCAACTGTCAGGACTCTAAGGTCTGCCCATCCCAGGCAGATTAGTACTACGTTTATATAAAACTGTTTCCTTTCTATATTAACTGAGCTTCATCTGACATTTAAGCAACAGAAATGTACATAAACTTGTGTATACTCTTATCAGCATGCGGTTTATCCATAAATAATAAATAATTGTTAGTTTATTAGAGTATTGAAATATGAATGAGGGTTAACTGTGGTTGTGTTCCTGAAAGCAAAAGTGGTATTAACCACATTAAAATTAAAGTTAAAAAGAGATCTTAATGCATAAAATCCCGTGTTTAAAAGTTACTTGACAAACAGAATTCATCAGCTCCTAAAACTAAATTAGTTCTATGTTCTTCACTCATGAATAATTTAACTTCAAGGCTTAAAGCAGAATTTGATACTGCGCTCTGATAAAAAAATTATTTATACATAAAAATATATTCATATATATACTTATTGATTAGTGCTAAGGGGGCAAAATAAGCTTCTTCACCATAATCTCCACTTCATAAATCCATCTTCACCATGTGAATTATACATCCAACCCTGGTTCCTTTTCTGGCAGCATACATAAATCATCTGAACAGTGAAAATGGATTCATTTATGTCAGAGTTCCCCTCCCCTGATCCCAATATTTAAATATTGCAAGGGACTCCAACATGCTGTAGGTCCATGTTATTATGCTGTGCTTGGCTTAAACCGTCTTAATAATTCTGCCCTGAGGCCTGTTTGTTTGTCCCGTGTATTTCCTCCTTTTTCAAAAATGTTACAAAAGCGCAGTCTAATTTTGAGGTATTGATAAGCTGGGAAGGAATTGAAAAAAAACTGACATAAAATGATCACATTCGCTTACAAAATGTGGTGGTTATTGTGGCCTGTGCTTCTAGGAAGGCCTAGCAGACCTTACATTTTTAAAAACCAAACTTCTAAGATTGCATTGCACGCTTTGTAAGCCAATACAACTGGTATTATTTCGCTGTGCAAGGCTGGGTCAATCATTGTTTGTGTCTCTTTTGTGTATTTGCTCTACTGCGCTTTTGCATATCCTGTTGCTGCTGCTGAAACAACAACTAAAAGTTACGTTGTTGCGTTGCAATAGAGGATTGCTCGAAGCGGGCTCTCTTTTGGGGGGGTGAGGGGGGTGGGGTAAAATCTGACAAACGCCACCACGTTTGGAAAAACAAACAACAAAAATAAATGTCTTGTAATTTCCTGCCTCCCCACACCGAGGGCCTGTGTAGCTGCAGTGGGGCAGTTGGCCAGTGACCCGCCTCTGAACCGGCTGTTTGCCCGGGTGGTGATATAGTGATGGCCGTGAACACATCTGCCCTGTTCCGGCGGCAGCAGCCTGGGCGGGTGTGACGTCCCTGCCGCGCGGGCGGGGCCTCGAGCCGCCCGCCGGGCGCGAGCGCCGTTTCCCACCGAGGCCCGGCCTGAGGGAGGCCGTACACGGGGGTGCTACTTTACTACTAGTACTACTAGTACTACTTTACTAGCACGGGTAATACAGCAAGCGTGTCAACAATCAACGCGGTCCCTGCTTTTGTGTCCATTTTCACTTTGTTGCCAATAACTACCCTCTTCTCCCGCCGGCAGCGCTGCTTCAACCTCCGGACTTTCTTATCGGCGTCCTGCCGAATACGTGCTTGTAAACTGAAAACGACAGAGACGCTTACATAATAATAGAACGTTCTGTGAATATATATCTATACAAGAAATGTGTTATTTTACGTGAAAACGTTCTTGAGGCTGCGGGACGCCGCTCTGCCGCCGTCGGGTCCCGGAGGGCGCGCGCGTCGGGGGGCGCACGCGGTGAAGGAGGGGGCGGCTCGAGAGGACCGTGCTGCAGCCCGGCGCTGCTCCCAGCAACACCAGCAGAGTTCACTGGGGCCGTTTTCATCGCGGCCTGGTGTGATAACCCGGACGCAGTTAGGGAAGAACACCCACTACCGTCTTCTGAAATGTAATAGATGTGTAATCGATCCAGCGCAGCCTTGCACTAACGGTGAATGAGGAGAGGCACTGTTTCCGCTGTATCGTACATTGGCTTTAAACTGAGCACGCTGACTAACAGGCCGGCCTGCTGCCTGGCCGTCCCCCAGGCCTGTCTCCCGGCGTGCAGGCAGAGACCCGGCCCGGAGTCGCCACCTGTGTCTCTGTGAGCCATTCACAGACCCCTGCGCCCCTTCCGCCAGTGTCCAGGAGAGACTGGGGTGACTGGGGACACTGGGGAGATTGGGGTAACTGGGGAGACTGGTGTAACTGGGGAGATTGGGGTGTCCGTGGTGACTGGGGTAACTGGGGAGACTGTTGTAACTGGGGTGACTATGGTGATTGGGGAGATTGGGGTAACTGGGGAGACTGGGGTGACCGTGGTGATTGGGGAGACTGGGGTAACTGGGGAGACTGGGTTGACCGTGGTGACTGGGGTAACTGGGGAGACTGGTGTAACTGGGGTGACTATGGTGATTGGGGAGATTGCGGTGACTGTGCTGATTGGGGTGATGGGGGTAACTGGGGTGACTGTGCTGATTGGGGTGATGGGGGTAACTGGGGTGACTGTGGTGATTGCGGTAACTGAGGTGACTGGGGTGACCGTGGTGACTGGGGAGACTGGTGTAACTGGGGTGACTGTGGTGATTGGGGTGACTGTGCTGATTGGGGAGACTGGGGTGACCGTGGTGATTGGGGTGACTGGTGTAACTGGGGTGACTTTGGTGATTGGGGAGATTGCGGTGACTGGGGTGATTGGGGTGACTGGGGTGACCGTGGTGATTGGGGTGACTGGGGAGATTGGGGTGACTGTTCTGATTGGGGAGACTGGGGTGATTGGGGTAACTGGGGTGACTGTGGTGATTGGGGTGACTGGCGTAACTGGGTTGACTGTTCTGATTGGGGAGACTGGGGTGATTGCGGTGATTGGGGAGATTGCGGTGACTGGGGTGACTGGTGTAACTGGGGTGATTGCGGTGATTGGGGTGACTGGGGAGATTGGGGTGACTGTGCTGATTGGGGAGACTGGGGTGATTGGGGTGACTGGGGTGACCGTGGTGATTGGGGTGACTGGGGAGATTGGGGTGACTGTTCTGATTGGGGAGACTGGGGTGATTGGGGTAACTGGGGTGACTGTGGTGATTGGGGTGACTGGCGTAACTGGGTTGACTGTTCTGATTGGGGAGACTGGGGTGATTGCGGTGACTGGGGTGATTGCGGTGACTGGGGTGTCTGGGGAGATTGGGGTGACTGTGGTGATTGGGGTGACTGGGGAGATTGGGGTGATTGGGGTGACTGGGGAGACTGGGGTGATTGGGGTGACTGGGGAGACTGGGGAGACTGGGGCTCTCCCGCTCCCCTCCTGAGGGCCGCAGGGGTGTGCGTGCGAGAGCAGGGGCGAGCCTGGCGAGGAGAGGCAGCCACAGGCTCCCCACCTGCCGTTTCCATGACAGCCCTGCGTGCGCCGACACGGCTCCGTCCTGCCTGGCCTGCCGCTGGAGCTCGCGCAGCCAGAGACAAGGACGCCTCCGTCTCCTGAGCCCCTGGACGCGCGTCCCTTCTTCTGGGGAATCTCTCCAGGCCACCTTGGTGCCTCTTTGTTTTTGCAATAATTATTATTATTATTATTATTATTTTCTAATACATTGACATTTAAAAATCTGCTATATGCTCGGCCTTCCCGCATGCCCATCGATCAATCGGCCCAGAATCGTTTTTTCACCTTTAAATCCAACATGTATACAGCACGGAGGTGACATTGGAACAGGGAGCAGATGGATGGGCCAAGACATGATCACATGTATCCCCCCCCCTCCCTGTACGAAAACTTGTGGGTTTCCCAGCTGTGTCTTTCAGCCGACCCATCTTCTGCGTCGTCGCTGCTGCACCGCGAACCAGCTTCAGAACACTCTGGGAAACACTCCAGCTGGGGAGGCTGGGTGGGATGTTTCTCCTGGTGAGGCGTAGGGCTCGTTGGCATTGTCCTCAAAATATGTGCATCCTCCTTTCCAAAAAAAAAAAAAGGTTAGCGAGGGGGAGATTGGTTTGTGGAGCAGGGAGCAGGGAGCAGGGGGGGCGGGTGTCCTGGTTTATCACAGTGCTCACCACCTGAATGTGGTGCAGTAGTTTAAAAGCACAGGGGCTCCTCGGACTCCTACCATTTTTCCAATCTTCCACTTTCCTAACCAAGAATTTCCCTGCCTGTCTGTCTGGAACCATCCATTCCCAGAATGGGGAGACCGCGATCTCGGCCGAGAGGCCCCCGCGCACAGATAGAGCCCACGTCCACGCCAGGGCGAGGGGAGAGGAGTGGGAGGTGGGCAAGGCGCCCCGTGCCGGCTGCGGCGAGCCCACGCACGGCCGGAATCTCGCCCCGTGCGGTGGACCGGCAGGCGGTGACGGTGGCGCGGGTCCGGCGGACACCCCCGCCAGTGAGAGCAATAGTTCAGCCCGCAGGATAGCGAGCAAAATGGCGGCTGTGAAATGGATGGAGGACGAGAGCGAACAATAATCAAGTATCCCCATTAGCGTGCTTGCTGTTCGCGTCTCCGGCAGCGGAAAGGTAGGTCCTTAATCCCGCTAGAGCGGCTGGACTTTCCGGGATCGGGACCGGGCTGCGCCTCCCCGGTGGCGGGCATGCCGTGTCTTGTTGGCTGGGTCTCTGCTTTGGTATGGGGGCATTTTAATGGACACGGTAGCGCACAACAACAGCGTGAGGCGGCGACACGAGCCAGACATATCTGGTGCAGTTGGGTGGACGGACTCGGCTCCGGTGTCGCTCCCTGCTCATGCATGAGCCCCCGGATCTGATGGTGGGGGGGGGGTCAGTGGTGCACCCCCTCATTGTAGCAGCCCGGGGCCGCGTAGATGTGTGATCCCCCAGCTCAACTTTGAGATCTTTTTTTCTTTTTTTCTTTTTTTTTTTTAAAAAAAGAGAGAACTCTGCAGCCACGCTCTTTGAAAACTTGACGGTTGTACCCTGCCTTGTTTGTACGTGGCTGTTGTGAGAGATCACCCAAGGCGATGCCCACAGCGCGATCCGGAGGTAAAGAGCTTTTTCCGTGTCGAAACGCGGATTATTTTTCGTGCGTGTGCGGCTCAATTTCGCCGCTCCAGCCGGTGGGGTCTCAGTTTTGACACTTCAGACCTGTAAAATGATAAAAATGTCTCCTGGCCGTCCAAGGTCTGTTTTGTGTTGTTGTTGTTGTTGTTGGGGGTGGGGGCTGTACCCGAGGCTTGTGCAGTTTGCGTTGTGCAATTTGCTCCTCTCGTGTGCCCGCAGGTTCACACCTTGACAGTGGCAGGTTTCCCCATATTACACATGGTTTTCAAAAACTGAGATAAGCAAATCTTTTAAGATGTATTTTCTTAAGCACTTTGTATTGGTCCCTTCCATTTTTTTGGCCACTTTTGCCTGAAAACATAGTTCCATATCAAGGAATATTTGAAACCAAGAACATGAGAATGTTGTACATATAGTGGAGTGCAAATATAGTAGAATCATTCTTTGCATTTGGTAGATAGCTTTAAGGTATTTCTAACAATTGACATTACAACAGAAATTTGTTTTTTATATATATAGGGCTCTGTAGTTGGTCAGTTAAAACTTCCTTTAATAAAAGCTGACAATTCACCTCTTTATATGTATAAACACTTGATACCTAATGTTCTTGAACAGGGTGAAGTTGAACTGCAACGTAATAGGAAGCAGATTTCCTGGTATAACTACTTTTTTTAAACAAAAAAAAGTAGGAAGCATTCTTTTCCAATTAGTGCTTAATCCTCCTGTTGTTCTTCTCTCAGTCAGATTTTTTTTTTATAATTAAGCGCCCATTAATTAAGACATTTTCCAGTACCTCAAAAAAAGACTGTATCTTAAGAGATGAAAGCTTCCCCCAACTCCCCCCTAAAAAAAAAAACCCAGTGTTTTTATGGTCAGTGACAGCCCGGAGAGTTTGGACGCAGCGGGGCGTGAGTGTGTTCACGCTGTGTGCAGTCCAAGCTGGCCAGACGATTTCTCTCAACCTTGCTCCTGTCACATGGGAGCACTGTAGCGACTTGGGAAAGCCATGAAGGTAAAGAAAGGTGAATTATTGTCAATACGGTCTGTGATGGAGGAAGGGCTTCGTCGAAGCGGTGTGCCTTTTGGGTTAGTGTGACTAATCCTTTGGCTACGGATCTGCACAAAGCAAGGGATTCCTTTTCTGAAATAACAGCGGCCCTTCCCAGGGGCCGTACCTGTGCGATGGCGTTTCGTTTAGCTACATTTCCTTTTCAGAGACGTCCTTAAAAAATTTGATTCCAGTCAGAGGAAGCAGATTGGGACGAAGTGCGTTCCACTCTGTTTAACTCTGCGACTAAATGCCCGTTCAGTCTCCCTCTTATCACAAGATACCTGTTTCGGATTTGCCATCAGCGATCATCATGTGAGCAGGCCACCCATATCTCAGTTCTGCCACTTCAGCTCGGAGAGTCAAGGGTGAACTCAGCCAGTGATTAAGAAGTCATGCAGACAGTATTAGGGTATTGCCAGTGTTTCATCATGAGTCACGGACGGTGCTCTCACATTGGCCCAAGTGCAAATCCTTGTCATTTGGTAGCGAGAGTCAGCTCTTGATATGACGGGCGCGATTGCAGCTGAAGCTCGAGGTGAAATCTGTGCCCCTTGGAAGGGGTTAAATGCCACAGAAGGAACGGAAGTCTGCTGCCTTAACTGCCTTTCCTGGCTCGGAACGCGCTGCAGTTCCGTGTGTGTGCTGTCTGCCCTAAATGGTCTTTCCTGCCTCGTGTGACCCTGAGAGCCGTTTCCATGCGCTCGACGCAGTCGCCCTGCGGACCGGCCTGTCCCTGATGCACGCAGGTGCGCCGGAGAGTGGCAGGGCGGTGCTCTTCAGTCCTGACTTTTTCCACTGGGTTCAAGCTGCAGAGTAGTCCCAGCAATCAAACCGGCTTCCTTCGCCCTGGCTGGGAGGCTTGTGCAGGGGCCTCTCCGTCGAGGTGTGATATCTGGGAGTGTTTCCGTTTTCGCCCTGGATACAGATGGGGCGTGAGCATCATGGAGCGTGTCTCCCCGCAAACTGGGGCACTCGGCCGACAGCTCCTTCTCGGTCCGAACCGACGCCTTGCATCTCCAGGGGTGAATCCTGCGTTCAAGAGGAGGTTTTCGCAGGGCCTGTGAGCGGAGAAGATCAAGGCCCCCGTGCCAGTTGGGAAAGGGTTACTCCGGGCGTTTCAGAGAACAAGCGCTCATTGCTGACCTTGGCACCCAAAGAAGATAGCGTGTGCAAAATTAAAGATTAGACTTCCCAGCATTCAAAGCAAAAGGTTTGTCAATGGTGGTAAAACCTGTTTTTCCCTTTTCCTTTCCGTCCCAGAGACGCCACAGGTCACTGCCTTCAGCCTCTTGACTTATCAGTCAGTGACTTTAGGACAAACCTACAGGAAAGCTTTGGGAGGTTGGAGGATTTCTCTGCTGTTTCCGGACTTGTTGGGCAAAAAGTGACATCTCTGCGGCCCACCTGATAGTTTTTCACAGAGGCTCTCAGAGGAGAGGAAGAGCTGCAGAAGAGTGCACCACACAGATGAGCTAAGCACAAGATTTTTTTCTTGAGGAGCTCTTATCTCTAACAAATGAATCTTGCCCGATATGTGACCCTCGGGTATTTACTAGCACAGAATAGATCTGGGGAAGGCTAACGTTGGCACTGAGGCGATTGACTTCTCTGACGTAGGAAAACCACGAGTGCAGCTCCAGTAGTGGAATGCAGTGCCGTTAGTTTGTGATGACTGTGAGATTGAAATGGAACACGATTATGGTGCCTCTTCATCAGAGGGGTCGCCGGTCAGCTGTGTGTTACTGCTTCATTACGGAGACGCAGGTTGTTGTGAAACTATAAATGACTAACATTGCTAATGAAGGCCGTATTCATAATACATTGAAACACAAGTTATGTATTAGTTATTTATTAGCTGTGACAGGTAATCAGTACCTAGCTACGCTTTTAATAGGGATTTCCATTTATTGTTCAGTGCTTGTGTCAGCCATGAAGAGCTCTGACATGTGGCTCACAGGTGAGTCTTCAAGAGCAATCAAGAGTTTCCATGGTAAAACAGGACAGGTGTGTGGACTTGGGATGCCCTTTACAATGGCACCCGGGAGTTAAGGAAGAAAAGATGAGCCCAGGTCAGGCGCTGGGGATGGTGCAGAGGCCCAGTAAAAACACAGGAAACTCTCCGGTTTACGTCAAGCCCTCGTGTCGGTCTGGCTTCAGCCCGCGGCTCTGCGTCTCTGGACACGTGGGCCTTGCGAGCTCTGAGGCCTCCTGGGGTTGTAAATCAGAGAGGTGACCAAGCCTGTCCTGTTTAACAGTTAAGATGAAACAGGTTCCTTCTGAGCGTTTACATAGGTTATAGGTGTAGGCCATCAAGGTGTCAACAGAAAGGCTCTCTGGAGAGTGTGTCATCCCCTTTTTTGACATACTGACAGAAGAGCTTTTGATGTTTGCCTGAGCAGCAATCTTCAAAACGGTGTTCAGAATCGGTTCATGAGCACATGGATGCATACATTCACGTTAGAGTCGAACATATGTCAATATGGTAAACACTGCAGTAGGTTGCAGTCTTAATATTGGCAAATGACTCACTAACCAGTGCGAATCAGGAATGTTTTTTATTGCGTTGCCTCATTAAATCTGCTGTAGGAATTTGTTAAAAGTACTTCAAAGACGCCCAGCTCCCATCACAGATGGAACTCGCCCCAGAAGATAAGTTATCTGCTTAAGTCGGTCCAAATATGATCTAGATGATCAACTGGATGTGTTAGGTAATCACTGACTTGATTTCTGCCATTGATGGCAAATAACACTGTTATGGTACAGATGTCCAGCTTATCGTACTGTGGAATAATTAGTGCTGTTATATTGATATGCATATCATGATGGCTAAATCACCGTAATTTAGCTGTGTTTTAAGTTTAGCGATCATCTGTGTGAACTTGTGTGTGTTTTGCACAGAAGGCAGTGTCTATCAGGAACAGCCGCTGTAATGCTGTAGTATATGTAGTCATGCAAAGGCCAAGTTGACCAGGTTTTCAGTTGCTTCATTTTGCATTTGGATTGTTTCTTTCCTGGGCGCCATGGCGTTGTGGCAGTAAGAGCTCTGGGGTCCGGGGTTCAGGTCCAGTCGGGGGGCCTTCAGTGTGGAGTTTGCGGGGAAGGTGCTTCCATCCACATGGTTCCTGCTCGTGCCCTCTAGGTCGTGCTTCGCTCTTCTTTTTGAAGACATCTGCTCGGTTTTCTTTTTTCCAGTGGTCCAGGTTCTGGCACAGGTAGTGAGATAGTTCGCACACCGTGCCAATACAGAATAAACAAACACAGTAGAGGTCTAATGGTAAATAGCACTGAAGACGAGACAAACACCTTTCAGATGGAGATTTGTGTGGACAGTTGCAGAATGTTAGCAGGAATATAAACTACAGATATAAAATAGAAACAGCCTGAGCTTGGAAAAGCTGTCTGTTTAAATGACATTATTGTATGTGTTGATGCATCATATTCATTTTCTAGATAATGTGGCAATAAAAAAGGCAAAGATAATTTTATCCCTAATTTAAACTAAGGGATGCTTTCTAAAATTGTAGTCGCTCCATTAGAATATTGTGTACAGTTTTGATCACGGCATTGAGTCCAGAGAAGTGTGACTACACACTTTCCCGGGCTTGAGGACCGCCCTACACTGCCAGGCTAAAAGGAGTAAGTCCTTCTGGTCTTGAGCAGAGACGACAACAGGGCGACCTGATGCGAGCCCTCACAATCCTCAAAGGCATTCATAAAGTCAACCTGGCTTCTGAAATTAACACTGGAATATGAGCAAGGGGACAGAAATTGGGAGCTGAGGAGGTGCTTTTAAATCTGCGAGCGGGAGGCAGTTCATTACAAGGTCATGGCAGCGCGGAAGAAGCTGGTACCCTGACTTTTCTCGAGAGATGACTGGCGGAGATCCGCAGATCAATTAGCCGACAGGAAGCAAGCGAGCGAGCCAGATGGGGCGAAGAGACTCCTTGTTTGTTCTCCTGTATCCCAGCACAGGTGGCCCTTGGGGTTTTACCTGCTGCAGGTAATGGACCAGCGTGGCCCTGGTGTCGCGGGGCTTTCAGTCAGCCTCCAACCTTCAACACTGGAGTACTCAAACGAGATGAGCTGCTTTCATTGTTAGGAGCCTTCTCCATGTGCTGGCTGGTATCCGTGCTTGCTGTGGTGGTCCCGAAGCGATAACCTCCGGCTTCCCTTGCGCGGCCGGTTCAAGGAACGGGTTTTTTTGCCGACTGCTGGCTCGGGAGCGCCCCCTGCCGCAGGGCTGTTTTCCAGGCGGGCGCCGGGAGTGTCCGGCAGTGGGTCTGGGCTCGGGGCTGCGGACGAGCCGGTCTGTGAGCCCCGGTGTGGTGAGGAGTGTTCGGCAGATGCACTCTGTTCCCGGGAGCCAGCGACCAGCCCGGCGCGGCGTGCCTCTGTGTCGGCGCGTCTGCTGGCTTCCTGTGCCCGCCGCGGTTTCCGAGGAGCGAAGAGGGGCTCGCGCTTGGTCTGGAGGCCATGCGAGCTCGTGCCGGGCGAAGTGAAAGGATTCAGATATAAAAGCGGACGTACTTTGTTAGCCCTGCCTTGAAGCGTCCTAACAGCAGGCAGTAGCTGCTAGTATATGCTTTCTTCCCGGTCACATGGGTCGAGATAAATCGTGGCGAGGCGGGTACAGAAACTGGCTGGTACAGCTCAGAGATGTTGTGTTGGATAATAGGAACTACATTTCCCATAATCCCCCCCCCCCCCAGACGACTTCCTGAAGAGCGTCTACATCACTGCCTGCCAGCGGTGACATCCTGCCGTGCTGGTGGCTTCACCGGGCGTGGCCTGTTGTCACAGGGGTGTGCTGCGAATGCACTTCCAGTGGGTTCCCTTATTCTTAAAGGTTTATTTTCCGAAAAAAATAGAAAATGTTTTCCCACCCGAGTCCTGCAGCAGGTAGCCTGAGCAAGGGCTCTGCTGTGCCTTGTTGACCTCGTCACCTGGCTGCACCTTGAGTGGACTGGCGTTCCCTTGCAGCTTGTGTAATGTGAACAGTGTGATTGTACGACTGACCTTCCTCCCGCCTGTTCCTTCGACTCCCCTTCAGGCACATTCAGGGATAATGGGCTTGCCGTATCATCGTTTTTACTTGGTGACAAAATAAATCTTCCAGTATTTTTAAGTTCCACTTACAATTCCATTTTGGCTCACTTGGCGAACCTGGCAGAAGTTTTCACACCGGCCTGTGGCATCCCCTTTTGTGAAATTACAGAATGATGCCAGCTCATGTTTTAGACGGTTTTATTCAGGAGCTGAATGCTCGGAGGGAGGTCGTCTCAGGGTGAGATAAGGTGCAGTACATGTCGGCAAAAATGAAACAGAAAAAACTGTCATAAATTGATTTCATAAGTATTCAAAACCCGTGAGCTCAAAGATTTGGTGGAAGCATCTTTGGCGACAGTTATGGCCGCAAATCTTTCTGGGTCTCGACTGTCTTTGCACCCTGGCCTGTTGTTCTTGTCAGGTCTGCTCACGCTCTCTCGGCTGGTTTGGGTAGAGCTCATGGACAGCAGGTGGCAAGTCTTTCCACCGATTCTCCATAGCGTCTGCGTCAGGGCTTTGACCTGGGCCTCTCAGGGACACTCGCTTTCCAGTCCCGAAGCCACTGCAGCGCAGCTTTGGCCTGGAGCTCTGTCTTGCCGAAAAGTGAACTTTTTTGCTTCTGCTGCATCCAGTTTCGCTCAGTCTTGATGGGCTGCCCCGGCCTCACTCTTGAGAAGCAGCCCAGTAGCGTGCCGACAGCAGGGGGTGACGACAGCAGTTGTTTCAGATGTGCCTTTCTGACGGACAGGGGTCGGTGAGCCTCGGGGCGACCTTAAATCGGATCCTGCCCCCGTCCTCTCTGGAGTGTCTCAGGGCTCAGTCCCTTTCCAGAATTAGACTGTATGTTGCCATAAGGCCAGGTTTAGCAGAAACTCTGGTGTCGTACAGCTTGCTCTTCCAGTACGACTCAAAGGCCTTGAAGATTTATGGTGTGGATGGCTCAAAATTATCTCCAGTTAAACAAGAATAAGACTGAGATGGTTTTAATTGGCTCTGTCTATCACATCTGCATAAACTCTCTAAATCGCACTTTTGGTGACGGAAATTGTGCCCTCAAATTCCTTTGGCAAACCTAGGGTTTTTGACTGCGCACTTGTGGTTTGAAAGATAAGGAACAATGTCTGCTCCACATCTTTCTTTCATTTTCATTTCATTTAAGACGCGTTCATGCTTTTATCTGCTCAAGGTTGGACTGCCACAATGCCTTGTCAGCCGGTTCGCCCAACAAACGACTTCAGAAACTACAGGATGTCCAGAATGGTGCTGATCAAGGCTAGAAAGCATTTCTCCTGTGCTGGAAAATCTGCAGTGGCCATGCAATGTCTCTTGCAGGACAGACTTTAAATTTCCCTTTCTGCCATTCCAGGCGCTACATGGTCTGTCTCCTGTGCACCTCCAAGAGTCACTGTCCCCACACATCCTGCACACTTCCAAGTGTCAAGACTGCTAAGTTTAAAGCGGTAAAATGCGATTGCTGTGTCCGGGTCCGAATAATTTTGCAATAAATCAGCACAATAAAGCTGCCTCTGTCTTTTTCTGACCTTGTGTATTAGTTTCATAACACAGAAGTCACCTTTTAACGCTTTAGGCTTTGCTGTGTTGGAGCTCCTGACTTCATTCCCTGCAGGGAAGACAACCGAGTTTTCGCAGTCTCAACTTTGAGCAAATAAAGATGCACTCTGTTTATTTCAGTGTCTTGAGGATCTCCTCCCCACCATGCTTCTTCAAGCTGCAGTCGGGAGGCAGGCCGGTCTTCACGCGAGGAGCAGTCGATGAGCTCTCGTCGTATTTTGCATAAATGAGTAGTCTGTTAAGGGACGAGGTGTAGGTTTGTGTGATGATGGAGGGGCCGGCGAGCTCTGTGGAGCTGGAATCCTGACGTGTACAGTGCTCCGAGACGTGTGCCGAGTGTGATCGCCGGTCTTCACAAATTAAACGCAGAGCTGTCAGCGAAGTCTTGTCACCGACGTCCTGCAGATGTTTTGCTTCCCCAAGAAGCTCACCTCGTGTCAGCTCTCAGAACACAGGGAAGGCAAACGCCGCTGTTGGCATGTGAAGGAAACGCGCTTTTCCACTCTTTTTATAACCTTTTTTTAATGTTCGGGGTGGACCGGTTTCACATGTCAGACGATTGCAGTTGGTTTCTCACAAGTGTTGAAAATGCAAATTCAGTGAACTGCCTGTGCAGCAGCTGTCTTGGATTTTGATTTTTAAACCTCAGTCATACATTTGTTGGTGACTGAAAAGTTAAAAAATAGAACAGTGTGCGATTCTCGCCCAGGCTGCTTGAATTCTCAAAACGAGCACACGTGTGCGGTGTGGCCATACAGCACGCGCCGGTTATAGACTTGCAGCTCAGGGGCGTTGCTGCTCATGGAGCTGGTCTTGCTTGAAAAAGAAGGTTTGCGCAGTGTGAACTGGCCTCCCCGACACTCTGCTCATACATATCAGAAATCTAAACTTGAGGCATTGACGGGCAGCTTACGCTGAAAGCTGTTTCCCGACCCTGTACTCAGTGATCCCTGGTCCACTGTTCCCTTCCCTTACTCCTCCAGTAAGCATCGTGAGGAGATGGAAAGCAGATCTTGGTCATGGCCCTCTGCACCACTTGACTTGAAGGCTCCTGCCGAATCCTCTTGGTTGTAAGACCCTCGCCTGTCCTGGCTTGTGTAGCCGGTCGTCACGTGTTCCCTCAGTTAAAGCCCTTCCGTCTGGAGTCTCACCTTGCGGTGCTACACACGCCAGCTGCCACTTGGTGGCAGAGTGTGGCCAGTTATCTCGTAGCTCTTTTGTAACAGTATGTAGGCTAGCCCACAGAGATGTTAGCAGAATGGTAAATTGAACTTATTCTGGGGGTCAAGTAGGCAGCAGATCGTTCTAAAAATGTAACTTTTATTATAAATATAAAAGCACATGAGAGCCTTGGCAATGTCTTTAAGTGATTAAATGACTGGGCTTTACCCCTGTGCATTTCTGGCATAGTAGAAAAGGCTTTTTGGAAGTTTATTGCAAAGTCTGTGACATTATAACTTTAACTGTCACCAGAATGTTTTGTATGTGATGCAGTTTAGGACCGAAAACCATGAATTGTGAAAAGATTGTTTTCCCCGGTTACGAATGTGTTTTAAACAACTTATTGTTTTTGCTACAAAAGGTACATTGGTATTGCTTAATTGCACACTGTGGCAGGCAGTTGTGATGAATTATCACACAGCTGTTGTAATTATCATTGAAATGCATTAACAGTCTCGTCAGTAGTCTTGAGGTTATATTAATTCTAGAATGAACTGGAGAGTCTGCATTTTACTCGTATATTTATTGTTCAGAAATATACATGTAACTACTTATGAATATTGTCATATACTGGGAATTGTCACTAACTGCAGACAAACCCTCCATCAGATATTTCTCATGCTAAATATTATTCACTTGTACGCTTTGGATGGTGTGTTAATTGTTGGGTCGTTAAAACAAGAGGTTTCCTCCTGGACAGGAGACAACATTGATATAAATGCAAAGAACTGGTTCAATAAAACGTAAGATCTCAATGTTTTATTTCCAGGTAATCATTTGCTGCAATAGAACGATCACACAGTGTGAGAAGGTACCCAGCCTACTGTCAGAATGCACACAGGCTGCTGTCTGCCTGTCCAGTGAGGGTCCCGCACGCTGAAGACAAGCTGCTGAGGTGCTGGGGACATGAGGATCAATATAGCCAAGGCCATGGGGATGGTCTGTTGATGATGAGGTTTTCACACTTTGAGCACCAATTAACCAAAATTTAAATTCATTGACTGAAAGGATTGGGGCAAAAGTTTGCTGCTAAATTGGTAGCAAAGCACATAAACCTTTGGCATTTTCTATCGAAGTTGTAGTCGAAGAACACTTTGCTCATTAATTTTTCAAGAAGCAATCATTTATTCTTAGAGTCTGAAGTGGTATTTTAGAAACTTGCTTCTAGAGAGTATAGGTTAGGTGCAATTAAGTTCGTGCGCAGCGGACACCTGCTGCTAAACGCATGCTGAGTGAAACTTGGCATTCAGAGACCAGTGTTACAGGTGCAATTAGTAAAACTGCCATTAACCTTGTGCTTCCATGCAATCCCAAAGACATTTTTTAAAACCTGCTTTTGAAAAACAATTGCTCGTGGAAAACTCCACAAGGAATTTCTCCGGGGGGTTTAGAAGTGATTGGCTAGCAGAGTGTGCAGAATCATGCACAACTTAATAAGGAATCGTCAGATTTAGGTTGAGAGAGAGGCCATGGTCATTCAGTAATTAACATAACTAAGAGTTAACGCTTTAAATGTTGCGTCCCATTAACCAGAGCAGGTTCTCTACATCGCAGATCCTTCTGAGCACGGAGTCGCGGAAACAGCATTAAGAAACGACAGTTGTAATCCCGAGCAGTGACATTTAGGAAGGAATATTAAAGCTGTTTTGTTAGAGAAGCGTTTTTTTTTTGCCTTGGTAAACAGAAAAAAGCTCCAGGGTCTTTGGTAAAAAGCTTGAGGGCTGGGGTTTTGGTCCGCGTGTCAGTAGCATATTAGAGTTTTTATTGAAAAGGAATTAAGAAGCACGAACCACACACCCCTGGCATCATTCTGAAGTCTGTGTCTGTTACTGGGCGGCTGCCGCTGCCGTGTTCCAGCCCTCCTATCCTTGTGTAATTGGGAGTCCTTTGAAGAGCAGGGGTCTCTATTAACGGGCACACCTCTTTTGAAATGCAAATGCATGTTTAATGCACTCAGGAGCAGAGAGCTGGTCAATAGATAATTGGCAAAACCTTCCTATGTTCATAATTACACGGCTTTCTCTCTCGTACATCTTCTGCAAGAAGCAGTGGCAGCTCTTGAAGTGTGCACCACAGGAAAGACAGACTGCTGCATTGTACTGGGAAGGTGAGGAGCCCTCTGCTGGTTAGTCACTTGTAGTGCAACTCCTTTTTAGATGCTGTAGCACCACCTCTTGTTTGCACTGTATTCATGTGGTTTGCCATGCTGCAGGTCAAAGGTCATAGATTCTGCATATAAGTCGAGACACAGCCCGTTTCCTTTTGAGAAGCTGGATATGGATAAATTATGGATCTATTAAAATACAGTAATAATTCTGTTGTACTCATTGGCATCCATATGGTGCTTATTCTAGATGTGCTGTAACTGGATTCATTTTTCACCATGATTATTATTTATTGAAGATATTGCGTTCCATTAAAGAATGGCGGATATAGACTGGAATTTTCCTTTGAATGTTTTAGCTTCTGCTGAAATCAAAGCAGGCTGAGTTCCATTTTTTAAAATCTTAATTAGTAGCTCAATCAAGCTTATTTTAAACAAAATGGCAAAATGTACGTAGCAAGGTAGAAGATATTAGTGTAGACAGCCAAGTGTTTTTTCTAAGTGTGACTTTGTAATTGTTGAGATGTAAACTAAATAGATGTCTCAGCACCAGTAAATGAAACTCTCGTTATAAGAAAAAAAACTTGTTAACAACTTTAATGAGTGTTGAATCACAGCTAGAAAGGAAACTGCTGGTTATTTGCAACTGTAGAAAAATTATTCATTTTTCAAGATAGTCATGTGTGAAGGACACCTGCAAACGTTGTCGCACATCGTGGAGAATTAAGCACATTGAATCTCCACCATTTTACTTAGCAAGTCAGACCTGTTTTGTATACATTAATATGCCTCTCTCGATCTTGATGACTTATTGACAGTTTTCCCTTTCATAGTAACACTGGTGCAAAATTGTGCCTTGTAAAATTTGTTTTTAGAATTTCGCAAAAGCAGCGCAAGATAATTGGCGTCATTCGTGGAGCGCCTCGGCGTTGAAACGGCGCGTCACGCTGTGCGCACGTGTAGCGGCCAGCCCTTTGTCCTTCAGCAAGGGCTGAAGGTGGGCTCTGCGGCCAGTGCCTGAGGGCTCTGCACGGGCCAGTCGGAGGTCCCCTGCTGCCACCGAACTTTGCCCCCCAGTTCGGCAGCAGTAGAAGCTCCATTTCATCCTTTTTGTGTTGGGTGAGTGATGTTGCATATTCCTGCGCCCCTCAGTGCTGCCCAGTCAAGTCCTTTTCTTCTTTTCACAGCACCTCAAGAGGGCTAATTGATCCCAAATATCCTCAGTCTGTTTGTTGAAGGAGATCTGAGTGTTTGAAAGGCGACTGTTGACTAATCCCAGCTCTGGATTGGCTTTCTCATGACGCAGCTTCCTGCTGCAGAGTGTTTCTTTGACAGTTGTGTGGGTCAGACTGTAACTGGCAGTTATGAAACCCTTCTGAACTGTGTAGCATAGGGGTCTCAAACTAAACTCCTGGAGTGTCCGGTGTCTTCTACCAAGTTTTCAGTTACATAGTTTAATTATTTAATTAGCTGCATAACTGTAACACTTCTAACTGAGGTGCGTTATGGGTAACTGTGCCTTTTAATGATGTGCGTCTCGTGTAAGCAACTGTAAAAGTCCTTAAGAAAAATCCTATGTGTTTTTCTCATTTAGAAATGATTTGGGTGAATTGAGACACTAGCAGAGACAGGCCCTGAGACTCCAGGAGTGTCTTGTCGCGAGCCCCTAGGCTGTCTCTTCACTTCTGTTTTTCGTTGTGGAGTTCACCTTTTCTTATTCCTAATCATGGGGTTTTGGGGAGGGAAGGAGCACCAATAAAAGCCAATGACCATAAACATGCAACAGTGTTCTTCATAATACTGCCTTCGAATTTTCTACATTTTTACAGGTTTCAAAACGCTCTTGAGCAACATTGTACATTGTGGGGAAAGTTCCAGTGCCTGCTGCTCTCCTGAGTTTGAAAGGAAGACTATTGAAATAAGTGTCACATGCATGTGAAATTTAAAACCGGTGCATTTTTAAAAGAGCAGTTTTATACTAACAAAGCCTTGTGAAATCCCGATCAGACAGGCATTCTTAATCCGTTTAATTTTGAAAGGTATTGTGTAAAGCTTCAAAGTTTATATCGTTTAATCCTCCCATGCTCTACAGGCAGCAAATTAGGCCATGTCAGCATTTTGAACAGATATAATCTACTCTGCGCACCAGAAATCCTCCTTCAAGACAACTGCATAGGCTCCTTGTGAACTTCGTGTTTGATGTTCTTGCCTGCTCTTGAGCATGACTTCTGTCTTAGCTGAACTGTCACTTGTTCGCTGTCCCCTTTTATCACAGGGAATGTATCTCGTATCTCTTTTTATCAGCAGAACTACAGTCGGCGAGTCAAAAGAAAACTGTATTTATTTCTTGCCTTACTCTGATGGTTCCTATAGCAGTCCTGTGAGTGAGAAGTTAATTGTCACATTGTGGATGGTTTATCTGAGCAGCATCTGAAATCAACTCCAGACTGCTTCTGTACACCTAGAGTTGTGGGGGTGTGGAGCAGACTTGCACACCAAGCAGTGAATGCTGCTTTTCTAGGACCTCTGTGGAATCCATGATCAGGCATCACTGGTTACCTTTCACAGTTGTTTTTACCTTCCAGTGTAGCTCTTGGGTCTTCTACATTTTGCCTAACTCTTTATTTATTCTTGGTAATTGTTGAAGGCCTGCTTGGATTGAAGACTGCTGCTATTTTCCATTTTAATTAGTTTTTTGTAGCGTACTGAATCTAATAAGCAGTCTATTAACCAAAAGAACTCCAGACATCCGACTGCGTAATTTAGTTCTTCGTGCGTTCTTCTGTTCATGCCTGGATTCACCATTATCACCTTGCTGGTTTGGGAGAAAGACTGTCCGATCTGCACGATTATAATAAACTGCTTTTTCAAAAATGTTTTTGCTCTTCCCGTCACATGGATGACAAATCACAAACCGAGCACAGGGAGTCTGAAGCATTTTTTGAAGAGTACAGAGGAAGAGTGGCGTAGTTGGTAGAAAGTAAAAATAGCTTTATGCTGTTGCTTGGAGTAAATTATGGCTGGCAGGTGGATTCAGTTACGAGCAGATATTATTGCAGAAAAATTCCATTGTCTGGGGTCACACGGTGCTTATTTCCGGTTAACATCACGTGTTCTGAGCTTGGAATTGTCCCAGGAACAAGAATCCCAATCCTAAACCTTTTTTTGTGGCGTTGTTGATCTCCTGTTTTGAACTCTGGACTGGCTGATCCACAGCTTTTGAAAGACGTTGCTCTTCTTTCACTGTTTGAACTGCTGCTGTTTGAACTATGAGCTGGACAAGGTAACATGATTTAAAAACAAATACATTTTTTATTGTCTCTCGGTTTATTTTACTTGTTAAAAACCAGTGTGGCCCCAGCCACCATCTTATCTTCCATGTGGTAAATTTCCACATTGCCTCGAACGGTGCTGGGCGGCCATTGTGTAGGGTTTCAAGCCGGAGTGTTTCAGTCCTTCCTTTGTGACTCTTCAAGCAAGCCAGTGTTTTGCTGTGGGTCTGGCTGTGCTCCAGCATTCACGAGGCTGCGAGTCCTGCAGGTCTTGACTTGTTTAAAATAAAGACAGAAGAAACCTTCTCCTGTTAAATTAGTTTCTCTCCCGACAGAAGGACAGATTTGGAGTTGAGCACTCTTGTTTCGGAGACCTCTTGCAGCAGCCCTGCAGGGGCAGGAGCGGTTTGCTCCGGGGGCCACAAACCGGCCACTGGGGCCACACTGAGGCCAGACTCGGAGCCCAGGGAACACAGGGACAGAGCTGACTGCCTCCCTAGCATCTCGCCCGCCTTCACCGTCACTGTGCCTTCAGCAAACCTTCAGAGAAAACCACTTCCCCCGGCAATGAAATGTTGTCTTTCAGTTTTGAAAGTCAACCCCAACGGCAATATTAAAACTTTTTTATAACTCACTAGCAGGGTCTCGTTTAGAATATTGTGTGTATCTCCTGACTTCCTCTCCTGTGGGACCTTTCTTAATGTTCTTAATCATGTGTACAGTTGTGGTCCCCAGGTTATAGAAAAACACAGAATCAGTCCAGAGAAGAGCAACCAGATATGTTTCAAGGCTTATGGGAATGTCCCACACTGACAGGCTGAAGGAACTGGACATTTTTAGTCTTGTAACAGCAGATTACAGAAGATTACTGAAAATGAACAGTGAAACACGAACCAGAGGGTGCAAGTGGGAGCTATACGGAAGTGCATTTAAAACCGAGAGCAGGAGGCACTTCTTTGCCCAAAGGGTTGTGGGAGTGTGGAACAAGCTGTGCCGCCATGTTGTTGAAACTAATACTCTGGCTTCTTTCCAGAAACAGCTGGATGAGATAATTAGATCATTTAGCTGCTATCTAACAAACAGGCACGAAGGGCGAAATGGCCCCTCTGCTTTGGAACCTTTCTGATGGTTTTTAAGGAGGTTGGGAAATTGTCCTTCAAAACCAGTGACGTTGGCCGTGATCAAGCAGGGAGGCCCCTCGGGGGGTCGCCTCTCCTGTGACACAAAGCAGGGTGTTTGCGGAGACGCTCGTTAGTCTTGGATCTCTACCTTGTGCCATTAATTTGGTGCCGACTTACTGTTTCTTACGGTTGCCATCTCCCTGTGGAGCATTTAGGAGACGTGAAGGACAGTTTCAGGTGCCCTCCTCCTTAATTTGTTTTTTATCCCTTTCTTCTGTCCCAAATTTGCGGTCCACCGTTATGTGCTTCTGTACTTTCCTCAGACATTGCAGCCAGTTTGCCGAAAGGAAACAAAAGGCTGGAGATTTCTCAGCGTCGCCCCCGCGACGTTTTTAAAGAAGATTTCTTTTTTTTTTAAATGAGCGCCTGAGAGAAACGTACAATAAAAATAAATGAGATGGAACTGGGTGAGAGTAAAGTCAGCCGTATCCAGCATTAGGAAATAAAATGGGGGAGAAATCAAGTTCAAGGGCTGACTGATTAATCTGTAGATTCATGTAAACCACACACATTTAGTCAAGAGCTGATGTGCATTTAACTCCCGATGAAACATATGATGATATTATAAAGGAAGCGGCTCATTGACAGGTATTTTAATCATTTAATTTTAATGTTTGGGGCTCCTGGAGGTTCTGGGATGCAGAAAACTGATCAATCTTCACGAGACCCTGCCTCTGCTCTACATGAGCACCTGTGAAACACCTCTGTGCCGCTGTGGTTTTCTCATTCCAGATCATTGTTTCTGTGTCCTAGTGTCATGAAAAAATAAGATTAATCAGATTTCTTACATTAGCGCAGTTATTAAAGAGGTATGATTACTTTTACAGCACATTACTTTGCCAGTAACTAAGTTGCAGTTATTCTTATAGTTAAGCCAGAATTTGGGCAGGGCCCTGTTTGTTATTAATTTATTGTTCTAAGGCAGAAGTGTCAAACTCTTTTTGACAGGAACAAAACAGAAGAGTCACTTAAACAATCAATATAAGTGTCTTAGCTAGATATGTGTGGGACGTTTCCTAATGGCTTTCACAGTTAATTACTCCAGATGTTAGCTTCAGCCTTGGATATCAGAAGGGTCTCGACATTCAAGAGGGTTCGGTGCAGAGAACCAATCGCAAACAGTTATATTGACATGTAACCAAGTCCACCCCTAGACCATCTCATAACATACTACAATATTTATGGTTAAAAGACATGGATAACCCTCCCTTATATGGTAATTAAACTATGAATGGAAATTTAATTAAAATAACATTGATCAACTAAAGCTAACAGTAGTCACAAGCAAATAACAATCTGCTAAAATCGGCAACGTGAATCCCTCCTCCAGATACAGAGGATGCCTGCACTTTCTCTATCTGCTTCTGTGATCAGCAGCCCCACGGTAATGACAAGGGTGATAAAACAGTGGGTGAGTCGTGTCCAGCTGCTGACACAGAACGAGGAGTGTTCATTACAGTATAAAAACAAGTCCACGCTGAGACGCGGATATTGGGTTCTTGGGCAGGGGGCAGGGAGAGGCTCACTTGGGAATTAGATTGTCATCATCCTGCTGTGCTCTTCTTCCATTAAAGACCCTGGCGGTCAGACCAAATGGCGAATGTCAAGTTCGCCGACGTTGAGTCCCTGCCGTTGCATTACGGTTCTGTAGTTTATTGAATAGGGAGAGTAGTTAAGAAACGTGGGTAGAACGCAAGACGCCAGGGCCTCTGGGGACGGAGTACCGAAATGCAGGCCCGGGGGGGGCGCGTGTCTTCGGGCGGCCTCTGAGCACAAAGCAGCAGGATCCGTGGAAGCTTCGAGCGGAAACGAGACGTGTTCAGTTCCCGAAGGCTTCGGACGGTCAGGTTATTGCTGCAGATGAGAGGACGGGTGATTCTGCCTAAGATCTTGTCACAAACAGCCGAACACGCGACCTCTCAAAAGGAGAGAAAGTCTGTTATGAAAGTGTATTTTATTGTGGTGTGTGATTTGTTTTTTTCCATTCGTTTTCTACTGTAACACTTTTAGAAAGCTTACTTCTTCAAGCGGTGCGAGCCGCTGTGTCTTTTTCATCGTAGCAGGAGCCTTTCCTCGTCTTATTTGATTTGGGAGCTGGAAGAGGATTCAGCACCGCCAAGCATAATAACTTTGTCAAGCTCTCAACCAGTTGGCAGCAATTGGCACCATTCCTGGAGGCGGCCGTTACCGGTGCTGTGAATGAGGTTGAGGAGAAACGTGAAGCACCTCTTTCTTGATGAATGAGTGCGCCGGAGATCTTTTCCTCTGGTGTTGGAACAGCCGCCCTCTTGAGTACTGGGCTTTAGTAGGACCGCACGTGAAACGATCTCCTTCTGAAGGCTTGCAATCAAAGCTCCTCCGACCTTCAGAGGCTGTTGCTGGACAGTCTCTCGTGACTGAGCTGTGCCGGTTGGGCGAGGAAGAGTATCTGACCCCGGTGGTATTCCCTGCTGTGCCCACGGAGCTGCCGGTCTGGTAGAAAGACAACAGGACTGATTGCTGTCCTTGCTGTGCTTTGGCGTGTTTGCATGCATTCTGACACACTGAATCAGCTCTATCCTTCCAGGCTGTAAACATCTCTCTCTCTCTTGGTTTTTCACCGTGAACCATGAGGAAAATGCCACCACTCCATCTGATTTTCTTCCTCCATTTCTGTGATTTTGAAATTGTACTTTTTTTCTAAAGTGTTTTTCGGTACATTAATTAATAATAATTTTAATTATTGGTTATTACAAAGGAGAGCACTGTAGCTGTCAGACGTTTGTTGTGTTATGAAGTATAGCCTGATATATTCTTCCTCTCATGAGTCCCAGCTCAATGGATAAACTCTTTTAAGAAACAAATAAGGCACTGCCTAATGTTCATGTCACACCACACTATTATATACAGTAGAAAAGCTGTACTGGAGTCATAAACTGCTTCTAAGAATAAAATAGAAACAGGGAGGTGAGGACAACAGGATTTTTAATGTTTCTTGTGATTGTGTTTGTTTTTCTGATGGTGTTTTGATTCTATCACAGTTGTTTCAGCATGGTACACTTAACTGGTTGTTGAAAACCAGAAACCTTTGTTCCTGATATGGCAATGGTAATCTTTCTAAGCTATGATGTTGGTTAGGGATTAATGACAGGCAGTTCATACTTGCTTTTTTATTATTGAATATCCCAGGATGCTTGCTCTGAGGGATTACAGAATAATTATGATAATATGCAATTATCACCTCATTTTTTCTGCAGTAACCTCAAGATGAAGTGTAATATGGGTGTTACTGCAAGTGCTGATAGTTTGAAGAAAAAAAAACACTGACATCTGAGATTCCCAAGTTGGGAAGACGTGCAGTGGTCTGCAAATGGCAGGCGGGGTTGTAGAGTGGGTGGGAGGAGCAGATATCTCCCCTGGAAGAACAATACATTTTGTCTGCACCATCTACCTTCACAGGTCTCGTAGCTCCCTTCTCCAAATCTGGTGAAAGCAAAAATAATTCTGGCATGTGCAGGTCTAATCAGGCTCCTGTGCAAGCCAGGTGTTTGTGTCCGAGCCTGAAGTGACCAGAGATAAAGCTACAGATTTCTCGGTGAGAATAACACTTCAGCCAAGGAGCCTGTGTTGCGTTCGCATTTCTCCTCCTGGTTTCCTGACATGCCAGGATCAGCCGTAATGAACAAACAGGACTTTTTTGGAGGGGCATTATCGGTGGTGGTGCTGTGGAGCCACGGCCTTTTTGAATGACATTTGCTCTCTCCTTTGCGGCGCCCCATGGCAGAGGTGAGCCTGGCGCTGGGGAGGACTGCAGGACATGATGTAAATCTGAAAGTAGTCGAGTTCCGGGCCGGCTAGCGGTGTGCTGCTCGCGCTACAGAGCAGATGAGTGTGACATCGTGGAGCTCGTCGCCGTTGTGTGTCTGCAGCGCGTCTTAATCACGAGCGCTTTCAAGCCCTGCCAACGTTTAAAAACAGTTGTGCGCCAAGTTCATTTTATAAACTGGAATATTCGAATATTACATTATGGAGTAATGTAATACTATGAAAGAGTAACCCCTTTACGTTTTCATTTATCACAACACGAAGCGCCTCATTTGTATCAATTGCCTCTAACGTTAATTCTAACGTGTCAGGCTTGAACTGCTGATCACCGGTCCAACAAAAAAAAACCCGGGATAATCATCTTTGTTCAAGCAAAGCGCTAATTTTGAAAAACGGCTCAATAAATAAATCTATAAATAAATGAATAAATCGCAGCCCTGTGGTTCGGTGCGCATGGAAGCAGGATGTTAACTTGTGCAGGCTTCTGAATAGCAAGCCCGTTAATGAGGTCTGTAATTTGAGAGCAGACATAATATTCGGATGGCTTGCCACCCTGCTGTTCAGAGGGTAGCAGTGAAGTTTGCTTTAAATGCGAAGCGTCTGTTCCTCCTCAGAACCCCTAACACCAGAACAGATGGGTGGAATATGGAGCACGGAAGGTTTTACCTCTGAGGTGGTAACAGTGAAGCCACTCATTAACACTGAATTTACCACTTCGTTAGCAACGTTGCTTCCTGTTGAGAAAAGCTAGTATAGGATGTCAGATCGACTGAGCATACATTTGTCTAGCTGTGTGACGATAACAAGCTTGGACATTAAAAAAACACAAACTTGAAATCATCACCTCACCTAGCTCAGTCGGCTTAATCTGGTGCTGTGAGGGCTCGTTAGAAAGTCATTACGGCTTTTACGAAGTTTCTGTTGTCTGTGCAGTGGTGAAGCCACATTTTATTTTTTTAAATCTTTACGTTGCGACCCCATCTTCTTCCTGATGCACCGGTTAATCTGTCCTGCTTTCTAACGCCTGTTTGTATGTCCCCACTTGTGTTAAATACTTGGATCCTTACAAGAGGCTCGTGCTGGGAGCTGTTTTATCACCATTTTAGAGTGATAAGATGGAATATGATCTCATTGGAGGTGTACTTTGTTCCCATGGAAATTGGTCAATTTTAGCAACAGCTGAGAGTTTTAAAGGCAGAAGCAGGAAGGTTGTAACCCAAAGGTGTGGATTCCTTATGTTCTTGTAATTAAAGTCCTCGCAGGAGTATTCAGGGCTAACAGCAGGGTACGTTATGAATGGAGATGGCGAAAATGGGTGTTGAATAATAATGTGATGGGAACAATGCAAGTCTGTTTTCTGAGAAACGAGGCGCTGAAGTATTAGTTAAAAAGATAATATTGTTTTGCCGTGCAAAATAATGCAAAGCTGAAAATGATTTTTTTTTTCTTAGGAGTATCAATGGTTTGGTGTAAATAATGGCTTGCAGAAGCATGTAAAGAGAGTTTGTGAATTGCACTGGCTGGTGACGAGCACATTTTAATCTGCGGTTACGTTTTGTTCTTTTTTTTTTACAGAAGTAACTGCAAGAATGGCTGATCTGAAGCAGGAAGCCAACGAGGAGCCCAATCCAGACTCTGCGTGTGACAGTACAGATATCACTCAGGTGTCATTAAAGACTCAGACATCATCTCTGAAGAACAATACTTCATGTCTGCCGGAGCAGCTGTCCTCAGACATTTATGAAAAACCCTTAAATGGAGCCCAGCCAGCTCTATTTGTACATAGTAGTGCCCCTGCTGCTTCCGTTGCAGAGCGTACCTTGCCTTCAGAAACCGTTGTTAATGGACCTGTTTCGCACACCACCTCAGATAAGCTGTGCACCCTAAAGAAAGCCAGTGTGACGCTGAGTAACACCCAAGCTACAGAGCCATCGTCAAAGACCTCCAGCCCTCACGTTTTGCAGCCACCTAATGAACATGAGATGCCTACAAAATTGGACACTAAGAAGACTGCACAGCCAGCAGGGAAGGGATTTATCCCTGACTCACTGACCACGCAGAAAGATGGCCGGGCAAAGAAGTGCGACGTGGAAGAGCAGTCCAAGGCGGGGGACACCGTTCTGTCCGAGGAGACGTCCGACGAAACGCCCATCACCCACACACAGACCCGGCAGGAAGTGAACCATGGGAGTACATGGGACTTCTCTCTAGAGTCTTCCGAAAGCTCCTCGGATGAATACGAAAGCCATGACCTGAACTGGGACCCTCAGAAGGAGTTCATGCGGTTTCTGTGGGAAGACGATGAGAACGACATGGAGAAGGAGGAAGAAGCCCCACCTCAGCCTAGTGGCCAGAGGAGGAGGAAGCGTAAGATGGACATTGTAGAGATGGACGACATTTCTGAGAACGTTTGGTCTGACTTGAACCACGCCTCCAAAAGATCGAAAATGGATGGTGCCCCAGAGTATGAGGAGGGCTTTCAAAACACTGTTTCCCATAAGAAGGTGCATTCCTTAAGGAAAAAACCCAACGCAGAGTCGTCTGTCAAGTCAGGCGAGAACTATCCCAGTGAAACCGTCGAAGCCATCAAACAGCTGATTTTAAGTTCGCCGGCAAAAAACCATCTGGATGAAAATGACGACGATGAGACGGAAGGCCTTCCCATTGCAGGAGGCAAACTGAAACCAATAAAGACCGAGCCGTCAGCAGGCCTGGGGGCTGAGCAGGAGCCCTCGTTTTTCCCTTGCACAAAGTGCAATGTGAATTTTAAAGAGAAGAAGCATTTGCATAGGCATATGATGTATCACTTAGATGGAAATAATCAGTTCCGTCATGTTAATGTGCCAAGGCCCTTCATATGCAGGGAGTGTGGGCGTTCCTTCCGCGACCGCAACTCTCTGCTGAAACACATGATCATTCACCAGGAGAGGAGGGAGAAGCTAATGGAGGAAATAAAAGGAATGAATGAACTGCAGGACGAAGGCAGGAATGCAAGATTACAGTGCCCACAGTGTGTTTTTGGAACAAATTGCCCCAAAACCTTTGTTCAGCATGCCAAAACGCACGAGAAGGATAAAAGGTATTACTGTTGTGACGAGTGCAACTTCATGGCAGTGACAGAGAATGAACTGGAGTGTCACCAGGTCAGTGCCCACAGTGCAACACTGAAGCCCACTTATATATTCATGCAGAAGAATTACACAAAAGGTCAGAAGTTAGCAGCCAAGTATGGTTTATTAAGCCGTTCCCAAAAATCTGTCTCCTATGCTTGTAAAATATGCCCTTTCAGCACTCTGAACAAAAACGTTCTGAAAAAACACGTTGAGCTTATCCATCAGCAGCAATATCACGAAGAGCATGATTGTCCACCGTATGGCAAAAAAATTGACTATGCAGCCCCAGCATTTGAGCAGCAGAAGTTTGCAGGGAAGTCGCAAAAAATTGAGTTGCCGAGATTACAGTTGAAGCCAAAGTTCTGCATGGAGAAGCCAGCTTTCAGGAACCGGTCAGAAACACCCTTCTTGTCAGATGGTTTCTCTGACCTGTTCAGAAAGAACAAAAACATGCAGAAAGCCAGGAAAGGCATTTTGAACTCTAAACTGACCAAATGGAGTCTTAGCAATGCTGCGAGCCAGTTGTCATCTTCTCGCAAGAACGAAAAGCAGAACAAGTTGTTCTTTCAACAGAACGAGAAAATTGACGTTACAACAGGTCTTCCGTATGCAGAAGACAGCGATGGGGAGCATGACTATGGAGGCATGTTTCCAATGAACCTGGAAAAGCAGAGCTCACACACCAACAGTTACAAGTTACAAGCCCCCAAAATGGAAAAGTCCGGCAGCATCTACTTTCCTAGCTACGACTCCGACCACAGCCAAGGAGACAGTGAGGATTCTGATAGCAGGAACTTAGGGGGGGTGAGGTCGGTCAGCGGGAAGTCTCCTAACAAAAGGAAAATGACATCTCCCTATTCAGATGCTGCGGAAAAGGTCACTCTCGCCATCCTGCCCAAACCCGAACAAAATCAGAAGCAGAATGATGGGGCCGAGGACCCTGGGGAAGACAACTACGACTTCAGCGACTATACCAGCGAGGCTACGGCAAACTTCTTGGATTGTAATGAAAATGAGCAAAACCCGTACGCTAGGAACTATTTTATCCGTAGACAGAGGTTTACCTCGTCCAAAGACGAGAGGGGCCCGACCAGCCACGTGTTTGAAAAGAGTGGTGGCAGCGCTGAAAAAGACACAAATGCCATCCAGAAAGTCAGGGTCAAGGAAGAGTGTATCGAAACCGAAGTCTGTGAAGAGGCGCCCGAATCCGGCTTGGCGCTGCACAGCGACGCCTATCCCACGTTTGATGTGTCCCCCTTCACAACGGAGAGGAAGTCGTGCCCGTACTGCCCCGCGCTGTTCGAGTCGGGGGTCGGCCTGTCCAACCACGTCCGCGGGCATCTCCACAGGGTGGGGCTGAGCTACGACGCGCGCCACGTCGTGTCGCCAGAGCAGGTCGCTTCTCAGGACAGGAAGCCGCGCATCCGGAGGAAAATCACTGCAGTGAGGCGCATTAAAAAAGGTAAATGCTTTCAATGTGGTTTTGCTTTCTTCCCCATTTGTTGTTACATCTAACTGGATGTTTTGGGGTTGTATTTAAGATGTGTGGCTTGACTAGTTTGCCTGGAGAGTGATGCAATTTAAGGAATTGCTTTTCCTGATAAAGCTGTTCTTCTGTGTAACATGTAACATAGCGCAGGCTTTTGTTCTGTGCTGTAAGGTATCAGTACCATCTGTGTACAGATTTATATCGGCGTGATTTGAACACAAATAATAAAATGTTAAATCTGATAATTTAGCTGGTCCCATTGTCTTGCTGTATATTGGATTGAAATCTATGATCTCTTACTGTATGCTGTTGAATTCGCAACAGACTTCATGTTATTTTTGGCAAAGTCAACCCAGCAAATGTCTTCAGATAATGGTGAAACCTGAACCAGAGGAAACGGGTGAAAAGTATGTGGAATTGCACTTAAAACGGAGAATAGGTCGCACTTCTTTACCCAAATAGATGTGGGACTATGGAAGAAACTACACATCCATGTTGTTGAAGCCAGTACTCTGTGTTCATTTAAGAAACAGCTGGGTGAGATCCTCAGATCAATTGGCCATGTGACTACCATGTGGACAAAATGGGCCAAACAGTCTCCTCCTTCCAGGTCTGGTTTTGCCAGTATGAGATCTTGTGTTGAGTTCCTGTGTTGACTCTCTCTCGTGTTTCGCCAGTGGACAAGCCCGAGTCGCAGACGGAGCACACCTGCCCCCTCTGCGGGGGCTGGTTCGACACGAAGACCGGCCTGTCCAATCACGTCCGGGGCCACCTGAAGCGGATCGGGAAGACCATCTCCAGCACCAGCAAATCCCCCGTCTGCATCCTCAACGAGATGATGCAGGACGAGGAGGAGTACAAGCACCTCTTACAGGTGCTCAGCAAGAAGCGCTTCTTCTCCCGGCCCTTCGTGTCCCAGAAGTTCGCCAGCAGTGACGGCCTGTTCCTGTCGCCCACCGGGATTCCGGTGAAAATCCAGCACACCGGCCAAGACGGGAAGGCGTGGGGCGCGGCGGTGGCGCGGCAGGAGGAGGAGGGCTCGGAAAAACAGCGGACAGAGGCCAACCCCGAGGAGAAGGGCTCTCCGTCGAGCACTCTGATCGAGCTCCTGAAGAAGAGGAGACAGGACGAGGAGATGGAGATGTGCAAGAATCGCTCCCAGACCGCGAGGAAGCGGCTCGCTGCCTCGCCTCCCAAAGATGGCAGCACTGGGACAACGGTGAAAACGGAGCTCACCTGGCAGCCAGGTAAGGAACGCACCTGGGCACCTCCGCAAAGCACATGAATGTCTTCCAAGCCGGGCAAAAAAAAGGTGTCTCATGCTCTTAACAAGCCACACGTTTTCTCATTCTAGGATTCTATTTGGATCACATTTTAATGTTAGATTAGCTGTAAGCCATTGAAATCTTGAGCCTTTTCCTGCTGGATCATCTCATGTTCTGTCCTGCTGGTTCTGGGGTCGTTAGGTGACCAGTGAAAGGACATTATCGGACAAGTATTTTGTCTTTTTAAATGGAGACGTGCGGCGTGGCTGTAATTATCGAGATGAATTAAAGCGTCCTGCATTCTTTCGGAGTGTTTCACAGGCATTTGATGCCCTGTGATCGTCAGGGTGCCCCATGTTGCCACGGAAAGGAAGCCAGCAGGTCATGGCCTGGCTTTTCTGAGCAGGTTTGCAGATGGAGAATGTGTCTTGAAGCACTACAAGTGAACAGAATTTTATTATTAATCAACAAAGGGCTGTGCGTGTTCAGGTTTCTGGGTTGCGTGGTTGTACCTCATCGGTCCCCTTGTGGGGTCCTGAAGGAAAGGACGAAGAAGCAGTGTTTAGTTCCTTCATTCCCATAGTGCGGTGCAGCGCTCATGTAAAGACAAGGGAGGTGTCATGAGCTCAGTGTTGGACCTCTGAGTTACAGCACCAGAACATCGAGGGTTTTGTGTTTGGTAGACGAGTGATGATGGCTTTCAGACTGAAGGAGGCTGTGTTAGTACTAGCTTGAAGGATTGCACCTGAGAATCTAGTAATGAGCGCTCTCCCTGAGTTATTTCAGATGTTAAGCTGATTGTTCTTTTGTTTCGCACGAAGACAAGGGAACCAGAAGCTCCAATAATTAATTTGCATTATAGCACGCACATCAATCGTAATGAGCATACCGCAGCATTAAACAAAGAGTCTCATCTCACAGCTGTTTAGTATATTTTAACACCTTGACAGCTTTCATTGTTTACAGGACTTTATTTTGAATTGCACATTTTCATTAAGGTAGTGTAGTTTTAGATCTTTCTAAAGTTCTTTTTTGTGTGTGTGATGGGAGGGATTACTATGTAACCTCAAAATCACCAGTGGTTTGTTAGGGTGAAATAACCACAAGAAATCAAAATGTGGCGATTGGGTAAATTATGTGATGTGTACATAAAAAAAACAGGCATCATCAGCTTTATTTAAAATTGGGATTAAAAGCCTTTGAATACTTTGATGTTGGGTGGGGCCACATCAGTGTGGTGTTCTCACCTGTGGTATACACCTGTCCAGATAAGAGAGTTGGTCTGAATATCAGTGTTCAGAAGAAAAGCCTTTAAAGCTGGAGATTGCCCAGCAGTGGCAGCTTCACTATTTATCGAAATCCTGTGTCTTTGATATGAAAGGTTAACTTGTGACAGCAATTTGTGGCTCATGTTTCACAGATCTTGCACAGGACTGGACAGTCTGACCGCTAGTGAGCGTAAAACAAATTACTTGCTAAATAGACAGTTCCATTGTACACTGAATTACAAAATGTATTTCTAAATTCAGGTCAGAATGCCACTGGTGTGTGGAGATGTGTGTATTTTTATTATTAATTTGCTTTGTGCTTCCCGTCTCTTGTTTATAAGGGCTGTGCTGAAGATGAGTGCTTTTAAATACACGTCTGGAGAGTCGTTCTCAGATGTGTAGGAGAAACCTCAGCACTGTGCGAACAGCCTGTAGCATGTTCTTTTGCCTTTGTATGGACATAATAAACAGACCAGCAGGCTGTCTTCATGTAACTGCCTTTATTTAGCCCATCATTAAGACAGCTAAAGATTTCCAGGTTTTCAGCAGGTGCTAAAGCAAGCAACGTTTTTTTGAGTCCCTGATTCTTGTCGTCGTCGCTGGTTTTCCGAAAACACCCTGTAGTCATTCCATCTTTTTCCGTCATCCCGGCCGGCATCCTCGAGTGCCTGGTGTCCCCTGCTCCGCGCACTCCTGCGCGCGTCTGCTCCCGTCGATCACATCTTCCGCACGTTACCGGAGAGCAGCCCGTCCCTTCCCGGTATCCGGGCTCAGCCGGCTCCTCTCCTGGTGAGGCTGCTTGTCCCGGAGTCCCGGACGGCAGGACTGGGATGCCGGTCCATGGAAGAGCCACGGAGAAGGGGGCCATCCTGAATCCCCGACGCAATCCCACCCAGCACGAGCACTGCAGTGGGCCTCTTGTGGTGTGCTCCCATCAGTCTCCGGTTATTCATTTGAAAGTGTGGCATCGGTTTTTATTACACCCCTCTCATTTGCCATCCCCAGCTGACTCGGCGTGCTTGCTTTCATGTTCTGTGTTTTAGGACTTTTCCCAGTGATGGGGAGGTGCGGGTGTGCAGGACAGTCCTGTCCAGCCTGCTGCTGGCCCTGTCCTTCCCCTGGGATTCGTCCCTCCCTACGCTAAGCAGCTCGCTGGCCTGGGAATGGGGCCCGGGGGGGGTTTGCAGAAGACAAACTTTAAAGTTTATCTTTCGAAAACGCACACCGCTCCCTCGTTTAAATCCCTTTTTCTGTCCCTGAAACGTTTTTGCCTTTTCCTGTTGATGTGTGACGTGCAACGTTGACATGCGTCAGTCACACATCAGGAGAATTTGCAGATTGCAATGAACAGTTTAGCACTTCCTCAAATGTCATCTTTTGTTTTTTCTTTTTTTTTGTATCGTAATGATTCCCTGTGTAAAACGAAATCTAAAAAAACAGATGGAAAGCAGCATTGAAGCAGACAGGGAATTGCAGTTTAACTTGTTAATCTGTGTGCTCTGTTAGATTTCCCTAAATAATACCATCCTTACGTTGAATAAAAGCAGTGTAAATGATAATTACAGTGAGAGAGTCGAAATTGGTCGTCTTACAGTGAGCAGTTGTTGTTCAAAAGGTTTGTGTTTTGAAATACAGATGGAGAAGACTCAGTCAGACGTGAGAAGGGGACTGTGGCCACACGAGTAATGAACATGAAAGAAAAACCGCTAACCAAGTTTAAAAAAATAAACCTAGGATTTTAATGTAGGGACTTGTGTGAATGTTCAAGGCGTTTGTAGTTTGGGTACGTTGAGAGAGCTGCAATGCCTGCCAGAGCTTTGATGTGCTTGTGCTCTGATTTTATTTATTTTTTTGTGATGAAATCCATCTTTAATATTTTAAGGTTTAACATGCCGGATTTTTGTTTTGTTTTTTGTCTCAGAGAAAAACGAGCTCAATAAGAAAGTGTGCGTGCACTGCAACACCACGTTCCCCAGCGCGGTCAGCCTGTCCAACCACCTGCGGGCGTACGCGAGGAGGAAACGGGCGGCGCTCCTGGAAGGAACCAGTAAGAGTCTCCACCGCAGCGGCTCTCGCGGAGCGTCAAGACCTGTCCGGCCTCGGTCTACTTTACTGAGCTGTGAGACGACGGTCTGGGGGGATAAAAACTAAAAAGCGTAGCGAGCGTTGCTCCTGTAGAACAGAATTCTGTAGGACCGTGGTTTAAATGTGCCGGGTCAAAGGAGAGCGAGGTTTCTTGTAGGAGGGCCCTTCAGACCCTCTGGGGCTGCTCTGTTTGCTAGATAGAGGGTAATTCATCCAGCGGTCTTATCCAGGTGTGTCTTGAATGCAGACGGGGTATTAGCTTCAACAACGTGGCTGTGTTCCTAATTTTCCCCCCCCAAAAAACACTTTTCTTGTAGCTTACGACTGCAAGCAGAAGAAACCTCGGTCGAGGCCGGGGCCGAAGAAGAAGGTCTTCCCGCTGCCCCACACGGCGGACGAAATATACAGGCTGACGTGCAGGTATTGCTGTGCTTCTGACCTTGGTCTTCGCACTGAGCAGCTTTCAGCGCAGGGAAACAGAATGACCATGAGGTGGCAGTAAAATATGACCTTCAAGTGAGACGGGAGAGCGTGGTTTCAGGTCATGTTGCGGAGCCCCGGATATATTTTCATTCAGTAGATACTGCACACGTACAAAACAACAAGCGTAGCAGCAGGTAAAGCTTCAGCACTTGCAGTTCTATCGCTTCAGGCACCACAGGGCTGAAAGAGGATAGTGTGCCCGTCTGGCAGCCTCTCTCCCCCGGCTGTTCCAATCCCAGGACATCAGTGGGACATCTTTTTGGTGTCGCACTGTGGTCTCCAGCTCCAGTCTCACAGGTTGTATGGATACCCATCAGCTCGCCACTTTCTGATGACCTGGAATACTTGCCTGCATGGGAGCGCAGTTCGATCCAGAGGTCGTTTGGAACAGAACCGCTGCACCACTGCAGGCCCAGAGCTGCCAGAGTTAGCTCCCTTAGTTCGGTGGCTCCCCAGCGCTCCTGCTCCTGTAGAAGGAGGGGATGTGGGGGCCGAGACGCCTGGCGAGCGGGGCAGGGGGCCGCAGGGGAGGGGAGCGGGGCTCGGACCCGCGGCGTTCTTGCGAATTCCGGCCACGTGACTGCTCTTCTTTTTTTTTTTCTTCCTTTCTTCCCTCCCTCCCCCCACGGAGCAGGTTCTGCGACCTGGTGTTCCAGGGCCCGCTGTCGGTGCAGGAGGACTGGATCAAACACCTGCAGCGGCACCTCATGAACACCAGCGTCCCCAGGACGGGGGCCGGCATGGTGGAGGTCACCTCGCTGCCCACAGACGTGCCCGCCCTGCCCGAGCCCTCGCCCCTGCTGGTGCCACAGGCCGCCTCCTGAGCAGAGAGCTACTGAGCCACATCAGTGTGCATATGTACATAGTATACATAAAATATACATATAAATATAATTTTTTATGATGCGGACAGACATTACCTTCCCTTTTTATAGAGGCGTCTTATTGTCCTTTTACAAGAACTGTACAATTACTAATAGAAGGCTGTTCTAAGATGTCTTGAGGAAGAGGAAGTGGACAGCGATGGGTTTGTGGGCTGCGTAGCTCGGCCTTGCTGGCGTCGAGAGCCGATTTCGAAAGCGAGTGCGTTTTTGGCGGGGTTTCACGCGATCTTTCCGTTTTGTGAGGGGTAGACGCCAGCGTGGCGGCCGTTCATTTTTCTCAGTTTGTGTTTCAGTCGACAGTGCAAACCCACTACCAAAAGAGACAACCCGTACCTCAGATCCCGGCAGGCTGGCGGCGGCAGCTCGGCGAGATGCTGCTTTTGCAGAAACACTGGCAGGATGTTTGTTCGCGGACTGTACAGGCAGAAGCTGTTCAATAAAGTGAACAGTCATGTGGTGTAAATTCTGTTTTAATTCACATTAAGCACACGATGACCGACATCAAAAAGATTTAAACTGAAGACAGATCATGCTGTTCAGCCTTTAAAAACTTACAGGACTGTATGAAGATTTTGTCTTTTTTCTAAGCATAGAAATATTTTTTACTAACTCAAAATGCATTGATTTAGTTCACACACATATTGCTTGCACAAAAGCTTGTTGGATTCAGGGTCAGGGCTAGCTGGGTACAAACAGTGAGACTTCACTGATATAAGTTCCTGAATTATATTAGACGTTGATGTCTATTAGATCATTTAAGCAAGTAAAAAATACAAACTTGTATTGTTTTGCTGTGGCGGAAACTCTTCTGTAATGGTGTTTAATACTGTTTTTATAATATTTCCTCTTATTAAGAAACCCTTATGTGAAAACTACCTTTCTGATTACTGTTTCAGGACACATGCAGGTAAACATGAACAGAGTCATCTACAGATAATTATACACGTAAACCACATGGTAATGGTGCTGAAATTTCTTCATTCTGTATGCTAAATTAAAAAAAAAAGATAAAAGGTTTTAGTTTTTTCATTGCAAAAAATAAACTGTGTGTGTTTCGGAGTAGTGAGTGTAACAAAAACAAGTGAAGCATTTGTATTTAATTTTTGGATGTACTGAAATGGCGGTATCCACCGTGTAAATCCTTCAGCCTCCTGCTGTAGATATAGCACCCCTTTGCTGAAATAAAAAAGGTAAAATTTTCTTCTGCTTTGTGTTAAGGATTTTACTTGTTTGCAAAACACTGATTTTATTGGAGAGATGTTGTTGCATGTTTTATATTGGCATTACCATCTGTAGGTGTAGGTAATGGTATTATTATTTAAATCCAGTAATAGACTGTACAGCAGCATGTGTTGTAGGTAAGACCATTCTGTCTGATGGCCAGGGGTGTCCTTTGTGGGCAAGTCCATTGTGTGCTGGGGGAGGAGGGTGTTTACAGGCAGCAAGTCTGATTGCATGAGGGAGATTTCCAGGCTTACCTGGGTATTTGCCGAGTTTTCTGTTGATGTTCCGAGTAGTAACTACTTAAAAGTGTTTTACTGGTTCACTCAATTATTTCCCTTAAAACAAGTGGGTAAACACGGTGACACAGGATCAAAACAAAACCAGTTTATCAGTCTTCCTGAATCGCACGGTGAATGTGGGCATTGTTGAAGCACTCTGACTTCAAGTGACTTTTTAAAAAAACTTTAGAACCATAACACCCCGGTAATTTTGGAACAGCTGCAATTTAATAAACGCTTTCAATGGGTTAGCTCAAGATCAGTGGAAAGGGGGCTAATCCTGCAGTTCAGCATTTTAGCTGGGGCAGTATTTAAACTCATGATCAAAGCTGTACAATCCAATTGCCGTCGCGTCAGTCTGAGGGGAATTGGGGGACATTAATGCTCCTTCTGTGGGAGTAATGGTGCTGTTTGGTGGCTTCATTAGCGGCCCTGGCCGCATCAGGAGGCGCTCTCCGCGGAGGCCGGGGGCCGCGATGCGGGGTTAATAAATAGGTTCTAATGAGATTGCGGCAGCGTGACCGGGCCTTCCCTCCCGGCGGCAGCGCGCTGGAGCTGCTGGGGAGGGAGCGCAGCGCGTCCCTGGCCTGGGACCCTCGCCTGCCATCTGCCAGGGGGGCCGGAGCCGGCCAGGGCGCGCAGAGCCCATTGCCGGCAGCCCGAACACCAGGGCGCCTCCCCTGGGGGCGGGGGGGGTACTTTATTAAAACTCTATATAACAGTAATCCTATTGCAAGGAAGAAAAATAGGATACGCCCCCCCACCCCGAATTAATTTGAATTGGGTTAGGTAATTAGTGGGCATTGTAAAGTGAGAAAATGGCATTGTGATTTTTTTTTTCTAAAATGTTTTTTTCCCCGTTTGGTAAAACTAGTCGGCAAAAGCAATAGACGATGATTTAGGCACGTTTCCACTTTAATACGGCGGCCTTATGTGGCCTATTATTTTTAAGAACGCCTTCTGGCACATATTTGTCCATATACTATTGCCAAAACAGTGAAAAGTGCTTCGGCAATATTGACGCTTTTGACACTTGAAGCAAATCGGCTTTTTTTATCGAGCACTCACACCTGCTTGTGATCACTCCACTGAGTCCTGAATATTTTTATTCTCCTCCGAGTTCTCAGGGTTTACAAGAAAACCCCTTCAACGACAGATAACTTTTCTTCAGGGCTGCCGGGCGTCACTCGGAGATCAGGACCATTGATCACGCTGAGCTGGCCGGTCATTTTGAAGTGCCTGAGATCCGGGAAAATCAATAGGTTTCCATTATCGGGCCCGGCTGTGTCACTGGTCTGTCAATGAGCTGTTAGAGTTGCTGTACAAGGGCGAGACTGGCCAGTCAATCGCTGCTGACAAGAGGGAAACATGCTGGCAGCCACAAGGAACAAGTCAGAACACAGATTTGCACTTCAACCGGCTGTCCAAGGAGACTCCGAGCAAGGCCATTTACAAGGTACAGGGCATGCTCAGTGGGGGGAGGCGCAGGCAGAGCTGCCTCTGAACACTCACACTTTTATCCTCGCATCAATTATTCACTCCTGGACACAGCAGAGAACATCCAGGCGCAAAGACTTCGGCCCAGAGAAGTGCATCGCCCCCTTTTCTGGCCAGAGCTGGCATGTGGGCGCTTATTGTACCTGTTCATCGACTTTCCGTGCTGGTGCATGCGTGCACTCACTCCCAGGCATCTCTGGGGGGCGGAAGCCCCCTGTTCCGGCGGACAGGTAGCGGACTCTGCAGCCGGCCGCGGAGCGGGGAAGAGTCTCCACACGGTCTCGGTCACTGCAGGAAGAACATACCGGCAAAACGCACCCTGCCAGGGGAGCAGAAGACAAGAGACACCGGGTCAGGCCCGCCTAATGGGTGACCTCGCAGAATTCGCCCTGTCAGCTTCCCGAGAAGACTGGAAGGGGGAACTTTTTGTTTTTTGTCATGTGATTTTATTTACACCCGACGTTGTCAGGCAAACAGGAGGTTTTCTTTTTTTTCATGAGGAGAGGCGAGCGCAGTGGGAATGCTTGCACGGAAGAACAGCTCCGGAGTAATGAAGACATCAATCAGCCATCAAAAAAGGCAGCAGAAATCGATGCGCACGACCGGCCCAGGAATCGCCGTCCTGACCGCTCAAACAGATCTTTCGCAGCCTCGGCTGATCCGTTCGGCAGCGGCTGTATGAGCTATAAGCTGGTGAAACCCGCTGTCGGTGTCCACACACATGAACGCTAGAAGAGGTCAGCAGGATGTCAGCAGAGCCCCACAGAAACTTCACTGCTGTTAAACACACGTCCAACGTCCAGTCTCCATGCTTTTGTTTTTTTTTTACAGTCTAGCCAGAATGGTATTATTTCAACTCCATTAACAGACAAATACTCATACAAGATACACATTTACAACACATTGCTGCCATTAGTAATAATTAGAGTTAAATCCAAAGGTTAATGAGTAATAAGCTTACTTACTTTCTCTAGATTACATTAACCAGACATTTTTATCAAGACTTTAAAAAGCTCGGGGCAACTTTTGACATCCCGCTAAGGCCATTAATTAATGTAGGTTTCTCGTACGATAATAAAATGCCAACTGCTTTTCATCCCTGCTCCCCTTTTCTTTTCTCCGTTCTTTCTCTCTCTCTTTTCTTTCTTTAAAGTGCCAATTCCGATCACAATGACTGCAGGGAATTCAGGTTAATGTGTTGACGAGTCTTAACAATACGGGGTCATGTTGCACAACACGCCTGGCTGGTTTGGTTCAGTGCGGCGGCTGACGGGTTCAATTCAGCGCTACCCTAAAGGCACGGGGGCAGATAGGATTTTAATTACTGAATTATAGACTAGCTTGCCGGCCTTAAATTGAGCCATAATTAGGCCTAGAATTTTAATAATTGTCTTCGCTAATTGGGCAGGCGAGTAATGCGATGTAGTGCGCTCCGTTTAGATAATTAGTATTTCAAAACGACAAAAAAATATTGTAAATTAGAAAGGAGTACATGGAAGTGTAATCTTATTTACAGCTGTATTAAATGCATTTAATTCCTCACCACAGCCGGGTTGGGGATCGTAGTTTATGTGTCTATCCGTGTACCCGAGCAACACCGCAATTTCCAACCGCAGTTAAAACACTTGCACACGCTCGACACTGCATTGTGGCCTCACGCCTGGCTGTGAGCACGAAGGTCGGTCAAGGAGTGCTGAGCGTTTCCGAATTAAACCCCTTCTCCAAACACGCGCTTCGCCAGCACTATATTATTTAGACGGCAAAAGGGAGTTAAGTGGAGATACGGAGTGTGTATTTAAATCGTAACCCTTGAACCGTTCAAAGGTGTCTTATGTAATAAGGAAAATATAAAAACCGTTGGCGGGTGTGCTTATTACAACGACATAAAAAAAAGCGGAATAATATTATTTTGCGGACGGGAAAAGTGTTTTCCGAAATGACAGCCCACAGTTGACTGTTTATACATCCGAGAGCCGTTGTATCCTTTCCTCCCGCGAAGTGTTAACAAACTGTCTGCTATTATGAAGTAGGGAGCCGTGGCTGATGTCAATTTCAATAGCAAGTTCCATTACTTATGTGTCATTTAAAATAATAAAAATAATAGTTGTGAAAAGTCCCGGTTAGACTGCGACGCGCTCTAGACTGATGTGGCACCTCTGGCGATGCCATTATTTCCTATTAATTACTCGCTAAAGAACGCCTTTCGGAATAAATGTAGGTGTGACAGGGAGCTGGTCACCGAACAGCTGCCCCTCATTCCTCCAGGCGCAACCTGACCTCCTTTTTTTACTTCACTACACTGGGAGGCTTGTCAAGTCACCAGACGAAAAGATGTGATTTGGAGGCAGGAAAGAAACGGCGAGCGGGGGCAAGACGGGCCGGAGACAGCCAGCAGTGAATAAAACATCTCTTGGCGCTCGGCTGCAGGACCCGGGCGCTGCCGGTGCGGTGCGGTTCGGTTCGGTTCTGACTGTAGGAGCAACCAGGCGTGGCGGCGTGGTTCTCCCTCCTGTGATTACTGTACTTCCGAAGAGCAGTGTACTGATGTTGAGCTCTCCCCCAGAGGACACACACACAAATATTTAAATAGTCAAGGTATCTGCCTTTTTCTATGCTTCGATCAACACCAAGACGATGATGGAACAAGATTATTGCATTGATTCAGCTAATATACGGGTTACATCAGCCGTTACTCGTATCTGTAATTAGGAGGGAGAGAAAAAAACAGGAACGTCACCCTGGCATTTTTTTTTCTGCGAGGTGTCTCGCTTTTATTCTGGCTGCACAACGCCGATCTCCAAATAACTGCTAAACATGAAATGCATAATAATATCTCCACCGGTCCTTGGTATAAGTGGTGTGACAATTTAGTTCTCAGCACGTTTCTTTAGTGTTAATTGATCGTCTCAAACCGAGGACAGTTTGGAATGATTTAAACCAATCAAAAGGACATCACGTTTTCCAGAATACACTTGGCCATGAGCCTGCCAGTGTTTGCTGTATGACTCACTGAACAGCTTTATTGTAAATATTCATAACCAAACGTGCACGCCCGGAGCCGAACGCCAGGGGGCGCTGTATTTCACAGCGTGAAGACCAGAGAGCTCAGTTCTTCGTTTGCACTCTTGCATTTAGTAGAGCGTAGCCTGCAGACTTTAACGAGGGAAATGGTAATTGAAAACTATATGAAATATTTATTTTAGGTTATTTATTCAAATGTATATTTAAACACACCCTGCGTTTACGATGGTGTTGGCTAATTCATGTATATTTGTTTCTTTGTGGAAGGGAAATGTCTTTTAGATCTGCATTCTCCGGATTCATGAGGGAACACATTGTTAATAACGTGGCCTGTTGCAAACAAACCTTAAGTCTCTAGGCTTCCTTTCCAGCTACACTGTCAGTAGCTAACATTAGCTAATACTTTAATTATGATTAATTAGACATTTTAAACTATTTATATCCCTAAAAAGCTGCAATTCAGTAGTTCGCGTTTTTAATCAAGGAAAAACCTCTAGGAGAGCTCCAGAGCTAAAACGATCAAAGGGCACCATTAGCCCATTAAACAATCAGCAGAGCAGCAGGAACGAAAAGGGTTCGAATTACGGATCGCAAAGCTCTGGCCTAAAGGAGTATAACCGGTAAACATGAACAATACCCACCCGTCCATTACCAACAGTCGCTTGTCCCAGTAATGACACGGCACGCCCGAGTCTCTTACAGGAACCCGGTTCTCCCGTAGTGGACCACGCCAGAGGAACGTGCGAACTCCCCCGTGAGGTGACTCAGCTCGGACCTAACTGACGTGTTGCAGGTGTAACCGCTCTGTTTGGCGAAGTATTGCTTTTATATTTTTCTAAAAAAAAAAAAAAAGACCCATTTATTTTATGTATTTCATCTTAAAGCAGTATGGTACAGTATTTCAGAATCTTGATATTTCTCAAGACAAATATATCCTCAGCATTATTAGATGTATATTTTTGTAATACACCAAACTAGCCGTCTTTTCGTCCAGGTAATACGTGTCTCGTTTACTGTTTTTCTCCAGAAATAAAAAAAAATGAATTAAATGAATAAAATGAATTACTGAGGGATTGTCTACCCCATATATTTTTAATTAACATTATTGGAATTCTTATCCAAACGAGTTCAGAAAGACTATATTCCTATAAAGTGATTAGATTGGAAACCCACAAAAATAATTACCACTTTGATTACGTTTGCAATTGTACTTGGATAAAAGACACAAACGTTTTATCATTTCCGTCTTCTATTTATGAACTCCCGAGGCATCTTGAAAACGAACGATTAGGCCTTTAAAAGACACCAAGTTAAATTCGAAGCCCTTTGTTTTCATAAACGGACTGTAATCCCTCACATCAAGGCAAATCTTAACAAAATGGGAGGCAAACCTAAAGCACCGTGTTTTTTATCGCGCTGTCATCGGCTAGTGCGTGAGTTTGCCGTGTTTTGATTTGCCGCTGCCCAACACGACAGATTTTGGGGCTCATGGCGGCGCGGGTCACACCACCAGACGCCCGCCGCGCGCCGGAGCCTGCGGGCCGGAACAAAGGCGCGCACACGTGGCGGGGACCCGGGGTCGAGCGCGCCGGCGCGCCCCGCCAGAAGTGCGCTCACAAGCACACGCGAGTTTGTGCCGGCCCTCCTGCTCCACCGTGTCCGTGCCGGGTTTATTTATTTAAGACACTTTAGTCTGTAACTTTGTTTCTACAGTATAATTGCCCCCAGAAGAGCGCCCCACGCCTTCAAACACACACACACATATATATATATATTATGTCCCCGCTGTCTTCCGCGCTCTCTGGTGCTCTGAAGACAATAATACCCCCAATGTTTTATGGTATGACCGCCCCCCCCCCCCTCACGCAATCAGCCCCCCCAGTCCCCTGGAGGTCACAGACCGAACCTCCAGAGTCTAAGAGCAAGCGTCTGGTGTCTATGCTCAGACCTCTTAGTGACAGGCCTCTGGGATTTTCCAGTGAGAATATTTCCTATTAATTAAAATGATTTAAAATTAGGCCTCTGGATTGTGCGTCCAATTTTGGCGCCTTGGTTGTCAGCACTGGGAAACAATCTCATGGTGTTTTCCATCATAACATCAAACAGACACCGAGAGTAAATAGCCTGCGTTTTGTTATGCGGAAATGATAAACCTTGCTCGGTGCAGGGATTATGACTTTAATCCGCAGCCTGTGACTCTTATTATACCGAGGAATAGATTAGTTATATACACACACACACACTATATATAGGTATATTCGCGGAGAACAAAGAAGTTCTGCATATATTTATTAAAAAAAGCCGTAAAAGCTGGAAATAATTTAACTTTTTGATATCAACTTTTTTTAAAAATAATCTAACGCTCAATTTTAACAGGCCTTACTTCTGTCACAGAAAACAAGCACCTGTGCATCGTCTCCCTGACGTATATGTTGTTTTAACACCGGGGAGAAAAAAAACTACGATGAAAAACGTCAAACGGTTTCTTTTTTTTCAGGGTGTCTGGTTTTTCCTTTCTGCTACAATTTAAACGTGGAATAACTCCACAATGTGTACTGCTTTGCTGATACCTTTTGCTTTGTTGATATATTTAATTGCGACCCAACTGTATACCGGAGTTGAAAAAGTGTCAGGCGACAAGTGAATATATAGAGCAGATGACAAAACAGAAAGGCAGTAACTGACAGATTAAAAGGCAGTCAATGTGCAGCTAACAGGCAGACGCAAGAGTACAAAGTCACACATACCTTTTGAGAACGCAGTTTGTTTTATTGCGGATTTCCCAGGTTGTATCTCCTGTCGATTTGATAGAAGAAAAGAATCAGATAACATGCCCTGTTTAAGATACAAACATGCAGATTAGATCAGATTTCTGACAGCAGACCTTTCTCGGAGGTTTAAAGTCCCCCAGCTGAGCGCACGGCGTAAATAGCATAACAGAATCCGCATCTTCGCTATCCTAATGATGCCAAGTATTTACTCTTACCCCGAAACAAGGAGTAATATACGCGCCGACTGCATTTACAACCAAATTATAATTATTAATCCTTTTAGGCATACTGTAATGTATTTTAAATGATTTTGTAAGACGCATTCATATTAGCCCCCACCTGTCCCTCAATGCAAATTACCCTGAAATACATTTATTGTTATTATTCAGCAGGTACGTTTACATATTCTTACATATCGAACAAATGACATTGAGAAATTGTGCAAGTTTTAGAGAAAGGAAGAAGGGTGCTAGACGCTCAGTAATAAAAGCTTCAGATGTATCGCGAGGAAAAAAGGTAGGGCGCGCGACGATGTCGGCAACACCTGTGCAGGTAAAAGTTACAGCGCTTTCACTGCCTCGTGTCAGCGACGAAGGCTTGTTAGAGAAGGGAGCTTCGTGTTTCTAATCGCGTTCATTCTGCTATTACTACCCAAGGACTACAATCCTGGGCGTTTAATTATTTATTTTTTTCCTGGAGAAGTTTACTGATTTGTATTCTGATGCTGGAGACGCGTCCCAGGTAGTCAGTGGCTGACAACGAAAAACACGCTTAAACCCGCAATAAGGAACCCGAGTAACTCATCGTATTTCTGAAGTTTAGTTTAATGATTTCTTCTTCTACTCCTTGTCCCGGGGTCCTGTCGCCGTTTGAAAAGCTCCAAGCTGACAACGCGCCTGCAGAACTGGCTGCTCGTCCTGGGGACTTGTCACCTGTTAGATACCGTACTTACTACCTGCCACCGAGGGCTTACAGCGTCTCTCCCGACACTCACCTTCTCACGATCACTTGCGATCATCGCTTTTTGAGTGGAACTTCTGCGGGACTGTGGAGAGAGGGCGATGCACAGCGCGAACGGAGCTTGGCCGCCACAATATAGTCGAGCGTTAAGAAAACACCGTTTTCGTGTCTTCAAAGTTATTACAGTTTCCCTTGCCCGTCCTCGCCGCGTTTTAACATTAAAACACAGCAGCCTCAAAAGGCCTGCCTTCCCGAGAAATCTGCCACCTCACTGTGCAGAGAAGCCAGAGTACTGCTCCTGTACAGATGTGGGCTGTCCAGTCTTTTAGGAATGGGATACCAATTTAAGAAAGCATATTTCAGTCAACGCGTTTTACCACACACGCATTTGCTATACCCTGGACGCAAAACGTCCCTTTTTTGTCTCCTTTATATCGCAAATGTTGTGTTCCTGGAACCCAGATTGCACGGAGACAGCCCCGCAAAGTGTTAAAAAAATCGCACTTCCTATCTGCCTCCTGGCGTGCGCTTGATGTGACACATCTAAAACTTATTAAGACATGACTACAAAAGGGCACCACTCGCCGACTGGGCCTAACTCAATTAAAAAAATGGCGATCCCGTCTCCAGGCAAAGGCTGTTATAAATGCGACGGCTGAAGGAAATTAAATTATTAGTATAAAGTGATGTATTGGTGAAGGTTTGGGTGACTAATAGCTTTAAGCCAGACAACATAAAGAAGCTATGGCCTGCCCCTGCAGGACAATATTGAACCACTGTCCACTCCTAAAGGCTCCGGACCGGGAGTGCTTAATTGGCATGCCGTGTGCTCTTTTGTGCGGAGCTCTGTTAAGTATTCAGAGGTGATTTCTTGCTGCTATGCGCCGTCCGGGCTTGATATAATCACCGCCACAACAACTGAAATCTATAAGAGTACAAATAATGGAGATGAAATAGACAAAAGATTAGCATGCCATGAAAAGTACAATAAGTTTCTTATTTAGCATTTAGATAACTGTCTATCCTGAGGAGCAAGCTTCAAAGTTGAACCCAGTTTAGACCAAGAGGATTAATTCTTTCTCCCGCATGCTTCATTGAATCTCTCATTACCAAACTTTGTCTGTATTGATGTAAGATTTGATTGAAGATTAGAGCATTTAGCAAATCTTGCTGTTCTGCATGTATCAGGCCTTTTCAAGCGCAGAGCACAGTGCCCACTGGTCAATACCCTCACTTTTATCCAGTGTCTGCTTCATTTAAACTTAATCAACTCCATCAATGAACTGGAACAGGGAAACGTCCCTGTGGTAGAATGCTGTTCTTTTGTTAGATAATTCTTTGCTCTCTTTCCCAATCCGTTGGCGTTAAACCTAAAATTACACTATGATGAACTATTTCAATCAATATGATAATGAAAACCGGTTTCGAATGTCTGTTTGCAGGGCTTAAGCGCGAAGGTATAGCTGTCATTACTAAAACATCTTTTCCGCCGTGCTTGTAGCAAATCAGACTGCTTTTTTTCCCTCTTTTCTTTTTTATAGCGGCATCTTTTCATTGACATTGAATATTGTTCATAGTAGAAAATGATGTATCTTTGCGGGGTGTCCTATATGTCACGGTGGAGGCTGAAGCAGACCGATTGACTGTATGCATTTTTGCGATGAATTATTTGCACCGCGTTCTCTCCGCAAGTCAACAAGTTTTTTTGTGGTCTTGTGTAGATCAATCACGGGTGACAGCGAGGAGGTGATGTTTTTACTGTGCGTATCTGGACGTTTTGCCCTTGTGTTGCGCATCCATGCCGCCTGTACAGTACATCATTTTTATACTGCTACCAAAAGAGCAATTTCAAAAGTATTTGCACAGAAAATGTATGTCCCCATCTGTTCCTCCCTCAATAAATGTGCCACCTTCTGAGTCTCTCCAATGGTAATCATATCTTTAATGATCAACAGACTTGTGATATATAACTTTCCATAAAAAGGATTTCACATGTTCGTATCGTGATTGGTTGTGTACATAGCTTTTCCATATGTTACAGGAACGCAACGCGGTGCCCTGCCATCATTTGTATAGGTTGTAAAGATATCAGACTGAGTAATGCATCTCTCCTACAGCTTTTGGAAGCCGCAGTCCCTTTGTGTTCACGCCAGCCCGAAGCGAGCAGGCCGTCCGGCAGGACCTGAAACATGCCTGCTATCGGGAAAGAGACTTTTATTTACTGGCTCTTTCCTTTCGCAGCAGCTCGTTACTGTGTAAATTTAACTCAAATTACCTATGGATAAGCTCGCTCACTTCCTTCCATTTTTCATGTATATTTTCTCTCTCCTCAAAGGCGCCGTGTAACAACTCTTACGGCGAAGCTCATTTCAGAACGAAACGATTCTTTCCGGAAATTTAATATCAGAAAAAACTTTGGGATTTATTACTTGTTTTATTCCAAGGATTACTGTTTTTATTACTAGAAAACCTCTGGGTATCGCATTACCATATTTTCTATTTCAATTACTCATTTTTATGAAAGGTTTTGAAGTCGGCACCAAGCACCCATCTCCAAACGCCGAGACGCTGCAATGGCGCACTAGACAAACTTTTAATATCGGAAACGGACTTGTTCTGTCTTTGGGGAGGATGGTCTGCTTAAAATTCCCCTTTATTCAAAATACTTGTTTTTTATTTCGCTCTTTTTGTGACTGTATGTTTTTAAATGGAAAAGATAATTGTGATATAGAGAGAAGTTCAGATCTGGAGGAACCAACTTCCCCGGTTTATTTGGTAGATATATTTTTTTTTTTCGTTGAAGCAGAGGGTTTTTGTTTTAATTTGAAAATTACATGTTAAGTTTTCATCACTACATAGTAATGGTTTCGTTATTAATTTTATTTTTCGATACTGCCCTTCTTGCTAACCGTGTCCAGACGGATGTTAAGACCAACGGGCCCAACGTCAAGGAGCCCACCAGCACCTGCACTTTCATGAGCTCCCAGCAGGGGGCGCAGTTACAGCCGGTCGGCCAGGCTCTCCCGTTACCTGACCAGGTGACTCACCAGTCTGGACCAGTTAACCGCCTGTACTTCTTCACAGCTTTCACGGGATTTCAGACGGCTATAATTATTTTTTTTACTTAATTTATGCCGGTGTTAAAAATTAAATATGGCTTCTCACGAGATTATAAATCTCCTTGGCCTGAATTTGGAGTCGCTGTTGTGAATTGCGAATTTGCACCGAAATTGAGGAATTGGATCATTTGTACTTATTTGTGTAAAAAAAAAAGTCAGTCTATCCATCAATTTAATGGCAGAAAAAGTTAATGATATAATGCACGGAGATAATAGTTTTTTTCACCTCGAGCAGCATTCCCCAAGCTGTTCAGCTGCGTGGCGTGTTTTCTATTTTCTGTTTTTCGGTAAGTAATAAACATATCAAAATTTTGCACGGGTTCTCATTATCGTTGCTGAAAGCAACGGCACACATTCAGAAGTGTGATTTCTGGTGATAAAGATATAAGTAAAAACGTTATCTAATCTCCTTGCCGCAGTGTGAGGTCCCACTCACAGCGGCAAAAATAAATAAATAAAAATAATAACATAAGAAATAACATAGCCTGCGTGACGCCTTTTCGGTCTACACTTTCAACACAGAACACCGTACAGCGTGTGTGCGGGTAGCAGGGCACGTCACAAAATACCGATTTTTAAATAAAAAAGGTTTCTGTGAAGATATCCGTTCAGAAATAATTAAAAATAGTTCTGTTATATTATTAAATCCTCAATGTGTGTTCAACGCGTGGGTGAGCCCATGTCCCGGACAGCCACTTCAATCACCAGCTTATAAACACTGGAAACAATTCGTTTTCAGCACTGAAGCGGGCGATTCGCTCAGTTAGAGGGGTTAGATATAAACGGAAATGAAAACACCAACATCAGGGTGGTGGGAGAGGGGAACAGGCCGCCCAGGCGTGTTGTTGAAGCCGATACATTGGCTTCTCTCCAGAAAAGCATTGATGAGATCCTGGGATCAATTAGATACCACTTAGCAAACAGGCTTGATTGGCCTAATGTCCTCCTCTCATTTGAACCCTGTCTTAAGTTCCTATCACCTCTTGTGCCAATAGAGTCTGTAAAGGGAGAGGAAATACTTTCTTTGAAGTGCAACATAGATCCCAATTATTTAAAAAATATACAGATCCTTCAAATAACGACTCTGAAGATAAATCATTAGAAAGTTACAAATATTCTTTGTGAAGTAAGTGAAAGGGGGAGAAATTCTGTTGCAAAGTATGTGTTCAGAATCGGCTGAAATAGTACAGTACAGAACATGTATGGTAGGCTGCTTCTCCTAGGACTGCAGCAGCAGGAGAGTGAGGTTCTCCATTGCAGACCACATTGCTCACTTGCCCTGTCCTCGTTCCATATCTGATGTGCAGCTGTGTAGCTCTTGGCTCCCATTGTGAGGACGCATGTCTTGCATGATTTAGAAGGGACAAAAGGAAAAGCAACAATGAACACTTACAGCCCGTTTCTAACTCCACAACTGTGGCTGACCAGTGCGTTTTACAGCCTGCCCCTGCAGATAATCCCTCTTCCCCTTGTTGTGTGTCTAAGGAGGTACGAGCTGTGGTAGCTCTTTGTATTGTTTAAAGTCGTGTCTGGGTGCAAACGCACCTCCAGTGCTACACTGCAATACTTTTGAGTCTGCATTCCACAGAATGGGATCTTGGTGCTGGAAGAGCCTCCAAGCTGGTCAACAGTTGTAACAGAAGCGGCTCTTCCTTCAGCAGGGGTGTGTGTCCTGTGTTGATTTCTACACGCAGTCTGAGTGGTCAGAAGGGTGTGTGCAGCCGTGCTAAGCCACACGTATTCATGTTGATGAGTCCTTTTGGTGACACTGACTCCGAGTGACCCAGTCGACACCCAGGTGCATCAACGGATCTTCAGGTCCTTCACTGCAAGGAGGTGTTCTCAATTGACCTATCTGGTTAAATAAAACATCGAAGAAATTAATAAGGAACAAGTACAGGAGAATCCACACTCAGAAACAGAAAGAGGAAACGCAATGTTTAGGCTGCTGAATCCCCTGCAGGTGTCTCAGCTCCCCACTCAAAGGCATTTATCAGAACTTTCCTAATTAATTGATATGAACACCAGTGGGCAAGATTTGAAAAGTTCTTCTTTTAGTGTGAGCAGACAATTCAAGGACTAAACCCAGGTGTGGTTGCACGATATTCCAGCCTAGGAAGAGAGAAGCTCATCCACTGTGACAGATATTTGCACACGTTCTTCCCATTATGAGGAAACTGGGAAACTCTGCCCTGTTTGATGGCTGGCTGTGATCCTGCGTCCCTGCGACTTGATCATCACTCCCATCAACAGCAGCTTTCCCCCCAGTGTCAGCTGGTGTTTAATTGCGAGCTCCTCGCTCGGATGCTGTTTATTCTTCTTCTGTCTTTCTTTCCAGGGACCGTCTGCAGACTCCAGACTGCTGCGGCTGTACGGATACATTTGGATCTAGTTTTCTGCTTTGACACTTTGTGTTCTTCAGGATTCTTTGTTCAGCCTTTCGCTGCTCTCAGCCTCGCTGCAGAGACCTGGCAGTGCTGAAGCTGCAGAAAAAGAACATGAAAGAAGATCGCATCAGCTGTGAAGGAGTGATGGGTTATACATTAACATCCTCGTGAAGGCTTGGACGAAAGGACCATGGGGTGAAACTGGCTCACAGCTGCTGTCTGAGATGCAGGCCGAACACCTTTCATCCTGCACACTTATTCCAAACCATCAACAAGCGTGGGACATTACGTTTACTGTGTACCTTCATAAACTTAAATGCCCTAACTTTTTTAATGTCTTTCTGTCATGTATGAGCTATGTTTTATGAAATGAGAAGTAAATGTGCAGGTTGTTGTTTGTAGGTTAAAGTCTTTCCTAAGCAGACCAGCAGCTATCCCAGTTTCAGGTGAGTTTTAGAGAACAACGTCACTGGATGGGACCTGAGTTTGCCAGAGGTTCACTCCCCAGCACTGCTTGTGCCTGTTTACTCCTGTAGTTGAGCTGGATCAGGCACTGTGGGTGAAGTGTCTTGTTCCAGGGATCAACAGCATTGTCTGCATTGGGATCTTGTTCTCAGCACCCCCTGTTAAAAGCCATGTGCCCAAAACACTGCAGCTCACTGCCCAGATGGATGTTTTAGTGCTTAGTACCTCTTTTTCAGAAACTGTGAATCCAGGCAGTTCAGGTCTTCACTGCAAATACAATTCTTTGCTTTGGTGCTGGAGAGTTTTGGCTTGTTCACTGAGAGTGGACTCCTGGCCATGCGTCAATCTTCACCCTCGCCGGCTCATTGCAATAGTGTATGTGCTTGATTACAGCTGATTTTCATAGAGTTCGGACTCTAACAGCTGATTTCTGTGCCCGTTAGCCCACCCTGTTCCCAGAGTGATGCAGATTCTAGATTTCAGTCCGTCTGAGTTCGTGATGATTTGGATTAATTGGGGGATATAATTGGTCAAATCAATGCCAGCTTCCAGGTCTTTAGCTATCCCGGAAAAAACGGAAGGGCTGTCGGCCCAGGACCAGGAAAGAGATCCCTCGGCTGCTCAGGGGTTCAGGGGTTCAGGAGTTCAGACTCTTCATGATTTCAGACTCTTCACCCCTGTTTCCTCCTGTCTGCTTCATGCTGTTGCTGACCAAAAAAAAAAAAAGTTTTGGTTTTGAGGGGCAATCAGCAGCTGTATAAGGAGTTAATTTGTTTCAGGATGCTGGTGGGTCTGTGCACTACTGTATACCTTGCAGGTACTGTGTTTTTGTAAGATCACAAGGGTAAAATAGGATGTGAAAATGCTGGCTAACCTCTGACTTCACACTGATCCTTTCCTAATGGGTTCACTGAGGCACAGATCGTGCAAAATTAACAAGTACCTGAAGGGACACAACAGCAGTAGCGCCGTGACCCCAGCTCACGGGAGAGGGGGCATCTGCAGCAGGGCCAGTCGGCACAGTGCACCCATCGCGCGGAGAGCACGGCGCTGATGACCCCCAGCCTGTGGAGGCCGAAGGCCAGAGGGGCACCTGTCCTAGTTCCACACGTTTCAGGGATTGTACGCCTCCAATAGAGGAGGAGGAAACCACACTGTACATTTTCTTCCCAGGGACGGCGTGTGTACGAGCTTGGAGCCAGCCACAGAAAGCAGGCAGGCTGCTCCAGCGCCGGGACAGGCCAGGCGGCAGCTCTGCCATCGCGAGCATTTCCCATTCCTCAGATCCCCGGCCAGGCGCTCCCCTCGCGGGAGCGCAGATCGGAGCTCGCTCCTCTTCTGTTATCCTGCCAGGGGTCCTCGGCGCTGGAGAGTGGTGACCTGGGGGGGTCCTTTGTGACAGCACGGGTGCAAAAACGCCTCCAGCCACGGACAAAGCAGGCCCTGGGGGTCCGTTTTTAAGCGCTTTACACCAAAGGGAAGAGCAGTGGATTGATTTTTCTAGGTCAGGACTATATATTGGAAAACAAACGCGTGCTGTTTTGCGAGACTTCCGGTAGGTGTTCTACAACCAGGACCCTCTGAAAGGTGTGCCGTGTCCCGCCCTTCGGAGCCACGTGTGCAGCAGGAGACGTGCCTCACACTGCAGGCAGTTTTCGTGACTCTGGCTCGGCTGCTCTCTCCTGGAGGAGCTGCTCCGGTGGTGCCGCAGATTATTTTCGGATGCGTGACAGGTTTAACTGGGTTTGGTCTGTGTCATTGTGTCATTCAAAATGCGGTGTGCCCCCAAAACAGATATTCAGCGTTATGGTTGAAAGAACACGGAACATTTGATTTTATAGATGCGTGTGCTTTAAAAGCAAAGTGGTTGTTGTTTTTAATAATAGTGGTAAATGTTTTATTAAAAAAAAAACGAATTGTCAGAATGAAATGGCCAGTTCAGCATTTTCTCTCAATTCATGGGCTGTCAGGTGACTCTTTGACAGAGTACTGTGCTGAAAGCCTGGTGAATGTTCACAGCGCAATTCCCTGTATGAGCCCAGATCTTGCTGAATTTTGCTCTGTTCAGTTTTCACAAGCAGCTTTTCTGCGGTAGTATAATTTGTACAACTGGATTGCAGTTCGGTGGACAGGGAGCTTTGGAAAAGTAGCGCTGCACTTTCTCAGACTTCTTTGCTGTGCTATTTAATTGGTCACCATCTTGCTGAAAACATTACAGGTGTACAGTCTGCAGCGTGTTTTATTCTTAAGATGCTTCAGGGCAGCACACTCATTCAAGTCTCTTCCTCTGAAATGGACCTCTCATGTTCTGGAGTAACAGGAACCCACACATTAGTCTGTGATGACAGCACAGCAGATCACAGACCCCCACCTGCTCTCCCAGTGCTCAGCCTCTGCTCTGAGCTGAACATGCCACACCAGTGCACAGCTTTTCCTGGTCACTGCATCAGCTGAAGGGACATGCGGAGCGGTCAGTCATGGTGACTCGGCGTTCTCAGACCCTGACCTGGTGAAGCCTAATTTGAGGCCTAAACACCACAACGTGTCAGAGCCTTCCAGAGCTGTGTGGAAGAGTGTACAAGAGAAGATTCAGAGATCTTCTCTGTCAGATTGAAACCTTGTCAATCGTTGTGCTGCCTGTCTTTTCCTCTGGGCCAGAAGATTGCTTATTAAGAGGGAATATTTCAGCATTTCATTCATCCACACTTTTCTGTAATATATACAAGGGTATATTTGAAGAGAGACATTCATGGGGCAGTTTCTCGTACAAAAATAGGTTTATCATTTCCATTTCACTCTTGGAACTGTTTTATTTTTCTCTTTTTCATGTTACAATTCCTGAAGAACTGTGTCTCTAGGATGTGCTGATGATCATGCACCTATTTGTAGTTGACTAATCCTCCAAAAGAAACGCAATAGCATACAGAAGGGTGACCAGGCCAGACGGCAGAGCATGCATGTCTTTACCTTGCAGGCTTCAGTAGTCAGTGGTTGAATTTCCTCTCAGCTCACAAGCCCCAGAGATCACTTCAGCCCTTTGGGGGTGAGCGTGGTTTAGAGATCTGACCTCAGCTGCCTCAGATTGTGAGTTTTTACTCGATTCTAAAAATGGCAGATATGCAGATATGCGATATGTAAATGTTTTTAAGCTGGCGGGTTGAAGCAAAGAATCTTAAAGAGTCTTGAGCGTCATTTTGCTGGGAGAGAGATGCAGAGCAAAGCAGCCTGCTTGTGGCTGGAGGCTGAGGGGGAAAAAATGAAAAGCACTCAAACGCGATCTGTCTCGTTTATCGTGCGCCATATGAACCCGGAGTCTCTCATTTTCAGTTCAACTCTGGGAAGCTCATTCTGAGAGACGGGGTGGCCTGCTTGTCTGGTCTATAGTGGGAGAGGAAAATCTTTTTGTCCTGTTTGGGGTCCCAAAGGAATCATCAGAAGAAAATATAACCCCCTTTGGAAAGTCCCCTGCCCCTGGAGTATCACACCGTCAACACAGGGGGACTGCAGTGCCTCCACGTGTCTCCAGCTGGCAGGACACCTCACACACCGCCGGTCCCCAAGACTGCTGCTGGACACCTGACCCTTGAGCCACATGCAGATGTGCTCCACATGTTTCGTGACGTGTGTACAGCCCACCTGTGGCCAGTCAGGTTCTGCAGAGGTTTGCAGCTGGTCTGACCCTCCCCTCCAACACAGAGAGCAGAGCCTTAACCGTGACCCGTGCTGGCTGCTGAGGTTCTGGTATCACGACAGAAGGTTTCAGCACACATTTGGCATCTGGAAACACATATTGCTTTATTCACAGTCTCCATAACATGAGCGATTCACCATATGGGAGATACAGGGAATGTTCCTTAATTGTATATGATCTCTTCTGAAAACTGTAAAAAACTGTGATGTATGTTGATATTGCAAGGAAGGGGATGGCTTGTCTTGAGAAAGAGTGCACAACTGCATATACATTGCAAGAAAAAACATGTTCTACATGCAGAACAAGAACTGGACACGTGCGACATATATCTGAATAATTGGGGATGTGTTTTGGAAGTGCTCAAGCATAGCACTTGAATCAGGCCTGGTATGGCTTGTTAAGAGCTGTAGCAAAGGTGATTATCAATGAAGTTGCCTGCAGGTTAACAGAAGATTGTATATAATTAATGGAAGACTGGGGGGATGCTTCGCGAATGAACTATCCACATTTCCACTATTTGCAATGCACCAGGAAGAAGCAGTCTCATTGTGACTCAGTGTTGTCCCCACACAGCCCTAACTGAGCCTGGATGGGCCTCAGTCTTCAGCAAAGTGGAATATGCATTTCTCGGCTGTTCTGCTCTTAGAACTTGGAAGAAGGCGAAATAAAAGCGCGATGCGACTCTCTTTCTTTGCGGGGATATTAAAGTGCGGAGTATTTTAATGTGACCTTTCAAGCCCTGTAACAGTGGGAGAACGAAGCGCTGCCATTATTACCATCAGTGCTCCGTGTTGCCAGAGCAGGGCGAGGCGAGGCGGTCCCGGAGCCGGGCTCGCTTGGCCCTTCCCGATCTGCTGGAGCGGAAAGGTTTGTTGTTGTTTTTTTTTATGAAGTGAAGCCAGTTTATGAAATTCTCAATCAAGCACGGGGAGATCATCAATAATGTTTAATTATTGTTCCCTGTGTCAGGGGTCGCGGCCGCGGGTCGGTCCGGGCGGGCCGATAGCCTCTCTGCCCTTTTCTGGCCGCATGCAAAACTAGAGGATTTGAGCTGCTATTTAGTGTCACACGGGGAATAAAAAAGACTTCTCGTTGCCTCCTGTTTTCCCTCTCCCTTCCTCCTCTCATCCATATGAGTAATTTTCGACTGTGTTTTTTTTTATCACTTTCTAAAGCTGCTTCATCCCTGGTCTCTCTTGTTTCATTACAAAAAATCCCAAAGAAACCACCAGGCAGGATCAATCAGACACAGGCAGCCAGACAGTTTTCTTGTACTTTATTAAAGTGTAATCAAACATCGGTTAAGTGGAAAATAAATATCCAGATCTAATAAGCTGCTCAGTCAGATCGTGTAAATGCAAATTACAAGCTGGTTCCCATCCGCCCGCCAGGGGACTGAACAAGCCACAGCTATCGCCTCATCCAGCGCGATTGTAAATCAACTAAAATAATGGCTGGATAATGACCAGTTTGCAGTTTCAAGCAGATTGAATGATAACAAACTGCGCGTGTCGCACCAGCTTTTCATTTAGCATCTCATCATGGGCAGCGCGGGGCTGACGAACAGCTTGGCTGCCTCATTAAGTTGTTGTCTGCGGCTTGTAAATGCAAAAAAAAAAAAGCAAGAGAGAATATTACCCAACAAACGTCCTGATAGGAAAAACAGACAATTTAATCCCACCCATCAGTCCCCTCATGCGAATCAAGCTTCTCAGATCTGAGGCGCGGGTGCGCAGCAAATTGAAGGCAATCCGGTGTATTTCGATGTAAAATACCGCAAGTCACATGTGGCATAAGAGACATATAGATTGCTTAGTTTTCTTGTTTTTGGTGATGTTGATTTAGCTGCTAATTGGTGACAGAAACTGTCAAATAGGTGGCAGATAGCAATTGTGGTAGCTTCTGTCATGATTAGGTGAGGAAAAGTCTTTTTCTTCATGAGAACGCAAAGGGGGTGATGGCAGCCCCCCCCTACCCCTCCCTTGTCTGATATTTACCCAAAACACATTAAAAATACAAAGCAAAAAGAACAAAAGAAACAATAAGCTTGGTATTATGGACGTTCTCTCTTTCTCTCTCTCTCGTACTCTTTTTTTTCTACCATATCTGCGAGATTGATCAGCCTGTTTGTTTGTAGAATTGTGTTTGTTTGCTTTCAGGATGGAGTCTAACGCACCAGCATTCAACCTATTTAAACAGCGAGACATATAAAGGCTGACTGCGGCATCTCTTGGGGGTGACTCCCGATCCGTGCCTTGACTTTTCTCTTTTCCTCAGGAGCATAAAATGAACAGTAATTAGGCTTTGATACTCTGGCAAATGAACAGTAATTAGAATCTGCTAGCACGAGTCCTTAACTCCGCTCCTCATAGAATATTCACACCATTATTGAACATTAAGATTAGCTGGCTCGGCGTGCACAAACAAGGCGCAGACTGCAGCCCGCCGACGGCCCCGGAAAGAGGAGAGGAGACGATTCGTCGGAGCCTTTGGGTCCACAGAGGGGATTTTCTGGTTATTAGAACCCTGCCAGTTCAGGGCCAATTATAAAGAAAACTGTCAGTCAAGGGAAAATTGCTACATGATTAGCGGAAAAGGACAAAATCAGGTGAAAAGTGTGAATCATTCCGCCAGCTTTGATTTGCTAATCAGGGGAAGGGAGTGAACAGGAAGAGTCCCCAGCTGTTTCGCCGGTTTACTCTTTTCATTTTATCATGACCTTCTTAGCAGTTACTGATATAATCTCTGTGAAAAAAAAAGGGACGGGAGAGAAGAAACAAGCAGCTCTTCTAGGTACCGAGTCTCGGCTCCCAGTGAGCCACAGGGGTCAGGCGGTGTAAATGAGCAGAACAGACCCTGATAACAATGACTGGGACATGAATAACCAAAGCTTAGGTCTCTGTAGCTGCGAGGGCAAAAGATTCCTAATTATTTTAATAGTTTTAAACAGCCTAATTCCCGCTGAAAAGCCTTTTAAAAAAAGAGAAGCGAGGGATAAAGGGGGAAAAAGACAGTGCTTGCACTGGAGGATGGCTTCCCGGAGACCAGTGGGCATTGTCTTTAATTTTTAAGTGCGGCAGTGTCTCCCTAATTTACTGCCTGGCGGCCCAGGCTGACATTGAAGGGTGTGGCAGGGCTTTTGTCAGGTCTGGCTACCGCTGTACTCCTCAGACTGCAGGAGAGACAGGCAGCTGCGGAGAGGGGTATAATGAAGAGCAGGGAACGGCAGCTCTGACAGCTCTGGCATGTGACGCATCGGCTCCATGCTAATTTTTCACCAAGGCATTGATGGGTCCCGAAATCTTGACCACACATCCCATTAGCCCCTGTCTGTGACAGGAGGATAAAGATATTAAAAACCAGAGGAAACGCGGCGAGAAGGGAAAAAACTAAGGGAGAGGTGGGGAGCAGTCAAGAGATCTATGATAAAATCTGAAGTCTTTCACAATATTTCCCCCTGCAAAGTTATTGATGACTTAACCTTTTGTCTGCAGGTCACCGGTGATGGATGCATTCACACTTTAGAACACAACCAGAACAGGCTAACAAGGAAACGTGTGATGTGCCGTCCTACTCCTGTTAAAATATATTATAGATATATATCATTGTATGAATTGTGCATGTTTTTGTATGTATCTGTCTGTGGCTTTGTTTGCATCAGAAGAAGGGGACAAGCGCCGGACTCACAGAGCCTTTTGTTCATCCTAATCAGGCAAAGGGATATTTTTACGAGTGGGCTGAAACGTGTTCGTGTATGTTAATCCGGTATTTTTACTTCGTATCTTTTATCCCTCTGGGATTAATGAGGCAAGCGATTCCTTTACTCATCTGCTCCGAAATTCCCTCGCAGTCCGTATTCAGCACCAAGAGCGAGATCCCTCCTTTATAATGGGGTTATACACACTGTACCGTGGTGCGTTTTGAAAAAAAAAATCCCTTAGCTACCAAGAATCCAGGTGTGTTTACCATGAATCTTTTATCTTGTTGTGCGAATCAGGCTAAAATTTTTGACAAGTTATTTCTAAAATATAAATGACCTGCGCTCCGGACAAATAGGAAAACTAGTCGCAGGCAGCTACAAAGCAGTCAAGACTGCATCTCTGGTTCAGAGTTGACAAATAGCACTGCAGAAGGCCAGGAAACTGAGAGGTTACCCTGACAGACACGGAGTACAATTATCACACCATGATGAAAGAGCTTCCTTGAGTATGTATTGCACCGTTAATTACTGTCCTTTTTCTACAGGCTTCTAATGTGAGGAAAAACACGCAATGACAAGTGTGTAAAAGAGCAAGCACTAAATTACTGTCAGAAAAATAAACGGAGTGGCGCGCGGCTGCACAGTGATTTACGGGGGCAATTAGTCACCGCCCCACGGAGCTGCTGAGGACAGCACTGCTGTGGAAGTGTCAGTGGAGGAGAGGGAGAGGAGGGCGCGCTTTCTTTTTTCCTCACCTCCTTTAAAAAAAAAAAAAGGGAAAGTAAGAGGGACTTTGAGTACATAACAAGTACCACCTCTCCATTTAGTGTGTATGACCTTCGAATTAGGGCCGGGAGAGGCAGCAGCCTGCCGGCTCCTGGCTTTGTGCTCAGGAGGGAGCGCTGATAAAACAGCTCTTATCCCACTAATGCCCGACACCTTCACTGCTCTTATTGGCCCCGTCATTAAATCAATCACCCGTCCTCTGCCTCTCTCTCTCCCTCTCCCTCCCTCTCTCTCTCTCTCCCGCTCGCTCTCTTTCTGCGAGATGGGTGCTATTTTTTTCATTCTGCTTTTCAGAGGATTGACAGCTATTTTCTGTTGATTCTGCCTGTCTCTTGTTCTCCCTCTCTCTATTTTACTTCGTTTTATTTTATATATATATATTGTTTTCAAGCCATGGCCTGTTCAGGCTTCATTAAAACCAACTGCCAAAACACTTCTCTCAGCTCTGAAGGGGCAAGGTGTGTTATTTGATGAAATTCACCACGCTGCTATATGAAAACCAGTAATAACTACCTTTAGGAGCTATCATTATTAGGTCAGATCAATCCTGCTATGTGTTAGCCAGTGTATGTGTGCGTATATATATAAATAAACTGCATACATACTGTGCACTCTGTGTAACCCAATAATAGGCTGTCTAGCTGGAGATGGGGAACTCTAGAACCGTTGTCGTTAACTGCTTAATTGTGAAGCCTGCAGTGTTGTCTTGTCTTAAACCAGGCTGATCCTCAGGGGCTGCGACTTTCTTCCTTTCCAGACCTGTCGTCAGAGAAATATGACACCTGAATGGGTGACACTGCTAGGATACCTGAGACTTATTGTAACACAACATACGCTGCCTGTCACATAAAGCTGTTTTTTATTTTCACAATATGTGTAAGTGAAATAACCCACCATTACTACCGAAATAAGGAAAAGTAAGAAAGAAATTGTACTGGCATTCGCTCTCCGTTTCAGACTGAAGTGTTTGCCAGAACACAAGTATGTGTGTGGATTTCAACAGCTCCACAGTAAGATATAATTAATGTCCCTAAAAAAGGTCGCTATTCTTTTTACTTGGTAGCATTATCTATGATTTTGCCAAAGTGTGGGTTTTATTTTAAATAAGTGTGTGTTTTTAATGTTTCTTATCTCTGTAATCTGAGTAACAACCCATCACTTTAGAGTAATAATTTGTCAACTCCTATTAATGCACATCTAAAAGGGAAAGATGGTGACTCATCTAGACATAAACCCAGGAAGTCCAGTGGACTGGACTGTCCACTCTCAGGTAGGAAGAGCCACACTTCCTCAGCTTCCTCACCAGTCTCTCGCTCCCCGTTCAGCCTAAAACCTGGAATCAAACTAATTGGGATGAACAGCACGTGGCTCGTTTGGAACGGTGTCGGCCAGTGTGCGAAGCATTTTAAGGGCTGGATTTCAGCTCTGCTGCCAGCTTCATCGTTCCGAACCTGCCTTTCGCCTGTCCCACCAAGCAAGTGTGGGTTCAAGGAAGCTAGCGGAGATGATCTCTTTGTATTCTCCCTGCACAGTTTGGAAAATTGTCTAAAGGCCTGGGTTTGAATTCTCTTAGTGGCGTGGCACACTTACGTTTTCCTATGATGTGCAAACATTGAAAGGATCTCTAGAGAACAAAATGACGATGTAGGTTAACAAACATTTTTACCTCTGCAAGGTACCTGTCTGTGTGGAGTTTGCTCCTCCTATATTCAAGGAATTTGATATTATCCCCCTCCCAAATGCTTGCTGGTTAGGTTCACTTGGCTACTCTCTGGTTTTGGAAGACACGAATATGCCACTCTCGTCCTGAGAGCAGATTTTCTTTAACTCATCCTTCATTGATTCTGAGTTCTGTTATTTATTTTATTATATCAAACTGCTTGCCGTGTGCTTAGTATATGAAAGCTCCTCAGCAGATGAAGAATCAGCACAGAATATAAGAGTATAACACCAGTCATTCTTTTTGGCAATGTTTTTAAGAGAAGCTTCCTGTAAGAGAAAGAGGTGATTGTTTTTTTGCTGTTGGAAATGGACCTGCCTGGGCTACTGTCACACCGTGAGAAATGTCACCGTTATGCCATGAAACAGAACAGGATTTCTTGGACAAGGCTAATGTAGTAAAACGGTTGGTGACTTAATGAAAATATCAACCTGTTTGTCGAGGAAAAGCACTCAGCTGGAACTTTTGTCTGGCCTGCTTCTGAGAGTCCAAATGTGGAGTACAAGCAATTCTTCTGTGTTAGAAGTTTAAAAGTTAGAAATTTACACTATCAGGTTTCCCAGTTGCTGTCTCGGGGGTGAAATTACCTTTCAGAAAGCAGAGTGACAGTATGCATTTCAACACTTAAATGAAAGCAATAGGGTGTTGTGGACCTTAAGACAAGGCAGGCAGAACACGACTCTCTCTAAGGTGAAGGATACGTGGAGCTGCTTTCCCGGTTTTATCACATTTTTCTGTTACTGCCGACTGCCGTGAGTGTTTCTGAAAACAGATCAGACGGAAGATTCCCGTCCCTCTTGAAAAAGATAGAAGCGTTGTGAAATGTGTCTGGCTTTGTAGAGAAGGAATGGTCTAGCAGGGCATGATGTTGAGGAGCGCTGCAGGTGGAGAGATGGAGAGATGGGGCTGTGCTGGCTGTGTCTTCCTCAGATATGCTAGTGAGTTTATTTGCAGGGTTCGGTTTCGTTTCCAGGTCACTTGACTTGTGCACGCTTGGCTGCAGTTGTGTTGTGCGTTCTTACCAGACGTAGTTGTATCACATAGGTTAGCAGGAGCTGTGAGTGTAATATAAGGGAGGTTGTTACTCAGGAAGAGTGTACACATGTTAAGCACTCAGTGGCCCCGAGGCGTCTCTCAGCCTGACACCCCACATCGCTGTGGGCAGGGCGGCGAGGGTGCAGACGCCAGGCCGCCCCGGTCCTCCGCTCACTGTCGCAAGAAGCTGAGGACCAGACAAGCAGGCTGTGGGGTCTGAGGTTAATGAGCAGAAGGACCTGGGAATTAAATCCAAACCAGTGTCAGATGACATACGGTTTCACAAAGAGCATCTTCCTCCAAGTCTGGCACAGGCCCATCAGTCACAGTCATGAGACCCTCGGATTTTTAATTAATCACATTAAGCTAGGTTTTTGGAACAAAAGATGGCACGCTAATGAGTATTCTGATAATCAGACCATGTTGAAGCTTTTAAGAGATTATAAAGAACATTTTCATTAGTCAAACGCGACTATGTTACAAAATAAGGTAAAAGTTGGTGCCAACCTTCAGTTCTGTTGTGGTTATTCTGAAGACTGTTCAGGTGTTTCATTGTTTGTCTTCTGTCTGGGGTAGGCTTGAACTGAAGGCTAAAAAGAAGGTTATGAAAATAGTCTGTTCTTTGATTATTTGTGTGCTACATTAGATTCTTTATGGTTAATTTTGGCATTAAAAGGCCTGTGCTATGCTATATACTGTAAGCCAGTGCTGTTAATGGTGGACAAGCTATCGAAAGGGTGACTGCATTTCCAAAGAGGAGAGTCTCCTAGACTTCTGTGCATGCTGTACACAGCGTACACAGTTACAGTAACGATTCCCAGTCATGCTAACACAGTGCTAATAGGGGCAGTGGCTCTGTCCGCCTAGCTATCCTGGAAAGGGGAAGAACCCATCAGTTCCTCCACTCATCTCTCTGCCCAGGCTTCCCTCCTACCTCCAGCTGTGAGCCGGGTCACTGCCTGTCCTGCTCAGAGCTCTGAAAGGCAGCTTATACCCCTCCAGACTCACGGGATTCCCACCAGGCCTCAAACACAGCTCCCAACATGGGCTTGCAGCCCTTGATGATTGTTCTATATTGACTCGGAAAAAAAACTGCAAGAAAAGCAGGTTTGAAGAGCCTTACGAACTAAAAAAGGAAATGTGCCTGTGATGTTTTACCTTTATAAACAGATCCCATTGTCAGGGAGATTAATACGTTTTTGAAGTTGTGGTGGTGGGCAAAGGACACTGATGAAATTATTGTCATCATTAGGATGGGGTGTCAATGATTTGCACACTGTTTTAATTTTCATTCCAGCAGCCATACCTAGCTGGAGAGATGAAGGTGAAGTCGTTTCGGCAATTTTTTCAGCTTTTCTATACAATTGCACATCTTGCATAGCTGAGGGAGTCTGAATTTAGCTGTTTTGCATTGTGTTTGTCAATGTTCTCTATTAACAGTCAGACACAGAGCTTTTTCTCAAGCTATCAGTGTATAAGATTTTTTGAGATGTAAAGATTTTATAAGTCTTCTGATCACTGGCTCCAGATATCAAAACAACATACTTTCACTCTTTAATGGAGATTTTTTCATCTGACACTTGGCTGAATTGTCTTCACTCAAGTTACAGAAGGAAACAGAACTGTGTCAGCTGTTAATTCTCCTCCTTAAATATTTATTTCCAGCAAGAAAATGAAATGCTGAAGCGTTTCTTGCTTTTGATGGTGAACAGTAGCCAAGAAAGGTGTCTTTATACTTCCTGGCCAGCATCTACGTATCATGTGGGCAATGAATATTACATCGCCTCTTTAAGCTTCATACATTCACACTCATTTCTTATTGCATTAATATTAATCTCACGGAGAGCTTTAGCAGTCTATCCTGTTCATCATGTTGTAGATTTGTCAGGATGTTGACGACATGGTTCCCTGGGAACATTAGAAGCAGAGCTTACCCTGCGAAGAGGCCATTTTCAGGAGAGAGGGTGACCATTAGGTCCCTGGCTCCACCTGTCCGAAGTAAAAATTCCTCTCTGCCGTTTTAAAGGAACCAGCTTTGGAGTGCGAATTAGACGGAGCGCCCAGCGCCAGAAGGCAAACGGCTCTGCTCGTTACAAGGACTCATCCTCGAGAAAGGGATGCTGAGATGGTACCAGTCAGACACGAGTTTTCCTTACCCTCACCGAGAACAAGGGATACAAAAAGCTCATGAATCAATCTGGATAATGGGGAAGGCTGGATGTAATAAATAATACAGTAACAACCCTAACTAATGAGCTGTTGCTAAGGTACATTTCACAGGCTCATCCTCTATATAAAAACCTACTAATAATCCCCTGGTACAATCAGATGATAAAGCTTCGCCATAAGGCAACACCTGTGCAATTAAAACTGCAGATTCTTTTGCACGTTTCATTAATTTCAGGATTTTGTAAAGGCCCAGTGAGTACACTAATAATCTAGTCTACTTGACTCCATGTCTAGTAGAAACAGGGTGTCTAATTAGGTAAAGGTAATTAATTAGAGATAAATGGAGCTAATCAGACTCAGTTAACACTCTTTCAGTCTCTGTATTAAGACATTTAGGACTCCTACAATTTCATTGGTTGCATGAAGATCTCGTTAACGTTTTTTTTTTTCAGATTCTAAAACAAATGCAAATTGTGCAGAATGCTTTACCTCCGCAGCTCCGGGTGTACAGTGGCGAACCCACGAACCTCTCTCCCAGGCGCGGGTCTCCTCCTAGCACACTCCAGAGGATTTGAAAGCCCACACCTTCACTTGAAATGGCTGCGAAAAACAACCACACTAAAGGCTCATAAATTAAATATTCATTTTTTTCTGAAGGTATTACTTAGTATCTGTGCTAAAAAGGATAAAACGAACCTGCAAGCCATGGCAATCTGAAATGTGTGCTTACCCCGTAATTGAATTGTCAACTTGTAACGCAGGGTGTGGGGGATTTGATGCGCACCTTCATGTTTTTGTAAATGTAAGTGAAGAAAAAAAAAGCAGCACCGCAGATAAGAACCACGCTGAAGATTAAAAAGAGTCAAAGGAATGATTTGGCATAATTTAATAATAAAATAATAATTGCCAATAACAAACTTCAGCAGGTTCACACATTCTTCTAAACCATTAATTGGAAAATTAGGGCTTGATTGTGCTGATGGTGGTACCAGCAGTGTGATATTTAACACAGCATCACATTAGCAGAATATGTATATGTATTTCTCTCTCAGACTGAATCCATTCATTAACACGACTACTGCAAGCATACATTAGGCGCACTGTTTAAAATCATGTGCCCAAAACGCAAGGCTAAAATTGCTTTCATTCTAATTAGAAAGAAAGGAAGGAGCCTCTCATCGCCGTGTGTGAGGTGCGCGGTGCTCGGAGAGGGCTGGAGCACCGCAATCCTCAGTGATGTGGTGTCGAGAATAAGGCTTTTTACACGTACCGATCATGTACAATTGTCAGTTATAAATATTCAGGTCTCCACAGCATGGGAAAGCTGAGGCAGAACGTATTCTTTAATGGTTATTGTAATGAATGTTGACTTTGCATAAAAATGAAAAAACAAAACGAAGAAAAAAAGTTCGAGCTGTTGGTTCCTATGATCCTGTCTCCGTTGTGCGGAAAAAATATTTTCGGAATGTTATTATTTTTTTTTCCCCCTCGTACACTAGGGAGCCGTCTGCTACAAGAACGCTTGGCTCTCCCTGGGTACACATTATTAGAGTTTTTTTAAGAGACAAGCAGGCAATTTGGCTGTCATTGGGATTGTTTGAAGAGAATATGTTTATCCGCGCGATACTCAGGGGGAAGGCTATCAAACAGAGGATCACCCATGAGCGCTTGACACTGCTGTTATGCATTTGTCAATATTACATTTAATAAAGGGGGCTGCCGTTATAAATTGGGATCGGGGTATTTTTACCGCCTGAACGCGGCGTCACCTCTGACCCCTCTCTGTCTCGGCCAGCGCGACCCCCAGCTCGTTTGCCCCGGTGTCGCTGATGACCGAAGTCTCTGTCACAAACACCTCCGACCTTCCTCACCGCTCGATCTCCTCCCGGGCCCCAGTTCTCCGCCGCACCTCGCCGGATTTATTATTATTGTAGAGTCATTATTATCATTACATGTAGCCTATCATTTCTTTTATTTCAGATTTATTTTGACTGCCAGATTTATTTTGACTGTCAATAAAACATGTAAAAAAGCTATAGTGATAATCCATTTACCCAGGCTTTCAAGAATTACATTTCGCGTATTTAATGGATTGCCTGCATACAGAGTAGCATTTGCGTTGAGAATAAACGGATCCGGGCAAGAGCAGCACGGTGCTATGAGCATTAGAGCACGGTTAGTTATCTAGTTCTACATGATCTTTAAGTCTAAGAAAAAAATAAAAGGTGCTTATTTACGGATTTGAGGAAAATAAGCAAAAATGTGACCATCGGAGATCCTTCCTCAACCTGCACAGACACAGTAAATGCAATGCTATCACTTCAGGTTGCATTGAAGGCCTTCAAATCTGTGGACATTGTTTACGGTTTTTAAAGTTTTATTAGTGGCGTATCAAAAGACTGAACAATAACTGTTGGAATGTCCCAGGATTTTTTTTGGGGGGGGCTATGCCGGTTCCTAAACCAAACACTGAGCCGGCCTTCCTTTACTTTACCAGTCAATGGACAGTTTGTCCATGTGCCATGTCAGCCTGGAGACCGCTCTACACAGCTGGCTCCAGCGTACAAATCCAGCCACTCGAAACCCGCGCACTGTGGAATGCGTGACTCCTGCTGCTCCACTGAAATAAGAAGAAACGCTTAGTAGCTGGGCAGTGTCCAGGGTCCACTCAGGGCCGCCCCAAAGCCCCTGCAGTGTGAGACTGACAGCAGCGTGCACAGAGCGGAGAGAGGGTGCTTTTCCGTTCTCCGGTGACAGAGGAGCACACAACAGGAGCTGGAGAAGTCATTATACTGTGTTTCAAAAGCAGAGGGCGGATGGCATTCGGCAGAGGCGCAGCAGCAAGTAACTCCAGCGAGGCTGGAGAGGGTGGCGAGCAATCTCACAAAAACTGTCGAGAGACGTCACCGGCAGCCGTGTGAGCTCCTGCGGCCCTCGCCGAGTCACACGTGGGGGTCTCCAATTTTAGCAATCGCTGTGAAGGTAAGGCTGCAGTTTCGGGCTACACTGCTAAACTGCAGCGCGCCGTGTCCAACAGTATCTGTTTCAAGCGTGGTGCATCTGAAGATCCCGCCGGCGCTGTTTAGTGAGTTTGAGCGCATCAGGCTCCTTCAGAGACAGTCCTTGCCGCTGCGTTTAGTGTAGGGCGAAGATGAAAGGTATTCGGTGTGTTTTTAAAATTGTTGATTTTCCCAGTAAAGACGGCCGATGCAATTAAGAGCTGGCTGCAGGCTTCCCGTGTCCTTGTTTAAAAACTCAATTATCTGTGTTTGTGTGCGTGGGGAGGGGGCAGTGCAGCGGGTGTCAGTAATACAGCTGGACTGGCCCTGCGTGGTGGATATCGTCCCCACACCCAAGGCAAGGGCACCCGCGATCGCTGGCTGCACTGGTCCACATGCTCCATCATGAAACGTCTTGCTATTATTCTAGAGAGAGTAAAGTCAGGCAGGACGTGTCACTGCTGTATACACAGCCCCCCAACCCTTCTCAGCCAGGTGCTGTCCCCCTGTGGACAGTGCAGGACACAAGGCAGGGCCTAGCTCTCACTGGACAGCATGCCTCTGACCAGCGGTGTTTCCTTCTGAAATAATCAGCTCTCTCAGTGTAGGATGTTACAGTATTTCTGTGCTAATGCTGTTGTATTTATAACATCATATTGCTATATATATATTTGTTATACAATCATTTGTATTTCCAAAGAAAAAGAACCCAACCTGCACCAGCAGGGAAAGGAAACAATAAGAACATGCCTTTAAGAAGGCCTTTATTCTTGTCTGTAAATAAAAATGCACATGTGAAGAGAATGTCAGTGAACAGGCACACTCCGATTTCCACAGCACTGGGGGGGCAGTACATCAGCCCACAGAATCTCTCTTGTTGTACACAGTGCCTGAGCACCAATTGTGCTGGGGGTCATTAAAAAAATAATGTCCAAGCAAATCCTTTCTTTTGAAGTGAAAGTGTAAACCGGATATTAAACGGCTGTTAAAACAGGCATCGATGTGTCTTTCCCTTGGTGTTGTGTCTTCAGGGTGAACTGCTGGGCACTGCTCGAGATTAAGTATGGAGCGCAAACTCCCGTCATTTTCCAAAAAAGTGGAAGAAGTGGGGTTGGTTCAAAGGGCAGAAATTCAGCCTGTGAAAAATGCGTTGTTGCATGACGATGAAGGTCCTGCTATTTAAGCTGAACGTTATTAAAAATTGCCAGTGACACTGAAGTAAAATATTTGGTTAAAGAAGCTAACAATACAGGCCATGTGTCATTTTGTGAGATCCTGACAGTCTGTGCGTTAGCATCTCTTTCATTAGAGATGAACGCAGCCCAGGGGTGTCCTAAGAAAATGGTAAATAGGATTATAACAGCGTTAGAAAGTTGCCCAGAAGACAAGAATGACTGATTATTAGCTTAACATTTCTTGCACAATGCAGGGGCTTCTATTGTGAACATTTATTGCTAGTGCCAGGAACTTTCAGTTAGTATTTCATCACTCTGAACTTTAGCCTGATGAAATCTATTATAGTTTTATTAACAGTCACTAAATTTGAAAACGGAGTTTATTATGGAGTGGCTGCTGTGCAATGTGGAATTGAAGACTGTGTTTCCTTCAGCGGTGCTGGAGCCGCGCAGCCTGATGTGGTTTTCTTACCTCAAGGCACGTAGCAGGAATTTTACATGAACTTTCGACACTTAAATGCTAAAATGCTACTGATTTGGGATGATAATCGGTGCACTAATAGAAGCTGATCCGCAGCATAGCTGGGAGACTTATTGTGCTTTCAAAATGAAATGTGAGCAGACAGTTTAAAAAGCTGTAGATACTGAAAGATAACACAATGTATCTTCACAGCTCGACTGAAGACGAATGCCTCCTCCAGCGAGCAATGTATCAGACATGGGAGCTGCTCAGAAGCCCAGGGAGGATGTCTGGTGAACTCGGCAGCATGAGACTCAGAGGTTATGGTGATGCTAAAATGAACCTGACACATCAAAGCTCCATTGGTGCAAGAAACCACGCCAAAGTCACCCAGCGGTCCCGGGTTTGAGACGAGAAATAGGTTTGGGTCTCTCGAAACGCCATGCAGGGGGTGGGCTGTTCTGCTTGCGCACATTTACCAGAGGACTCGTGTGAAATGAATTATCCACGATTTCAAAATGATCAAGAGCGATCAAAACTATTTAATATAATTAGAGGGTCAAAAAGACTGTCATGCAAGCTGAAGCATCAGCAGTCAAAATAACAAAAACAACAAAACACAAAAATTACATTATTTGGCCAAAAATACCCATTAAAAGTATTTTATGGAGCTGGTGAGGCTCTTGAGTACAGGAGCAGCGAAGCTTAATTGCTTTAGGAAATTGTGAGAGACGCAGACGAGATGCTTACTGTGTGTGTTTATCAGTTGTATATGTGCTGCAAATTGAATGCCTACACCTTTTTCATTTCCTTAAGAAGCCTCAATCACAAATGGAAGAAGGTTTCAGCTGAATGTTGCCGTAGTGTCGATGTATGTCAGTTCCAAACCCGTTAGAAGATGAGAAACTGAGCTTGCTCCAGGAACGCTGAGCCTTGTTGTACCATTTTTATTTGATTTTACAGAAACAGTACGACAGTCCGGGATGGACTGGAGACCTCTGCTCTGATCTCCGCAGTACCGTTGGTTTTGCAGAGGTACATGGACACAAATTGCTTTTTAACACTCCCATTGGAAAAGATCATTCAGGGTGAGCTCTGACATCAATGTAGGGTTTGCCTCTACATCATCACGGGTTCACAATACAAACTCCTCGGATTCACGGCTTTTCTAGAGATGACCTGCTGTGTTTCCTGCTGCTGTGGCTGGGAGGTTTGTCACAGTAAACCTCTATATTGGCTATAACTGCACTGTTTTCCGGCCTGTGTTTGTTACAAACCAGAATGAACAGCCAGTATCCCCTTAAAGTGCCCTTTTTACTGATACATTTTCTCACATGTACAGTATGTCTGTATCATTTTGTTATTTTGTTATATTTTGTTAAAGATCAGGTGATATAAAATTAGGTTTATTCTATATGATTCTATATGATTTTATACGATTTCATTTGTAAACAAGGTGTTGACAAGAAAGTTCACAAGTCCCGTGCGGTCACAGGGCCGGCTCGATCACACTCAGGCGCGACGATGATGATGATGATGTTCTAGCCCACTGTTTGTCAAAATGACACAGTGCCTTAACTCTGATCTTAGGAAAACCTTTATGGCTTGTATTGTAAACGGGTGGCCATCGCTCTGCCATCACTCGGATTCTCCACTTTTTGCCAGCTCCTTGGAGGATAAATCTGTATCCATTACGCTGTGCAACTAACATCCACGCGGATACGAAACCTGCAGTCATGCAGTCACACGACCCAGTGGTGCAGAAGATAGCCGGCATGCCCACACTGAAAGTCTAATTCTCTTGGTTGTCTGATGCCTGTAATCAGGTCTTCCCTGAGACTCAGGTGTGTTCGTAGTCATGTGTTTGCTGTGCGGAAGCAATCCCTTCTGTTCTATTGATTGTATCACTGGGTACTTACATGCCTCAGCTGCAGATCAGCTGGTCAGAGCCAAGAATGAGCACTCATGCACGTGTGGCTGTACTTCTGGTCATTTTGTACTCAGATATAACAAAGGTCTAACATTAACCAGAGGTATTATCTTGTAAGGGCATTCTCAAATTGGTTCACTGGGTTACCATTGCATAAAAATAAGAAGGGATTGGCAATATTCTGTATTTAATGACAATTAAATGTCGTGTTTCTAACATGCTTCAGAAAATGTAGCCTATCTTTCCAAAATAATCAGCTCTATATAAACAGCCCCTAAATGCAAACAGTGCACATTATTGTTGGCATGATGACAAACATATAAACTTCATTGGCACATGTGTCCTAATCTAGTGGTGCGTGTTCTTAAAAATGGTCATCACTTTAAACCAGCTTATCGACGCAAAACTGTGGTGAGGCAGCACTGTTATGAGCTGACAAAGTGCTTGTTAAAAAGTTTAATTAGTAAATGCCGCTCCCAGAGGCTTGTGATGGTGCAGGGTGTAAATGGAGAAGCTGTCCCAGCCTGCTTGCTCCACAGTAGGCGACACCTCGCGCACAGATGTGCTGCCGAAAAAACTGTGAATGGACAAATGATAACAGAATATTCAGGAATTCCAACAACAGCTCATTAGCAATCTGTCAGAGGTTTTAATTTGTGCACTGGTGTACATGATGCAGCGGTACAACATAATCAGGAGATATAATCTATGCAATGCATAATTAGATTGAAAAGGTGGATGTTTTTCATGTCTTCGGGAAACATGACAAAAATAGCAGATCAAGCCGCTAACTGAATTACCTATGTTGTATCAATTGATTCTTTTTTCTTTATCATTACAATTTTTTTGGCTCCAGGCCTTTCTATTTAAAACCTCATTTTCTAATTCTCAATTTGGATATTATGTTATGCATGGTAAGCCCACTTAATATGGCAGTTCTGTAAGCATTATAACTTGTATTTTTTCCAGTATTATTTCTAATGCATTTAATATCTAGTTCTCTAGCTTTGAAGACCATCTTCAGGGAATATCAAATCTAAGTGTTCCTTCTGCCCTGTGTTTCTTGGGTAGTGGAATCTTAGTTAATTAGCCTTGTACCTGTAGGCAGACTGTTTTTGTTCTGTTTTTATTTCTAGTTAAGTCAAGATATTCAGTTCAGGAAAGATTTTTTTTAACTCCCCTCCTCTTGTTTTGTAATCAAAGCTCTCTACCAAAACTCATGTTTTTTGCATGAAAATTGGGACAAACATTTTTCTAAATTCTCCAGTCCATTAGACAGAAAAGCCCATGGAGAAACAGACAGATACAGATAGTGTTCATTTATGCTCTGCCTTAAGCTGCTGTGGAAAAGATCTCTAGTGTCTCCTTAAGGTGCTTTTAACTCAGTCCACACCAGTTTTGGAGTTAACATGGATTTCTTTCATAGGGAAGTATTCAGAATCTACAAAATCCTCAGTCCTAAAGAAGTTAATCTTGGGACCTTTTAAAAACGTTTTAGAAATCAATAAGAATCTCCAGTGAGGCATTCTGCTGCTATTCAGAACACCCTCTACCACCTTCAAGCTTGTCACAAATTTAATAATAAAGTGAAAATTCCAAAGTTGTGTGAAGAATACCAAGTGATAACCGCAAGCGATGTGGTATACACTAAAGAGCTGCTTTATACTGCCATAGGGGCCTACTGTCAGGTAGTCTCCACTGCTGAAAACGGATGTTATTCACAACAATATGCAAAATATGCACACCCAGGGAGTTTTTCTAAAGGAAGTGAAATGTTAGATGAAAACAATTCAAGAGTCATTATTTATAGAGTGCCTTATTTTATTATTTTTCCGTTTTGACACAAAAATGGAGTCCTCCATACAAGTGCGTTTAACATAGATCTTGCATTAAAGACATTTCTCATACTAGCTCAAAGCATAAATATTAATACACAACTGCTTGGTAATAAGGATAAAATATAACCAATATGCAGTCATTAATTTTATCTCCATATATACACACTGTTGAACAAAAGCCTTTCACATGTTGCAGTTTTCTGACCCTTGACTGTGTGTTTTTCTTTATTCAGCAACACATTTAATTCTGTGATGGTTTTCGACTGGAATTGTCACCAATTTATTTTAAAACAGCGGTTAATTTAGACAGATAAAGTAGCCTTTTATCTTCATACGTGTTTGGTGACCAACAAATGATCTTAATGAGCTGGAACACCTGACAACAGGTCATTTTTATTGATCAAGCTGATTGATAAGCTGCTACAACACCTGATACTGGCTGCTCATGTATAATTCACCCTGAATTTTTGTAGATCCTGATCACTGAGAGTAAGAGATCCCTAAATGACTTGGAAATTTTAGTTTCTTCCCACTCGTACAAATCTGGTTCAATAACAGTCTTAGTTGCTACAATAGTAAAAATCTAGTGGAGACTTGGAGTAAGGTCTCATACACACATATTGTAACTACTGAATGTAGTGTGGTATGGTGGTTCTGTGGCTAAGGATCTGTGGCTGGATCATATCCTGCGGCCGGCAGAGGAATCCTACTCCGTTGGGCCCCTGAGGAAGGCCCTTAACCCCAGCTGCTCCAGGGGCACCGTAGAAATGGCTGACCCTGCGCTCTGACCCCAAGCTTCTCTCTCCCTGTCTGTGTGTCTCATGGAGAGCAAGTTGGGGTGTGCGAAAAGACAAATTCCTCATACATGAAATTGTATATGGCCAATAAAGTGATCTGATCTTTTGACTGTGCCTCAGATGTCTAAGGCTTTTGCATGACAGTGTGTATTATACAGTATGTAATATCTTCTTTGTAATCAGTGTAATTGTATTTAATACATTCTTAAACAAAATATTTGTTTATTGTTTATTATATATTCTTTGCATGTCTTGACTCTCTCGCACCCGAATCGCTGTCACAATCAACTAGTCCTGCAGCCCAGGCCTGACCCAGCGATCTCCGGGCTGTGGGTCCTGGGCTGTCCTTCATGAGCTCGTCGTCTTGCTGAGCCCCCCGGGAGCTCCATCTTGCATCTGCTCATTAAAGTTTTCAGCCGATAGACGTCACCCGATTTCAACAACTAACGTGTAGTCATGTCTCTCCGGCGCAGGACCACGTTCTCCTCCTGCACTTAACCTCTGTGGCTATGCAGTGCTCTGCCGGTGAAGTGGTTCAGCACCACAGAGGCAGCAAAGGCCTGGTAGTGCAGAGTTGTATTTGTTTTACACATTACAGGAAGATGAAATGTTAAAGCACAAGAGCAGGAAATAACTTGACCTTGAGGAAGAGAGGATGCATTGTGGCTCTTTCACAGAAGCGGCCTGTCCTTTTCTATTACCGTGATGACTGGGAAAAACTTCGACACTGAAGAGAGAATTTTGGAGCGTTGAGCCTTTTCAAAACATGAATTAACAAAACAAAAAAAAAACATCTACGCATTTCCCAGTAAAATCTAAAGATTAACTGCATCTAAACAACTTAGCTTGAAGGATTATGTATCCTACAAAGAAAGCGCCGGTCAAATTTAGCCTGAGGGATTTTTTATTGAGGAAATATCCTCAGGATTGTTCACACAGTTATGCACAAAGAGGCTAAGAAAGGCACATTATGTGTTATTTACTCTCTACGTAGAGCTTGTGATTTAGCAGATTTAAACAACACCTTTAAACTTTCTGACAACCTTTTACAGATACGCCGTGATCTAATGCTTCCTATTACAGCTGTGAGAATGGTGCAAGACTGCCAGTGTTTTGTCTGTGTGGCGACGAATTCCTGGAGCACGTAGATCCACAGTGGTGCTCAGAGGCACAACGTCTAGCGCTGAAAACGCGGCTGGAGCAGCCCTGCTGCCTCTGCCCCGCCAGACCCCGCAGTGGGGTTGTTCTTCCTGTCCAAGCAAGTTCCTTCCTCTTGGCTCTCCTGTCTTCATCTCCGCTGGGGCGGAGCTGCTCTGCTGCTGGTCCTGGAGGGACACTGCGGAGCTCGTACGAGCGTGTTTGCGCGGGGCTTTGCTCTAGGTGGTGGGCCTCTGTGTCTGCGCACACGTGCCCCCGTGACGGTCTTGTGGGGTGCGTTGCATTTGTTCAGTCTTGGAAGCTCTACTGGCCACGGCTAATTGGTTGGTCAGCTGCTTAATTAATTAGTGCACTGTTTGTGCATGTTCCTTTCTGGGCATGCTCTGCCCTCGGCGCTGTTCTCTGGCATGGGTCTTCGGTCCAGGCACTTGGCATGCGTCCCTGTAGCCATCCTGACAGGCACTGTGCTCATCTGTAGTGGACTGGCTGCGTCTGAGCTGCAGGGCAGAAGATGCCATGTCAGTGCCCAGTGCAATGCCCTTGCTGTCCTTGTAGGACTCTGTCAGTGAAGATGCATCATTGCTAGCCTGCCGAGGCTGGGAGAGCACAGCTTTCAGCTGTGTTTTGGAGAGCCAATCTGAGAGTCTCTGGGCGACCCGACTCACCACATCCCCACTGCCGTGAGGGGTGTTGGTGCTCCAGCAGGAGGCGGTTTCCATGGAGAAAGATGCCGTGAAAATGTTCAGAAGACCAGGGATGGGTACTTCAGTGTCCCGTTTACAAACCATTTTGGGTTTCTCGCCCCCCTAAAGATCCCCCCTCAGTTGAAATAGTAAGGCAGTTTCTCGTCGCCCTGCCTGATGTGCTGGGCGGTGGAGCTGCTGGTGTACAATGGCTGCATCTTGTTTCTCCAGTGGGTTCTGCTAGTAGTTTAGTGTAGTGGATTAGTGTGAGTGGGCTGACACCAGGATTCAGTGTACAGGAACCACTGGCCAAGAAAAGAAATCCCGTCTTCCCACTGAGGAAGTGAGGTGTGCTGCTAAACCCCTCTTCAGCCTCGGCTTCAGTAGCAGAACCTCTCTTTTCCTCCGGATTCCGGCTCACATCCACGCGGGTGGGCGAAGCGGGAGATCAGGGCTGAGGAAAGGCCGTTCGTCAGTCAGGTCTGGGTCTAGTTCTTCCTAAACAGGGGCTGGCTGAAGCCCAGGAACCTGACTGCACAGGTTTTGGACTCACCTCTGCCACTGGAATAGAGAGGGAGCAGCACACAGTGGTACTGCCGTTGGGCCTGACTGCACCCAGGCTGGTCACAGACCAGTCTCGGCACCCCCTGCGCCTGAGAGGCCCAGCACAGCTGTGTGCATCCTGGGTACTGCGCATTACAAACAGGATATTAGAAACTGAGGAGCTGTCACAAGTATTAATGGTAAGGACCATCACAAAAACAAGAGTTTCTGGAAAAGTATAATTTATAACTGCAAATTTGAATTGCTTTCTTCTTAACAAAGACATTTGTTGTATATAATGCTGGTATTTTGTGGTAAAGCAACATGTAATAGACCAACATCCTGTGGGTAATAGAGGCTGTAAAAGCAAGAGTTTTTTTCTGTCTGTTTTTGCTTTATTTGGCCAAAATATTGTGCCTATCATGAACAATAAGTGCTTCTCCAGAGACATGCCCATTCTCCTGAATTACAGCCCACAGCTGTGGAGGAACGTACAAGGCCTGCATGCTAACACAAGCCCTTCATTTATCAAGGAGAAACAGTCAATTAAGACATCAGAACTGTAGCCTTTTAACCAGTAAACAAACACCGATAAAATAAAAGCTGTAAAAGTCCAACACCAGGTTTAAGAAAGCAGTTATGCCAGAATAAGAGGTTGAAAATATAGACAGTAATAAGGGTGTGAAAGGATTGTAGTGTATATAGAGAAGGGCTCAATAAAACCGCAAAGCTCAGTGTGGACACCTGCCCGGATTACGTAGTTTCTGTTTTACTCGATGTGAAGATATAATACCGCACCATTCGAAAAGAGACTTGAAAACATTAAGGTTTAGTTCCACTGGCCACTGTAAAGGGCAGGGCTCTGGACTCGTCACTAGAAAGTCGCTGGTGAGACGCTGATATTGTACAGTCGAACAAGGTGCGTCACCTGCATTGCTCTGGTAACACGCCCAGCGATATAAGCTGATTTGGATAAAGGTATCAGCCAAGTCAATGAGTGGGTTCACTCAGGGAGTGAGTGCTGCTGCAGGAGGAGAGCGCGGTGCCGATCAGCTGGCAGGCCTGAACTGGGAGCCAGGAGGGTAGAGCACCTTTTCCCAGCGCTTGACCTTGAGAAACACGGGCTGCTGAACTGTCAGGTGTTTCCATGCTGAGGAACGCAGGCAGAAGAAGAGCTCTGGGTGGAGAGGGATTTTGAAGAGCAAGGCGGCATCCTTCTCTTCCTCTCCGAGCCAAAAACGCACAACTTGCAAATAGCAATTAAACACAGCAGCTGGATGGATCAGAGTCCAGTTCTCTCCTTTTCTGCCTTTTTCCACATTTAGGTCATTACAGCAAAAAAAAAACAACAACAAATAATTAATGGAAACCCAATCATTCTGGAAAAAAATAAATTTCATTTTCTAGATGCTGAATATATTTACAGTCATTTTATTGTACTGTAAATATATTCCTGTACTTTTTTCCTAAAAGGGTGGAGATATTTCTGCTTTTCAGGCAATTTACAAGCGCTAGTAAACTGGACATGGCTCATTTAGGCAGCAAGAGAGGTAAATCTGATATTTTAGTTTGACAGCTTAGTTTGCAGGATCTATAGTTGTGAAATATCACACATTTTGTAATGGTGGTACATTTTTTTCTATTCTGAAACTGATGGCAGAATCTAGCAGGATCAGAAGCCATACTACAAAAATAAAATTACTGGATATGTATTAAATCAAAACTAAAACAACAATAGTTATACTATAATTCTTAAATATATTAATTTGTGTGTCTGTTTTTTCAACATTTTTACATTTACAAAGATGCATTGAAACTGCAGTTCATATTTTTTCCACAAAACTCTTTGTGGAAAATTTAGGAATTTATTATTTTTGGGTATTTTAAAACAGTCTGCACTTTTTTGTATTACTGGGAAAGAAAAATTAAAAAATCACCTTTCAATTAACAAACATGTTTTCTGTGGCAGACCAATGAAATGCAAAGCTCTTACCAGCATGCGAAAACATCAGGAAGAATAAAATTGTCTTCAGTCCTATTTGTACTTTCTCATAAAGAAAACTCTCTGATGGTAAAAAAATGTTTATTTCTGTGTGGCTAAACAAGCAGTTGACAGTAGTTAATTATTAATTAAACATGAAGTTGTAACATAATACAAGTCTAATCAAAAAGTCCCTGATGAGTTCTCAAAACAAACCAGTGGTGAGCAGGTTCAGAACTCTGTCTCTGGTGAGGCAGCCTGCACACTAATGAGCAGTTTGTAGACCTTGGGTACATCGCGACAACTACCTTTGACCTTTCCCTCTATCATCTGGGGAGTTCTGGAAAAAAACTGCTGGCAAGACACAGTTTATATTGCGTACAGATTTTCTTAAGGGGTTTGCTTATCTCTGCAGCCTGCCAAATATTTATAATGAATGTAAATGCCTGATGCCTTGTTTTAAACAGTACACAGCATGTGTTGCGTTTCTCTTCAATTAGAGAAAATACAGGACTCCTTCTTTCTTTGCTTGATAGTAGGAAATTTTGAAAAAAAAATATGTGTGCTGTTTTATAATGAAGACATTAATATATATATATAAGTGCCTAACCAACATGGATACTATGTTTGCTGAAATGTTCACTGTTGTTTACCATGGAGTTCCATGAACAAATTGAATGTTTAAATGTACAATGTGAGATTCTTCTGCACTGCTCCTCCGAAACTCAGATGAGGGTGGTGGAATATTGCAGAATATGGTCCATTCGAGCATGAGATGACGGGGCTTTTCCTGAGCTCAGTTTGGGTGGAAACACGCACTTGAATGTGGAAAAATAGGGGGCGCTGTTTCTCACACGACACTGGTAATTGACATTTGCTCCACTTGTCTTTTGAGCGGCACCGAAGATTCGAGTCACAGTCGATTGAAGTCTGCACTGGAGCAGCTTGTATGACAGGGGTGGAAATATTAAGGAGGGGCTCTGCTGTGGCTCCCAGTAAAAATGTTGAAAAGTCTGAGGGCAGGAAAGCAGTGCCTTGCTGGGTTAGGTGGGCTGGTGGCCAGTTAAAGGATCCAAAACCTGTGATGCAGCGAGACTGGGGCCCCTAACAGAATAGGAAGGAGATAAAAGCAGAATAATACTCAGCAACCCCACCGTCCTCATCGCTCCTCTGTCCTCCTATAAAAGGCTTTCTGCATATTCTCAGTGTGCTCTGTTGAGGAAGCTCACTTGAAGACGCGAATAGCTGCTCACGATCTGGTGGAAAACCCACATTTGTTTTTGATGATGCCAGTGGTATCCGTTTTTACAGCCGTGCCCACTGATGGTAAAAACTCATCTAATTAACCCTCCTGGTACGGCGTCACGCGATTAAATATGACTGAGCTGCTCCTTAGGGTTCCCGCTGCTGAAAACATTCACAATAATCATTTGTTTTGCTTTCCTCTTTAAACCCATCTCAGAGCATGGTGCACAGATAATTACCAGCTTCATCTCCTGTGTTTTTATCAAATGTTCATTAATAACAATAAAAGGTTGGAGGTTAAAAACTCATTTAATTGCCTTTATGTTAATGACATTATGAATAGCCTTAGCTACAAGATTCTAATTCTGTCCAGTATCTTGTTTCCCTGCAAAGCCCCTAGAGAACTGCTCATTTTACCAGCATTACTGATGCAGAGATTTTCCCTTGCAGGTGGGTTTTGTATATAATCAGAATTAATGTGCAGCACATTTTACCAGGGACAGTGAGCGTGCACTCAGAATAAGTAATTATCACAAGTGCTTTAGGAGGAAGAAAGGCACACATTTGGAAATTCTGAATACATACAAACTCATTAAAAACAATTTACTGTTTTTTAGGCCTTTAAATGTTATTTACAGCTTGACAGTCTTTTAGAAGTAAATTCATTCCCACCTCCGAAAATGTGTAAACCAATAGGAGCTGTTGTGATGACTAAATTAGCAGTCTGCTAAAAATAATGGTAATGAAAAACCCTTTCAGCTCAGCTATTTTAGCCATGAATATTGCAGAGGACGATTTCAAAGGAGCTTAGGCCTTTTAACTAATTCAGATCCCTATTAGCTAAGAAGCAGTTCAGGAAAATAGTTTTGATTGAGGTTATCAAAGCCTCTCTAACGGGGGGGTGGGGGTATCTTTGTGTGGGGGGTGTATTCAGTGTGCGAGTTAGAGCCACTAAAAAAAACGACAGCGCCAGAAAAATAACGATGCAGGAAGCGCCCCTGGGACATGTGCTTCTCCATGTATTTTATAAACATAATGTTGCTTTTAATCAAGTGTGTTTCCTTAATCTGCGGCTGTGATGCTCTCCGCGGTGATGGAAACTGCAATAAGAATAAAACTGCACACAATCTGAGCTCGAGCCGCCCCCCCCCACCTCTCCCTGCTCCCCCAGCGAAAATAATTAAATAAATCTTACAGGATATCACAAGGCAGTAAAGCACCAAATATTTCCTGTGCAAGATAGATGAAGTACTACATAAATATTTTTTGATATGCCAACAATATGTACTATAATGAAGAAAACTATAAACCATGAGGAGTTGTTAGTGTACTACTATTGCCTAGACAGAAATGAGGCCAAGGGGATGATAAATAGGCACATCTCCCCCAGCTAAAGAATGACCTGGATACTCCTTACGTCTCGGCGCCAAGTGGGCCCACATTTTTCACAGCGGCACTTAGCATCGGACAGTCTCTGGGCTTCCTTCAATAGGGCTGACCTGCAGCGTACCCTCAGTGGCTCTCCAAACTGTAATCACTTGCTCAGCCTGTAATTTTATCAAATAGCATGCACCTTTTCCTGCCACTTATTGGCCAATTAAGTCAAGTTCTCACGGAGGGGGTCCAGCCGGCGTCAAGTTATCTTGTATGAATTGATTGAAGCCATTCTGCAATCTATGAACCTGCTTTAATGATCTAGGTGATAATACTTGTAATTCTTCTCAGTCAGGGGAATTGGCTGCAGCTGTTGCCTGCTAAATCCTTGTCCTGGTACACTGAAGTACCGGCAAACCATTAATCTGCCCTTCAGAGCTTTTTTTTTTTCATAACCATGACTACGTTGGCGAAATGTGACATTTAGGATGCACAGGGAGGAGACAGGCCTGGCTGTGCAGGGGACAGTGGACATCCCTACACTGCTGCTAACCCTGGGCCCAGCCAGAGCACCTCTGCAATCGCTCTGGTTTTTGGGCCCAGAACCTGTCTGTTAGTTAATACTCTGACACTGACAGGCTCCCTTCTAAATGCAGAAAGGGGCGACAAAAGGGTTTTTGCAGAAACCTCAATTTAAGATGTTATTTTCAACACTTTTAAAAACTGCGGCACATAAACATTTTGCACAAGGTCATGAAGTCAAAATAGCAAATTAATATAAAGAAATCTAAATGCACTTAAATTTTGAGCAGTTTAAAATCAGGGTCAAATAATAAATATAAGACGTTATCGCCTGTGTTATTTAGAATGAATCAATACAATTAATTTTATTCTTAAGTGAAAATATTTCTTTTTAAAAAATAATTTGCATCGCAGTTCATCATTTTTTCTATCCCTGTCAAGCTGATTTATCATGGAGTTTCTAGTTTTTGTCAAAAATTTAATAAGATTTCAAAAATAAAAGTGATTTATTTAATAAGGTAAATGAAAATCCAACTCATCTTGAAGTCTTTAATTTCTTTCATTCTTTCTCCCTGAGATGGAAGATTTTAATTTTTAAGCCTAAATTAATGATACAAGAGCCTGCGCCAGCATTTTAATTATGATTTCCAAAAGGAAGTACATTGTTTTAAAGAGTATCTGAATTTTATTTTAAGTTTACATCAGAGAATTAGAACCACATAGAATATAGTTGCACAGATCTTAAATAATTTTTGATCAGTAAATCACAAAAGGAATATTGTGGAGAAGTGGCACTCTTTCTCAGTAACCCACAGCTTATCTGAATACTTTTATGGGGCAAATCTCTGCAGTTTCAATAAAGGGGAGTGTCTCAACCTTTAAGCCCCATTTCCTAGTATCTCAGCCTGCAGTAAAAACCATCAGAGCTGTAGTGTGGCTGTGTGCAGCACACACACACACACACAGGTCTGCTGTGAACAGCAATAGGTCAGCCTAAGTGTCCTCAGTGGGTTGAATGGCTGTGGGTCAGGGGTTATTAAATCCAGGTGGAATCTTGGACAAATTTATCAAGGGAATCGGATCAAGTAGAGTTTTAAGTATTGTCACAAGGCTAAAACAGCAATACCAGCTGGTGCACAGTAGCCACGACAAAATTCACCTGGCAACGCAATTTGATGCTTGAAAAGCAAAATACGTTTTTGAAGATCAGTGCTCTCTGAAGGTTGGATTCGTGAAGTGATGTCTGATAATGGATGATTGTGTAATATGACATCAGTACATTACAGGTACATTTACTCATTTTTCTGAGCATTGTTATTTTTTTATTTTCCTTTCCTTTAAAAGTGCACTTACACAAAAACACGAAGTATATAATAAAGAAGTAACGATATGGGCACATAAACGTGTGTTTGCATGTGATGCTGTTTCAGAGGTGTGTCGAAATGTGTCCCTGCACTGCAAGAAAAACTATTTTGGGAAACTAAATGCAGGTACTTTTTATGTAAATGTCAGCGTTATATTTAGTCCGACAAATGTTATGGCAAAATGGAAGAAATAAACACTGTTGGCAAACTTGATCTGTTTTTAGCAAACAATTTAGCAGGTGCAATATTTACAGCATTAGCTCCGATTTATATATTTTTTTGGCATGGTGGGAGGGAGATCGCAGACAGACGCGCCAGACTGCGGCAGCATGAGAATATGTGCAGCGATGGGTGTGGCAGAGCTTTCCAGAGCATCACTCCAGAGCACTTCTGCACCAGCGAAACGCAACACCAGCTCCTGTCTGAAGGAATAGAGCTCAGTCCGACTTCTGTCTGAAATGTCTGCAAGTGGAGAAGAGCTGTCGCAGGGGCAGGGGAAGAGGAAACAAGCACGCTCACAGCCTGGTGGCAGTGTGATTGCACGCGGGCTGATCTGATCTTTAAGGTCACTGGGCAATCGAGTTAAAAGAAATTGTGCACATTAGCAGAGGATAAAAAAATCCAGAGTGATAAAAAGCATCAAACAAATTATTGGGCCTGTAAACATAGGCCGGCGTCTGTTAGCTTCTCCCCTTATTATTTTTGGCAGTGATGCATATGTTCCCTGTGCTTGCTCCACGAAGCTGGCTGATTATTATTCCAATCACCAGAGGAAGAGAGAGTCACATTAATTTGTAGTAATTAATAGCACTGATGCATCTGACAGCGCATGTTAACAAGCCTCTCTGATTGTCTGGATCCCGAACTGCGGCCCTTCTTCACGGCAGCACCTCTGAGGGATTCATAATATCAAAGCTTAACGGTATCTGATACTTGTCAAAACGCAATTTATAAAAGTTTAATTCTTTTATTGATTTAGTTCGGTTTTGATGCCTGCAGAGTCAGCTCCCTTGACACAAGTTAGTGAAATCCAGCGCTTGTCACCATCTCAGCCTCCTTTTTACAGTGAACAATTGCCATAGGCCAAGCCAACAGGCACGGTTTAATTGCCATTAATTAATAGCATAAATCTTTTTTTCTTCTCTTGCACCGCTCTTAAACAGGGCTTCTCAGCGCTCCCCTTTTTCCTGTGTTTGTCAGAACACCTTCTGGCAGGTTTAACCCTTCATACTCCTCGTTCTTAAACGCTTCTGGAATCGTCTGTTTAACTCACTCCCCTGCATGATCTAATGCGAAGTGCGAGCAGCTCGGTGATATTTAACAAACTGGATTTCTTCTTTATTGCAGTATAATGAGGTCAAATGAATCCCTCCACGAGTCGTATACATGCTTAAATGGCTTCTGCATCAAATCCTTTTTGACAGCGAATAAAACAGCAGGCAAACAGAACGCTTGCTCCCATAGAGCAGACCGGAAAATCGCTCCACACAATAATTTAAAATATCTTTTACATCCCCGGCGACGTCCTTCCTTGAATTTCTTTAATTAGATTTCGTTTTCTCCTCCAAGCCGACGAGCCCCAGCCTATCGCGTACGGTGGTCGCTTAATTGATCTCTTCTCGACGATTTCATTTACGAACATGAAACGATAATTAAGATTTAATTTAAATGAGAGGGGGAAAAAAGGGAGGAAAAAATCTGTATTCGTTTAGAACAGGGAAAAATAAAGAGGGCGTTATTATGCGTTTAATCTGTGAATTCCGAGTCTCACTTTGGAAGAAGGTAAATGTAGCCGGGAGCCAGTTTTTTGGACAGAATAAGCAGACCTCTTTCTGCTTAGCATACTGAGTGCAATTAGCTTACGAAATGATTCTCAGCCGTGACTTGTTATTAAAATGTCAAAACAATTCCGTTTCCTTTGGCTGCTGAGCGTCACACCCTTGACTTCAGCCCTGCGCCTGTCTACAAGGAAAGTGTCGCTGCCAGTATGCTAGTGGTTTAAAAAGCCCAGTTTATACATATGAGCTCTGCCACAGCTGCCTGCACTAGCACGATCGGAGACAAGTACAAGTTCTCCATGCTTTATTAAAAAGTTCTGCTCAGGGTTGCACAGACTGCACAGCACATGAATATGTTATGAATATGCTTTCAGCAGCCCAGTTTACTGAGAGTGATTGATTATGGCCCCAGTGCACTTTCAACAAACATCTTAAGTGGATGCAGTTTTGCTTAATTGGGAGCTTTGCAGCACGGATACTCTTGCTTGATGCCGATCATGAAGTCCCTGGAAACTTGAGCGAGATCTTTAAACTAAATGCGCATGTTTTCTGTCTTTATTTGTACCCCAGTCACAGCCCTAACCTGCTGAATTGACCTACATAGCATTATACCTGGAAGTTAATATGTTCCCCACTCCCTCCATGTTCGCTGTTTCTGTTCTCCCATGCTTTCCGAGGAAGGGGAGGACACTCCAATTAAAACAAAAATAAGCTGTTTTAACGGTCTTTTAAATTGACAAGTGAACAATGATTTTAGTATTGGTATCTGTCAAAGGTCCTAGAAAATCCTCAGTTGATAAGGCCCAATGCTTCCAATTAGGAACAGTGCAGGTCTGCAGCCAGTAATGATTTCTAGGTCCCCACAGATACAGCACAGACACTTATTGCAAATTACTGACAAAAAGCCCCGCTGTATTGATGAGAGTACAGTACAGGAGGCTCTCTGTGTACCCGTCAGGTGTAGCTAATAATGAGAAAGCTTGAAGTTTTGACTTTGTCTTTTTCTCCTTCCACCCTTAAACTGGGCCTTTCGTTGATGGCTACAAAAATGTGCCACCTACCAGCTTTAACTGTGTTAGACATTTCTTACCAGATTCCTCACCCGAGGAAATGCTAATGTGATGTCATGTAGTGGCATGGGGCTCATCAATAACATCTGTACGTTCTGCCCGTTATAATTGTGACTTGTCTAGCTGTGTTACAGAAGACCTCCTCAGTCTGTAGGCAAGAGACTGACGGGAGAGCTGATAGATCTGAGTGTGCCTGAGAGGTTCTGTATGTGGTTCAGAGCTGAATATACATACAGACAACGCACCCTTTACATGAGAGTTTCAACAATTTAATGCATGAAATCAATAAAATTGTCAGTTATTATTATTGTTGTTGTCGTTGTTGTTGTTATTATTATTGTTTCTGGTTTTGGCAAGAGACCTCTGAAATGTCATATGTGATAGAAAATTAAAATCCAGTGAAAGCAATGGGCCCACGGCCGCTTTCCTAAAACACCGTTCTGTCTGTGGCCTACACAGTGGTAGGAAACAGCAGGCCTTGCTAAACAAATCACTTTACTGTGGCTGCTATTCTAAGCAGGAACTCCAACCCTGTGCATCAGAACATTTCCAGCTGGGTCAGCTCTCAGAACCTGTGTGGAATTGGCACCCCTGGATTCTCTGTCCCTCAGCAGGAAACCGCAAAGTTAATCCAAGAAGCGCAGCCGAGCTGCAGAAGCCAACCTCTTCCTGTGTCAGTGAGAGAACCCGGCGAAAACACAGCACTTTACTTCATGTGCTTCTCCACTGACACACTCCTCTGCATGTCTGTGCTCTGTGCCCACTCACAAGTATGAGAGCTGTTGTGCCAAATGAGCTCCCGAGTGCTCAGTCCATATTTATAAAGCTCCATGACACAAAACAAAGGTTATAAGAGATTAAACCCGTTTCTTAAAAAAGTTCTTATTTGGAGCTCTCGGCCTGTCATGGAAGGTTCCCCTGTAGCCTCCTCAGACTGGGCTTCTGATACACTCAGTAAAGCACACAAGGTGTTAGCTGACAATGTTGCCTCATTGACATTACAATATATTAAAAAACGTGTTGAATGGTCTTTTTAAGCCACTATCCCAGCTTTAAAAACAAAATTAATTAGACTTACCTCTTAATCATTGAGGTGAAGATACTGTATTGCTTGGGAAAGTGTGGCTGCGACAGATTTAAATTTCATTCTTTAATTTCCCAAAACTAATGTTGTGCTGTACTGCACATTTCGAGTGGGCGAGGGTTAAAGATGGATTAAACATGCTGTTGTGTTGACGTGTGTTTTCTTGAGTTTACCCCAGGCTCTTAGGAGCATGAAGGTGAGGCAGACTGAGGCATTAAGGCCAGATCCTAGCAACTCCTGAGTCCCGCAGTGCGGATTGAAAGTCCTACTGTGTGTGTTTTAAGGGAGCAGAGAGGTGTTACCCTGGTGCCCTGGCTAGATTTCAGTCACGGAGGGTGAAAATAGTTCCCCGTCTGTGCAGGAGAAGCAAGTGGTTCTACA